>NC_082638.1:57285000-58485000 GCF_002263795.3 Bos taurus | reverse complement strand
CCAGTCCAGGTTCAATGCACAATACTGGATGCTTGGGGCTGGTGCACTGGGACGACCCAGAGGGATGGTATGGGGAGGGAGGAGGGAGGAGGGTTCAGGATGGGGAGCACATGTATACCTGTGATGGATTCATTTTGATATTTGGCAAAACTAATGCAATTATGTAAAGTTTAAAAATAAAATAAAATTTAAAAATAAATGGGAAAAAAAAGAAGCTTCTGCACATCAAAGGAAACTATTAGCAAGGTGAAAAGACAGCCTTCAAAATGGGAGAAAATAATAGCAAATGAAGCAACTGACAAACAACTAATCTCAAAAATATACAAGCAACTCCTACAGCTCAACTCCAGAAAAATAAATGACTCAATCAAAAAATGTGCTGGCATATTGAGTGCAGCACTTTCAAAGCCTTATCTTTTAGAATTTGAAATAGTTCAACTGGAATCCCATCAGCTCCTCTAGCTTTTTTTGTAGTGCTGCTTGCTAAGTCCAACTTTCTTTTCACTCCAAAATGACTGGATCTAGGTGAGTGAGCACACCATTATAGATACCTTGGTAATTAAAATATTTTTTCGGTCGTTTTTCTGTGTATTCTTGTTACCTCTTAATATGGTCTGTTTCTGTTAGGTCAATACCGTTTTTGTCCTTTATTGTGTCCCTCTTTGCATGAAATGTTTCCTTGTTATGTCTAATTTTACTGAAGAGATCTCTCATCTTTCTTAGTCTATTGTTTTCCTCTATTTTCCTCTATTGCATTGAACACTTAGGAGGGCTATCTTCTCTCTCCTTGCTAGTCTTTGGAACTCTACATTCAGGTGGATTTCTTTTCTCCATTTCTTTTCACTTCTCTTCTTTTCTCAGCTGTTTGAAAGCCCTGCTCAGACAACCATTTCCATTTTTGCCTTTCTTTTTCTTGGGGATGGTTTTCATCACTGCCTCCTGTACAGTGTTATGAACCTCTGTTCATAGTTCCAAGCATATTTGGCACCTTGTGACCTGGGGAGTTCATCTTTCAGTGTCCTATATTTTGACTTTTCACATTGTTCATGGGGTTCTCAAGGCAACAATACTGAAATGGTTTGCCACTTCCTTCTCCAGTGGACCACGTTTTGTCATAATTCTCCACCATGACTGTCTCTCTTGGGTGGCCCTACACAGCATGGCTTATAGTTTCACTGAGTTAGACAAGGCTGTGATCCAAGTGATAAGTTTTTTTTTTTTTTCTTTCTATGACTGTGATTTCCAATCTGTCCAACTCCAAATGAATAAAGATGAGAGGCTTGTGGGAGCTTCCTCATAATATTTTAATTACAAGATCATATAATCACATATAAGTGAATGGATTTCACTTATTTTGTCCGTGAATACTTCTCTATTTATACAAAAGAAAGAAAGCATTAGCTTGAAATCAAATTTTTGTATTGGGACTTTTCTTTTACTTTTCTAACTGTACCAATTGTGCTGAATGACTTCCTGCCACTAAGTATGACCCATTTTATAGTAATTCCTCCTGCCGTACCAGAGTTGCACAAGTGAATGTAAAGGGAGATAACATGCAAAAGCACAGAGAAACCAAGCTTCTCAGAAGTGTTGGGAATAAAGAAAGGCCATGCGAAAGTGGGCCGTGAGATGGCTAATTGACATAATAGTGTGCAGGAAGCTATGAGGAGAAATCAGCAACCCTTATAAATAGTTAATTTGGCATAGATATCAATAAGTCCCTATGTCTCTGAGCTACTTCTCATTAAGTCTTTCCTCTCACTGGATACACTGTCTACATACAACGATCCTGCTTGATCTCAAATGTAAGCCACACATCTCAACTTCTTCTCTAGTCTCATGACAGGATTACTTATGACCTTACTGGCCATCCCCTATCATTTCACTTTAGCAATCAATCTAGCCCATTGCTTCTGACATCTTCAAATATGTCACTGTGGAGGCCATCCTTTCATCTACCTAACATCATCTTCCCATGAGCATCCAGATATCCCTACCACTACTTCATATGTGCATCTCATAAAGACACTTGTGACCACTCTCATGATATCTTATCAAACGTTTTTTTTAATTTTTTTTATTTTTTCTAATTTTATTTTATTTTTAAACTTTACATAATTGTATTAGTTTTGTCAAATATTGAAATGAATCCACCACAGGTATACATGTGTTCCCCATCCCGAACCCTCCTCCCTCCTCCCTCCCCATACCATCCCCCTGGGCCGTCCCAGTGCACTAGCCCCAAGCATCCAGCATCGTGCATCGAACCTGGACTGGAAACTCGTTTCCTACATGATATTTTACATGTTTCATTGCCATTCTCCCAAATCTTCCCACCCTCTCCCTCTCCCACAGAGTCCATAAGACTGTTCTATACATCAGTGTCTCTTTGCTATCTCGTACACCGGGTTATTGTTACCATCTTTCTAAATTCCATATATATGAGTTAGTATACTGTATTTATGTTTTTCCTTCTGGCTTACTTCACTCTGTATAATAGGCTCCAGTTTCATCCACCTCATTAGAACTGATTCAAATGTATTCT
Source organism: Bos taurus (assembly GCF_002263795.3). Classification (NCBI taxonomy): domain Eukaryota; kingdom Metazoa; phylum Chordata; class Mammalia; order Artiodactyla; family Bovidae; genus Bos; species Bos taurus. The sequence goes on along the minus strand of NC_082638.1, from coordinate 58,482,455 downwards.
TTTTAATGGCTGAGTAATACTCCATTGTGTATATGTACCACAGCTTTCTTACCCATTCATCTGCTGATGGGCATCTAGGTTTCTTCCATGTCCTGGCTATTATAAACAGTGCTGCGATGAACATTGGGGTACACGTGTCTCTTTCCCTTCTGGATTCCTCAGTGTGTGTGCCCAGCAGTGGGATTGCTGGATCATAAGGCAGTTCTATTTCCAGTTTTTTAAGGAATCTCCACACTGTTTTCCATAGTGGCTGTACTAGTTTGCATTCCCACCAACAGTGTAAGAGGGTTCCCTTTTCTCCTTATCAATCTTATTAAAGAATAAAATGGGCAAAAAGCCTGTGAAAACTTTACTAATTGTCATGGTCTTTGTAGACTGGGACCTGGGGATTGGAGTTGATGAGCAGAAGGACACAGGGGCCCCAAGTCTCAAGTGAAACAAGGGTATTTTGTTTGCAGAAACACATGCTTATATATCTTCAATAATATAACTACTTAGCCATTTTAAAAAAATGAAATTCCACCAGTTGCAACAAAATAGATAGTCCTTTAAGTAAAAGATCACTGAAGAGAGTCTGAAGGGAGTCACAGAAGGGAATCCAAGCAGGTGCTCTTTCCCATGATCTCAGTCCTGAGATCTTCATGAAGCTCTGCTCATTCCTGTTTTCCAGGAACTGATAAGGAACAGAGAGTCCTTAAAAAACAGCACACAAAGGAAGAAAATATATTGGCTCCCTTAAAGTTGAGTGTCCTCTGACAATTCCCCCTTTTTTTATTTTTTCATAATTGGGGGTGACTATAGATACTTTTGTGAAAAAGCTCCTGACCAATTGAGTTTGTTTAGTTTGAACAATTTTAGTTGGAAGGCATCAGTATACTACAAATATAATCACCAGGATAATTATCAGCATTATAGCTCCAGATCCAATATTATGTGTAATGTTTTGAAACCATCTTCAAGGGTCTAGTCCAGATAAACTAGCTCTTCAGCTAAGGTTTCCAAATTTTCAGAAGATGGTAGACATTTAGAGAGGTTTCAAAGATTTTCTTTTGCAACAATTGTACTTTTAAGAAAGCATTATTATGAAAAAAAAAAAAAGAAAGCATTCTTATGTATATCTTGTAAATGAAATTTCATTTGTTTCCAATTGTAAGCCCTATGGTTGAATCGAACAGGAGTGATATAAAATTTAATAGAAGTCCAATCACAATTTAACACTTGTTTTGTAAATCTATTAATTCATCTTCAACCCATTGGATGGCTGTTTTTAATTCCTGAATTTTATCCTGAACTTTTTCATCTATCTGAACCTGAGTGACTCATGTAGTATGAGCATCTTTAGTTTAATTTTGAGTAAAGTTTTGTGTTTGAATTTAAGTTTGTAAAGCAAGGTCTGCGACAGCAGCAGTGGTACAAATGGTTATTAACCCCCAAATGTCAAGAATTAACCATCCAATGAATAGCTTAGATCATCAAAGTAATTTAGAGAGTAACCAGGAGGCAAGTCCTGCCATGGGAACCTCTTCATATGGTTGTTGAAGTTCTACTGGCAACCACAGATTACATCGAGATTGAAGAATCAAAAGGGATTTGTATTTTTTTAGAGAGAGAGAAATAGAGGAATTAAAACAAGAATACAATTTGCAATCTATACAAGTCATAGAACCTAAAGTCATATTAAATTTTAAGTTTCCTATGACTATAACAAAAGGAAGGGGAACACAAGCTTGTATAAAATATGAATGATTATAACAGAAGGAATGGTTACTATGACTATGACTTGTCCCTGTGAAATATTCAGTCCAAGTTCCAAGTTTTTCAGTACTTGCAGCAAGTTTCCAGATGTCTCATTGTTTCGACCCAACCCATTTATTGAGGACAATTTGAGGGCGAGGAGGTGCCATTTCTCCATCAAGCCAACCAAGCAGTCCTTTGTCATGGAAGTGTTCCATTGAACTGGTTGGTTATCTTCTGTTACTTGAGTTACATAATCACACATAGTACTATTAATATCATCTGAGCAGTTAGATAGCCTTATACCATGGTGTCCCCAATAAACAATGGTGTAATTGGCCACAAACATTAATTTTCTGATTAAGCTTGACATCTATCCCAATAAACAGGAATATATTTAAAATCCTTATGAGTAAGCCCCTTATCTTCCAATTTTCGTCATTTTCTTAAAGTTTTAGCAGTATTTACATGGTTTTAATAAAAGGACAGGGCAGTAAGCAGTCCAAGCAGTGTGCGGAAGTTCTTTTTTGTAGGCAGGATGAAAGCCCAAGTTTGTGGACTAACATTAATACAGAATTCTGTTGGGCCCATTCAAAAAGGAAGATTTTCATAGCCTAGAGAAATGTTAATTAGTCTTCCTTCTTCCTTGGGATGAGAAGGTCCCTCCAAACTCCAAGGAGGAGGCATATGTACTGAGTCATTAATAGATATGATTGGTCCTATGTCTGTCCGTTCTATAACCTGCAATAAAGGGGAGTTAGGTATATAAGCCCAATAAGTGTGATTAATCAAGTCAGCCTGAGTGGGTGAAGCAAAAAACAAGCAAAGCAAGCATAGCCACAAAAATATTTTCAGGATTCCTAGGCATTGCCTCTTGAGAAACTAGATTTTCAGCTTGATTAGTAAGGGTTTTTATCTGTCCCCAAGAAGGGAGATCAAAGGTAGGTAGGTAACATCGAGTGTGGCATTTTTGGAAAATTTTAAAGCCTCCATGCCTAGTACTGGATTATCCTCCTCCTGGAGATTTTGCTGTTCCTTCTCTATCTTGAACGCCAGTGGCTTCTCTGGGGCGGGTCTTCTGAAGAGGGAGCCAACTGATTCTGTTGGACCCATCTGGAGAAATACAAGTATACCCCTTTCCCTGTGATATTAATTTTCCACATTTCCATTGTTTAGCCAACCCGTCTTGATACCAAAAGGGTGGAGGAAGGGAGGTATCCTTCAATGTCTTGAAATGTTTTTCTGCTTTTGTCAAAATATCTCCTTGCAGTAAGTTTAAAATGTTTAAAACAAATAAAGCTGTATTAACAATAGTTACAGAATTAAAGAATATCAGCTCAGTTCAGTTAAGTTGCTCAGTTGTGTCTGACTCTTTACAACCCCATGAATCACAGCATGCCATCCCTGTCCATCACCAACTCCCAGACTTCACTCAGACTCACGGCCATCGAGTCAGTGATGCCATCCGGCCATCTCATCCTTTGTCATCCCCGTCTCCTCCTGCCCCCAACCCCTCCCAGCATCAGAGTCTTTTCCAATGAGTCAACTCTTCGCATGAGATGGCCAAAGTACTGGAGTTTCAGCTTTAGCATCATTCCCTCCAAAGAAACCCCAGGGCTGATCTCCTTCAGAATGGACTGGTTGGATCTCCTTGCAGTCCAAGTAACTCTAAAGAGTCTCCTCCAACACCACAATTCAAAAGCATCAATTCTTTGGCATTCAGCCTTCTTCACAGTCCAACTCTCATATCCATACATGACCACTGGAAAAACCATAGCCTTGACTAGAAGGAACTTTTTTCGTGAAGTAATGTCTCTTGCTGTCACCATCTGCAGTGATTTTGGAGCCCCCAAAAATAAAATCTGACACTGTTTCCCCAACTACTTTCCATTCTCCCAAATCATCCCACCCTCTCCCTCTCCCACAGAGTGCAAAGGACTGTTCTATAAACCAGTATTTTCACTCTCCTCTTTCACTTTCACCAAGAAGCTCTTTAGTTTTTCTTCACTTTCTGCCATAAGAGTGGTGTCATCTGAATATCTATGGCTATTGATATTTATCCCAGATATCTGTATTCTAAGTTGTGCTCTATCCACCCCACCATTTCACATAATCTCATTCAATAAACATGGTGATGAAATACAGCCTTGATGCACTCTTTTCCCAATTTGCACTCAGTCTGTTATTCCACATCCAGTTCTAACTATTGGATCTTGACCTGCATACAACTTTTTTGAAGGTAGGTCAGATGGTTTGATATTCCCATCTCTTTCAGAATGTTCCACAGTTTCTTGTGATCCAAACAGTCAAAGGATTAAGCATAGTCAATAATGCAGAAATCAATGTTATTTTTTCCTGCTTTTTTAATTCTTTTTTTTATTCCTTTTTTTTAATTCCTTTTTTTTTTTTTTTTTAAATCGTGCTTTCTTGATGATGCAGTGGATGTTGGTAACTTGATCTCTGGTTCCTCTGGCTTTTCTAAATCCAGCTTGAATATATGGAAGTTAACAACTCACATACTGTTGAAGCTTGGCTTGGAGAATTTTGAGCATCGCTTTGCTAGCATGGGAGGTGAATACAATTTTGCATTAATTTGAACATTTTTTGGCATTGCCTTATTTTGGGATTGGAATGAAGAATGATCTTTTCCAGTCCTGTGGCCACTGCTGAGTTTTCCAAATTTCTTGGCATATTGAGTGCAGCACTTTCACAACATCCTCTTTTAGGATTTAAAAAAGCTCAACTGGAATTCCATCACATCCACTAGCTTTGTTCATAGTGATTTTTTAAAATAATTATTTATTCTTTCTTTTATTTTATTTTTAAAATTTTACAATATTGTATTAGTTTTGCCAAATATCGAAATGAATCCGCCACAGGTACACCCGCGTTCCCCATTCTGAACCCTCCTCCCTCCTCCTTCCCCTACCCTCCCTCTGGGTCGTCCCAGTGCACCAGCCCCAAGAATCCAGTACCGTGCATTTTTTAAAGCCCTCTTGTCTTTGCATCCCACGATCTCTTTCCCTAGGTGAGTGATCGCACCTCCACCCATGGTTTTTCAGGCACTCTGTCTATCAGATCTATTCCCTTGAATCTATTTGTCACTTCCACTGTATAATCAAAATGGATTCGATTTAGTTCCTACCTGAATGATCGAGTGGTGTCCCCTACTTTCCTAAATTTAAGTGTGAATTTGGCAGTAAGGTGTTCAGTGCATCAGTTCAGTTCAGTCACTCAGTCTTGACTCTGTGAACCCACGAACCACACCTCACCAGGACTCCCTGTCCATCTCCAACTCCCAGAGTTCAGCCAAACTTATGTCCATTGAGTTGGTGATGCCATTCAACTATCTCATCCTCTGTCATCCCCTTCTCTTCCTGCCCTCAATCTTTCCCAGCATCAGGGTCTTTTCATAGATATTTACAATTGTTATGTCTTCCTTTTGGATTAATCCCTTGATCATTATGTAGTGCCCTTCCTTATCTCTTGAAATATTACTTTTAGGTCTGTTTTGTCTGATATGAGGACTCCTGTTCCAGCTTTGTTTGACTTGGCATTTGCATAGACTACATCTTTCCTTCCTCTCACCTTCAGTCTATATGTGTATTTACATCTGAACTTGGCTTCCTGTAGACAGCAAATATATGGGTCTTGTTTTTGTATCCATTCAAACAGTGCGTATTTTGGTTGGAGCATTTATTCTGCTTACATTTAAAGTAATTATGAAGCTACAAACGGTATTTTTTACAGAATGAGAACAAATAATTTCACAATTTGTATCAAAGTGCAAAAAAAAAAAAAAAAAACTCAAATAGCCAAAATAATCTTTAGAAAAAAGAATGGAACTGGAGGAATCAACCTGCCTGACTTCAGATTAACCTACAAAACTAAAATCATCAAGCCAGTATAGTACTGGCACAAAGACAGTAATATAGATAAATGGAACATAATAGAAAGCCCCAAGATAAACGCACACATCTATGGATACATTATATTTGACACAGCAGACAAGAATATATAATGGAGAAAAGGCAATCTATTTCACAAGTGCTGCTGGGAAAACGGGGCAACCACTTGTGAACCAAAAAATAGAAAACTCCTAGAGGAAAGTATAGGGAAAAGACTCTTTGACATAAGTCACAGCAGGATCCTCTATGACCCACTTCCCAGAGTAATGAAATAAAAGTAAATATAAACAAAAGGGGCCTAATTGAACTTGAAAGCTTCTGCACAATGTAAGAAACTATAAGCAAGCAGAAAAGAAAACAGCCTTCAGAATGGAAGAAAATAATAGCAAATGAATTAATCTCAAAAATATATAAGCAGCCTATGCAACTCAATAACAGGAAAATAAATGACCCAATCAAAAAAAAAAAGGGGCCAAAGAACTAAACAGACATTTCTCCAAAGAGGACATACAGATGGCTAACAATCACATGAAAAGATGCTGGACATCACTCATTATCAGAGAAATGCAAATCAAAACCACAATAAGGTACCATTCATGCCAGTCAGAATGGCTGCTATCAAAAAGTTTGCAAAACAATAAATGTTGAAGAGGGTGCTGAGAAAAGGAAACCCTCTTACACTGTTGGTGAGAATTCAAACAAGTATAGCCACCATGGATTGTAGTGTGGAAATTCCTTAAAAACCTAGAAATAGAACTGCCTTTTGACCCAGCAAACCCACTTCTGGCCATGCACAGAGAGGAAACCAGAACTGAAAGAGACATATGTTTCCCAATGTTCATCCCAGCACTGTTTTCAATAGTAGGGTATGGAAGCAACCTAGATGTCCATTAGCAGACAAACCTATATGACAACTGTGATACATATACAAAATGAAATATTACTTAGCTATTAAAAAGAATACACTTTAATCCAGTCTAATAAGGAAGATGAGTTATACAGAGTGAAGTATGTCAACAATAAGAACACCAGTGGAGAATAATAATGCATATATACGGAATTTAAAAGATGGCAATGAGGCAGCAAAAGAAACAGAGAGAGAAAGAACAGACGTTTGGACTCTGTGGGAGAAGGCTAGAGTGGATGATTTGAGAGAAGAGCATTGAAACATGTATATACAACATATGAAATAGATCACCAGTCCAGGTCTGATGCATGAGTCAGGGCATTCAGGGTCAGTGTACTGAGATGACCCTGAGGAATGGGATGGGGAATGACATGGGAGGGGTTTCAGGATGAGGGACACATGTACACCATGGTTTATTCACATCAATATATCGAAAAACCACACACACACACACACACACACACAATATTGTAAAGTAATTATCATATCAATATGTAGCAAAAGCCACCACAATATTGCAAATTAATTAGCTTCCAAATAAAATAAACAAATTAATTTTAAAAAGTCTAGAATAGAGGTTAGACTGTCCAAATACAATATTAAAAATACAAAGCAAAATCAGTCACAAAAATCATATATATATATATATATATATATATGAAATTTGCTTTAAAAAATAGGGTATTTTTTTTTTGCAAGTTAATAGTTGGTTACAAAAATGAAAATTAAAGGAGTAATAATAAGCGCAGATGGCTGCTACGACCGGCACACTAAGCGCGGCCAAGAGGAGCTACCCCACGTCTGAAGTCAAGGGCAGAAGCCAGGAGGACCTCATGCCTGAAGGGTGGAGGCGAAGAGGAGTTACCCCACATCTGAGGTCAGGGGCAGAGGCCAAGAATGCCAGGCTGTGACGGTGCAGGAATGGCTGAGAGGAGCTACCCTGCATCCGAGGTCAGGTATGGCGACAAGAGGAGTTAGCCCGCGTCCAAGGTCAGGGGCGGCGCCAGGGAGGAGCTACCCCACGCTCCAATGCCCGAGGCCAGGAGCAGCATCTGGGAAGACCAACTTCATGCCCAAGGCCAGGGGCGGCGGCTAAGAGGACCAACCCCACGTCCAAGGAGCCATAGCTGCACGGGCACAGGAGGGCCTAGAGGAGCTATCCCATGTTCAAGGTCAGGAAGGGCGGCGGTGAGGAGATACCCCTCATCCAAGGTAAGGAGCAGTGGCTGAGCTTTGCTGGAGTAGCCACGAAGAGATACCCCATGCCCAAGGTAAGAGAAACCCAAGTAAGAGGGTAGGTGTTGCAAGAGGGCATCAGAGGGCAGACACACTGAAACCATACTAACAGAAAACTAATCAATCTAATCACACTAGGAACACAGCCTTGTCTAACTCAATGAAATTAAGCCATGCCTATGGAGCAACCCAAGATGGGCGGGTCATGGTGGAGATATCTGACAGAATGTGGCCCACTGGAGAAGGGTTTGGGAAACCATTTCAGTATTCTTGCCTTGAGAACCACATAAAAAGTATGAAAAGGCAAAATGATAGGATACTGAAAGAGAAACTCCCCAGGTCAGTAGGTGCCCGACATGCTACTGAAGATCAGTGGAGAAATAACTCCAGAAAGAATGAAGGGATGGAGCCAAAGCAAAAACAATACCCAGCTGTGGATGTGATTGGTGAGAGAAGCAAGGTCGGATGCTGTAAAGAGTAATACTGCATAGGAACCTGGAATGTCAGGTCCATGAATCAAGGCAAATTGGAAGTGGTCAAACAATAGATGGCAGGAGTGAATGTCGACATTCTAGGAATCAGTGAACTAAAATGGACTAGAATGGGTGAATTTAACTCAGATGACCATTATATCTAATACTGTGGGCAGGAATCTCTCAGAAGAAATGGAGTAACCATCATGGTCAACAAAAGATTCCAAAATGCAGTACTTGGATGCAATCTCAAAAATGACAGAATGATCTCTGTTCATTTCCAAGGCAAACCATGCAATATCACAGTAATCCAAGTCTATACCTCAACCAGTAATGCTTAAGAAGCTGAAGTTTAACTGTGCGATGAAGACCTACAAGACCATTTAGAACCAACACCCAAAAGAGATGTCCTTTTCATTATAGGGGACTGGAATGCAAAAGTAAGAAGTCAAGAAACACCTGGAGTAACAGGCAAATTTGGCCTTTGAATATGCAATGAAGCAGGGAAAAGACTAATAGAGTTTTGCCAAGAAAATGCACTGATCATAACAAATACCCTCTTCCAACAACACAAGAGAAGACTCTACACATGGACATCACCAGATGGTTAACACTGAAATCAGATTGATTATATTTGTTGCAGCTAAAGATGGAGAAGCTCTATACAGTCAGCAAAAACCAGACCTGGAGCTGACTGTGGCTCAGATCACGAACTTCTTATTGCCAAATTCAGACTTAAATTGAAGAAAGTAGGGAAAACCACTAGACCATTCAGGTATGACCTAAATCGAATATTTTATGATTATACAGTGAAAGTAAGAAATAGATTCAAGGGCCTAGATCTGATAGATACAGTGCCTGATGAACTTTGGAATGATATTTGTGACACTGTACAGGAGACAGTGATCAAGACCATCCACCTGGAATAGAAATGCAAGAAAGCAAAATGGCTGTCTGGGGAGGCCTTACAAATAGCTGTGAAAAGAAGAGAAGTGAAAAGCAAAGGGGAAAAGGAAAGATATAAGCATCTGAATGAAGAGTTCTTCAGTGATCAATGCAAAGAAATTGAGGAAAACAACAGAATAGGAAAGACTAGAGATCTCTTCAAGAAAATTAAAGATACAAAGGGAACATTTCATGCAAAGATGGGCTCAATAAAAGACAAAAATTGTATGGACCTAACAGAAGCAGAAGATATTAAGAAGAGATGGCAAAAATACACAGAAGAACTGTACAAAAAAGATCTATAGGACCCAGATAATCACGATGGCGTGATCACTGATCTAGAGCCAGATATCCTGGAATGTGAAGTCAAGTAGTCCTTAGAAAACATCCCTACAAACAAAGCTAGTGGATGTGATGGAATTTCAGTTGAGCTATTTCAAATCCTGAAAGATGATGCTGTGAAAGTGCTGCACTCAATATGCCAGCAAATTTGGAAAACTCAGCAGTGGCCACAGGACTGGAAAAGGTCAGTTTTCATTCCAATTCCAAAGAAAGGCAATGCCAAAGAATGCTCAGACTACCGCACAATTGAACTCATCTCACATGCTAGTAAAGTAATGCTCACAATTCTCCAAGCCAGGCTTCAGCAATATGGGAACTGTGAACTTCCTGACATTCAAGCTGGTTTTAGAAAAAGCAGAGGAACCAGAGACCAAGTTGCCAACATCCGCTGGATCATCAAAAAAGCAAGAGAGTTCCAGAAAAACATATATTTCTGCTTTATTGACTATGCCAAAGCCTTTGACTGTGTGGATCACAATAACCTGTGGAAAATTCTGAAAGAGATTGGGAATACCAGACCACCTGTTCTGCCTCTTGAGAAATTTGTATACAGGTCAGGAAGCAACAGTTAGAACTGGACATGGAACAAGAGACTGGTTCCAAATAGGAAAAGGAGTATGTCAAGGCTGTATATTGTCACCCTGCTTATTTAACTTCTATGCAGAGTACATCATGAGAAATAGTGGACTGGTAGAAACACAAGCTGGAATCAAGATTGCCAGGAGAAATATCAATCACCTCAGATATGCAGATGACACCACCTTTATGGCAGAAAATGAAGAGGAACTAAAAAGCCTCTTGATGAAAGTGAAAATGGAGAGTGAAAAAGTTGGCTTGAAGCTCAAAACGAAGATCATGGCATCTGGTCCCATCACTTAATGGGAAATAGATGGGGAAATACTGGAAACAGTGTCAGATTTTATTTTGGGGGGCTCGAAAATCACTGCAGATGGTGACTACAGCCATCTAAGTTATGACCAACCTAGATAACATATTGAAAAGCAGAGACATTACTTTGCCAACAAAGGTTCATCTAGTCAAGGCTATGGTTTTTCCTGTGGTCATGTATGGATGGAAGCTGGACTGTGAAGAAGGCTGAGTGCCGAATAATCAATACCTTTGAACTGCGGTGTTGGAGAAGACTCTTGAGAGTTACTTGGACTGCAAGGAGATCCAACCAGTCCATTCTGAAGGAGATTAGCCCTGGGATTTCTTTGGAAGGAATGATGCTAAAGCTGAAACTCCAGTTCTTTGGCCACCTCATGCGAAGAATTGACTCATTGGAAAAGACTCTGATGCTGGGTGGGATTGGAGGCAGGAGGAGAAGGGGAAGACAGAGGATGAGATGGCTGGATGACATCACTGACTCGATGACCATGAGTCTGGGTGAACTCTGGGAATTGGTGATGGATGGGAAGCCTGTTGTGCTGTGATTTGGGGGTCGCAAAAAGTCGAACACGACTGAGCGACTGAACTGAACTGAAATGAAAGAACTTAAAAAAAAAAAAAAAGAGAAAAGAAAATTAAAAAGTTAAAGACAGTAAAAATATATCTAGCGGTTACTCTGTATCTGTTTTGGGTAGTGTGGGGTCAAGTCAATGTCAGATAGTTCCTTTTTCCAGCTTCTACTTCTTCTCAAGGTCTGCAGGTCCCTTCCAATGCTGAGTCAATGTTAACTACATGGTTTTAATCTGTTGCTCTTGTCACTTGAAGGGCGCTTCCCTTTTATTTCTTTTGGCTTCCTCTATTTGCAAGTCTCTTCAGTGTCTAATTTATGCCCTGATACAACTGGGCAAAAGTGGTCACTTATTTAGGCTCATTTGTTCAGTTGTGTTGTGGGGAGGGAGGAACACTGCAAACAAATATCGCTGGTGTGTGTGTGGTGGGGCGGGGATGGGGGATGGGGAGGGGGTAGGGTGGGGGTGGGGTCTGGGGCGTGGGGGGAGGAGGGGGGCTTCTTGCAGTGTTTGGACCACACTGGGCTTGCCCCAGCTCACAGTGGCATGAGGTGTACACTTCTCAGTCTCCAGGTTGCCCTGCAGGGGTGTTGTCCAAAGTGGGCCCTGCCTTTCATGCAATTCCTAGGTCTAAGCTACTCAGGTTCATTTTCTCAGGCACTCCACAAGGGCACAGACTCTGTTGGGCATGCTTTTGGGGCCATTCCCAGGTTAAGGCAGACCAGTTGACCAGGTGCTTCGTGAGGGCCCTGTCCTTGGTGGGCTGTGCATCTTAGTTATCTCCCTGGTCCGGGCCGCTCAGTTTCCAGGGTGTACCATAAGAGCACCATCTCAGTTATGTCTCCTCTGGGGACTTGACCTCAGGCTGCAACCCTCCTGGCAGATGTCAACCATCCAGAATCCCAGAAAGATGTCGTTAGAAACTGGTAGCCTGCTCACAATTTGTTGGAAGAAAACTGGTAGCCTCACAGTTTGTTGGAAGATGCCAGTCTCTGGAGCCAAGATTGGCCCTGGCCTTCTGGCTCTGGCTGTCTCGCACCTGTCTCTCTGCCTCAGGGAGGGTGAAGGGGCCTGTAAGCAGCTCGCTAGCTCTCCTTTTGAATTCACTCAATCCTTTTTTCTCCTTTCAAAGACAATGTGCTGCCTTTCTGGGTTATTGGCATTCTCTGATAGCATTCAGAAATTGTGTTGATGAAGTAGCTCAGCATTCAAATGATCTTTTCATAAATTTGTGAGGGAGAAAGTAGTCTCCCAGTCCTATTCCTCTGCCATCTTGGGACCATCCCCTGGGTCTTCTTTTTGTATCCTTTCAGCCAGACTGTGTCTTTTGGTTGGGGCATTTGCATTTAAAGTAATTTCCATTTACATTTAATTATTGATATACATGTTCCTATTGCCATTTTAAAAATTGTTTGGGCCTGATTTTGTAGGTCTTTTTTCTTCTCTTGTATTTCTAGACTGTATAAGTCCCTTTAACAATTGTTGTATAGCTGGTTTTGTGTTCGTGGATTCTCTGACATTATGCTTGTCTGAAAAGTTTTTGATTCCTCCATCAGTTTTGAATGAGATGCTTTCCAGGTACTGGAATCTTGGTTGTAGAGTTTACCCTTTCAATACTTTAAAAATATCCTGCCATTCCCTTCTGGCCTCCAGAGTTTCTGCCTAAAGATCACATGTCAAGTGTATGGGGTTTCCCTTGTATGTTACTTGTTGCTTCTCCCTTGCTCATTTTAATATACCTTTTCTGTCTTTCATCTTTGTTAGTTTGATTAATATATGTCTTGGCATGTTTCTTCTTGAGTTTATCCTGAATGGGACTCTTTGCACCTCTTGGACTTGATTGATTCCCTATTCCATGTTGGGGGAAATTTCAACTATAATCTCTTCAAAAAATTTTGTCATATCGTCTTATTCTTTTTCTGGGAACCCCCCTCTCCCCCCTTATAATTCAAATGTTGGTGCTTTTGATATTTTCCCAGAAGTTTCAGAGATTATCATCAGTTATTTGCATTGTTTTTAAATTATTCTGCTCTTCAACATTTATTTCCACCATTCTCTCTTTCAACTCACTGAATTGTTCTTCTGCTTCAGATATTCTGCTATTGATTCATTTTACAGTATTGTACCTTTGAATAATTGTGTTGTTTGTCTCTGTTAATTTCTTAATTCTTCTAGGTCTTTGTTCATTGATTCTTACATTTTCTCCATACCTATCACACCCAGTATATTTGTTACATCGGACTCATTATAACTATGATCACACCCACTGTATCTATGTCTTCACAGCCATTCTATTTATGATATCACATCCACTATATATATCCACATTATAACATTGACTCTATATGAAGCCACACCCTCTATTCCACATCACACCCACTATATATGCCAACACACCCACTTTACCTGTGACATCACACCCACTGTACATGACATCACATCCACTTTATCTATGACAACATGCCCTTGTATTTGTGACATTCAGTTCAGTTCGGTTGCTCAGTCATGTCTGACTCTTTTTGACCCCATGTTCTTCTGTTTTGACTTGTTCTGTAGATTCTTTTGGATATTTTTCTTTCTTTCTTCCCGCCTACCCCCTCTCCCTCCCCTGTTGTAGTTTTCAATTTTATTGGCACGATGAAAACAAATAAAGCTTTTAAGCTTTTTTTTTTTTTTTTTTTCATTTCCTCAGTCACATATTCCTTTTATAAACCTGTGCTTCTATGTTGGGCTTTTGCAGTTCTGTAGAATTTTCCTTTTGTTTTTATCTTTAGTCTTTTTCTAATTTTAATTTTTTATGGCTCTTATTTTTTTCTACATTTATTCCTTTGCTTTGTCTACTGTTCTTTTCCTCTTGCAGTTAATCTTTAATGTATAGAAATCATCTTTATCTACCTCTAAGTTTGCATATCTATTCTTTCTTTCTTTCCTTTCTTTCTTCTTAAAATATCTGTTACTTTTATTTTAATTGCTTTATTCCCCAACTAGAACCTTGCTCTAGTTTTGTTTTCCAGTTTGTGCTTTAGTTAGTTTTGTTGTTGTAGACAAACTTTTGATTTCCATTGTTTGCTGGGTCAATTTAATGTACTTTGTTTTTCTTGTACTGTTTTGATCTTCCTTTTGGGTGTATATGTGTATATTCAGTCACACTATTTATTTTTGTTATAAACCTCTACCTCTACATTGGTGTTTTGCTGCTCTGTGGAGTTTTGTTTTGTTTTTTCTTTTTCCTTTGTATTTTCTTCTTCCATCCCCCCTTTTATACATTTTTTAAAATCTGTTTTATTGTTTCTACATTTATTCCTTTCTTTGCCTTTCCTATTCTTCTTTTCCCCTTTTGGTTAATCTTTAATGTATACAAATCTTCATCTGCATCTTTTTGCATATCTATTCTTTGTTTTCTTTATTTCCTTTCCTATCAATGTTTTTTAGGTTTATTTTCACTGCTTTACTCCTCAATTGGCATCATGCCCTAGTTTTGTTTTCCTGTTTGTGCTTGACTCACTATTCTTCTGATAGATATAATTTTTGGCTTTCTGCATTTGACAGGTCGATCTATTGTACCCTATTTTTACTGGACTCTTGATTTTCCTTGTGGGTGTATATGTATATGTGTGTATTCAGTCACACTTTTTATTGTTGCTATAAACCTTTGCCTCTACACTATGCAGTTCTATGGAGGTGTGTGTGTGTGTGTTTTCCACTTTTTTTTCCCTCTTTTTTATAACGTTAATTTAATTTTTTTCAACCCATTATATATTTCTTCATTTATTCCTTTGTCTTTGCTATTGTTATTTTCCCCTTGCAGTTAATCTCTAATATGTAGAAGTCTTCCATTCCCTCTATTTAATTCTGCATATCTATACTTTCTTTCTCTTCTTTCCTTTCCTATCAACATATTTGTTAGTTTTGTTTTCATTGCTTTAATCCCCACTTGGGACCATGCTTTGGTTTTGTTTTCCATTTGTGCTATGATTTTGTTCTTAACAGGTAAATATAATTTTGGATTTGCTTTATTTGTCCACTGGATTATTGTATGTTATTTTTGCTGGACTCCTTTCACTTTGCTCATGGGTGTATATGTATAGGTATATGTGTATATTCCATTATTTTCATTATTATTAACCTGATTTGTAACTGCCATTTGTCTGGAGTTCATCTTTGGTTTCTCGTTTTTTGAATATTTCTCATGATCTCACATAATTCCACAACAAACCTCTTTTGGAATTTTTGTTCCTGACCAGAGATCAAGCCCTGAACACTCAAGATCCAAGACTACCAGAGAACTAACTCTAGGGAGTATGAAATAGTGTGAAGACACACAAAGGAAACCACTTGAATACAAGATCCAGCATCACCAAACCATGAGTGGCACCCTAAAAGTTTCTGCACAACAAAGGAAACTATAAGCAAGGGGAAAAGACAGCCTTCGGAATGGGAGAAAACAATAGCAAAGGAAGCAACTGAAAAACAACTAATCTCAAAAATATACAAGCAACTCCTGCAGCTCAATTCCAGAAAAATTAACTACCCAATCAAAAAATGGGCCAAAGAGCTAAATAGACATTTCTCCAAAGAAGACATACAGATGGCTAACAAACATATGAAAAGATGCTCAACATCACACATTATCAGAGAAATGCAAATCAAAACCACAGTGAAGTACCATTTCATACCAGTCACAGTGGCTGCGATCCAAAAGTCTACAAGCAATAAATGCTATAGAGGGTGTGTAGAAAAGGGAACTCTTTTACACTGTTGGTGGGAATGCGAACTAGAACAGCCATGATGGAGAACAGTGTGGAGATTCCTTAAAAAAAGTGGAAATAGAACTGCCTTATGACCCAGCAATCCCATTGCTGGGCATACCAACTAAGGAAACCAGAATTGAAAAAGACACATGTACCTCAATATTCATCGCAGCACTGTTTATAATAGCCAGGACATGGAAGCAACCTTGATGTCCATCAGCAGATGAATGGATAAGAAAGCAGTGGTACTTTTACACAATGGAGTATTACTCAGCCATTAAAAATAATACAATCTAATCAGTTCTAATGAGGTGCATGAAACTGAAGCCGATTATACTGAGTGAAATAAGCCAGAAAGGAAAATACCAATACAGTATACTAATGCATATATATGGAATTTAGAAAGATGGTAACAATAGCCCTGTATGTGAGACAGCAAAAGAGACAAAGATATATAGAACAGTCTTTTGGACTCTGTGGGAGAAGGAGAGGGTAGGATGATTTGGGAGAATGACATTGAAACATTTATAATATCATATAAGAAACGAATCACCAGTCTAGGCCCAATGCAAGATACAGGATGCTTGGGGATGGTGCAATGGGATGATCCAGAGGGATGGTACAAGGAGGCAGGTGGGAGGGGGGTTAAGGATTAGGAACACGTGAACACCCGTGGTGGATTCATGTTGATGTATGGCAAAACCAATACAATATTTTAAAGTAATTAGCCTCCAATTAAAATAAATAAATTTAAATAAAAAGAAAATAAAACCCCAATCATCAACAGACAGGATTGCCACCTTACTCAGCCTTGCCCATCAGAGGAAAAACAAACAAATAAAAACTCACCAGCTATATGCACCATACACAAAACGCTAGATCGACCTTAGGAGGGCAGAATCAAAAGGAAGAAAGAAATAAACCTTGAAGCCTGGGTAAAGGAGACCTGGAAAAAAAGTTAATTAAGATAACAAAAATAATAACAAAAAGTCATAAAAATAGTAAACAAATGAAGGGAAAAAAAACCTAGAAACACAGAAGTCCAAAGAAATGAAGAGAAAATAGTCAAACTACCTGAAGAAGAATTCAAAAAAATGATAGTAAATATGATCAACAACCTTGAAAACAAAACGGAGAAAGTGCAAGAATCAATGAAGAAACCCCTAGATGAGTTGAAGAATAAACTTACAGGGACAACAGAATTACTGAAATCAAAAACACTCTAAAATAAATCAATAGCAGAATATCTGAAGTAGAAGAATGAGTCAGTGAGCTGGAAGATAAAACGGTGAAAATAATTGCTAAAGACCAGAATAAACTAAAAAAAGAAAAGAAAAGAGGATACTCTCAAAGACATCTGGGAAAATATTAAATGCATCAATATTCCAATTATATGGGCCCCAGAAGAAGATGAGAGGAAGAAAGGGCATGGGAAATTTTTTGAAGAGATTAGAGTTGAAATTTTCCCCAATGAGGAAAAGGAAATTGTAAAACAAGTCCAAGAGGCACAATGAGCCGCATACAGGATAAGCCCAAGTAGAAATATGGCAAGAGACATACTAATCAAACTAGCAAAGGTTAAAGACGAAGAAAGAATATTAAAAGCAATAAAGAAGAAGCAACATGCCACATACAAGGGAAACCCCATACCCTTAAGAGCTGTTCTTTCAGGAGAAATTCTGCATTACAGAGTGAATGGCAAAATATATTTAAAGGACTGAAAGTGGAAAGTGTACCACCAAGATTACTGTACCTAAGTGTCTCTTTCAAAATTGATGGAGAAATCAGAAGCTGTTCAGACAGGCAAAAATTTAAGACAACTCAGTACCACAAAAGCAGCTTTAGAACAAATGTTAAAGGGACTTATGTAGTCAAGAAATACAAAACAAGAAAAAAAGATCTACATAACCAACATGTATGTAACACAATGGTAATTCAGTTCAGTTCAGTCAGCATGAGGATCACAGCTCAGTCACTCAGTCACATCAGACTCTTTGCAATCACATGAACCACAGCACAACAGGCCTCCCTGTTGATCACCAACTCCTGGAGTTTACCCAAACTCATGTCCATTGAGTCAGTGATGCCATCCAACCATCTCATCCTTTGTCATCCTCCTGCTCTCAATTTTTCCCAGCTTCGGGGACTTTTCTATGAGTAAGCTCTTCACATCATGTGGCCAAAGTATTGGACTTCCAGCTTCAACATCAATCCTTCCCATGAACATCGAGTACTCATATCCTTTTGGATGGACTGGTTAGATCTCTTTGCAGTCCAAGGGACTCAGAAGAGTCTTCTTCAACACCACAGTTCAAAAGTATCAATGCTTCAGTGCTCAGCTTTCTTTATACTTCACCTATCAGATGCATACATGACTACTGGAAAAATCATAGCCTCGACTAGATGGACCTTTGTTGCCAAAGTAATGTCTCTGCTTTTTAATATGTTGTCTAGGTTGGTCATAACTTTCCTTCCAAGGAGTAAACACATTTTAATTTCATGGCTACAGTCACCATCTGCAATGATTTTTGACCCTGAAAAATAAAGTCAGCCACTGTTTCTTAATCTATGAAATGACTGGACCAGATGACATGATCTTAGATTTCTGAATGTTGAGCTTTAAGCCAAATTTTCACTCTCCTCTTTCACTCTCATCAAGACGGTCTTTAGTTCTTCTTCACTTTCTGCCATAGGGTGATGTTATGTACATATCTGTGGTTATTGATATTTCTCCTAGCAATCTTGATTCCAGCTTGTGCTTCATCCAGCCCACATTTCTTATGATGCACTCTGCATATAAGTTAAATCACCAAGATGACAATTTGCAGTCCTATGCACTCCTTTTCCTATTTGGAACAGTCTGTTCCATGTCCAGTTCTAACTGTTGCTTCCTGACCTGCATACAGGTTTCTCAAGAGGCATGTCAGATAGTCTGGTGTTTCTATATATTTCAGAATTTTTCAAAGTTTATTGTGACCCACACTGTTAAATGCTTTGGCATAGTCAATAAAGCAGAAATAGATTTTTTTTTCTGGAATCCTCTTGCTTTTTTGAATGTTCTAGTGATGTTGGCAATTTGATCTCTGGTTTCTCTGCCTTTTCTAAAACCAGCTTGAACATCAGGAAGTTCACAGTTTACGTACTATTGAAACCTGGTTTGGAGAATTTTGAGCATTACTTTGCTAGCTTTTGAGATGAGTGCAACTGTGTGGTAGTTTAAGCATTCTTTGACATTGCCTTTCTCTGGGATTGGAATGAAAACTGACCTTTTCTAGTCTTGTGGACAAGGCTGAGTTTATATAATGTGCTGGCCTATTTAGTGCAGCACTTTCACAGCATCATCTTTTAGGATTTGAAATAGCTTAACTGGAATTCCATCACCTCCACTAGCTTTGTTCAGAGTGATACTTCCTAAAGCCCACTTGACTTCACATTCCAGGATGTCTGGCTCTAGGTGAGTGATCACACCATTGTGATTATCTGGGTCATGAAGACCTTTTTTTTTAACAGTTCTTCTGTGTATTCTTGCCACATCTTCTTAATACCTTCTGTTTCTTTTAGGTCCATACGATCTGTGTCCTTTATTGTGCCCATCTTTGCATGACATATTCCCTTGGCATCTCTAATTTTATTGAAGAGATCTCTAGTCTTTCCCATTTTATCATGTTCCTATTTCTTTGCATTTTTCGCTGAGGAAGGCTTTCTTATTTCTCCTTGCTAGTCTTTGGAACTCTGCATTCAAATGTGTATATCTTTCCTTTTCTCCTTTCGTATTCACTTCTCTTCTTTTTAAAGCTATTTGTAAGGCCTCCTCAGACAGCCATTTTGATTTTTTCTATTTATTTTTCTTTGAGATGGTCTTACTCCCTGTCTCTTGTACAATGCCATGAACCTCCATCCATAGTTAATCAGGCACTCTGTATATCAGATCTAGTCCATTAAATCCATTTCTCACTTTTACTGGATATTCATAAGAGGCTTTATTAGGTTATACCTGAATTCTCTAGTTGTTTTCCCACTTTCTTCCATTTCAGTCTGAATTAGGCAATAAGGAGTTCATGATCTGAGCCACAGTCAGCTCCGAGTCTTGTTTTTCCTTACTGTATAGAGCATCTCCATCTTTGGCTGCAAATAATATAATCAATCTGATTTTGGTGTTGGCCATCTGCTGATGTCCATGTGTAGAGTCTTCTTTTGTATTGTTGGAAGAGGGTGTTTGCTATGACCAGGGTGTTCTCTTGGCAAAATTCTGTAAGTCTTTGCCCTGCTTCATTCTGTACACCTAGGCCAAATTTGCCTGTTACTCTAGATGGATCTTGACTTCATACTTTTTCATTCCAGTCTCCAATAATGAAAAGACATCTTTTGGGGGGTATTAGTTCTAGAAGTTCTTGTAGGTCCTCATAGAACAATTCAATTAGCTTCTTCAGCATTTCTGGTTGGGGCACAGAATTGGATTACCGTGATATTGAATTGTTTGCCTTGGTAATGAACAGACATAATTCTGTCACTTTTGAGACTGTATCCAAGTACTGTATTTTGGTCCATTTGTCCAGCCCCAGTTCCCCACTCAGCTGGTGACTGGTGGTTTGTACTTAAGACACACTGCATTGCTAATTGGCATTTCAGTGGAATGGGTGTTCTCTACACACCTTTTTCCTGGATTGCAACTTCCCCTCACCAGACAGGGGTATTCAGAAAATGCCCCCAGAGCATTGCACTCCAGACAGCATTCCCTCCACAGGTTGCCCTGTGTTCTCCAGAGTTCTGTGTTGTCCCTGAGGATCAAGATTCTGCAAAGCTCTGTAGCCCTGGATATTCACCCCTCCTGGAGAGCAGGCAAGTACCTTGGGCTTTATCTTTCATTGGGGATTCCCTGGGCTTGGGCTCAGAATTGAACACTCCTGTCAGGTTCCCTGTCAAGTCTTGCTTGGGTACTGAATTGCTACTGCTGATTCCCTGATGCAAATGTTCTTCCCTTTGCATTTCTTTAAAAAAAGAAAAAAACTGCAGCTATTTTATTTATGTATTTGATGCTTTTGAACTGTGTTATTGAGGAAGACTCTTAAGAATCCCTTGGACTGCAAGGAGGTCAAACATGTCCATCTTAAAGGAAATAAACCCTGAATGTTCACTGGAAAGACTGAAGCTTTAATACTTTGGCTACCTGATGGGAAGAGGCGACTCATTGGAAAAGACCCTGATGCTGAGAAAGATTGAAAGCAGAAGAAGAGGGTGACAGAGGATGAGATTGTTGTATGCCATCACCGAAGTAATGGATATGAGTAAGCGCAAGCTCCAGGAGTTGGTGAAGGACAGGGAAGCATGGTGTGCTGCAGTCCATGGGGCTGCAGAGTTGGACACGACTCAGAGACTGAAAAGCAATTAACATATTTGTTTTTGGGTCTGCTGGGTCATCCTTGTTGGACAAGGGCTTTCTCTAGTCACAGAGAGTACATGTTACCTAGTAGTTGTGGTAGGTTTCCATGGTGACTCAAACAGTAAAGAATCTGCCTGCAATTTAGGAGACTTGATTCCATCCTTGGGTGGGGAAGATCCCCTGGAGGAGGTTATGGCAATCCATTGCAGTATTCTTGCCTGAAGAATCCCATGGACAGAGGAGCCTGACGAGCTATAATCCATGGGGTTGCAAAGAGTCAGACATGACTCAGTGACTGTCACTGTCATTTTCCAGTTTTGGTGCACAGGCTTCTCATTGTTGTAGCTTCTGTTGTTTCAGAGCATGGGCTCCAGTGCATTAGGGCTTCCATACTTTCAGCCCATAGGCTCAGTGGTTGTGACTTCCAGGCTCTAGACCACAGGTGCAATAGTTGTGGCCCATGGGGATAATTACTCTGTAGCATGTGGGATCCTCCCAGATCAGGGCTTGAACCTATTTCCCATGCATTGACAAGCAATTTCTATCCACTGGACTACCAAGGAAGACCACACAAAGATCTCCTTAAGCAGTTAGCTTCCTTCCTGTTTCTCTGTGGACTTCTGGTTGCTAACTGCAGCCTCTGGTACCTCTAGGTCTTTCATTACCCTTCTCTGTTCATCAGCCTGGCTCTGTCCCCTTGTCTTGGCCACGTCTGCCCCTATTGATCTTGGAGCCACATGTGACATTGTTCTCACCTTGGTGATGAGTAGAGGGAGGGTGTTAGAGTCTTCAGAGAACACCATTATGCTCTTATGTGCAAGACTAAATACTTACTTGCTCATCTGAATCAGAAATGTATGTGGTGGGTTTGGGGGTTTCTTCTTTGGCTTTTTTTTTTTTAACATGTGGAGGTGGTTACCACATTTATTGTCTCTCAAGATAGTTTTTCAAGTACAAGGAAAGTAAATTTCCTCTCTAGTTAATGTTTTATTGGTTGTTTTGAGGATTTGTACACAGCCAAGTTTGTTAAACCTTCTTAATGTATGTACTAAAGATCTAAAAACAAAAAAAAAAAAAAAAAGAAAGAAAGAAAAGAAAAAAGAAAACATAGTTGCCTTGCTAAACAGATATTCCAGTGACTTTTCCAGACTAAAATGTGGAAGCTACTTTTCCTTAAGGGGATACCAAATATTGATAGGCTGTGCCATCATAGGTCCCATTAACACAGTATTTAATATCATAATCTCTGCATGCTTGATTTTCTCTTTTTTATGGCATGTATAAGGCACATTATGGGAAACTGGAATGTCATGATGAGGGACAAGAAAGAGCCAAGATCAAAGAGTGCTTTGCTTTGGAAAGTGATTCTACTAAAAAACCTGGGAGGTGAGGTGATTTTAAGTGTTCATGACATATTTCATGCACAATTGTGACTCAAATTGCCATTGAGTATGTTTTGTGATGTTTGGTTAAAAAATGACACCCTGCCCCCACCCCCCGCATGAAATAGTCAGCTGACACTCAGGACATGTGTGCTGTGCTAAGTTGCTTCAGTCGTGTATGACTCTGTGTGACCCTGTGGACCATAGCCCACTAGGCTCTTCTGTCCCTGGGATTCTCCAGTCAAGAATACTGGAATGGGTTGCTGTGCCCTCCTCCAAGGCATCTTCCTAACTCAGGGATCAAACGCATGTTTCTATGTCTCCTGTATTGGCAGGCAGGTACCTTACCACTAGTGCCCAACTGGGAAGCCCAGGTCAGCCATAGCAAATTCATTACACTCTTCTTTCCTGGTTGTACTGAAAAAAAAAAAAAATCAGTGAATAGTTTCATCTCTTTAAGAAAATAAAAAAGAGTACACTTCAAAATTGAAAAAAACATGGGACTTTCTTCTTAAAGATGTTTCTAGAGCTACTGGTCCTTGGAAGAAAAGCTATGACAAACATAAACAGTATACTAAAAAGCAGTGAGGTTACTCTGCCCACAAATGTCCATCTAAGTAAAGCTATGGTTTTTCCTGTAGTCATGTGTGGATGTGAGAGTCGGGCCATAAAGAATGCTGATCCCCTACGAATGGATGCATTTTAACCAAGATGTTGGAGAAGAATCTTGAGAGAGTCCCTTGGACTGCAAGGAGATCCAACCAGTCCATCCTACAAGAGATCAGTCCTGAATATTCATTGGAAGGACTGATGCTGAAGTTGAAACTCAAATACTTTGGCCACATGATGTGAAGAACTGACTCATTGGAAAAGAGCTGGATGTTGGGAAAGTTGAAGCCATGAGGAGAAGGGGTGATAGAGGATGAGATGGTTGGATGGCATCACTAACTCAAAGGACATGAGTTTGAGCAATCTCCGGGAATTGGTGATGGACAGGGAGGCTTGGTGTGCTGCAGTCCATGGGGTTCCAAAAAGTTGGACACAACTGACTGAGTGAACTGAACTGAGAGCTCCTGGAAAGCTTGAATTCCACAGATCAGGGATAAGATACTCCCTGGGATTGTACAAGAAGACAGAGACCAATGATGAGAGTACATGCAAGTCTGGACACATGTTGTGGAGGTTTTTTTTTTTTTTTTTTGACAGGATTTTCTGTTATCAGAGATGTGTTCTCTAACTGCTTTGCAATTGCATCCTTTTCCTGGATGACTCGGCTCTCTCTTGGGAAACAAGGGAACTCAGAAGGGTGACCTAGGAGGTGATATGAATGAATGTCCAGGCTTGCAGAAACCAGTGCTATCTTATGCTCTCCTCTGGATGGCTTCCTAGTCATAGCTGATAAGTAATGAGTGTGATTCATGGCCTTTGAAATCTGATTCTGCACATAAATGTTCCTCCTCCTTCTGTTCTGATCTCTGGTAGTTGAGATTTTCCACATCAATCAAAGCTCCACATCTGATCTCTACTGCACACCCATTTCCTGTGGTGACCCCTTGATATCCATTGAGTACATCCCTTGACCTGCATTCCCAGCTGACTGAGTCCTTGCTTACGTTCGTATTCCAGGCCCTGTGGTGGTTTCAGTCACTGCCGATTTGTGATCTGTTCCAGGTGGGAGAGATGCTTTTTCCTGTCTACCTAAAGGATGAAGCTGCTAGATGCATTTTCTCACATGATACAGGGTCATTACCCTGCTTCCATGTCGGGCCTTCTGGGAGCCCTCCACCCCCCACGACACTACTGCCTCCAGGGTATCCTTCAGGCTTCTGAAACTCAAGGTATATTCCTCATCTTCCTCTTTCTTGACTCATCTTTAACAGCTCCCCTGCCAGGGCACTGAACTCACCAGGCTGACATTCTTCAGACAGGGCCTGGGTCCAGACCCCCTCCCATGGAATGTCCACCTCTATTTGTGCTGGGCCCTTCAAGTTGCTGCCCAGGGAAGGTCTATCATCTCCAGATGATAGAGCCTTGCCCCTGAGTCTTGCCCCTCTCACCCCCACTGCCCTGACCCAGTCGCTTCCCAAGTAGGTCCTGATTCCCACTAGAACTGGAGGTCCCCTGGCCTTCATGGATGAACATTTTTCATCATCTGTAACATCCATTGAATTAAATACAAAAGCTTGCTTCCAAAAACACTTCCAATGACAGTTTTGTGTTTTTTTTTTTCCTCTTCCCTCCCTATTGCTTTTTCGAGAATAAATCTTTCCATAAGGACAGCAAGAGAGTCTGCTCATTTTTGGACACTCCTGGTGGCTGCGACCGGCGCCTTTAGCGCAGGCGGCTACTCCACGCCCGAGGTCAGAGGCAGCATCTGAGAGGAGCTACCCCGCGTCTGATGTTAGGGGTGGCAGCCAAGAGAAGCTACTCCGTATCCGAGGCCAGGGACAGCGGCTGGCAGGAGCAACCCCACCTCCAAGGAGCGGTGGCTGCGCAGGCCTAGAGGATCTATTCCACGTTCAAGGTCAAAAGGGGCAGCTGTGAGGAGATACCCCTCATCCAAGGTAAGGAGTAGTGGCTGCACTTTGCTGGAGCAGCCGTGAAGAGATATCCCATGTCCAAGGTAAGAGAAACCCAAGTAAGATGGTAGGTGTTACAAGAGGGCATCAAAGGGCAGACACACTGAAATCATACTCACAGAAAACTGGTCAATCTAATCACACTAGGACCACAGCCTTGTCTAACTCAATGAAACTAAGCCATGCCCTGTGGGGACACCCAAGATGGGCGGTCATGGTGGAGAGGTCGGACAGACTGTGGTCCACTGGAGAAGGGAATGACAAACCACTTCAGTATTCTTGCCTTGAGAACCCCTGAACAGTATGAAAAGGCAAAATGATAGGATACTGAAAGAGGAATTCCCCAAGTCAGTAGGTGCCCAAAATGTTACTGGACATCAGTGGAGAAATAACTCCAGAAAGAATGAAGGAATAGATCTGAAGCAAAAACAATACCCAGTTGTGGGTGTGACTGGTGAGAGAAGCAAGGTCTGATGCTGTAAAGAGTAATATTGCATAGGAACCTGGAATCTCAGGTCCATGAATCAAGGCAAATAGGAAGTGGTCAAACAAGAGATGGCAAGAGTGAACATTGACATTCTAGGAATCAGCAAACTAAAATGGACTGGAATGGGTGAATTTAACTCAGATGACCATTATATCTACTACTGTGGGCAAGAATCCCTCAGAATAAATGGAGTAGCCATCATGGTCAACAAAAGAGTTCAAAATGCAGTCCTTGGATGCAATCTCAAAAATGACAGAATGATCTCCGTTTGTTTCCAAGGCAAACTATTCAATATCACAGTAATCCAAGTATATGCCCCAACCAGTAACACTGAAGAATCTGAGGTTGAACAGTTCTATGAAGACCTACAAGACCTTTTGGAACTAACACCCAGCAAAAATGTCCTTTTCATTATAGGGGACTGGAATGCAAAAGTAGGAAGTCAAGAAACACCTGGAGTAATAGAGAAATTTGGCCTTGTAATACAGAATGAAGCAGGGAAAAGATTAATAGAGTTTTGCCAAGGAAACACACTGTTCATAGCAAACATCCTGTTCCAACAACACAAGAGAAGACTCTACACATGGACATCACCACATGGCCAAAACCGAAATGAGATTGATTATATTCTTTGCAGCCAAAATTGGAGAAGCTCTAAACAGTCAACAAAAACAACACCAGGAGTGGACTGTGGCTCAGGTGATGAACTCCTTTTTGCCAAATTCAGACTGAAGAAAGTAGGGAAAACCATTAGAACATTCAGGTATGACTTAATCAAATCCCTTATGATATACAGTGGAAGTGAGAAATAGACTTAGGGGACTAGCTCTGATAGAGTGCCTGATGAACAGTGAACTAAGGTTCATGATACTGTATAGGAGACAGGGATCAAGACCATCCCCATGGAAAAGAAGTGCAAAAAAAGCAAAATGGCTGTCTGGGGAGGTCTTACAAATAGCTGTGAAAAGAAGATAAGCGAAAAGCAAAGAAAAAAAGGAAAGATATAAGATTCTGAATGCAGAGTTCCAAAGAATAGCAAGAAGAGATAAGAAAGCCTTCTTCAGCGATCAATGCAAAGAAATAGAGGAAAACAACAGAATGAGAAAGACTCGAGATCTCTTCAAGAAAATTAGAGATACCAAGGGGAATTTTCATGCAAAAATGGGCTCAATAAAGGACAGAAATGGTGTGGACCTAACAGAAGCAGAAGATATTAAGAAAATGGGGCAAGAGTACACAGAAGAACTGTACAAAAAATATCTTCATTACCCAGATAATCACGATGGTGTGATCACTCACCTAGAGCCAGACATCCTGGAATGTGAAGACAAATGGGCCTTAGAAATATCACTATGAATAAAGCTAGTGGAGGTGATGTGAGATGAGTGCAATTGTGTAGTAGTTTGAGCATTCTTTGGCATTGTCTTTCTTTGGAATTGGGATGAAAACTGACCTTTTCCAGTCCTGGGGCCACTGCTGAGTTTTCCAAATTTGCTGGCATATGGAATGCTGCATCCATCCCCAGGACTGGAAAAGGTCAGTTTTCATCCCAATTCCAAAGAAAGACAATGCCAAAGAATGCTCAAACTACTACACAATTGCACTCATCTCACATGCTGGTAAAATAATGCTCAAAATTCTCCAACCAGGCTTCAGCAATATGTGATGCCATGAAATTCCAGTTGTTGAAGCTGGTTTTAGAAAAGGCAGAGGAACCAGAGACCAAATTGCCAACATCTGCTGGATCATCGAAAAAGCAAGAGAGTTCCAGAAAAACATCTATTTCTGCTTTACTGACTATGCCAAATCCTTTGAGTGGATCACAATAACCTGTAGAAAATTCTGAAAGAGATGGGAATACCAGACCACTTGACCTGCCTCTTGAGAAATTTGTATACAGATCAGGAGGCCACAGTTAGAACTGGACATGGAACAACAGACTGATTTCAAATAGGAAAAGGGGTACATCAAGGCTGTATGTTGTCACCCTGCTTATTTAACTTATATGCAGAATACATCATGAGAAATGCTGGACTGGAAGAAGCACAAGGTGGAATCAAGATTGCTGGGAGAAATATCAATAACCTCAGATATGCAGATGACACCACCCTTATGGCAGAAAGTGAAAAGGAACTAAAAATTCTCTTGATGAAGGTGAAAGTGGAGAGTTAAAAAGTTGGCTTAAAGCTCAACATTCAGAAAATGAAGATCTTGACATCTGGTCCCATCACATCATTGGAAATAGATGGGGAAACAGTGGAAACAGTGTCCGACTTTATTTTGGGGGGCTTCAGAATCACTGCAGCCATGAAATTAAAAGACGCTTACTCCTTGGAAGGAAAGTTATGACCAACCTTGATAATATATTGAAAAGCAGAGACATTACTTTGCCAACAAAGGTCTGTCTCTTCAAGGCTACAGTTTTTCCAGTGGTCATGCCTGGATGTGAGAGTTGGACTGTGAAGAAAGCTGAGTGCCAACGAATTGATGCTTTTGAACTGTGGTGTTGCAGAAGACTCTTGAAAGTCCCTTGGACTGCAAGAAGATCCAACTAGTTCATTTTGAAGAAGCGACTGAACTGAACTGAACTCAAGTGGGGACCTTCATACTGAGGAAACCAGAAGGGAAAGAGACACGTGTACCCCAATGTTCATCGCAGCACTGTTTCTAATAGCCAGGACATGGAAGCAATCTAGATGTCCATCAGCAGATGAATGGATAAGAAAGCTGTGGTACATACACACAATGGAGTATTACTCAGCCATTAAAAAGAATACATTTGAATCAGTTCTAATGAGGTGGATGAAACTGGAGCCTATTATACAGAGTGAAGTAAGCCAGAAGGAAAAACATAAATACAGTATACTAATGCATATATATAGAATTTAGAAAGATGGTAACAATAACCCGGTGTACGAGACAGCAAAAGAGACACTGATGTATAGAACAGTCTTATGGACTCTGTGGGAGAGGGAGAGGGTGGGAAGATTTGGGAGAATGGCATTGAAACATGTAAAATATCATGTAAGAAACGAGTTGCCAGTCCAGGTTTGTTGCACGATACTGGATGCTTGGGGCTAGTGCACTGGGACGACCCAGAGGGATGGTATGGGGCGGGAGGAGGGAGGAGGGTTCGGGATGGGGAACACGTGTATACCTGTGGTGGATTCATTTTGATATTTGGCAAAACTAATACAATTATGTAAAGTTTAAAAATAAAATTTAAAAAAAGAGAGGTGTTTTGCAAGCAGAATTTCAGTGAATAATCCAAACCACAATATTCAACCTGGCCAGTGAGCCCTTGGGGCTTTCCTTCTGACTGGTGCACATGGACAGGCATTGTGGGTGGATGTGGATTCCTTTATCCTTGCCTGCTTGCCTTTTTGTACAGGAAGTTTTTTTGTTGTTTTGTTTTATTTTTTTATTTTTTATTTTCTGAGCTAGAGCAAGCGATGCTGAGAACTTTGCCTAGGTTATGTAGGGTACGATTGCTCCATTTGTGGCTCCTTCTGACAGTGTCCTCTGCAACTGGCAATGCCCAGCACTCTCTTGACTGTTAAACAGAGGAATGCGATAAAAAAGGAGTGTATGTGTCTTGAATGCATGATGCATTCAAGGCACAACTCATCACATGTAAGATATGATACATCATACACAACTGGCAGGCAGAACCATATTCCTGGGTCCCTAGGTCCAGCCTCAGGTCTGTGCTTTACCAGGTTCAAGCCCAATGAAGTCTTCTTCATGGGAGAAGTTTGATGGGGTCAAGAGTACAGACCAAAGGTCTTCAAAGCTGCCTCATTTGCAACTCTCTTCATGATGAATGAGAAAAAATGTTGGATAAATGCTTTGTTTTGCTGAGGAAGACAAGGATCTCAGAGATCCCCAGCTAATCTGTCTGTCAATCCTGCAGGCATTTTTGCTGGGAGTTTAGTTGGAGTGTGGTTTGGGTGAGGCAGATGGGCTGCCTTGTAATGCAGTTTTTGTGGCTGGAGGAGGAGCTGGGAAGTCTTTGCAGATGAAGGGAAGCAACACAATATGCTCTGGGCTTCAGAGTGAAGCCAGACCTTTGTTCAAATATTTTTAATTTATTTGGCCATGCAAAATCTTCGTTGAAGATCTTCTCTCTTCATTGTAGCATTTAGAATATTTAGCTGTGGCACGTGGGATCTAGTTCCCTGACCAGGAATTGAACCCCTTACCCTGCATTAAGGAGCACAGAGACTTAGCCACTGGACCATTGGGCTAGTCCCTTAGCCAAACATTAATGACAGTGCTTTGAGAGAGTCTTGCATGCAAGGGTTTCTGGGGATTAGAAAGAAAACCCCACCAGGTGACGGCTGAGGCACTATAGGTGATGGGTTTCTATAGGAAGTGCTACCTTCAGAACTTATCCTAAAATCTTGCAAGTTCCTCCATTGTCATGGTTTCACCTAAAGGTTTTCTTGTGATGCTCAGATTCAACAGTTCTGCACGTGTCTGCTTGTTGTCTCTACTGGGACACCCACCCCTTCTTTCTCCTCCGTGATGTTGAAGCTGAAACTCCAATACCTTGGCCACCTGATATGGCGAGCTGACTCATTTGAAAAGACCCTGATGCTGGGAAAGATTGAGGGCAGGAGAAGAGGCTGACAGAGGATGAGATGGTTGTATGGCATCACCAGTACAATGGACATGAGTTTGGGTGGACTCTGGGAGTCGGGGATGGACAGTGAGGCATGGTGTGCTGCAGTTCATGGTGTTACAAAGAGTCAGACACAACTGAGAGACTGAACTGAACCTGCTCCTTCATCCTTTTTCCAGGCAGCCCAAGGATTCTGTCCTCTGCTGTTCATGGGTCTGTTTTCTATGTGGGCAGCCTCCATAACTACCTCTCCAGTCTTTAAGTTTCTTCCCCTGTTGTTCACTCCATTTCTTTTTTTCTCTGGAACTCACACCTCCCACCCACCCCAGCTAACTGCCCAACAACCCTCTGATTGTAAACAGCCCCTGGGCCTCCCAGCTGGGGCATGACAAAATCTAAGCTCTCCACAATGTATCCATCACCTTGGCTGTTTCTGGGTGAATGTGTAATCTTAGCCAGATTGAAGATTATTAATGTTGGGATTTGTCATTATGTTGTGATGAAAATTGTCTAGAATCTGAAACTGGTTTTTAGCCAAATGAATTGCTTCATAGTTCTGTTAGGAGTAGTCATTTTGTTTGTGGTATCAACTCACAATAAATAATTGACTCTGTTACTCTAAGGAGTTGTTCTCAGGTCTAGGTGGAGAAACAAGTCCAAGTACCATGTAGTTTCATCCATGAGCCTGTCAGTGACTCCCAGAGGAGGAATGTTTCCTTGCTTTAGTGCCTGGTAAGGTTTGGAATTGATTTTCAGGTCAGCCCTGGTATATAGTGGGAGCAAAACAAACTTCCAAAACTGTACATAAACATTCATCATTTTTTGCTAATTTTCCTAGCATTTTGTAAAAAGAATGGCTTTTTGGTGTAGAACAGGGGTTGGCTTTTTTTTTTTTTTTTTTCTAGTACCAAGCCAAGTAGTAAATATTTTTGGCCTTATAGGCCCCAAATTATTCCATTCTCTCCAGTAGCAGTGGAGAGTAGTTTACATATCATAAATGGGTGTAGTTGTATTCTAGTAAAATTTTATTTAACACCCCATCCCCCCCCCCTGCAAAAAAATACAGGTATCTAGATTTTTGGCAAGGGGAGGATAGGATACACCATCTAGCATGTGGGATTTTCCTGGCCAGGAATGGAAACCAGGCCCCCTACATTGGGAGCATGGAGTCTTAATCACTAGACCACAGGGAAGTCCTATTTGGTGGGATTTGATTCATGGGTCATAGAGCTTCTCTGGTAGTTTAGCTGGTAAAGAATCCACCTACAATGCAGGAGGCCCTGGTTCAATTCCTGGGTTGGGAAGATCTGCTGGAGAAGGGACTGCCTACCCACTCCAGTATTCTTGGGGCTCCCTGGTGGCTCAGAGTGTAAAGAAACTGCCACAATTCAGGGGGCCTTGGTTCAATCCCTGGGTTTGAAAGATCCACTGGAGGGAGAAAATGGCTACCCACTGCAGTATTTTTGCCTGGAGACCTCCATGGATAGAGGAGCATGGAAGACTGCAGTCCATGGGATCACAAAAAATCAGAGATGACTAAGAAACTAAGCACAACATACAGTTTGCAGGGCACTGGTACAGAAAGTAGGTTGGTTAAGTGATGACTTACTTAATGCTTAGTTGGATTATTACTATATAAGATAAGCTAAGTTTAGGACTTACAGATTGAAAATTCTGATCATAAAAGTCATAAAATCCTTTTAATGAGTCAATCAATATACTTGCATACATGCTGTATATAACTCTTGAGTAGAGAGTGTTTTACATACCTTGGTTCAATCCTCTGGTCAGGGAGATAGATCCCATTTTCCAGAGCTAAGACTCTATGCCACAATGAAGACTGTAGGTGGCACGTGCTGCAACTGAGACCCAGCACAGTGAAATAAGTAAATATATAAAAGCAGTCTAGCAGGTCCTGAAAATGTTTACTCTAGTTACCATATGACTCCGCCATTCTACTCCTAGTTTTACACCCAAGAGAAATGAGGATGTATATGCACACACAAACATGTGTATACAAGTGTTCATGGGTGTTGATAGCCAAATGCATGGATTTGAGTTGGACTCTAAAGAAAGCTGAGCACTGAAGATTGATGCTTTTGACATGCAAATATTTTGTGTTGGAGAAGACTCTTAAGAGTCCCTTGGACTGCAAGGAGATCCAACCAGTCCATCCTAAAGGAACTCAGTCCTGAATATTCATTGGAAAGACTGATGTTGAAGCTGAAACTCCAATACTTTGACCACCTGATGCAAAGAACTGACTCACTGGAAAAGACCTTGATGCTGGTAAAGACTGAAGGTGGTAGGAGAAGGGGATGCCAGAAGATGAGATGATTGGATGGCATCACTGACTCAATGGGCATCAGTTTTAATAAGCTCTGGGTATTCATGATGGACAGGGAGGCCTGATGTGCTGCAGTTTGTAGGGTTGCAAAGACTCAGACATGACTGAGCAACCGAACTGAGCTGGCTTAATAGCCAAAAAGTAAAAAAAATGTAAATATATTTATCCCTGATGAACAGATAAATCAAATGCGGTTGATTGGTCAATAGTGGAATATCACTCAGCCATAAGAAGGAATGGAGTCCCCACACACAGGTCAACAGGGGTGCATCTGGAAAACACATTATGAGTGAAAGAAGCCAGACTCATAAGGCCACCTGTTGTATGACTCTATGTATATCAAGTGTCCACGGTAGGTACATCCAAGACATACACATGGTTTCCAGGGTCCAGGAGGGCTGGAGAGTGACTGCTGACAGGCATGAGGTTTCTTCTAGGCTTAGGAAACCTGTTCTCAACTGGGTGGGTGGTAAACATTGGACCACTCTGAGTACAACTAACATTCCATTCATTAATTCATATGTACATGGGGGGATTGATGTTTATTTGAATTATAGCTAAATAAAGCTGTTACAGAAATAAAAAAAAAATAAAGAAAATATTAAAAGAAAACTGTTACATAAAAAGTCCTAGGTGCAGGACTTTAAATATATATATATATTTGGCTCTCATGGGTCTTTGTTGGTGCATGTGGGCTTTCTCCAAGTGTGGCGAACAAAGGCCCCTGTCCATGTGCAGCATATGGGCTTCTCATTGTGATGGTGTCTCTCACTGTGGGACATGGATGGGCTCTAGGTCACACAGGCTTCAGTAGTTGCAGCACATGGGCTCAATAGTTGCAGCACATGGACTCTGGAGCCCAGGCTTAGTGGTTGTCATGCACTTGTACTTTGGCATGTGGACTCTTCCCTGACCAGGGATCTAACCCATGTCTGCCATGTTGGTAGGCAGATTTTTAGCCATGGGACCCCCAGGAAAGCTCTAGGTACAAGACTGATAGGTGACAAATAACTAGTCAATAATTTTAAAACACCCTTTTTTTTTTCTTTTTTTTTTTTTGGGGGGGTGGGGGGAAGGAGATCCAGAAAGCAAAGGGGTCTGTCTGGATCCCCTGTTTCTGGTGTATATTTGAGTGTTTGTGTATTCTGCTGTCTCTTCTGTAAGTGGTAGGCCTTGCAGATACAGACTAGATGAGGGGTATAGACCAGGAGAGGGGTGCATCCCTGGTCTCCCACAGGTAATCGGGGCCCAAGCTGGATACCTTCATTTCTCGGTTGTCCTGAAGCCAGTCTGAGAATAGATAGGTAGCACAGAGCTGTAACTGACACATCCTCCTGTCTGCATCCTGGGGACTGGTTTGCTCTCTTTTTGTTGGGGGGAGGCATATGGACCCTCTTCCTGAGTTGCAGGTCAAAGAAGGGAACAAAGCCGCAGTCATGGAGAAACTGCTGGCCAGAGATGAGATGGCGGTCATCAACGACATTGGTCTGTCCCGGTTTAGAAAGAAGGCCATCTGCCTGGTGAAGGGGTCACATAAGATCCTGAAGCTGGTGGTGAAAAGGTAAGACCTGGGTGTCAAGCCTTGTTTACAGACAGAGATAAGCAGGCCAGCAAAGTGTGCAGACTGTTGGCTGCACTGTGTCAACTGTGGCAGTCCCAGTGTCAACATGTATGTGTCTGTGCATATGTGTGTGAATGTATACACTTAGGAAATATAAGAGTGATTCATCTCTTGGTTAAAGATGAATCCAACATCTCAAATTTAAAAGATTACCTTTGATTATTAGTTTTATGTTGAAGTATAGTTAACTTAGTTAAAGCTCCAAACCTTTGGCCACCTGATGCAAATGGCTGACTCATTGGAAAAGACCCCAATGCTGGGAAAGACTGAAGGTAGGAGGAGAAGAGGAAAACAGATGAGATGATTGCATGGCATCACAAACTCAATGAACATGAGTTTGAGCAAACTCTGGTAGGTGGTGAAGGACCAGGAAGCGTGAAATGCTGCAGTCCATGGGATTGCAAAAAGTCAGACACAACTTGTTGGCTGAACAATAACATAGTTAACTTAATAGTTAATGTTGTGTTGGTTTCAGGTATACAGCAAAGCAAATCAGCTATATATTTATATCCACTTTTTAAAAAATTCTTTTCTTGTGCTTTTTTGGTGGCTCAGATGATAAAGCATATGCCTGCAATGCAGGAGATGTAGGTTCAATCCCTGGATCATGAAGATTCCCTGGAGAAGGAAATAGCAACTCACTTCAATATTCTTGCCTGGAAAATTCCATGGATGAAAGAGCCTGGTAGGCTTCAGTCCATGGGGTTGCATAGAGTTGGACATGACTGAGTGACTTCACTTTTTCCTGGCTTGTCACAGAGTATTGAGTGGAGTTTCTGGTGCTGTAAGGTCAGTTTTGAAAAAAGATTCCTTCCTTCATTGCTGCTGAGTGTTAATTTTTGATTTATGAAGTGATTTTGATTCCTTAAATCTTATCCCTGGGACTAGCTGATGCTCTAAATAAAGCAAAATATCAATGGGCCGTTTTTAACACAAGATGGCAGACTACTGGATTTTCAAGTCTTATGCTAATGTGGAGTGATGTACACAGACATCCATGTCCAGGCTTTGGGGCTGGCAAGCACACTTGATTCAAAAGCAAATTGTGAATAGGAGTTGGGGTAATTTGAGGGGTTCAGAGAAGGAAATTGGGGGTGTGATGCTTTTACACACAGGAACTAGAATAGTCCTACTGGTCAGCTTGGAGGTGTTGGGATTGTTTTTGGCCATGCTGGCTACACAACTTGATGGCTTCATTGGTAGTTCAGCTGATAAAGAATCTGCCCATGATGCAGCAGACCTCTGTTCTATTCCTGGTTTGGGAAGATCTGATGAAGAAGGGGTAGGCTACCCACTCCAGTATTCTTGGGCTTCCACTGTGGCCTACCTGCTAAAGAATACTTCTGTAATGCAGGAGTGAAGTTAGGCTAAGTGAAGTCTCTCAGTCATGTCCAACTCTTTGAGACCCCATGGACTGTAGCCTACCAGTCTCCTATATCCATGGGATTTTCCAGGCAATAATACTGGAGTAGATTGCCATTTCCTTCTCCAGCGGATCTTTCCAACCCAGGGATCGAACCCGGGTCTCCTGCATTGTAGACAGACGCTTTACCTTCTGAACCACCAGGGAAGTCCATACAATGCAGGAGACATGGATTCAATTCCTGGGTTGGGAAGATCCCATGGAGATGGGATAGGCTACCTATTGCAGTATTCTTGGGCTTCCCTTGTGGCTCATCTGGGAAATAATCCACCTGCAATATGGGAGGCTTGCCTTCAATCCCTGAGTTGGGAAGATCCCCTGGAGAAGGGAACCCACTCCAATGTTCTTGCCTGGAGCATTCCATAGAATTCTTGCAAGATCTTGGTTCCCTGACTAGAGATCAAACTCAAGGCCCCAAAGTGATGCCGGCAGAGTCTTAAGTACCATACAGCCAATAAATACCCATGACTGATTTTATATACAGAAATAATCCTTGACTTGGTATTTCAGAGGTGGCTCATTCACAGTGCAGTGTTGACCTGCCCTTTTTAACAGAATTAGTCCAGTGTTTTCCAAGATTGGCTGTCAATTTTAAAAAGTAAGTTGACCCCATGCACTCCAGTGTTTAGTATGGACTTGAAGACATATCCCAATGGATATATATATATGTATCCTGCTACACAAATATAGAGGATGGATATATATATACATGAAGTGATGGATATATATATATATATATATACACACATGAAGTGATGGGAACAGATACCATGATTTTCATTTTCTAAGTGCTAAATTTTAAGTCAACTTTTTCACTCTCCTCTTTCACCTTCATCAAGAGGCTTTTTACTTCCTCTTCACTTTCTGCCATAAGGGTGGTTTCATCTGCATATCTGAGGTTATTGATACAGGAACAGCCGAGAGGTTGATAAGGTGACCCCAAAGAAATGATACACCATGGCAGTATCTCTCAGGTCCCCTTCACCCCAAAGGGCTCAGAAATGTCCATGTGGGGGCATTAGTTTTCTCATTTATGAGGACAATCACCTATTTCATGAGCAATGAGACTGCTCCATTAATGTGGCAAACAATGAAACTTTTTCCATTTTCCAATTCTGAACCTCCTTCTTGGATACTATATATATATGTATATATATATATATCAAACCAAATATATATATAAAACCAAATATATATATATAATCATATACATATATATGTGTGTATATATACATCCTCTATACATGGATATATATATATATATATATATATATATATATATAAATATTTGGTTTTATATATATATATATGTATATATACAGATATATACACATATATATGTATATACATCCTCTATACATGGATATATATATATATATATATATTTGGTTTGATATATATACACGTATATATGTATATATACACATATATACATATATATGTACATATATGTGTATACATCCTCTATACATGAAGATATATATATATATATGTATTTGGTTTTATATATATATATACATACATATATATGTATGCATATATATGTATACATGGTTAATATCCATGTAACCAACACCAACTAGACAGCATATTCAAAAGCAGAGACATTACTTAGCCAACAAAGGTCCATCTAGTCAAGGCTATGGTTTTTCCAGGGTCATGTATGGACGTGAGAGTTGGACTGTGAAGAAAGCTGAGAGCCAAAGAATTGATGCTTTTGAAGTGTGGTGCTGGAGAAGACTCTTGATAGTCCCTTGGACTGCAGGGAGATCCAACCAGTCCATTTTGAAGGAGATCAGCCCTGGGATTTCTTTGGAAGGAATGATGCTAAAGCTGAAGGCCACATCATGTGAAGAGTTGACTCATTGGAAAAGACTCTGATACTGGGAGGGATTGGGGGCAGGAGGAGAAGTGGATGACAGAAGATGAGATGGCTGGATGGCATCACTGACTCGAAGGATGTGAGTCTGAGTGAACTCTGGGAGTTGGTGATGGACAGGGAGGCCTGGCATGCTGTGATTCATGGGGTTTCAAATAGTTGGACATGACTGAGCAACTGAACTGAACTGAACTACCAACCTCTGCACTTTTAAAGAGGAGAAGCTTTTGGAGTTTGATGTGGTGTGTTCACAAGGAGTCAGAAGCAGGTTTGAAGCCCAAAGGGTTCTAAGCAGTGCCCCCAAAGGGTTTGCTTACTGCACAGTCGTCAAAACAACCACTCTTCATGGATGGCTGCTGGAATGCCAGCTACAGTTTTATCCAAATGTGACTTTTTATTCTACATTTATCAGTACTGAGAGTGACATGTGGACATGGGAAAACATTCACTTTTCTTGTCGTTGTTAAGTATTTATTATTTTTATTTATTTGGGTGTGCTGGTTCTGAATTGCAGCATCTGGGATCTAGTTCCCTGACCTGGGATGGATCCCAGGGCATCCTGCATTCAGAGCACAGATTCTTAGCCAATGAACCACCCTGCAAGTCCCAATATTCATTTTCAAAAAGGAATTGCATGAAATCCATCAATCTTTCTCCCACCCTATCTGCATCCCCTCACTTGGCTGTGTCAGTACTATGCTCTTGGGTTTCCTTCTAGAAACAGATAAAATGCTTGTCTGTTTAAACATGAAAGCAGAGTTTCTTCCACGTTGAGCGCCCTAAGGTCTGATTCATGTCTTGGCTCAGCAACCCCATGATGCTCCGTGGTCTGGATGGTCTATTGGGTGTGTAACAGATCCTCTATACATGGATGTTTTTATGGTGCTTCCAGAGTATTCGTGTAGCAGAAGGTGCTGCACTGTAACACCTTTGTACCCAAGTTTGCATTTGTGTGTGTGTGTGTCTTGTGTGTGTGTATGTGCAGCTCATCACGGTCCATTACTTGCCCGGGAGGTTTTGAGTCAGAACATATGTGACTCATGAAGTTTGTTTTTGCTGCCTTTGTGGATGGGATAGATGACAGATGCTTTTGTTGTTTGAAATAGACATTTCTGTCTGTGGGAGTGAGGTGGGATATCTTTCCATGTCTTCAGAGGCTTGTTCTAAATTAGAGGAACATATGTACGGGTCTGAAAACAAGAAGATCTGAGTTCTGTTCAGAGCACAAGCCATGAGAACTGGTGTTGGGACAAGTGAGATGAGGCCTGGGGGCCTGCTTGCTGGTGGGGACAAGCGGATATCTGGTCAGATTTGGACACTGAAGGGTGGAGGTGAGCCCCCAGTGTAGACTCTCTCTTTTGCATTCTGCATACCTGGGTTCCTTTTAGGTGACAGGTGTGCAGAATTATTATCTAGTTTGGAAGGGCTTAGTGATCTAAGTAACATGGAGAAAGAAATGGCAGCCCACTCTAGTATTCCTGCCTGGAAAATCCCATGGACAGAGGAGCCTGGTGAGCTATACAATCCTTGGGGTCACAAAGACTCAGAGACAACTGAGTGACTGAGCTTAGGAATCTAAGTAACATGTATCACATATTAGAAAACCAAAACAAGTGGTTGGTGCAGATACTTTAGACACACACACACACATTGAATAACAAACAAATATTTTTAAAAATTTAACTAATTTTATATTAAATTTTAATACTGTGTGTAGGTATTATTTGTGCTTCCCAGGTGGCTCAGTGATAAAGAATCTGCCTGCCATTGCATCAGATACAGGTTCAATCTCTGAATCAGGAAGATTCCCTGGAGGAGGTAATGGCAACCCACTCTAGTATTCTTGCCTGGAGAATCCCATGGACAGAGGATCCTGGCAGGCTATAGACCATGGGGTCACAGAGAGTTTGACAGGAGTGTGACAGAGCATGCACACAGTGAGGAATTATTTTGCCAATTAGAAAACTCTGAAATGGTTTTTGTTTAGAACTATGATGCAATTTTATAAACTGGTGAATTTTACAAACCAGGGAATTAGTCAATATTAGGATCATTGCTGTCACCTGACACAGAGTGAATTCCTGCTTTAAATCCTGGTGATCCACATAGTAAAGACTTTTAAAACTCCATACTAAGTTATATTTTTAATTAAAAAAATATTTATTTGTTCAGCTGTGCCAGGTGTTAGTTTCAGCTCATGGGATTTAGTTCCCTGACCAGGGATTGAACCTGGACCCCTGAATAGAGAGCACGGACTCTTGGCCAGTAGGATGCCTTAACCACTGGGAATGCCCAAGAAGTCCTGTGAGTGCTTTAAAAATTGTGTTCTTAAATCAATAACATGTATCTTTCTCTTCTTGGTCACTCAGTCATGTCTGACTCTTTGCGACCCCATGTACTGTTGCCCACCAGGCTCCTCTGTCCAAGGGATCCTTTAGGAAAGAACACTGCACTGGGTTGCCATTCCTTTCTCCAGGAGATCTTCCTGACCCAGAGGTTGAGCCTATGTGATTGAACCTGTGACCCAGAGGTCCTGTGTCTCCTGCATTGGCAGGTGGATTCTTTACCACTGCACCACCTGGGCAGCTCACAATCTTCTGTCTAATCTCACCATTCTTATCTGACTCCATCCCTTAGTTCAGTTCAGTAACTCAGTCGTGTCTGACTCTTTGAGTCACCAGACACCATGAACCGCAAGATGCCAGGCCTTTCAGTGCACCAACTCCCAGAATTTACCCAGACTCATGTCTATTGAGTCAGTGATGCCATCTAACCATCTCATCCTCTGCCATCCCCTTCTCCTCCTGCCTTCAATCTTTCCCAACATCAGGGTCTTTTCAAATGAGTCAGCTCTTCATATCAGGTGGCAAAAATATTGGAGTTTAATCTTCAACATCAGTCCTTCCAATGAACACTCAGAACTTATCTTCTTTAGGATGGACTGGTTGGGTCTCCTTGCAGTCCAAGGTACTCTCAAGACTCTTCTCCAACACCAGGGTTCAAAAGCATCAATTATTCTGTGCTCAGCTTTATTTATAGTCCAACTGTCACATCCATACATGACTATTGGAAAAACCATAGCTTTGACTATACAGACCTTTGTTAACAAAGTAGTATCTATGCCTTTTAATATAATATACTACCTAGTTAGGTCATAACTTTCCTTCCTAGAGTAAGGCAATAACTAATCTGATTTGTATCTATGACAAGAGCAATTTTCTACTGTTTTATGTTTGGAGCTTCCCTGGCGCCTCAGTCAGGTAAAGAGACCACCTGCAATGTAGGAAATTCAGATTCCATGTAGAACTCCAAAACAGATCAAGTACTCTCCTCTCTCTCTCTTTTTTTTAAGTGATTAGCTTATAAAGGCACTCTGCAGTTAATTCATTGACTGAGCCACCAACACAGAAGTAATCCAATGTTGGATGTTGACCAGATGGTAGAGGTGCTTCTTTTAACCCTTAAGGACCTAACCACCACAGGAACCCTAAGAAGTGGCTTTTCTGATAAAGACTGAGAAGAGCTTAGGGTCCTGATGTTTAGAGTGGCTAGTGCAGGTTGGGTTGTTCTGGGAAGTTCTGCAGAAAGGCATGTGTGAACCTCAAGTTGAAACAGGCTTTGTGAACAATGTGGGCATTTTTTTCTGGTTGGTTGATTTGGACTTTTTGGTCTTTTATTTTCTTTTGAGGAGAGGGGGTTATGCCAGGTTTTTTGTTGTTGTACAGGCTTGTCTATAGTTGCCGCGAGCTGGTGGGGTGTGGTCTCTTCTATTTGTGGTGCATGGGCTTCTCATTGCAGTGGCTTCTCTTGTTTCCAAGCATGGCCTCAGTAGTGGTCACACATGGGCTTACTTGCCTGGGGATATTTCCAGACCAGGGGTCGAACCTGCATACCCTGCATTGGCAGGCAGATTCTTCACCACTGGACCACCAGTGCAGTCCTAAAGTGGGAATTGTGGTTGACATACTTCCCTCCCACTGGTGACATCTGCTGTGTTTGTCCTCCTTGTTCTTGCTGAGAGCAGAGCACCCAGGGTGCAGGTGAGGATGGTCGCGGGCCGACTTCACAAAGTGGGGGTGTCTGGTTTATTGGGCGCCAGACCCCATGTATCTTGTCATCATTTAGAAGCTGAGGCTGAGAGGGTGATGCCTTGGGGACCAGGAACCCCACTCACTGTCTGTCCTCAGCCAAACTTCTTTCCCAGACAGATGAGAGCTGGCACTGCCTTCCTTCCAGGGTTGTGTTGTCTGGGAACAAAGAAGGATCACAGGGGCCCCGTGGGTGCACTTACGTCCACCTCTGAAACACCCAGGCTTATCCTGGCATCTTCTGGGAAATCAGAGGACCCATGGAGCAGGGGGAGCCACTGGACTGCCTCCTGGGTGCCTTATTGTTCTCCCTTTGTTGGCCATGGAATTGCTGCACACAGGGAAGTTCAGGCAGATGTGGGGACCTCTTCTCAGGTCTGTCTCTGGTACACCTGTCACCTGTGCTATCTTCCCCACCCTGCAGATCCCTATGGGCAGGTGTGAGAGGGATATGGGCACTGGTATTTCTCTGAGGGCCACCGGTATTTCCCTGAGGGCCTCTGGTATTTTGCTGAGGGCCTCCAGTATTTCCCTGAGGGCCACCACAGTCATGCCATTAGCTTAAGCAAATGTGCTTGGAAAAGTTTAAGACCCAAAATTGGGTCACTTGCAGAACTTTCCTGATTAACAAGGTTGTTTGTAAGCCCCTCATTATTGGAAATGCGCTGAGGAGGTGGGGGAGAGTGGCTCCTGCCAGTGCTGGGTTCAGGCTGCTGGGTGCCGTCAAACAAGCACTAAAAATCCCTGCCTGCATAGCGGCAGAAACTCATCCACCATCCTTAATTCCCTTTTAGGAATGCATCGAATTTCAATCACTGTTCAGAAAATTTCTTCTGAGTATCACACCATAAACCATACTGTGAAGCTTGGAATGGCTCTTTTGGTACTTCTGCCACATTTATCTGATAAATGTGAGTTTTGTTTACAATGAACCTCACCTGCCACTTTATCCTTCATTTCACTCTCGAGCCATCCACCCACTCCTGTGAGCCATTTTGCCAGGACCAAGTTTCTTTCTGTCCAAGACCATGGTCTTTCAAACCAAGACCATGGTTTCTTTCTGTCCATAAGGCAGATTCTTTGTTATTTTCTGCCTCCTTGCTGGAAGTCTTAAAGCCTTCCATCCACTAAGCTCACATTCAGGAGCAGATTAACACCCAGGGAGGCAGGTTTTTGCTGGAGGCAGTGAGGGTTAGCCAGACATGGTGGCATGGTGACACTTAAAGCAGGCAGGTGTCTACTCCAGTGACAGCACACCCGCCTTCTCAGAGTAGTTTTCTTGCCACATGTGCGGGTTTCTCCACAGCCCTGAGCTGCAGTGAATCCTGCACCAAGCCAGCATCGTTTCCAGCCTCCGCTTTGCCACTGGCTCTTTGGAGCTGTCCTCGAGCAGGCAGCTTTGTGCGTGGCCCCAGCAGAGATGAGTGTAGATGCTCCTGAACTTGCAAGAGGAGAGGGGTGGCTAGGACTGGAAGGTTGTGTCTCCCCCTTGCCCCTTCTCTCCTCCCCCTCTTCCCCTTCTCCCCTCCCTTCTTCCCCTCTGGTCCCTTCTTCCAAGCCCCCTTCCCTCCTTGAGAGCTCTTCTTTGGACATAAACTCTGTATGTTCAAGGATGTCTGTCTTACTGGAGAACCTTTGTTCCCCCTCCCCACTTCTCGCCTCTGCTCCCCTTCTCTTTCTCCCCCTCCCTTCTCCCCCTCCCCTCTCCTCCCTTCCCTCTCTTCTCCCTTCCCTTTTCCCCTCCCCTTCACTTCTCTCTCCCCATCCCATTTCCTCTCTTCTATCTCTCCCCCTTCTCCCTGGCCCCTTCACCCTCCTTCTCCCCCTCCCTCCTTCTCCCCTTCACCTTCTTCACTTCCCCTTCCTTCCTCCCTTCTCCCTTCCCCTTCTTCTTGCTCTCTCCCCCTTCTCCTATTTCTCTCCCTTCTCCCTGTCCTCTCCTTTCTCCTGCTCCTCTCCCTTCTTCCCCTACCCCTTCTCCCCTCCCCTCACCCTCCTCCCTTTCCCCCTTCTCCCTTCCCCCTCCCACTTCTCCCATTCCTCTCCCTTCTCTTTCTCCCCCTCCCCACTTCTCTCTTCCCCCTTCTCCCCCTGCCCTCCCTTCTCCCCACCCGCCTCCACTCCTACAGAACTCTTTCTGGGACAGAAACTCTGTGTTCTGGAGGATGTGTGTCCTCCTGTAGCTGCTTCCCTCCTCCCCCTTCCCTTTCTCCCCTCCCCTTCTCTCTCTCCCTTCCCTTCTCTCTCTCCCTCTTCCATCTCCCCCATTCTTCCTCCCCTTCCCTCTCCTCTTCATTCCTCTCCCCCTTCCCCCCTCCCCCTCAACTTCTCTCTCTTTTCCTCCCATTTCCCTCCTTCTCCCCTCCTTCTCCCTTTCTCCCCTTCCCCTCCCTTCTACTCCTCCTCTCTTCTCCCCTTCCTCTGCTGGAGAGCTCTTCCTCAGGCAGAAACTCTGCATGTTCCGGGTTGTCTGTCTTACTGGGATGGTTCTGCAGAGTGGTCTGAGACCCCTCATTCACATTTCAGGGAAATGCTGTTTTGACCATTTAGGGGCTTATGGCTGCTGGATACTATGCTTATTTTCTTGTTAAAATATAAGCCTATGGTTTATATTGGACAGATGTTGACTTGCTTGGGTTTTTATTACATAAAATTGGAAGGGGAACAAAAAATACCATATAGATCAGACTTGTTTTTGTTAAATAAAATCAGGAGGGCGGGGGGAAAAACACATGCAATATAACTGCTTTATTTGGGGAAAGGGTGCTTCTTTTCAAATGTATATTTAGCCTATGGTTTAAGCAAGTGAATCAGGTGAATTATGTGAGATGTTTCCTATTCTGAGCCAAGAAGAGAATGGTAAACAGTTAAGCTTTGTTTTGCATTGAAAGGCATGCAAGTGATGTTGATGAAATGTGGTGTGGAAAAGGTGATGGTTTCTTTCTTTTTTTTGATGGTTTCTAATATATTAAGGCATGCAGAGAATG
This sequence comes from Bos taurus, assembly GCF_002263795.3. NCBI lineage: Eukaryota > Metazoa > Chordata > Mammalia > Artiodactyla > Bovidae > Bos > Bos taurus. The sequence goes on along the minus strand of NC_082638.1, from coordinate 58,437,905 downwards.
TTGCACATATTTTTGTTTGTACACCCTTAAGACTCACTGACTCTGTAGCTTATATTTAATTATGTTCATTTATATTTATATTTAGTTATGTTAATATTTACACCTTTTTCATTGCTTTTTTTTTTTTTAATTTATATTTAGTCATGTTAATGGTTGCTCCTTTGAGTGTCTGTGGTATCTTTACCAAAATATTCATTGTAGGGTTGAAATGTAGCCAGAAAGTTGGGTTTCTACCTTTATACAAACACCGAGTTGAATGAAACCACATGTTCAACAATTGTATATATGCACCATGATTTCTGGTGGTTTGGACAAAGCAATTTTAGTGTTGCTGATGTTGGGTTGGGTTTTGTTGGTGGCTTGCTGGATAAAGAATCCACCTGCCAATCCAGGGTTCCATCCCTGAATCAGGAAGATTCCTTGGAGATAGAAGTGCAATCCACTTCAGTATTCTTGCCTGGAGAGTCCCATGTACAGAGGAGCCTGGTGGGCTACAGCCCCTGGGGTGGCAAAAGAGTTGGACATGACTAACCCACAAAACAGCAATAGCAACAATGCTGGATGAGATGATTGCCCCCCACTGCCCCTTTGCATAGGTTAAAAGAAAAACAGCCCAGTCATTTGTGTCTCTTCCCCTTCTGCCTGTGTTCATTGTGTGACATGTCTAAGTGGCTTTTCTTGTGAATACACCTGGAGAACATGAGTGTCTAGTACAAGTATGAGATTGTCCTGGCTAGGGGACAGATAAGGGGTTCCCAAGCTTCATGGAGTGGAACCCTGAAGTTTTGATCTCATTCAAATGATTCTACTCAGCCATGGTATTTGCCTAAAATGCTGCTTTGATGTCTGGTGTAAGTTTCAGCCATTGAGGTCACTGGGGAATTTTTATCTGTGCCTCTTTCTCCTTGTGTATAAAGGCAGGAACTACTGGCCTCTTATCACATTTCATCAAGAATGATGTGTTGTCAGATCATTGTATCACTCCCTCCCTCGGGGAGGGAGCTGGGAACACTCTGCCACTAAACAGATGGTTCTGATGTGTGATTTTATTAATTCACATACGTCGGAAGTAGTCCAGCCAGGCAACCAATGTCATACTGCTGGTTTCGTCCCTTGGGGCACTAGGAGCTGAGGAGGTGATGGGCAAGGATCAGGAAAGCTCTGACAAGTGGTGGCCCTGATGGGAGGATAGAGGGCTGGAAGTGGACCTCCAAATTTAGCCATCCTCTGAAAACTGAGCCAGGTTGGAGACACAGATGTGGACCTATATCAGTGATCCCAGGGCCTCCTAAAGAGGCTGGATGAGGAGATGCTCCGGATGGGGGTAGGGGTTAGCCTGGGGCTAGAGCTGTGCATCTAGCCCAGACACCCCACTGCCTCTGAATGGCCAGAAGGCCTTCTGCCAGCACGGGCAGCCCACACAGTGGGTACATGACAGCTCTTCAGGGACCTGAGTGTCGCTCCCTGGCTGCTGGGACCAGCTGAGGGTTGCAGAACAAGGGCTTGATCTGCAGAGCTGAGTTGCAGGGACCTTGGAGCAGTGGGAGGCAGAGGCAGCTGTGGAGATAGATAGGCTTGACCAGGGCAGAAAGACAGATGCAGCTCAGGGCAAGGCTTCATTCAGTGTCTGTTGTTCAATGGCTCAGTTTTTTTCCAACTCCTGGTGACCCCATGGACTGTAGCACATCAGACTTCCCTGTTCATTACCATTTCATGGAGTTTGATCAAATTCATGTCCATCAAGTTGCTGATGCCTTCCAACCATCTCATCCTCTGTCACCTTCTTCTCCTCCCACTTTCAAGCTTTCCCAGCATCAGGATCATTTCAATGAGTCAGTTCACATCAGGTGGCCAGAGTAGTGGACCTTCAAATTCAGCATCAGTTCTTCCAATTCACAGTTGATCTCATTTAGGATGGGCTGGTTGGATCTCCTTGCAGTCCCAGGGACTTTCAAGAGTCTTCTCCTAGTGTCTGTACGGTGGTGCTTTTGCTGATTTCAAAAAAACTTAATAAAAAGGGCGTTTGCAGTTTTGCTCTCCTCCATCCTGGGCACACTGTCAGCATCACACAGACCTCCATCACCCTGCCTCCTGAAGCTCTAGGGGCTCCCTGCCTGGAGCTCATCTCGGTAGTACCCAGTACTCAGACCTCTCTGTCTCTAGTACTCAGTGGGAAGCGTTTGCAGGACTTTCCAGGCTCTTCTTTAATCTGCAAGGGCCTCTCCACTGCCATCCATTCTGACTCTTGTTTTTAAGATGCCCTCAAGCATCACTGTCAATTTTATTTCCCAAGAAATCTGCAGCCCACACACCCTGTGGTTCCCCTGTCATCGTGTCCAGCCAGGCCCTGCCTTCCTCACTGGCCTCCCAGCCTGCAGACCCAATATTGTCAGGCCCACAATACTGGTGGGGACCACATGCAGGTTGTGTTTATTTTCTGAGGCAGCGGCTGTTTTGCTTCATGTAGAAAGGTTAGGAAAATAACCCAGGACTCATGTGATTTTTATTTATTTATTTATTTTTGAGAGAAGAATTCAATGAGATTGTGAACATTTCACTCAACTGCTTATTTTAATAATTCCTTTTTTAAAAAATGAATTTTCAGTATATAGATCCATTCTTAATTTTCAGTGGTATCCTAGCATTTCTAACATTTGTGATCCAAACCTCTTCCTTGAAAAAAAATACACTAACTTCCATGTAAAATTACTTCTAATTATGAAGTATACTGAGATTCCCTTGTGGCTCAGAGGGCAAAGAGTCTGCCCACAGTGCAGGAGAACTGAGTTTGATCCCTGGGTCAGGGAGATCCCCTAGAGAAGGAAATGGCAACCCACTCCATTATTCTTACCTGGAAATCCCATTGACAGAGGAGCCAGTGGGCTACAGTTTCTTTTTCAAACTGAGATTAATTTTGGTGTGCACTTTGTGGAAAAAGTTTCAGGGACGATAATTTGATTTGGAAACTAGATAAGCTAGTGTTTTACTAGTCAACACGATAGCTTTTCAGCATTCATGTGGAAGGAATACTAGGCCATATTAAAAGTGAAACTTCAGGTAATTTCCTGGTGGTCCAGTGGTTGAAATCTGTGCTTCCAATGCATAGGGCCTAGGTTTGATCCCAAATCAGGAACTAGGATCATGCATGCCACACAGCCAAAATGAAGACATTTTAGAAGAGTGACAGTGGCATGGAGAAATGTTCACCCAACCCAGCAGGCTGCAAAGAGAAAGACCCCACCAAGTCTTTAGGACTTTTTGAACTATCTGAAACAGGGGGAAAGAAATGCAGAGAGGTGTTATTCAAGGTCATCTTTAGGTTATGGGTTACTCTACTTTATTGTCTTACCTGCCTTCTAGTTTTTAAATGTGCCACATTTTATACATGCACATATTTTTTTGTAAGATGTCCAAGCTGCAATAGACTCTGAAGCAGAAATGATGTCTCTCCTATTTCCTGGGGTGACCAGTCACACTGTTAGTCTCCCAATGGGCATGGTTTGGATTCAGTACCATTTCGTTTGCAGAGCTGCTGGAGTTCAGAGCTCCCCACACCAGCGGGGTGAGCACCCCCCTGCAATGGCCAGATCTGTGCTCTTTTCTCCCGAACATCACTGCCCGCATGGCTTTGCATATCTCTAGACTGAGTTATCCCATCCTCCTCTCTTCCAGAAAGGGGCCGATGGCTTTTCTGGTCTCCCACAGCCAAGCTGGCTTGTGTCTGGCTGTGGCCCATAGAGAGGGAGCATGGCATTCCTTCCATAGTACTCAGGTCCATTCCTGTCTAATGTCTTCTGGGGGCTCTTTGTTCCCAAGAGCTCAAGGGCACTTTAGCTTCAGTGTGGGCCTTCCCTACCTATACACATGAGGTGGTTAACCCTGAGCAGGTATCCCTTGTCCACTCACACTGGGGTGTCTTACTCGCCTGATTTGACACATCCTGGGGCCCATGGCTGGTTGCTCAACTGCAAAGCATCCCCCTGCAATGTGGGAGACCTGGGTTTGATCCCTGGGATTGGGAAGATCCCCTGGAGAAGGGAAATGGCAACCAACTCTTGCCTGGAGAAAATCCCATAAATGGAGGAGCGTGGTAGGCTTACAGTTCACGGGATCACAAACAGCCAGACATGACTGAGCGACTTCATTAGTTCACTTGTGGCCTGTGCACCCCACAGCTGAGGTCTCAAAGGTCCCATGCCGGCAGGCTCCTGGTGGTTGAAAGCCACTCAAATATGTACTGGAGAAGGAAATAGAAACCCACTCCAATATTATTGCCTAAAGAATCTCATGGACTGTAGCCTGCCTGCCAGGCTCCATTGTCCATGGATTCGCAAGAGTCAGACACAACTTAGCGACTAAACGACCACCACCACCGAGTGTTTATATTGTATAGAAGAAACACAAGTCTGAGATGAGCGTCTTATATCACCCTTCCTGTTTCTGTTCCACCAGCGTCTTATATCACCCTTCCTGTTTCTGTTCCACCTGAGAACTCTAGGTGACGCCAGAGAGTTTGGTCCCCTGCGCTTTCCTGGCCAATCTGGTCCCAACGACTGAGATGTCAGAGACAAGCTCTCAGCCAAACGCCCTCCTCTCTCTCATCCAGACAACTCCAGGGGCCACTTCCCCAGTTGTGCAGTAGTTAAGGATCTGCCTTGCAGCTCAGGAGATGCCCATATGACTCCTGGTCATGGAAACAGGATACCACATTTTGTGCAGCAAGAAACTCTGAACACCACAACTAGATGCAAGGAAGGATGCCACCGGATGCAACAAAGGTCCTGGCATGCCACAACTAAGATCTGATGCAGCCAAATAAATAAATATAAAAAAATAATAAATTATTTTTAAAAAGAAGGAAAAGCAAAACAAAACATGCTGCTGTTTTAGCCACCAGTGTGTCTGACAAGCTACCTGAAAAGTGAAAAATCACTGGATCATGTCCGACTCTTTGTGGCCCTAGGGACAGTCCAGGGAAAATTCTCCAAGCCAGAATACTGGAATGGGTAGCCTTTCCCTTCTGCAGTGCACCTTCTCAACCCAGGGATCGAAGCCAGGATCTCCTGCACTGCAGGTGGATTCTTTACCAGCTGATCTATCAGGGAACCTCCCGTGATTCCCAAATATGTTTACTATACTCAAAGAAATTCTGAAGATCTGACAAGAGCACACATGTTTTAGGAAAATGTTACTGTCCCCAGTAGTCCCAGTTCCTCACTTAGAGCTTGTGGGTACAACCCTTTCCACTGTGCTTTCATTTTTTTTTAAGCCATAATTAGTACTGTGAACATTGGCTGAGTCTTCTCAAAGTAGAAATAAGTATCTCTGTATAGACCTTGTTGTTTAGTCACTAGGTTGGGTTTCACTCTTTGTGATCCCATGCACCCCAACTCACAAGGCTCCTCTGTCCATGTGATTTCCCAGACAAGAATATGGGAGTGGGTTGTCATTTCCTTCTCCAATGGATCTTCCCCACCTAGGGATCAAAGCTGCATCTCCCGAGTCTCCTTTCATTGGTAGGTTGTCCCTTGATCACTGAGACACCTGTGAAACCCGTGTGTAGACATACTTGGCTGAATTGTGCTTCACATATCCTGGTGTTTTGTTTTTAACAAATTAAAAATTGTGGCAGCCCTCTCAAGCTGTTAGTGCCATTAGTTAATCTGTTAGTGACATTCTTCCAACAGTACTTGCTCACTATGTCTTTTTGTGTCTTGCATTTTGGTAATTCTTACAGTACTTCAAACTTTTTTTTACCATCACTTTTGTTATGGTATCTGTGGTCAGTGATCCTTGATTTTACTCATATTACCACTAGGACTCAGAAGGCTCAGATGATGGTTAGCATTTTTTAATTTAAAATAAGATCTGTACATTGTTTTCTTAGACATATAATTGCACATTCAGTAGACTCAAGTGTAGTGTAAACACAATTTTATATGCACTGGGAAACCAAAGCATTCATATGCCTAGCTTTATTACAATATTTGCTTCCTTGTGAGGGTCTGGAACCCAACTTAGAATATCTCTGTGGTTTGCCTATACTAACTTTTAAAATAGGATGAGAAACCTTTACTCCTCTCACTGTGGAGATTCCCCTAGTAAACCAGCTGGTTTCCCACTCTTTCTAGTTAGAGAGTTGCAATAAGTTGCCACACAGTGTGAGGCCTTTGCTTTTCTGAGCCTCTGTTTCCTTTGCCTGCAGTCTGTTTTCTCCCTTCATTTACAACCTGTGAAGGAAGATGAAAGACGTTCTGGATATTATAGCACAGAAAAAGCCTTCTGAAAATAAAGTTCACATGGCCAGAAGCTTCCTTAGGAGGATTTTGAGAAACTCTATGAGGTACAGTTTTGGTTTTATAATTGCTTTACTCCCAAGGTGCAGTGTATTCATCTGTTCTCTTGATTCAGTTCATGGGCAGTCAAGTCAACTTTCCGCATTTGTGGCACCCATGGATTTTTTTTTCCTCGTTAATTATTTGAGTAATTAGAAGGTTTGTGTTATAAATACTTTCTTGGTTTTCATTAATATTCATTATTGCATAAGAATCTTTACTGTTCTTAACTTTTGGAAGAATGTTTGACATGCATCAGGTACTTAGAGACTCAGTTGTGGCCTTTAGCTCCTATTTGAAGATGTCCATGGCAAGGCTACACCTGTCCTAAATTGCAGGAGGAGGAGAGGCATATGTGCACCATCTCCTCACCCAGCAGCTTGCACCGGAGGCTCTGTGACATTCATAATGGCAGCTGCAAAGATTTGCAACACCTGGGCATGTGCGGTCAAACCATAATAAGCTATCATGGATGGTGGTGACCATGGTGGGGACAGGGAAGTCTCCTGCCAAATTCAGAAGCCCTGGTAGGCATTGACTGGAGCCCACTGGTCTAGAGCATAATGATGCCCACCATGGGGATGCTTAGATGACTTCAGACACTCTGACAGGCTTAGGGCAATATGTGTTCACTGGTCCCCATTAAGGCTTTCATGGTGGCTCAGATGGCAAAGAATCTTCCTGCAATGCAAGAGACTGGGGTTCAGTCCCTGGGTTGGAAAGATCTCCTGGAGAAGGGAATGGCAACCCCGTCCAGTATCCTTGCCTGGAGAATCCTATGGACAGAGAGGAGCCCAGTGGGCTGCAGTCCAAGGGGTTGTAAGAGTAAGCTAAGACTGAGTGACAAACACACACACACACACACACACACACACACACACACACACACACACACACATGCACACAGACACAGTCCCAACTGAACTCTGACAACTCAGAGCAATACATGTCCAGTGGTCACAGCACTTCCCTAGTGGCTCAGATGGTAAAGAATCTACCTGCAGTGCAAGATACCTGTATTCGAGCCCTGAGTCAGAAAGATCCCCCAGAGAAGGTAATGGCAACCCACTTCAGTATTCTTGCCTGGAGAATCCCATGGACAGAGAAGCCTGGAGGGCTACAGTCCATGGGTTTGCAATATGACTGAGTGACTAACACAAATACACACACACACACACACACACTCCCTGTTGACTCCAGAACGGCCATGTTCACTGAAGTTATGTGAGTGGATAAATAAATGCACCCAACACGGTGACACCCAGCTTAGCTTTGTTCAGCCTTCTTCAAGGAGGCCAAGGGTGTCTTCAAAGTTGCACTGACATGGGAAAGACAAAAGATGCTGCTGTAGTTTTTGTTGGGAAGACAGGAAAGGGAAGGAAAGATGTATATATCTACTTACCTAGAAGAAATTTGGTGGACTTCCCTGGCAGTCTAGTGGTTACAACCCAGCTTCCAGTGCAAGAGCTGTGGACTTGATCCCCCGTCAGGAAACCAGGATTCCATATGTTGAAAAAAACAAACAAACAAACAACTTTAAACAATATTAAAGAAAAAACAAAAACAATCATTTTGGCAGTCTCAGGGCTGGTTTTCATCTGGGAGCCAGTGATTGTCAGTCTGTACTCAGGTCAGTTCTCCAGTAAGTAACCTGTACCAGAAGTGCTGGTGTGCAGATGTTAACAGGAAGCACCTGACAGTGATGCCGTGAATCACACAAATGATTTCTGCCTCTCAGTCCTTTCTTGGCAGGAAATGATCCTTGGTGTGAAGTCCCTGAGTCACCCGCATCTTTTTTTTTTTTTTTCCCCCAGAAGAAATGAGCTGAGCTGGAAGCGACATTCCTGGCACACACCACTAAGTTCTCCAATAGCCAGTCTGAACCAGCTGCACCTCTGTTGCCCTGCCTGGGCACCTGCCCCTCTCTGCTGGGCCAGTACCAGGCCAGGTAGGTGCACCTTTTGCCTTCTTCCACCCCTGGGGTGCCAAGGATCTGCTTTCATTTTCTGCTGCACTGCTGACAGCTCTGCCCTGTCGTCACCATGCATTTCTTTCTTTCCCTTCATTTTGCAGTGTAGTTCATTTATGGTAGACTTCATTTCAGCTGTGCAGCATAACGATTCCCAATTTTTTTAGATGCTACTCCCATTTAATGGCCTTCAGGGTAGCTCATCTGGGAAAGTATCTCTCTTGCAATGCAAGAGACCCTAGTTTGATTCCTGGGTTCAGAAGATCCCCTGGGGAAGGGACAGGCTACCCACTCCAGTGTTCTTGGAATGCAGGAGACCCCAGTTTGATTCCTGGATTGGGAAGATTCTCTGGGGAGGGGACAGACTACCCACTCCAATGTTCTTGGTCTTCCCCTGTGGCTTAGCTGGTAAAGAATCCATCTGCAAGGTGGGAATCCTGTTCAATCTCCGGCTTGGGAAGATCCCCTGGAGGAGGGCATGGCAACCCCCTTTACTATTCTGGTCTGGAGAATCCCCATATACAGGCTTCTCTGTCCATGGTGTTGCAGAGTGGGACACAACTTAAGAAACTTAGCACATCACACACATACTCCATTTAAAGTTATTGTAAAACATTTGCTATATTCCCTGTGCTGTACAATATATCCTTGTAGCATATATATTTTATAATTTCTGTTTACTGCCCTACATCTATCCTGCCTCTCGCCCTTACCTTCCCCCAACCTGTAGCCACCACTTCTTTCTGTTGTCAGGGGACTTCCAACTTTAAGGGATTGAATCTGTTTCTTTCTTTGTGTACCATTTCTCAAGGACTCTCTGTTCCTTATCAGTTCCTGGAAAGCAGGAATGAGCAGAGCTGCACACAGTTCTCAGGACTGAGATCATGGGAAAGAGCACCTGCTTGGATTCCCCTCAGTGACTTCCTTCAGTGACTCTCTTCAGTAATCTTTTACTTAAAGGATTATCCATTTTGTTGCAACTGTTAAGATTTCATTCTTTTTAATGGCTGAGTAAACAGTAATGCTGAAGAAGCTGAAGTTGAACTGTTCTATGAAGACTTACAAGACCATTTGGAACTAACACCCAACAAAGATGTCCTGTTCTTTATAAGGGACTGGAATACAAAAGTAGGAGGTCAAGAAACACCTGGAGTAACAGGCAAATTTGGTCTTGGAATATGGAATGAAGCAGGGCAAAGACTAATAGAGTTTTGCCAAGAAAATGCACTGGTCATAGCAAACACCCTCTTCCAACAACACAAGAGAAGACTCTACACATGGACATCACCAGATGGTCAACACTGAAATCAGCTTGATTATATTCTTTGGAGCCAAAGATGGAGAAGCTCTATACAATCAAAAAAAAAAAAAAAAAAAACAAGACCAGGAGCGGACTGTGGCTCAGATCATGAACTCCTTATGGCCAAATTCAGACAAATTGAAGAAAGTAGAGAAAACCACTAGACCATTCAAGTATGACTTAATCAAATCCCTTATGCTTAAACATAAGGAAGTAAGAAATAGATTTAAGGGACTAGATCTGATAGATAAGAGTGCCTGGTGAACTATGAACTGAGGTTCATGACATTGTATAGGAGACAGGGATCAAGACCATCCCCATGGAAAAGAAATGCAAAAAAGCAAAATGGCTGTCTCAGGAGGCCTTACAAATAGCTGTGAAAAGAATAGAAGTGAAAAACAAAGGAGAAAAGGAAAGATACAAGCATCTGAATGCAGAGTTCCAAAGAATAGGAAGAAGAGATAAGAAAGCCTTCCTCAGCAATCAATGAGAAGAAATAGAGTAAAACAACAGAAAGGGAAAGACTAGAAATCTCTTCAAGAAAATGAGAGATTCCAAGGGAACATTTCATGCAAAGATGGGCTCAATAAAGAACAGAAATGGTATGGACCTAACAGAAATAGAAGATATTAAGAAGAGGTGGCAAGAACACACAGAAGAACTGTACAAAAAAATACCTTCATGACCCAGATAATCACGATGGTATGATCACTCACATAGAGCCAGATATACTGAAATGTGAAGTCAAGTGGGGCATAGAAAGCATCACTATGAACAAAGCTAGTGGAGGTGATGAAATTCTAGTTGAGCTATTTCAAATCCAGAAAGATGATGCTGTGAAAGTGCTATACTCAACATGCCAGCAAATTTGGAAAACTCAGCAGTGGCCACAGAACTGGAAATGGTTAGTTTTTATTCCAGTCCCAAAGAAAGGCAATGCCAAAGAATGCTCAACCTATGGCACAATTGCACTCATCTCACATGCTAGTAAAGTAATGCCCAAAATTCTCCAAGCCAGGCTTCAGCAATATGTGAACCATGAACTTCCAGTTGTTGAAGCTGGTTTTAGTAAAGGCAGAGGAACCAGAAACCAAATTGCCAACATCTGCTGGATCATCAAAAAAGCAAGAGAGTTTCAGAAAAACATCTATTTTTGCTTTATTGACTATGCCAAAGCCTTTGCCTGTGTGGATCACAATAAACTGGAAAATTCTGAAAGAGATGGGAATACCAGACCATATAACCTTCCTTTTGAAAAATTTGTATGCAGGTCAGGAAGCAACAGTTAGAACTGGACATGGAACAACAGACTGGTTCCAAATAGGAAAAGGAGTATGTCAAGGCTGTATATTGTCACCTTGCTTATTTAACTTATATGCAGAGTACATCATGAGACATGCTGGGCTGGAAGAATCACAAGGTGGAATCAAGATTTCCAGGAGAAATATCAATAATCTCAGATATGCAGATGACACAACCCTTATGGCAGAAAGTGAAGAGGAACTAAAAGCCTCTTGATGAAGGTGAAAGAGGAGAGTGAAAAAGTTGGCTTAACACTCAACATTCAGAAAATGAAGATCATGGCATCTGGTCCCATTACTTCATGGGAAATAGATGAGGAAACAATGGAAACAGTGTCAGATTTTATTTTTTTGGGCTCCAAAATCACTGCAGATGGTGACTGCAGCCATGAAATTAAAAGATGCTTACTCCTTGGAAGGAAAGTTATGATCAACCTAGATAGCATATTGAAAAGCAGAGACATTACTTTGCCAACAAAGATCCATCTAGTCAAGGCTATTGTTTTCCAGTGGCGATGTATGGCTGTGAGAGTTGGACTGTGAAGAATTGATGCTTATGAACTGTGGTGTTGGAGAAGACTCTTGAGAGTCCCTTGGACTGCAAGGAGATCCAACCAGTCCATTCTGAAGAAGATCAGCCCTGGGATTACTTTGGAAGGAATGATGCTAAAGTTGAAACTCCAGTACTTTGGTCACCTCATGGGAAGAGTTGACTCATTGGAAAAGACTCTGATGTTGGGAGGGATTGGGGGCAGGAGGAGAAGGGAACGACAGAGGATGAGATGGCTGGATGGCATCACTGACTTGATACACATTAGTCTGAGTGAACTCCAGGAGCACAGCCTAGCGTGCTGTGATTCATGGGGTCGCAAAGAGTCGGACACGACTAAGTGACTGAACTGATCTGAATCTGTGAAGAAAACTCAGCACCGAAGAATTGATGCTTTTGAACTGTAGTGCTGGGAGAAGACTCTTGCAAGACCCTTGGACTGCAAGGAGATCCATCTTGTCCATCCTAAAGGAGACCAGTCCTGGGTGTTCATTGGAAGGACTACTGCTGAGGCTAAAACTCCAATACTTTGGCCACCTCATGTGAAGAGTTGATTAATTGGAAAAGACCCTGATTCTAGGAAGTATTGGGAGTAGGAGGAGAAGGGGATGAGAGGATCAGATTGCTGGATGGCATCACTGACTAGATGTTCATCAGTTTGTGTGAACTCCGGGAGTTGTTGATGGACAGGGAGGCCTGGTGTGCTGCGACTTATGGGATTGCAAAGAGTCGGACATGAGTGAACAACTGAACTGAACTGAATCATTTTATTGACAATATATAACCATGCGTTTCTGCAAATAAAGTGCTCTTATTTCACTGAAAACTTCGGTCCCCTGTGTCCTTCTCATCGACTCCAGTCACCAGGTCCCAGTCTATGAAGACCGTGATACTGTATATCTATGAGTCTGTTTCTGTTCTATGTTGTTTTTTGATTCCACATATAAGTAACATTATGCTCTATTTGTTTTTCTTCATCTAAGTTCATTAAACATAATGCCCTCCAGGCCCATGCATGCTGATACAAATGACAAAATTTCATTCTTTTTATGTCTGAGTAGCATTCCATTGTATGTGTTTGGTGTATAATATACTGCTTTAATATACTCATCTATTGATGGACTTTTAGGTTACTTCCATATCTTGAGCAGTGTAAATAATGCTACTATGAACATTGGAGTGCAAGTTATCTTTTTGAGTTAATGTTATTTTTTGTTGTTGTTGTGGGGGTGCTATATACCAAGGAGTGAAATTACTGTATCCTATGTTAGTTCTCCTTTTAGCTTTCTAGGAACTTGCATATTGTTTTCCACAGTGAATGCACCAGTTTATCTTCTCTCTAATAGTGAACTATGGTTCCCTTTTCTCTGTATCCTCACCAACATTTGTTATTTGTGGTCTTGTTGATGACAGTCCTTCTGACAGGTGTAAAGGTATATAATTAACTGTGGTTTTGATTTGCATTTCTCTGATTACCGATGCTGAACATCTTTTCATGTGCCATCTATATGTCTCCTTTGGGAAAATGTTTATTCAGGTCTAATCACTATTTTTTTTAAATGTATCTTTGGCCATGTGGCATATGGGATCTTAGTTTCTCAACTGAGGATCAAATTCTTCACTCCTGTAGGAGAAGGGCAGAGTCTTAACAACTGGACTGCCAGGGAACTCCCTTCTTCCCATATTTTAGTCAGGTATTATTTTATTTTTCAGATAGAATTGGATGGCTGTTTATATTTTACATATTAACCCCTCATTGGTCATGTCAAATATTTGGACAATATATTTTCTCTCATTTAGTAGATTAACTTTCTTTTCATTTTCTTTTCTTTTTTAAATTTAAATTTATTTATTTTAATTGGAGGCTAATTACTTTACAATGTTGTATTGGTTTTGTCATACATCAACATGAATCCGCCATGGGTATACACGTGTTCCCCATCCTGAGCCCTCCTCCCACCTCCTTCCCCTTACCATCCCTCCAGATCATACCAGTGCACTAGCCCCAAGCATCCTGTATCCTGCATTGAACCTGGACTGGCGATTCATTTCTTACATGATATTATACATGTTTCAATGTCATTCTCCCAAATCATCCCACCGTCTCCCTCTCTCACAGAGTCCAAAAGACTGTTCTATACATCTGTGTCTCTTTTGCTGTCTCATATACAGGGTTATTGTTACCATCTTTCTAAATTCCATATATATGCGTTAGAATATTGTATTGGTATTTTCCTTTCTGGTTTACCTCACTCTATATAATAGTCTCCAGTTTCATCCACTTCATCAGAACTGATTTAAATGTATTCTTTTTGATGCCTGAGTAATACTCCATTCATCTTTCTTATCCATTCATCTGCGGATGGACATTTGGTTGTTTCCATGTCCTGACTATTAAAAACAGTGCTGCTGTTTATGAACATTAGGGTACATGTGTCTCTTTCAGTTCTGGTTTCCTCACGGTTTATCCCCAGCAGTGGGATTTTGGGGTTATAACGCAGTTGTATTTCCAGTTTTTTAAGGAATCTTCACACTGTTCTCCATAGTGGTTGTACTAGTTTGCATTCCCACCAACAGTGTAAGAGGGTTCTCTTTTCTCCACACCCTCTCCAGCATTTATTGCTTGTAGGCTTTTGGATAGCAGCCATTCTGACTGGCATGAAATGGTAACTTATTGTGGTTTTGATTTGCATTTCTCTGAGTGATGTTGAGCATCTTTTCATGTGCTTGTTAGCCATCTGTATGTCTTCTTTGAAGAAATGTCTATATAGATTTTTGGCTCATTTTTTTGATTGGGTCGTGGTTTTTTTTGTTTGTTTGTTTGTTTCTGTTTTTTTTTTTTTTAACCTGGAATTGAGCTACAGGAGTTGCTTGTATATTTTTGAGATTAATTCTTTGTCAGTTGCTTCATTTGCTATTATTTTCTCCCATTTTGAAGGCTGTCTTTTCACCTTGCTTATAGTTTCCTTTGTTGTGCAGAAGCTTTTAATTTTAATTAGGTCCATTTGCTTATTTTTGCTTTTATTTCCAATATTCTGGGAGGTGGGTCATAGAGGATCCAGCTGTGATTTATGTCTCAGAGTGTCTTGCTTATGTTCTCCTCTAGGAGTTTTATAGTTTCTGGTCTTATGTCTAGATATTTAATCCATTTTGAGTTAATTTTTGTGTAGGTGTTAGAAAGTGTTCTGGTTTCATTCTTTTACAAGTGGTTGACCAGTGTTCCCAGCACCACTTGTTAAAGAAATTGTCCTTTCTCCATTGTATAGTCTTGCCTCCTTTGTCAAAGATAAGGCGTCCATAGGTGTGTGGGTTTATCTCTGGGCTTTCTATTTTGTTCTGTTGATCTATATTTCTGTCTTTGTACCAGTACCATACTGTCTTAATGACTGTGGCTTTGTAGTAGAGCCTGAAGTCAGGCAGGTTGATTCCTACAGTTCCGTTCTTCTTTTTCAAAATTGCTTTGGCTATTCAAGTTTTTTTTGTATTTCCATACAAATTGTGAAATTATTTGTTCTAGCTCTGTGAAAAATACCATTGGTAGCTTGATAGGGATTGCATTGAATCTATAGATTGCTTTGGGTAGCATACTCATTTTCACTATGTTGATTCTTCTGATCTATGAACATGGTATATTTCTCCATCTATTAGTGTCTTCTTTGATTTCTTTCACCAGTATTTTATAGTTTTCTATATACAGGTCTTCAGTTTCTTTAGGTAGATATATCCCTAAGTATTTTATTCTTTTCATTGCAATGGTGAATGGAATTGTTTTCTTAATTTCTCTTCCTATTTTCTCATTATTAGTGTATAGGAATGCTAGGGATTTCTGTGTGTTGATTTTATACCTGCAACTTTACTATATTCATTGATTAGCTCTAGTAATTTTCTGGTGGAGTCTTTAGGGTTTTCTATGTAGAGGATCATGTCATCTGCAAACAGTGAGAGTTTTATTTCTTCTTTTCCAATTTGTATTCCTTTTATTATTATTTTTTTTTCTGCTCTGATTGCTGTGGCCAAAACTTCCAAAACTATGTTGAATGGTAGTGGTGAAAGTGGGCACCCTTGTCATGTTCTTGACTTTAGGGGAAATGCTTTCAATTTTTCACCATTGAGGATAATGTTTATTGTGGGTTTGTCTTATATAGCTGTTATTAGGTTAAGCTTTTTATTAGGTTAATCCTTCTATTCCTGCTTTCTGGACAGTTTTTATCATAAATGGATGTTGAATTTTGTCAAAGGCTTTCTCTACATCTTTTGAGATAATCATATTGCTTATGATTATATTGTTTATATTTTTTCAATTTGTTAATGTGGTGTGTTACATTGATTAATTTGTGGGTATTGAAGAATCCTTGCATCCCTGGGATAAAGCCCAATTGGTCATGGTGTATGATCTTTTAAATGTGTTGTTGGATTCTGATTGCTAGAATTTTGTTAAGGATTTTTGCATCTATGTTCATCAGTGATATTGGCCTCTAGTTTTCTTTTTCTGTGGCATCTTTGTCATGTTTTGGTATTAGGGTGATGGTGGCCTCATAGAATGAGTTTGGAAGTTTACCTTCCTCTGCAATTTTTTGGAAGAGTTTGAGTAGGATAGGTTTTAGCTCTTCTCTAAATGTTTGGTAAAATTCAGCTGTAAAGCCATCTTGACCTGGGCTTTTGTTTGATGGAAGATTTCTGATTACAGTAAACAGAAATCAACAGATTTCTGATTCAATGTCCATGCTTGTGTTGGGTCTGTTAAGATTTTCTATTTCTTCCTGGTTCAGTTTTGGAAAGTTGTACTTTTCTAAGAATTTGTCCATTTCTTCCATGTTGTCCATTTGATTGGCATATAATTGCTGATAGTAGTCTCTTATGATCCCTTGTATTTCTGTGTTGTCTGTTGTGATCTCTCCATTTTCATTTCCAATTTTATTTATTTGATTTTTCTCCTTTTGTTTCTTGATGAGTCTGGCTAATGGTTTGTCAATTTTATTTAACCTTTCAAAGAACCAGCTTTTGGCTTTGTTGTTTTTTGCTATGGTCTATTTCTTTTGCATTTATTTCTGCCTTAATTTTTAAGATTTATTTCCTTCTACTAACCTTAGGGCACTTCATTTCTTCATTTTCTAATTACTTTAGGTGTAGAGTTAGGTTATTTATTTGACGTTTTTCTTGTTTCATGAGGTATGCCTGTATTGCTAGGAACTTTCACCTTAGTACTGCTTTTACAGTTTCTCACTGATTTTGGGTTGTTGTATTTTCATTTTCATTTGTTTCTATGCATATTTGATTATTTTCTTTTTATTTCTTCTGTGGTTTGTTGGTTATTCAGTAGCAGGTTATTCAGTAGGTTATTCAGCCTTCATATGTTGGAATTTTTACTTGTTTTTCTCCTGTAATTGACATCTAATCTTACTGCATTGTGCTCAGAAAAGATGCTTGGAATGATTCCAATTTTTTGAATTTACCAAGGCTAGATTTATGGCCCAGGATGTGATCTATCCTAGAGAAGGTTCCCTGCGTATTTAAAAAGGTGAAATTCATTGTTTTGGGGTGAAATGTCCTAGAGATATCAATTAAGTCTAACTGGTGTATTGTATCATTTAAAGTTTGTGTTTCCTTGTTAATTTTCGGTTTAGTTGATCTAACCATAGATGTGAGTGGGGTATTAACGTCTCCCACTATTATTGTGTTATTCTTAACTTCCCCTTTCATACTCGTTAGCATTTACCTTACATATTCTGGTGCTTCTATGGTGGATGCATATATATTTATAATCGTTATATCTTCTTGGATTGATCCTTTGATCATTATGTAGTGTCCTTCTTTGTCTCTTTTCACAGCCTTTGTTTTAAAGTTTATTTTATCTGATATGAGTATTGTTACTTCTGCTTTCTTTTGGTCTCCATTTGCATGGAATATCTTTTTCCAGCCCTTCACTTTCAGTCTGTATGTGTCCCCTGTTTTGAGGCGGATCTCTTATAGACAACATATATAGGGGTCTTGTTTTTGTATCCATTCAGCAGTCTTTGTCCTTTGGTTGAGTCATTCAACCCATTTATGTTTAAGGTAATTATTGATAAGTATGATCCCATTGCCATTAAATTTATTGTGTTGGGTTCGAGTTTATACACCCTTTTTTGTTTCCTGCCTAGAGAAGATTCTTTAGCGTTTGTTGGAGAACTGTTTTGGTGGTGCTGAATTCTCACTGCTTTTGTTTGTCTGTAAAGCTTTTGATTTCTCCTTCATATTTGAATGAGATC
Source organism: Bos taurus (assembly GCF_002263795.3). NCBI lineage: Eukaryota > Metazoa > Chordata > Mammalia > Artiodactyla > Bovidae > Bos > Bos taurus. The sequence continues at coordinate 58,420,202 of NC_082638.1, read as the reverse complement.
CTTGCTGGGTACAGTAATCTGGGCTGTGCATTATTTTCTTTGATCACTCTAAGTATGTCCTGGCATTCCCTCCAGGCTGAAGCGTTTCTATTGAAAGATTAGCTGTTATCCTTATGGGAATTTGCTTGTGAGTTATTTGTTGTTTTCCCCTTGCTGCTTTTAATATTTGTTCTTTGTGTTGTGATCTTTGTTAATTTGATTAATATGTGTTTGGGGGTGTTTCACCTTGGGTTTCTCCTGTTTGGGACTCTCTGGGTTTCTTGGACTTGGGTGATTATTTCCTTCACCATTTTAGGGAATTTTTCAACTTTTGTCTTCTTCTGGGACTCCTATGATTCAAATGTTGGGGCATTTAACATTGTCCTGGAGGTCTCTGAAATTATCCTCATTTCTTTAATTAGTTTTTCTCTTTTCCTCTCTGATTCATTTATTTCTACCATTCTATCTTCTACTTGACTAATCCTATGTTCTACCTCCGTTATTCTACTATTCGTTGCCTCCAGAGTATTTTTGATCTCATTTATTGCATTATTCATTATATATTGACTTTTTTTTTTTTCTAGGTCCTTGTTAAACCTTTATTGCATCTTCTCAATCCTTGTCTCCAGGCTATTTACCAGTGATTCCATTTTGATTTCAAGGTTTTGGATCATTTTCACTATCATTATTCAGGATTATTTATCAGGTAGATTCCTTATCTCTTCCTCTTTTGTTTGGTTTGGTGGGCATTTATCCTGTTCCTTTACTTGCTGGATATTCCTCTGTCTCTTCACCTTGTTTATATTGCTGAGTTTGGGGTGGTCTTTCTGTATTCTGGCAGTTTGTGGAGTTCTCTTTGTTGTGGAGTTTACTCGCTGTGAGTGGGGTTGTATGGGTGGCTTGTCAAGGTTTCTTGGTTAGGGAAACTTGTGTTGGTGTTCTGGTGGGTGGAGCTGGATTTCTGTCTGCAGTGCAATGAAGTGACCAGTAATGAGTTATGAGATGTCAATGGGTTTGGAATAACTTTGGGAAGCCTGCATATTGAAGCTCAGGCCTGTGTTTCTGTGTTGCTGGAGAATTTGCGTGGTATGTCTTGCTCTGGAACTTGTAGGCCCTTGGGTGGTGCTTGGTTTCAGTGTAGGTATGGAGGCGCTTGATAAGCTCCTGTCAATTAATGTTCCCTGGAGTCAGGAGTTCGCTGGTGTTCTCAGGATTTGGACTTAAGCCTCCTGATTCTGGTTTTAAGTCTTATATTTACAGTAGTCTCAAGACTTCTCCTTCTATACAGCACCATTGTTCAAACATCTAGGTTAAAGGTGAAAAGTTTCTCCATAGTGAGAGACACCCAGAGAGGTTCACAAAGTTACATGGAGAAGAGTAGGGGGGGGAGGGAGTTAGAGGTGACCCAAATGAGATGAGGTGGAATCAAAAGAGGAGACAGCAAGCTAGCCAGTAATCACTTCCTTATGTGCACTCCACAGTCTGGGCTACTCAGAAATGTTCACATATTTATAAAGAGAAGAGAAGAGGGAGGAAGGAGATAGAGGTGGCCAGGAGGATAAAGGCGGGGGGGGGGGTGGGGCTCAAAAGGAGAGAAAGAGATCCAGCCAGCAATCAGTTCCCTAAGTGTTCTCCACCGTCTAGAACACACAGAGATTCACAGAGTTGGGAGGAGAAGAGACAGAGGAGGGAGGAGACAGAGGCAACCTGGTGGAGAAAAAGAAGAGTCCAAATGGGGAGAGAGCAATCAAACCAGTAATCTCACTCCCAAATAAAAATAGGTACTGAAGATTTGGTTCTTAATGGTACAAAATTGATAACAAATACCAAAGTGCAAAGATTAAAAATCTAGAGTAGAGGTTGGATTTTCAAAAATACAGTAATAAAGAAAAAAAGAAAAATCAACAACAACAAGAAAAAAGTCACACAAATTGTTATATATATGAAGTTTGCTTTAAAAAATAGGGTCCTTTTTGCAAAGCAATAGTTTATAAATATGAAAATTAAAGGAGTAATAGAGGACTTAAAAATTAAAAAAAGAATAATGAATGTAAAAATAGTAAAAACATATCTAGGACTTTCTCTGGTGGTGTTGTGGGCAGTGTGGTGTCAGTTCATTTTTGGATCGTTCCTTGTTCCAGCTTATATTTCTCAAGATCTATAGGCCCCTTCCTATGTAGTCAGTACTAACTACAGGGTTTTAATTTATTGCACCTGTCACTTCCAAGGCAGTTCCCTGTGTTTTAACTTCTTCTGTTTGCTGGTCTCTTCAGTGTCCAATTTCTTCCCTGACACAAGGAGGCAGTGGTGGACACTCTTTTAGGCTCACTTGGAGGCCTGGTGTGCTGCGATTCAAGGGGTCACAGAGTTGAACACGACTGAGTGACAGAATTGAACTGAACTGTTCAGTCGTGCTGTGCGGAGGCAGGGACACTGCAAACAAATAACACTGGCATGTGCTTGCAGTGTCTCAGCCACACTTGGCCTGCCCCTGCCCAATTCATGTGTGCCCTCCCTATCCCCACTGCTCAGGTTCTAGGTTGTTCCACCGGGAATCCTCTGACACAGGTCCTGGGCTGCATGCACCTCCCAGGTCTAAGCCGCTCAGGTTCAGGCACTCGGGTAGTCCTCAGTGGAACAGGCTGCCTCGTTTTCTGCCCTTCCCAGGTCTGAACAGCTCAGGTGATGAGGTGTTTGGTGAGTACGGTCGCTATGACTTATCGCCTCCCCCATCCCTGCCGCTTGGTTTTCTGGGTGTACAACCAGCGCACCTTCGCAGGCGGATGTCCAGAACCCCAAGAAGTCTTAGTTAGCAAAGAGGCCCGCTTGCAGTTTCGTAGATAATGTCTCTCTGGGGCTGTGATTGCCACCTTCCGGCTCTGGCTGCCTGTCACCAGAGGGGGATGGTCTGCAGTCAGCTAGTTCTATTCATCCCTTTGTTCTGTGTGCGGGCCTGGTAGTGTGTTAGGTTAGGGCTTTGCTCGTGGTAGCTATCCCGCAGTCTGGTTTGCTAGCCCAAGGTAGTTCGCTCAGATTGCCCTCAGGGCATTCAGGCCTGGTCCTTATTCTAAGCAATGCAGCCCAGGCCGCCCTGCCCAGTGCCCCTCGTTTTTTCATTGGTTTCCTTTCTTCTGAAAAAAAGTCTTTCATTTTAATTAGGGCCCATTTGTGTATTTTTTAATTTATTTACTTTGCCTTAGGAGGCAGATCCCCCAAAACACTGCTTCAATTTATGTCAAGGATGTTCTGCCTAAATTTTCCTCTGGGAGTTTTATGGTTTCTGGTCTTAAATTTAAAGTCTTTAATCCATTTTTATATTTTTTTAACACCATGTTAGAGAATGTTCTAGTTCCATTCTTTTGCATGTAGCTCTCCACTTTTCCCAGCATGACTTATTGAAAAGGGTGTCTTTTCTCCACTCTACATCCTTGCCTTCTTTGTAACAGACTAGTTGACGATAAGCATGTGATTTATTTCAGCATTCTCTATTCTATTTCCTGATGTACGTGTCTATTTTTGTGCTACTTTCATACTATTTTGATGACCATAGCTTTGTAGTGTAGTCAGATACCTTCATCTCTGTTCTTCTTACCCAAGATTGTTTTGGCTCTTCATGGTCTTTGATGTTTTAGAACTGATTTGTTCTAGATTTGTGAAAAATGCCATTGGTATTTTGATAGGGATAGATTTGAATTTGTAGATTGCTTTGACCAATATGGCATTTCAGTCAATTTAGAAACAAAAGTATTTCAGTCCATGGTATATATTTCCATTCTGTGTGCAGCATTTTCAGTTTCTTTCATTGGTGTCTTAGTTTTCTCACTATAGGTGTTTTGCCTTCTTGGTTAGCTTTTTTTTTCCTAGGTATTCATGTATATATGTATTTTTATTATTTTTGTCCACACTGAGAGCCACATGAGATCTTGGTTTCCCAAGCAGGGTTCAAACCCCCACCCCCTACAGTGAAAGCCAGGACTCTTAAGCTCTGGACCACCAGGGAAGTCCCAGTACTTAATTCTTTGTAATACAGTTGTAAATGAGATTGTTTCATCAGTTCCTCTGTCTGATGGTTCACTGTTTGTATGCGACACATTTCACATATCTTGCAACTTTACCAAATTCATTGATATGTTGTAGGAATTTTTTGGTGACATTTTTAGGATTTTCCATGTATAATATCATGTCATCTACAAACGGAGACAGTTTTACTTCTTCCTTTCCAGCTTGAAGTCATTTTATTTCTTTCTCTTTGATTGCTGTGGCTAGTGTTCCAAAACTTTGTTGAATGAAAGTGATGAGACTGGGAATCCTTGCTTTGTTCCTGAAATTCTTTCCACTTTTCATTGTTGAGTATAATCTCTGCTGAGGCTTTTGTATATGTTGCCTTCATTTTTTGACATATGTCCCCTCTATGTCCACTTGGTTGAGTTTTTATCAAAATGGATGCTTATATCCTCAGTGGTGAAAAATTGAAAGCATTTTCCCTAAAGTCAGGAACAAGACAAGGGTGCCCACTTTCACCACTACTATTCAACATAGTTTTGGAAGTTTTGGCCACAGCAATCGGAGCAGAAAAAGAAATAAAAGGAATACAAATTGGAAAAGAAGAAGTAAAACTCTCACTGTTTGCAGATGACATGATCCTCTATATAGAAAACCCTAAAGACTCCACCAGAAAATTACTAGAGCTAATCAATGAATATAGTAAAGTTGCAGGGTATAAAATCAACACACAGAAATTCTTTGCATTTCTATACACTAATAATGAGAAAATAGAAAGAGAAATTAGGAAAACAATTCCATTCAACATTGCAATGAAAATAATACAATACTTAAGAATATATCTACCTAAAGAAACAAAAGACCTATATAGAAAACTATAAAACTATTTTTTTTTTCTGGTGAAAGAAATCAAAGAGGACACTAATAGATGGAGAAATATACCATGTTCATAGATCAGAAGAATCAATATAGTGAAAATGAGTATGCTACCCAAAGCAATCTATAGATTCAATGCAATCCCTATCAAGCTACCAATGGTATTTTTTCACAGAGCTAGAACAAATAATTTCACAATTTGTATAGAAATACAAAAAACCTCTGGAGAAGGCAATGGCAACCCACGCCAGTACTCTTGCCTGGAATATCTCATGTATGGAGGAGCCTGGTAGGCTTCAGTCCCTGGGGGTGTGAAGAGTTAGGCATGACTGAGTGACTTCACTTTTACTTTTCTTTTTAATGCACTGTAGAAGGAAATATCAACCCACTCCAGTGTTCTTGCCTGGAGAATCCCAGTGACGGCAGAGTCTGATGGGCTGTCATCTATGTGGTCACAAAAATTCTGACATGACTGAAGTGATTTAGGAACACACACACACACAAAACTTAAATAGCCAAAGCAATTTTGAAAAAGAAGAACGGAACTGTAGGAATCAACCTGCCTGACTTCAGGCTCTACTACAAAGCCACAGTCATTAAGACAGTATGGTACTGGTACAAAGACAGAAATATAGATCAACAGAACAAAATAGAAAGCCCAGAGATAAACCCACACACCTATGGACGCCTTATCTTTGACAAAGGAGGCAAGACTATACAATGGAGAAAGGACAATTTCTTTAACAAGTGGTGCTGGGAACACTGGTCAACCACTTGTAAAAGAATGAAACCAGAACACTTTCTAACACCTACACAAAAATTAACTCAAAATGGATTAAACATCTAGACATAAGACCAGAAACTATAAAACTCCTAGAGGAGAACATAAGCAAGACACTCTGAGACATAAATCACAGCTGGATCCTCTATGACCCACCTCCCAGAATATTGGAAATAAAAGCAAAAATAAGCAAATGGACCTAATTAAAATTAAAAGCTTCTGCACAACAAAGGAAACTATAAGCAAGGTGAAAAGACAGCCTTCAGAATGGGAGAAAATAATAGCAAATGAAGCAACTAACAAAGAATTAATCTCGAAAATATACAAACAACTCCTGCAGCTCAATTCTAGGAAAATAAATGACCCAATTAAAAAATGTGCCAAAGAACTAACCAGATATTTCCCCAAAAAAGACATACAAATGGTTAACAAACACATGAAAAGATGCTCAAATCACTTATTATCAGAGAAGTCCAAATCAAAACCACAATGAGGTACCATTTCATGCCAATCAGAATGGCTGCTATCCAAAAGTCTACAAGCAATAAATGCTGGAGAGGGTGTGGAGAAAAGGGAACCCTCTTACACTGTTGGTGGGAATGCAAAATAGTACAACCACTATGGAGAAAAGTGTGGAGATTACTTAAAAACTTGAGATAGAACTGCTATACAACTAAGCAATCCCACTGCTGTGCATACACACAGAGGAATCCAGAATTAAAAGAGACACATGTACACCAGTGTTCATCTCAGCACTGCTTATAATAGCCAGGGCATAGAGGCAACCTAGATATCCATAAGCAGACGAATTGATAAGAAAACCGTGGTACATACACACAATGGAGTATTACTCAGCTATTAAAAAGAATACATTTGAATCAGTTCTAATGATGTGAATGAATCCAGAGCCTATTATATTGAGTGAAGTAAGCCAGGGAGAAAAACACCAAAGGGTCAGTTTTCATTCCAATCCCAAAGGAAGGCAATGCTAAAGAATGCTCAAACTACCGCACAATTGCACTCATCTCACACACTAGTAAAGTAATGTTCAAAATTCTCCAAGCCAGGCTTCAACAATATGCGAACCGTGAACTTCCAGATGTTCAAGCTGGTTTTAGAAAAGGCACAGGAACCACACACAAAATTGCCAACATCCACTGGATCATAGAAAAAGCAAGAGAGTTCCAGCAAAACATTTGTTGCTGCTTTATTGATTATGCCAAAGCCTTTGCCTGTGTGGATCACAATAAACTGTGGAAAATTCTGAAAGAGATGGGAATACCAGGGCACCTGACCTGCCTCTTGAGAAGCTTATATACAGGTCAGGAAGTAACAGTTAGAACTGGACATGGAACAACAGATTTGTTCCAAATAGGAAAAGGAGTACATCAAGGCTGTGTATTGTCACCTTGCTTATTTAACTTCTATGCAGAATACATCATGAGAAACGCTGGGCTGGAAGAAGCACAAGCTGGAATCAAGATTGCCCGGAGAAATATCAGTAACCTCAGATATGCAGATGACACCACCCTTTCTGAAAGAAAGGGCAGAAAGTGAAGAGGAACTAAAGAGCCTCTTGATAAAAGTGAAAGAGGAGAGTGAAAAAGTTGGGCTAAATTTCAACATTCAGAAAACAAACATCATGGCATCCGGTCCTACAACTTCATAGGAAATACGAAAACAGTGGAAACAATGTCAGACTTTATTTTTTTTTTGGGGGGGGGGGCGGGGGCGGGGCTCCAGAATCACTGCAGATGGTGACTGCAGCCATGAAATTAAAAGATACTTACTCCTTGGAAGGAAAGTTATGACAAACCTAGAGAGCATATTCAAAAGCAAAGACATTACTTTGCCAACAAATGTCCGTCTAGTCAAGGCTATGGTTTTTCCAGTGGTCATGTATGGATATGAGAGTTGACTGTGAAGAAAGCTGAGCACTGAAGAATTGATGATTTTGAACTGTGGTATTGGAGAAGACTCTTGAGAGTCCCTTGGACTGCAGGGAGATTCAACCAGTTCATTCTGAAGGAGATCAGCCCAGGGATTTCTTTGGAAGGAATGATGCTAAAGCTGAAACTCCAGTACTTTGGCCACTTCATGTGAAGAGTTGACTCGTTGGAAGACCCTGATGCTGGGAGGGCTTGGGGGCAGGAGGAGAAGGGGACGACAGAGGATGAGATGGCTAGATGGCACCACTGACTCGATGGACGTAAGTCTGAGTGAACTCCGGGAGTTGGTTGTGGACAGGGAGGGCTGGCATGCTGTGATTCATGGGGTCGCAAGGAGTCTGACATGACTGAGCGCTTGAATTGAACTGAACGCATATATATGGGATTTAGAAAGATGGTAACGATAACCCTATATGCGAGACAGCAAGAGACACAAATGTATAGAAGAGTCTTTTGGACTCTGTAGGAGAGGGCGAGGGTGGGATGATTTGGGAGAATGACATTGAAACATGTATAATATCATGTGTGAAACGAATGGCCAGTCCAGGTTCAATGCATGATACGGGATGATCGGGGCTGGTGCACAGGGATTACCCAGAGGCATGGTATGGGAGGGATGTAGGAGGGGGGTTCATATGGGGAACACATGAACACCCGTGGCAGATTCATGTTGATGTATGTATTATATTGGCACAACCAGTACCATATTGTAAAGTACTTAGTCTCCAATTAAAATAAATAAATTTATGTTAAAAAATAAAAAAATAAGACTGTTCTATATGTCAGTGTCTCTTTTGCTGTCTCGTATACAGGGTTATCGTTACCATCTTTCTAAATTCCATATATATGCGTTAGTATACTGTATTGGTGTTTTTCCTTCTGGCTTACTTCACTCTGTATAATAGGCTCCAGTTTCATCCACCTCATTAGAACTGATTCAAATGTATTCTTTTTAATGGCTGAGTAATACTCCATTGTGTATATGTACCATAGCTTTCTTATCCATTCATCTGCTGACGTATAGAACAGTCTTATGGACTCTGCGGGAGAGGGAGAGGGTGGGAAGATTTGGGAGAATGGCATTGAAACATGTAAAATGTCATGTATGAAACGAGATGCCAGTCCAGGTTCAATGCACGATACTGGATGCTTGGGGCTGGTGCACTGGGACAACCCAGAGGGATGGTGTGGGGAGGGAGGAGGGAGGGGGGTTCAGGATGGGGAACACATGTATACCCATGGTGGATTCATTTTGATATTTGGCAAAACTAATACAATTATGTAAAGTTTAAAAATAAAATAAAATTAATTAAAAATAAATAAATAAATAAAATAAAAAAATAGTAAATGGGTAAAAATAAATAAAGAGGAATGTTCCTAGTGGTTCGGTGGTTAAAATTGCCTTTTCCAGCGCTGGGGATATGGGTTTGATCCCTTGTCGGGAAGATCCCACATGCCTCGGGGCGATGAAGCCCATTGCACAACAACTACTGAGCCAGACTTAATTGCTAGTGAAGTCCACACAGCCATGTTACACCACAAGAGAAGCCACCACAGTGAGAATCCTGTGGGATGCAACTAGAGAGCAGCCACCACTCACCACAATTTAGAGAAAGCCAACGCACAGCAGTGAGGACACAGTGCAACCAAAAATAAAATAACTTTGAAAAATTAAGGAGCTGCCATCTTAATGAGCAGCTGGTGAAGAGGGAAACAAGGAAGCCTCTTGCTTCCAAGGGCTCTTGCCCATGTGGAGTTGCACACCCCTTCTGGGGGAGGGTGGGTGAGTCCTTTTCTAAAAGCAACCGCAGAATAGACGCCCACCTGCGTGACACCAAGCACAGTGAGTGGGAAGCAAGTGAGGAACAGAGAACCCCTCTGCTCCTCCTTTCAGACCTGCCACCTCCCTAGAGGTGTGCCTGGCCTGAGCAGAGGTAGAACTCAGGTCCTTCTGGATTGTGGAAAAAAAATGATTCTCTGTTGGCATTACCCCACTAGTGAACTAGTTTTGACGATTTTACTTTACCTGGCAGCACATGAAGCAGGAGGCTTTCCTTGCTTTTTGGAGTGAAGTCATCTTCATGTCAAATTCTGTACCACGAACTTGTTGGCCACTAAGGAAAGAAAATGAAGCCACTCAGTAGTGTCTGACCCTTTGTGAACCCATGGGCTCTACCCTTTAAGTTGGCTTAAAGCTCAACACTCAGAAAAATAAAATCATGGCATCTGGTCCCATCGCTTCATGGCAGATACATGGGAAAACAGGGACAGACTTTATCTTTGGGGGGGCTCCAGAATCACTCCAAAGGATGAGTTCAGCCATGAAATTAAGACTCCTTGGAAGAAAATTTATGACCAACCTAGAGAGCATATTAAAAAGCAGAGACATTACTTTGCCAATAATGGTCCATCTAGTCAAGGCTATGATTTTTCCAGTGGTCAGGTATGGATGTGAGAGTTGAACTATAAAGAAAGCTGAGTGCAGAATTGATGCTTTTGAACTATGGTGTTGGAGAAGGCTCTTGAGTGTCCCTTGGACTGCAAGGAGATCCAACCAGTCCAGCCTAAAGGAAATCAGTCCTAAATATTCATTGGAAAGGCTGATATTGAAGCTGAGACTCCTTCAGCCACTCCTTTGGCCACCTAATGGGAAGAACTGAGTCATTTGAAAAGACCCTGATGCTGGGAAAGACTGAAGGCTAGAGGAGAAGGGCACGATACAGGATGAATTTGTTGGATGGCATCACCAAGTCAATGGATGTGAGTTTGAATAAACTCTGGGAGTTGGTGATGGACAGGGAGGCCTGGATTGCTTCAGTCCATGGGGTCACAAATTGTTGGACACAACTGAGAAACTGAAGTTAACTAGACTGTACCCCGCCAAACTCCTCTGTCTCCTGGATTTTCCAGGCAAGAATCCTGGATTGGGCTTCCATTTCCTTCTCCAGGGGATCTTAACGACCCAGAGCACTGTAGGAAGATTATTTATGGTCTGACCCACCAGGGAAGTTGGTCAGTATCATGTGTTAAACAAACCCTTGTGTGATAGCTGAGCTTTAACCACGTCACATTCTTGCTCCTCACACATGAGAGTCTTGTAGAGCAGGGGTTCTCCAACCACCAAGCTGAAGACACTATAGGAACCTCCTACCCACCTCCCTTGGCTACACAACAGTAAGTAAACAAGGAGAGGGGAGGGGACAAGCAAAACTTTATCTGTATTTACAGCCTCTCCTCATGACTCGCATTACTGCCTGATATAGCAAATAATGGAAGCCCTGAAACTATGTTTGAGACTTCATTTTTATTTTTATTTATTTATTTATTTATTTTAATTTTATTTTATTTAACTTTAAAATGAAACTGGAGCTATTATACAGAGTGAAGTAAACCAGAAAGAAAAACACCAATACAGTATACTAACGCATATATACGGACTTTAAAAAGATGGTAACAATAACCCTGTATATGAGACAGCAAAAGAGACACTGATGTATAGAACAGTATTTTGGACTCTGTGAGAGAGGGAGAGCGTGGGATGATTTGGGAGAATGGCATTGAAATATGTATAATACCATATATGAAATGAGTCGCCAGTCCAGGTTCAATGCATGATACTGGATGCTTGGGGCTGGTGCACTGGGAAGACCCAGAGGGATAGTATGGGGAGGGAGGAGGGTTCAGGATGGGGAACACATGTATACCTGTTTAAGACTTCAAATGTCCATATGTACTGGATTCAAGTCAAGTTGGAATATCCTGAGATTGCCAAAAAAAGACTGAAAACCCTGCTTCCATTTCCAACATCCTGGTCTTTTTGAAGCAGGGTTTTTCTGCAGTGTGTTGCATGTGCTCAGTCATGTCCAACTCTTTGTGACCCCATGGACTGTAGCCCACCAGGCTTCTTCTGTCCATGGGACTCTCTAGGCAAAAATACTGAAGTGTGTTGCCATGCCCTCCTCCAGGTGATCTTCCTGACCCTGAGATTAAACATATGTGTCCCCTGCATTGGCAGGTGAATTCTTTATCACTGAATCACCAATAGCAACAAAGCAACATTATGGAGTGTGTGAGTTGTCTGACTCTTTTCGACCCAATGGACTATACAGCCCATGGAATTATCCAGGACAGAATACTGGAGGGGATAGCCTTTCCATTCTCCAGGGTATCTTCCCAACCCAGTAATCAAACCAGGGTCTTCTGCATTGCACATAGATTCTTTACCAGTTGAGCTGCCATGGAAGCCCAGTTATGGAGTTGACTGGACATAAGCAGCATGCTTCAGGGGTCTATGTCTTCCACTGTTCCCCCAGATGCACCATCTCTTTGCAGAGAGACAAGCTCATGGCTCCCACTGATCATACATTATGGTGAGTGGTACAAATATTTCCTAATTTTATGGTACAAATATTTCTTTTATTTATCACATGGGATAATTACAGAAATAAAGTGCGCCATATAAGCCATATGCTTGAATCATCCAGAAACCATTCCCACACCCATGCCTACTCCCACTTATTGGTACATTGAAAAATTGTAGAGGACTGTGTTCTTGGAGGTTCTGCAGAGTATTCCTGTGGGGTGGAGCCTGGCACTGTGACCTCTGGCAGGGTCCCACTCCCAGCCTCCTCCTGGCTACCTCTGCCACTGTTTGGAGGAGTTGCTGCCAGTTGGCCAGCTCTGACCTGCAAGCTTGTGTTTTGTTGGGACACGTGGGAGAAGAAGGCAGGATTATGGTGGAGACTTAAGAATGGATGCTTAATTCCAGTAACAGTCAGGAGGTGGAATCTGTTTGAAATCATGCTCTTTGAAAACATGAACAGCGTGTTTTCTTAGTAAATCCATCAACACACTTAAGTCCAGCTGAGGCTCACCTCCCTGTACAACTTCCCCTGAGAGGTACCTTGGAGTTCAGAGCCCCATGTCAACTCTTATTATTTTTTTTTAGTTAATTAATTTTTTACTGGAGTATAGTTGCTTTACAATACTGTGTTAGTTTCTGCTGTACAGCACAGTGAATCAGCTATGTATACAGATGCAGATGGATATATATGCTATCTTTGAAACTTTTTCTTCTCATTTAGATCACCACAGAGCACTGAGTTACCTATGCTATACAATAGGTTCTTAAGAGTTATATATTTTATACATAGTATGAATAGTGTGGCTTAGCTGGTAAAGAATCTGCCTGCAATTCAGTAGACCTGGGTTGGGGAAATCTCCTGGAGAGGGGAAAGGCTACCCACTTCAGTATTCTGGCCTGAGGATTCCATGGACTGTCCATGGGGTTGCAAAGAGTTGGCCATAACTAAGTGACTTTCACCTTTCCATCAATAGTGTATGGGCTCCCCTGGTGGCTCAGATAGTAAAGAATCTGCCTTCAGCTTGGGAGACACGGGTTCAATCTCTAGGTCAGGAAGATCCCCTGGGGAAGGGAATGAGTACCTACTCCAGTATTCTTGCCTGGAGATTCCCATGGAAGGAGGAGCCTATCAGGCTACAGTCCATGGGGTCACAATGAGATGCAACTGAGAAACTAATGCTTTCACTTTTTTTTCCCCCACTTTCTTCATCAATAGTATGCATGTGTCAATCCCAATCTCCCAGTTCTCCCCACCCACGCTTTTCCCCTTGGTGTTCATACATTTGTTCCATGCACAGGAGAGACTTTGCATGCACTCACAAGCTGCTCATCAGGTTTCATAATAGAAGAGTGTTCCAACCTCATGTGCAGTGCTTTTCTGGCCTGAATTCAGTGAATTCAGGGGGAAGTTGAAGTTTTTCCTTCTGACTGCCATGCCAGGCAATTAGGAAGTCACACTAGGATGATCACAAAGTGAAATCAAAGCTTGAACTTTCCAGGGCGGAGTCCAGCTTCCTTCTGGTGGTGCAGTGCCTTTCGTGCATGGATCCTAGCCGACGGACCTCCGTGCTCCCAGAGATGAGGAGAGGAGGCCGTGGGAAAGTCCTGGGCTCAACATGTGGTGCTGCTTATAATGTCTTCATTTGTAACTACATTTTCTCCTCATGTTTATAGCCATGGGACTTTCAGAAATGGAGAGCCAGGCTGAGGAATGGGCATACTTGCTTAGTGGCTGATTTTGTCTTGTGACTTCCTGTTATTCAGAAGGGAGCATTTTAACAGCAGTGGTCGGAGGGTTCCGGGGCTTACTTCATCGTTCATCACCACTCTCCAGTTCCAGAACATTCTCACCACCCCAAAAGGCCTTCTTCATCCATCACCTTCTTCATCCATCACCACATCTCATTACCCTAAGGAATTAGTTCATCCATCACCACCATCCACATCCAGAACATTCTCATCAACCCAGAATTGCCTAGTTCTTCCATCAACACCATCTATTTCTAGAATATTCTTGTTGCCCCAAAGGATCTAGTTCATCCATCACCACCATCCACTTCCAGAACATTCACATCACCCCAAAGGGAAAGCTTGTACCCATTGAGAAATTTTCCTGTTCTTATCAGGATGTGCTGGATGATCACGTGTTGCGTGTTTTGGGGTCACATTGTTGGAGGTGATGAGCTGTATATCCCCAGCAGGGACAAAAAGTGGAGTCCAGGCTCATGTGAGAACCCGGTTGTCTCCACACACGGGGAGTAAGCCCTTAGGGTGCCTTGCCAGCAGAGCTGTCGCTCCTGCCCTTGCAGAGAGGATCAGTAAGTCCTTATGTGACATGTGGGAACCCACGGTAACTGCACCTACAAAAAGTGGGGTGTTTGGGGCCATGAGAATAACAGTTCATTCCCAGCAAAGCTGTTAAATAAATGTTGGCTAAATGTTTCTGCTCTAATGTCATTTGCATATCTGTTTTATGTTTTATGTCTTCCGTGGTGGCTTAGATAGTATAGATTCTGTCTGCAGTGCAGGAGACACAGCTTTGATCCCTGGGTCTGGAAGATCCCATGGAGAAAGGAATGGCAACCCATTCCAATATCCTTGCTTGGACATTCCCATGGACAGAGGATCCCAGAGGTCAAAAGTGCATGGGGTTACAGAGAGTCAGATATGATTGAGTGACTAAACTTAGTGTTTTACATCTAAGAGCTGTAAAAACGAAGGTACTAGACATACTTAACAATATCATAAAAAGCATCTTGTTGCATGATTCTATGAGTACATACTGCCCAGAAGAGTCAGATCCCTGGAGACACAGGAAAGGTGGGTGAAGGTTGGGAGGATGGCAGTCTTTCCCAGTGGTGTGGAGTTCTTTTGTCGGTGATGGAAATGTTGTGGAATGAGACAGTGGTGTTCCTATGAATTTATTAAAGTCTGCTAAACCAGACACTGCCAGAGGGTGAATTTTTGGGTATATGAGCTTCATCTCAGTATTCCAAATCACATCAATGCTGGAAATGCCCAAAAGAATGTTTTGTTTTGTTTTTAATTTATTATTTTTTTTAACTTTACAATATTGTATTGGTTCTGCCATGTATCAACATGATCTGCCACAGGTTTTTAATTTAAAATGAGTCTATGTGGGAACAGATTTATGGTTATAAAAGGGTTTGGTGTGGGGAAGACAAACATTAGGGATTGGGGGTTAGCAGATGCAAGCTATTCTATACAGAATGGATAAACAAGGTCCTATTGTAGAGCACATAAAGAAAGCTGAGCACCAAAGAATTGATGCTTTTGAACTGTGGTATTGGAGAAGACTCTTTGAGAGAGTCCCTTGGACTGAAAGCAGCTCCAACCAGTCCATCCTAAAGGAAATCAGTCATGAAAATTCATTGGAAAGACTGATGCTGAAGCTGAAGATCCAATCCTTTGGATATCTGATGAGAAGAATAGATGCATTGGAAAAGACCCCGGTGCTGGGAAAATTGAAGTCAGGAGGAGCAGAGAACGACAGAGGATGAGATGGTTGGATGGCATCACCGACTCGATGGACATGAGTTTGAGGAAGCTCTGGGAGTTGGTGATGGACAAGGAAACCTGGCATGCTGCAGTCCATGGGGTCTCAAAGAGCTGGATACAACTGAGATGAACTGACTGTAGAGCATAGGGACGTATATCCAATATTCTGTGGTAAGCCATCATGGAAAAGAATATGAAGGAATGTATATATATGAGTCAATTTACTGTACAGCATAAATTAACGCAACATTGCAAATCAGCTGTCCTTGAATACAGTTTTTAAAGACAGACTGCAATAAAATTGCTGCTTTTCACTCATTAAACTGTCACACATCTAACCAAGCTGACACTGTCTGTTCTTTGTAGATCAATAGAATTTCTACATATTGACTGTGAGAATGTAAATTAGTTACACCCACATTGGTATAAAATTTCTGTTGGGAGGTTGGAAACAAATTAAAAAAAAAAAAAAGAAGAAAGAAAGAAAGAAAAGAAACAAGGTCATGTGTGACTCCAGACTGAGAATCTTGGCTCTACCTTAGAGGTCAACAAACTTTGTGACGGTAAACATTTTGGTCCTTGTGGAGCTCAATGTTCCCATCATGCTGACAGCTCTGCCACTATGGCCGGGGAGCAGGCATGGATGGTCCCTGAAGGGCTGGATGTGGCTATGATCCCATAAAACCCAGACAGAGTGTTTTCCAGCCTTGGGACCTGTCCAGGGTACTAAAGGATGGGGTTCACTGAGGATGCTTCCTGAATGTGAGCTGAGGCCTGCATGGTCATCTGCCCAAATGTTTCTAATCTTTTTCTTTGCAACGTTGATAGCCATGTCTCTTGTCATTTTCATCTCACTGTTCTCTGGCTTGGATAATGTGACTGTGGCCCATTCACAGCATGTAAATGAGACATGTAAAACAGCAAAAGATGATGTGATCAGAGCTTCCTTTCTGAGATTGACAGACCATAAAGTCTCTGTTCATGTGAAGTTATGGGTATGAAGTGATGGATTTATGTGAAGGGTATGGGTTGAGTCTTCACCAAGATTATATGAGAGGCTAAGATAAGAGGAACAGTTTTTTGGAATATATGCGTGCCAGGGTGCTTATCGTGTTCTGTTCCCTTCTTATTTGTAGACTTTTACAAGGGCACAAATGTCTTACCAGGTAAAAGCTGATGTGTGTTCCACTTATTATGGGTATTAAAAACATTGAATCTTAAATGACATTAGCCAAGCACAAGGTCTGAGCATCTTATATGCCTGATAAGTTCGTTTCATTGTAGGAAACATGGATGTAGAAAAACTTAATGATAAACCTTAGTTCAATTCAGTACAGTTCAGTTCAGTCGCTCAGTCGTGTTGGACTCTTTGCAACCCCATGGACAGCAGCACGCCAGGCCTCCCTGACCATCACCAACTCCCGGAGTTTACCCAAACTCCTGTCCATTGAGTTGGTGATGCCGTCCAACCATCTCATTCTCCCCTTCTCCTCTTGCCCTCAATCTTTCCCAACATCACAGTCTTTTCAAATGAGTCAGCTCTTCTTATCAAGTGCCCTAAGTATTGGAGCTTCAGCTTCAGCATCACTCCCTCCAATGAACATTCAGGACTCATTTCTTTTAGGATGGAGCAGCTGAATCTCCTTGCAGTCCAAGGGACTCTCAAGAGTCTTCTCCAACACCACAGTTCAAAGCATCAGTTTTTGGTGCTCAGCTTTCTTTACAGTTCAAATCTCACATGCATACATGACTACTGGAAAAACCATAGCTTTTATGGACCTGTGTTGGCAAAGTAATGTCTCTGCTATTTAATATGTTGTCTAGGTTGGTCATAAATTTTCTTCCAAGGAGTATGCATCTTTTAATTTTATGGCTGCAGTCACCATCTGCAGTGATTGTGGAGCTCCCACAAAAAAAAAAAAAAAAAAAAAAATCTGCCACTGTTTCTATTGTTTATCCATCTATTTGTCATGAAGTCATGGGACCAGATGCCATAACCTTTGTTTTCTGACTATTGAGTGTTAAGCCAACTTTTGCACTCTCCTCTTTCATTTCCAACAACAGGCTTTTTAGTTCTTCACTTTTTGCCATAAGGGTAGTGTCATCTGCATATCTAAGGTAATTGATATTTCTCCCGGCAATTTTGATTCCAGCTTGTGTTTGATCCAGCCCAGCATTTCTCATGCTGTCATCTGCATATAAGTTAAATAAACAGGGTGACAATATACAGCTTTGACATACTCGTTTTCTTCTTTGGAACCAGTCCATGTCCAGTTCTAACTGCTGCTTCCTGACCTGCATAGAGATTTCTCAAGAGGTCAGTCAGGAGGTCTGGTATTCCCAAAGCTTTCAGAATTTTCCACAGTTTATTGTGATCCACATAGTCAAAGGCTTTGGTATAGTCAATAAAGCAGAAATAGATTTTTTTTTTTAACTCTTGCTTTTTCAATGATCCCTACGATGTTGACAATTTGATCTCTGGTTCCTCTGCCTTTTCTAAGCTGGAACATATGGAAGTTCATGGTTCATGTATTGTTGAAGCCCTTCTAGGAGAATTTTGAGCATTAGTTTCCTAGCGTGTGAGATGAGTGCAACTGTGTGGTCATTTGGGTTTTCTTTGGCATTACCTTTCTTAGGTATTGGAATGAAAACTGATCTTTTCCAGTCCTGTGGCCACTGCTGAGTTTTCCAAATTTGCTAGCATACTGAGTGCAGCACTTTCACAGCATCATCTTTTATGATTTGAAATAGCTCAACTGGAATTCCATCACCTCCACTAGTCTTGTTCATAGTCATGCTTCCTAAGGCTCACTTGACTTCACATTCCAGGATGTCTGGCTCTGGGTCAGTGATCACACCAGTGATTATCTGGTCATGCAGTTTTGTGTGTGTGTGTGTATATGTGTGTGTGTGTGTGTGTGTACAGTTCTTCTGTGCATTCTTGCCACCTCTTCTTAATATCTTCTGCTTCTGTTAGGTCCTAATATTTATGTCCTTCATTGAGCCCATGTTTGCATGAAGTGTTCCCTCTGTACGTCTAATTTTCTTGAAAGGATCTCTAGTCTTTCCCATTCTACTATTTTCCTCTATTTCTTTGCACTGGTTATTAAGCAAGGCTTTCTTCTCTCTTCTTGTTATTCTTTGGAAATCTGCTTTCAAATGTGTATATAATTCCTTTTTTTTTTTTCCTTTGCTTTTCACTTTCGTTCTTTTCACAGCTATTTGTAAGTCCTCCTCAGACAGCCATTTTCCTTTTTTTGCATTTCTTTTTCCTGGGGATGTTCTTGATCCCCATCTACTGTATAATGTCATGAACCTCCATCCATAGCTCATCAGTCTAGTCCCTTAAATCTATTTCTCACTTCCACTGTATAATCATTAGGGGTTTATGTAAAAATACTTTCTGTTTAGAAATTATTCATTGAGGATGTATCTTAAAAATGCATTTTCTGTTGCAGAAGCAGCTACTAGATTCTGGATTCTAATAAGAAAGTGAAAGTGATAGTTGCTCAGTCATGTCCGACTCTTTGCAGCCTCATATACCGCATCAAATATAAGGCTCCCCTGTCCTTTACCGTCTCCCAGAGTTTGCTCAATGGACTAATGTCCATTAAGTCAGTGATGCCATCCAGCCATCTCATCCTCTGTCATCCCCTTCTCCTCCCACTTTCAATCTTTCCTCGCATCAGGGTCTTTTCAAGTGAGTCAGTTCTTTGAATCAGGTGGTCAAAGTATTGGAGTTTTAACTTTCCCCACTAGTCCTTCCAGTGAATTTTCAGGACCAATTTCCTTAAGGGTGGACTGGTTGGATCTCCTTGCAGTCCATGGGACTCTCAAGAATGTTCTCCAACACCACAGTTCAAAAGTTAATGACAATGAAATGAAACCTGTTGCTCAGCTGCACCCTGTAGGGCTAGCAGCTAGCACCCTGGACACCATAGATTATGACTGTTTCCATTGTCACGGAAAATTCTGTTGCATCTCTCCACTGTAGTCTTGACTCAACAGTTTGAGATGCTTGCCTTTGGTAGTGCTGGGTTTTACCTGCTGTTGTGCAGACTTTTTCTAGCAAAATTGAGCAGGGGCTTCTTTTGTTGTGGAACACTGGGCTCAGTAGCTGCTGTGCCTGTGCTTTATCTCTCTGAGAGGTGTGTGATCTCTATGCACCAGGGTTCGAACACGTGTCTCCCACATCGGCAGGTGGATTCTTTTACCACTGAGCCACCAGGGAAGTCCCTGAACTTTATTTTACCCACTGAAGCCAGCATAGTGTGTATGTTAACTGATAGCATCATGAGTTCCCCCAGGAGTGGAACAGCAAGTGTAATTTCATCTAGAGATCCTTTCTGTTGAGAACATTGAGGAGCTCTGAAAAGGAGGAAAAGCAATGCAATGGTTTGAGGGGAGGCTGGAGTGTATGGCACTGTTGTAAATGAACTGACATGGTCCTCTTTGTTTTCGGTCCTTGGTGTGGGGTGTGGTGGGCTGCTCTGAGAAACATGGGCTGAGTGTTTGCTCAGTTTTCCTGACCTCTGTTGAGGTGTGTGTGGGGGGTGTTTTTCATTTATTTCTTGCCATAAGAATGTGTGAAGTTTCTCACTCAGTCTCTTCCAAGAGTCTGAGGGGAGTTTCCACAAGCAGCACCAAAACTTGTTGATCGTACCGAGTGGGGTTTTCTTGATGCATCCACTGTGCTCCTGTCCAGTATGTCATTTTCGGGGACCACAGAGGTTTTCTTGAACCAGTGGCCTTTGGTGTATTGGCCGTCATAGAAGGCCGGGTTCTGGTCATAGGAGCACATTCGTGGAGCAGCTGTCTATGCTACCCAGGAGTTTTCTTCCAAGAAAGGTGGCTAACCATGTGCTGAGTTCAGTGTCCCCATCCCCAGGGCTGATGTTACAGGTTGGTGGCAGCCTGAGAGAGTGGAGTGACTTTGACATCTACCGTGGACTTTGAGCCAGTGTTCACGAATGGAGACCTGCTCCCTGCCCATCATCAACTACAAACCAGACAGTGAGTGAAACATATCGGACAGGGCCTCTTGGCTGCCTGGTGTTTGTGCACAGATCAGAGACACTCGGTGCTTCCCTGGTGGCTCAGACTGTAAAGAATCTGCCTGCAGTGCAGGAGACATGGATTCAATCCCTTGGTCTGTAAGATTCCCCTGGAGAAGGAAGTACAACCCATTTCACTATTCTTTCCTGGGGAATTCCATGGACAGAGGAGCCTGGCAGGCTACAATGGGGTCACAGAGTCAGACACATCTAAGTGACTAATAGACACAGAAGCTTTTATTGTCTGTGTGTCTGATGCCTGATTTCTTGAGCATTAACTCATCTCCCTCTGTATCCCGTGTCTCCCCACTACCAGTTATCTCTGCTGGGGAGACAAGTGGGGCACAGAGCAGGGCCTGAGTCAAGGCTTTTTGAACTCAGCAGGCAAGTCCTGTGATCTCATTGCATGCCAGTCCAAGGCAGGGATGCAGAGAGGAGGAAAATGCAGCCTTTCCACATTGTGGGGGTTTTTAGAGAATTGTCACTCACTTCAAATAAAAATGCATCTACTCCCTTTCTGAAAGTAGGAAGCTTCCTTTGAAATCTTGGACATTCTGAGGTTGGATTTTGTGTTTTTTAAAAGGTGGGGACCATTCCAGCACCAGGCACAAGCCTGAGGTTTGATGGCCCACAAAAGCATTGGCAGGAGTTTTCCTGGAGCCTGTTTCTGGGTTTGGAGTGTGTGTCTGTGAGGAAAGAGCCAGGAGGGCTGCTTGAGGGTCATTTAGTAACATCAGGCATCTGGAGCTATGAGAATCTGCTTATGTGTAGTGTGGTTTATCAGACCTAGGGTAGCACACCAGGGACTTTCCTCATAGCTCAGTCAATAGAGTCTTCCTGTAATGCAGGAAACCCGGGTTCAATTCCTGGGTCAGGAAGATCCCCTGGAGGAGGGCATGGCAACCCACTCCAGTATTCTTGCCTGGAGAGTCCCATGGACAGATAAGTTTACAGGTGGGCTTAGAATCCATGAGGTCACAAGAGTCAGACATGGCTTAGCAACCAAAGAGAGAGAGATGGTGGCTTGTGGACTAAGAGTTCCCTCGGGACTAGGTGCTGCTGGGGACTAGGTCCCCTGGACAGAGCTATTGAGACTCACCTGGATGGAGCCTGGAGAGTGGTCCAGGCCTAGCCTACACTGCATCCTCAACCCCTCCGGGTCCTGCTTCCCAGGTGGAATGGATGCGACCAGGTGGTGATAAGATCTTTTCCGCTGTGTGGTTTGAGAGGGAGCAGATTTTCAAACTTCCTAAACATGGAAGTCTGCATGGGCATCAAGAAGAGAGGTAGTTGTGCTCAGAAGTGACCTGAAAATCTGCTTTTTCAGAATGGATATCACAAGCTGCAGAGGACTTGTTTCTATTGCTTTGTTTGTTTGTTTTTCCAATCAAGTTTTCCCCAAAGTAAGGGTTGGAATAAAGATGTAAATATATGCTGAGTAGGGCTTCACTTGTGGCTTACCTGGTAAAGAGTCACTTTATGCTCTTTGTATGCTCATTGTATGCTCATCTGCATACAATGTGGGATACCAGGGTTCGATCCCAGGGTAGGGAAGATCCCCCAGAGAAGGGAAAGGCTACCCACTCCAGTATTGTTGGGTTTCCTTTGTGGTTCAGCTGGTAAAGTATCTGCCTGTAATGTGGGAGATTTGTGTTTGGTCTCTGGGTTCA
Organism: Bos taurus; assembly: GCF_002263795.3. Lineage (NCBI taxonomy): Eukaryota > Metazoa > Chordata > Mammalia > Artiodactyla > Bovidae > Bos > Bos taurus. Next base: position 58,398,009 of record NC_082638.1, on the reverse strand, counting down.
GAAGATCCCCTAAAGAAGGGAGAGTGTACCAACTTTGGAATTCTGGCCTGGAGAATTTCAGGGACTGTATAGTCCATGGGGTAGCAAAGAGTCGGACATGGCTGAATGACTTGCACTTTCACTTTCATTCACTCCAATATTCTTGGACTTCCCTTGTGGTTCAGCTGTTAAAGAATCCACATGCAATTCAGCAGACTTGGGTACAATCCTGGTTTGAGAAGATTCCCCTGGAGAAGGGAAAGATTACCCTCTCCAGTATTATGGCCTGGAGAATCCCATGGACTAGTCCATGGGGTCACAAAGAGTTGGAAATAACTGAGCAACTTTCATTTAACTTCAAGTCACTAGTAGGTGGGGAGGGTTTATGCATGTGGAGGGAAAAGAATGCAATGAAGAGGGGTGTTTCCCATGTTTTCCTGCTTGGGTGAAATGCTGGAATTTTTCTTCTGAATTTGAGAACCTTGAGGCAGAGGAGGATCAAGCAACCCAAGTTGAGGGTCTGGGGTCCCAAACTCCTAGACCTCATCTCCCCGGTCCTGGAATGTGTGACCTGGATGGGCCCATCTTTGAGTTGGTCTCCCCTGTGTGGAAGGCTCCACCCTAGGACCAGATGGTTTACTCAACTGAGTTCTGATTCTTGAGCTGCGCCTGGGCACACAGAGTGTTTCCAGTGGATGTCTCTTGTCTTGGCAGAATCTAGTGGATGATGGACAGCAACACCAAGGTGAAGATCGTGCCCATCAAGATGGTGCGCTCGGAAAGCCAGCCTGAGAAGGAAACCTGTCAGTCATTGGCCTGCATCCTGGAGCCACCAACATTGCCCCCAGGCCTCCAGTGGGACCAAATCATGATGCTCAGCATGTCGGAGTAGTCCTACTTCTGCCCCTACAGCTGCCAGGGTGCCAAGCCCCAGTCCCCTGGTGACCCTGGGTCCCCCGCCAAGGACGGCTGGCCTCCCCTCCCACACTCAGATATATGGAGGCCAAAGATAGGACTAACGACTACCTCAAGTCGGAGGAGCTGATTTGTAAAAGCCCGGACAGGGATAAGTCACTGACGGACATCCTGGATCCCGATGTTAGGATGAGAACCACCATGGACCTATGGAGGGCATCTTCCCCAAAGACGAGCACCCCCTAGAAGGAGCACAGCAATGGAGGAAGCTTCTGCCCAAGGTTCCGTTGCCCGTGACAGAGAAGTGAGTAGACCACACCACCCCATCTCTGCCCCTGTCCTTCCCTGTGTGTGCTTCTAACCTCTTGGGCTTCCAGGGCAAGGGGCCTGAGATGTATCTCTGTCTGTTCTCATGCGTGCTCTCTGATGACAGATTTATCCATAAGTATTTGTCATTTTGAATATATATATATATATATATATATATATATATATATATATATATATTGACACCTATCCTGAATTAAAGGTCCATTCTGGGACAGTGATGTCAGTTGGGCAAAGATGTGTAAAGACACATTTCTAGGGATGCCCAAGTGTGCTTTTCTCATAAGGTAGTGGTTCTTCTCTCCTGTCTTCCCTCCCTCGGGGCACTTGTCAATGTTGGGAGACACTTCTCATTGTCTCCTCTGGGAGAGTGGAGGCCAGGGATGGTGCTTGTCGATTTTCAGGGGCACAGGACAGCCCCCACCCCCCCCCCCATCATAACAAAGAACAATCCAATGCCAAAAGTCACTGGTGCTGAGGAGCAGAAACTTGTTAGAGAGGAGTGAAAGTAGAGGCTACAGAGGATATGTACTTACAAAAAAGGCCTTCTATTTTCACATATTTAGCTGAGGGGGTGAATTTACTGTAATTCATTCTGTATGGAGTGGGCGGCTATGATGGCACACAGAGCAGGGCCAAGAGGAGCTACCCCATGCCCAAGGCCAGGGGCAGAGGTCAAAAGAAGCTGCACCACGTCAAAGGCCAGGGGCAGTGGCCGGGAGGAGCAACTCCACGTCCAAGGAGCCGTGGATGTGTGGGCTTGGAGGGCCTAGAGGAGCTATTCCATGTTCAAGGTCAGGAGGGGCAGCGGAAGGAGATACTCCTCGCCCAAGGTAAGAGAAACCCAAATAAGATGGTAGGTGGTGCAAGAAGATATAAGAGGGCAGACACACTGAAATCATAATCACAGAAAACTAGTCTATCTAATCACACTAGGACCACAGCCTTGTCTAACTCAATGAAACTAAGCCATACCCTGTGGGGCCACCCAGATGGGCCGGCATGGTGGAGAGGTCTGACACAATGTGGTCCACTGGAGAAGGGAATTGCAAACTACTTCAGTATTCTTGCCTTTAGAACCCCATGAACAGTTTGAAAAGGCAAAATTATAGGATACTGAAAGAAGAACTCTACAGGTTAGTAGGTGCCCAATATGCTACTGCACATCAGTGGAGAAATAACCCCAGAAAGAATGAAGGAATAGAGCAGAAGCTAAAACAATACCTAGTTGTGGATGTGATATAAGCAAGGTCTGATCCTGTAAAGAGAAATATTGCATAGGAACCTGGAATGTCAGGTCCATGAATCAAGGCAAATTTAAAGTGATCAAACAGGAGATGGCAAGAGTGAATGTCGACATTCTAGGAATCAGCAGACTAAAATGGACTGAAATGGGTGAATTTAACTCAGATGACCATTATATCTACTACTGCGGGCAGGAATCCCTTAGAAAAAATGGAGTAGCCATCATGGTCAACAAAAGAGTCTGAAATGCAGTACTTGGATGCAATCTCCAAAACGACAGAATGATCTCTGTTTATTTCCAAGGCAAACTATTCAATATCACAGTAATCCAAGTCTATGCATCAACCAGTAACGCTGAAGAAGCCGAAGTTGAATGTTTCTATGAAGACCTACAAGACCTTTTAGAACTAACATCCAACAAAGATGTTCTGTTCATTATAGGGGACTGGAATACAAAAGTAGGAAGTCAAGAAACACCTGGAGTAACAGGCAAATTTGGCCTTGGAATACGGAATGAAACAGGGCAAAGACTAATAAAGTTTTGCCAAGAAAATGCACTGGTCATAGCAAACACCCTCTTCCAAGAACACAAGAAAAGACTCTACACATGGACATCCCCAGATGGTCAACACCGAAATCAGATTGATTACATCCTTTGCAACCAAAGATGGAAAAGCTCTATACGATCAACAAAAACAAGACCAGGAGATGACTGTGGCTCAGATCATGAACTCCTTGTTGCCAAATACAGACTGAAATTGAAAAAAGTAGGGAAAACTACTAGACCATTCAGGTATGACCTAAATCAAATCCTTTATGATTATACACAGGAAGTGAGAAATAGATTTAAGGGACTAGATCTGATAGACAGAGTGCCTGATGAACTATGGATGGAGGTTCATGACATTGTACAGCAGACAGGGATCAAGACCATCCCCATGGAAAAGAAATGCAAAAAAAGCAAAATGGCTGTCTGAGGAGGCCTTACAAATAACTGAAAAGAAGAGAAGTGAAAGCAAGGGAGAAAATGAAAGATATAAACATCTGAATGCAGAGTTCCAAAGACTAGCAAGGGGAGATAAGAAAGCCTTCCTCAGAGATCAATGCAAAGAAATAGAGGAAAACAACAGAATGGGAAAGACTAGAGAACTATTCAAGAAAATGAAAAATACCAAGGGAACATTTCATACAAAGATGGGCTCGAAAAGGACAGAAATGGTATGGACCTAACAGAAACAGAAGATATTAAGAAGAGGTGGCAAGAATACACAGAAATGTACAAAAAAGATCCTCATGACCAAGATAATCACAATGGTGTGATCACTCACCTAGAGCCAGATATCCTGGAATGTGAAGTCAAGTGGGCCTTAGAAAGCATCACTACGAGCAAAGCTAGTGGAGGTGATGGAATTCCAGTTCCACTGTTTCAAATCCTGAAAGATGATGCTGTGAAAATGCTGAACTCAATATGCCAGCAAATTTGGAAAACTCAGGAGTGGCCACAGGACTGGAAAAGGTCAGTTTTCATCACAATCCCAAAGAAAGCCAACGCCAAGGAATGCTCAAATTGCTGCACATTTACACTCATCTCACACGCTAGTAAAGTAATGCTCAAAATTCTCCAAGCCAGGCTTCGGGCAATACTTGAACTGTGAACGTCAGTTGTTGAAGCTGGTTTTAGGAAAGGCAGAGGAACCAGAGATGAAATTGCCAACATCCATTGGATCATAGAAAAAGCAAGAGAGTTCCAGAAAAAACATATATTTCTGCTTTATTGACTATGCCAAAGCCTTTGCCTGTGTGGATTACAATAAACTGTGGAAAATTCTGAAAGAAATGGGAATACCAGAGCACCTGACCTGCCTCTTGAGAAGCCTATATGCAGGTCAGGAAGCAACAGTTAGAACTGGACATAGAGCAACAGACTGGTTCCAAATAGGAAAAGGAGTATGTCAAGGCTGTATATTGTGACCTTGCTTTTTTAATTTATAGTCAGAGTACATCATAAGAAACTCTGTGGTGGAAGAAGCACAAGCTGGAATCAAGATTGCTTGGAGAAATATCAATAACCTCAGATATGCAGATTACACCACCTTTATGGCAGAAAGTGAAGAGGAACTAAAAAGCTTCTTGATGAAGGTGAAAGAGGATAGTGAAAAAGTTGGCTTAAAGCTCAACATTCAGAAAACGAAGATCATGGCATCTGGTCCCATCACTTCATAAGAAATAGATGGGGAAAGAGTGGGAACAGTGTCAGACTTTATTTTGGGGGGGCTCCAGAATCACTGCAGATGGTGACTGCAGGCATGAAATTAAAAGATACTTACTCCTTGGAAGGAAAGTTATGGCCAACCTAGACAGCATATTCAAAAGCAGAGACATTACTTTTCCAACAAAGGTTCATCTAGTCAAGGCTATGGTTTTCCCAGTCGTCATGTATGGATGTGAGGGTTGGACTGTGAAGAAACCTGAGCGCTGAAGAATTGATGCTTTTGAACTGTGTTGTTGGAGAAGACTCTTGAGAGTCCCTTGGACTGCATGGAGATCCAACCAGTCCATTCTAAAGGAGATCAGCCCTGGGATTTCTTTGGAAGGAGTGATGCTGAAGCTGAAACTCCAGTACTTTGTCCACCTCATGAAAAGAGTTGACTCATTGGAAAATACTGTGATACTGGGGTGGATTGGGAGAAGGAGGAGAAGGGGACGACAGAGGATGAGATGGCTGGATGGCATCACTGACTCGATGAATGTGTGTCTGAGTCAACTCTGGGAGTTGGTGATGGACAGGAAGCTCTGGTGTGCTACAATTCAAGGGGTCGCAAAGAGTCGGACATGACTGAGTGACTGAACTGAACTAAACTGAACTGATTCTCTATAGAGGACTGGGTGGGAAAGCTTCCCTTGTGGCTAAGATGGTTAAAGAATGCACTTGCAACAGGGAAGATCTGTGTTCAATCCCTGAGTTGGTAAGATGCCCTGGAGAAGGGAATGGCTGCCCACTCCAGTATTCTGGCCTGGAGAATCACAAAGACAGAAAAATTGGTGGCTAACACTTCCCATGAGTCACCAAGAGTGAGAAGTGACAGAGTGACTAAGAGTATCATATGCGTCCTTCTCTAAAGCGCCTTCTTTAGCCTCTTGCATTAAGTCACCTGCTTACCAAGATGTTTTTCCTTACATCTGTCATACAAGTGCATGTGGTCTTGGTAAACATCACTGATTGTTAGTAGGTGGGAGTACAAATGTCATGCTGTAGACAGGGGCTCAGATGCTGCAAATGCAGCCTCTGCTGGAAGGATGCCTGGTGAACTTGGGGCCTGTGGCTGCACTGCCAATGGCAACAGACCATAGACTCAACTCCATAGACCTCAGGCTACCCAAGAAATCTACCTTTATCCTCCTTTCCCATAGTCAGGGCTTCAGCTACTATTTAGCAGGGGTTTATAGTTCCGGGTGGATTCCCTGGTGCCTCAGATGGTAAAGGATCTGCCTGCAATGTAGGAGACCCCAGTTCGATCCTTGGGTTGGGAAGATACCCTAGAGAAGGGAATGACAACCCACTCCAGTATGCTTGCCTGGAAAATCCCAGGGACAGAGGAGCCTGGGCGGGGCTATAGTCCATGGGGTCTCAAAGAGTCAGATGTGACCAAGCGACCTGCCCTTTCCACACTGTTTTTTGTTTGTTTGTTTGTTTGTTTGCTTGATATATTGATTTTTTTTTTTTTTTGCATACACCCTAACATGTGTGATCTTCTCTTCCCAACTAAGTGATCAAACTCTTATCTCCTGCATTGGAAGGCAGAGTCTTAGCCACTGTACCACCAGGGAAGCCCACTCTGTTCCTGCTTCTGCTTTCTCTTCTCTCTGACTGATGTCCTTTCATTGGCCCCGTGGTTTGCAAATCCAAGCCCAGGTTTCAGTTGCATCTGTGGGCACAGTCAGAGCTACCATTCTTTTTCTCAGGAGGGAGGAGACCAGTTTGCTGGAGGCCACACCCTTGGTCACCAACTCCACCTACTACAGCACATAGGTCCCCAAGGCAGAGCTGCTGATAAAGATGAAGGACTTGCAAGAGCAGCAGGAGCCAGAAGAGGACTTGGGGAGTGACTTGGACCATGACCTGTCAGTGAAAAAGTTAGGGAGGCCGAAATTCAGATGATAACGTGCTAACTGGAGACAGGTGGTGATCCTCAGGTCCTCCCTCAGCCTGGCCCTGCACATGCACCATTTGTGTTGGGCAGAATGCTGACATTTGGGCCTGTAAGTCATGCCTTTTGTGAAACAGTCTTCTGTCCTAAAATTGGGCCTCTTCACATGACCTACTTGCTATCTCTCTGTCATAAGATCCAATATCAAAAGAACGTGGTGTCCACAAGTCTCTTTCATTTTAAGGTCAATGGATAATGTTTCTTCTATCCCAGTTGAAACCCAAGGGACTTAATTATATGACCTTCAGCAGCGTCCATACCATCTTTGAGTACCTATTTAAAATTCCTATAATCAGGTAATAAATCCAACAACAGATCATAAAGGCTGTGCTAACCAAAAAGCAGTCACCGTTTAACTCCAGAAACTATCCCAGGCCCTTGGGGATACAGCAGCAACATGCAAAATAGTCATTCCTTCCCTGAAGGCACTGTGTATTTGCAGCACAAAAACAAACACACAATATAGGGCCTGTGGGCCACACATGGCCCCCACTCTGCTATTGTCAATAAAGTTTTATTTAAAGACAACCAATTCATTCTTTTATACATGGCCTCTGGTGAACTTTAATACTGAAGGCCATGTTGATTTGTGGCTGTGTGGCTTCTGAAGTCTAAAATATTTACTCGCTGGCTCTTTACAGAAAACATTTTCAAACATATAATGTAATTGGTCAGAAAAGTAAAACTGGGTGAAGGCATACAGAGATAAAGGAGTGTGATTTTAGAGAAGGCTCCGATGAGCTCATGATGCAGAAAAGCCTGGAGTGATATGAGGGGATTTCCGGTTCTGTCAAGGACTGGGGGGATTTGAGGGCAACAAGCACAAAGGCCGTGGGGTAGGAGATATGTGACATATTGGGAAGGCAGCAGACACCACTGGTTGGGAGCACTGTTGACAGAAGGAGGGAGGATTGTAGATGTAGTTCAGGGACCAGAGGGTGGACCAGGAGGAAGGAGGGTGGGAGATGAGGTCAGGGAGCAGCGGCTGAAGCTGTGTGGACAAGGGGGCTAGGAAGGGAGGTCAGGGACCAGTGTCTGTAACTGGACGAAGAGGAGGGAGGACCGAGGAGATCAGGGGCCAGCGTTTGGACTGGTGTGGACAAGGACCTGTATGATTGGACAGGAGGGCAGATAACAGTGGATGAAACTGTGTGGACAAGGTGGAGGGAAGTTTTAACAGGAAGTCAGGGCCTTGTGTCAGGAGCTCCATGGAAATTTAAGAGGCAAATTGGAGATCAAAGTCTGGGACCTGTGGCCAGAGCTGTGTGGACAAGGATGGGAAAGATTGCACTTGAGATCACACAGACCCATAGGTGCAGCTGTGTGGACAGGGAGGAAGATGATGATTGGAGAGGATGTCAGGAACAAGTGACTGGAGAAATGTGAATAAAGAAAAACAAAATTGGAGAGACAGTCAAGGTGCTTGAGCTGCAGCTGTGGAGACAGCAAGGGATGTTTGGCTATAACATCATAAGACAAGTGGCTAGACCTGTGTGAACAAGGATGAAGAGGTTTGGAGATGAAGTCAAAGACCAGTTGGCTGGAGCTGTGTGGACACAGAGCTGAAGGATTAGAAAGGAAGTCAAGGACCAGGTGCTGGAGCTCTCTGTACAAGGAGGAAAAGGATTGTAGATAACTGTGAGGGACAGGGGAGCTAGAGCCATATGAATAAGGATGAGGAGGATTGCCTTTCAGGTCAGTGACGACTAGAAGCTGTGTAGACAAACAGAAAGGGGAATGAGAGACAAAATGAGGGACAAGTTGCTAGAGCTGTGTGGACAAGGAGGAAGATTGGAAATGTGGCTAGACCAGTGGCTGAAGCTGTGTGGGCAAGGAGGAGGAGGACCAGAGAGAAGGTCAGGAACATGTGTTTGGAGATGTTTCAACAAGTAGGTGAAGGATTTGTGATAATACTCAGTGGCTGGCGCTGTGTGAAGAATGATGAGGTGGATTGCGGATAAAATCAGGACAAGTAGCTGGAACTGGGTTTGCAAGGAGAAAGACTGGAGGTAAAGTCAGCAGCAACATGGCCAGGCCTGTGTGAATAAGGATTAGATTTCGTGGTTTGGAGATTTTAAGTCAGGGACCAGTGGCTGGAGCTGTGTGACGAAGAGGAGGAACATTGGAGAGGCAGTCAGGGACAAGTAGCTGGAGCTGTGAGGACTAGAAAGAGGAAGATTTGACCAAAGGTCAGGGACCAGTAGCTGGAACTTTGTGGACAAGGTAGAGGAATGTTCGAGAGGCAATCAGGAACCAGTTACTGGAGCTGTGTGTATAAGGAAAAGCAGGACTGGAGAAGGGATCAGAGCCCTGTAGCTGTTTCTGTGTAGACGATGAGGGAAGATTGGATATAAAATCAGAGAAAGGTGGCTGGACGTGTGTGAGGAAGGATGAGGGGATTTGTAGATCAAATCAGGGCAGGGACTGTGGGGACAAGGATGAAGAGGATTAGAGTTCAAGCCAGTGACAAGTAGATGGGACAGTGTTGACAGAACGGAAGACCTTTGAGAGACAAGGTTAGGAACCAGTTGCTATAGCTACATAGACAAGGAAAAGGACACTTACAGATAAAGTCAAGGGACAAGTGTCTGGACTTGTGTTGACATGCAGAAAGAGGATAGGAAGAAAGGCAGGGACCAATGGTTAAAGCCCTCAGCAGAAGACCAAGAAGGATTGAAGAGGAAGTCAGGGACCAGTGGTTGGAGATTTTGGGACAGAGAAGGAGGTCTGGAGATGAACTCAGGTGGTCATGGCTGGTGCTGTTTGGTCAAGGAGGAAGATAGGAGATGAGCTCAGGGACCATGGGTGGGCCTGTGTGGACAAGGAGGAGGGAGCATGTAGATGCTGGAGCTGTTTGGACACAGAGGAGAAGGACTGGAAAGGAAACTAAGGAGTTGAAAGGAAACCAATGGCTAAAAGCTCTCTGTACAAGAAGGAGAAAGAGCTCCACCAGGGCCTGGAGCTGTGTATACAAAAAGGACAATTGGAAATAATGTCAGTGACAGCGGGCCACATCTGTGTGAGCAAGGATGAGGAGGTTCATCAATTAACAACCCAGAGAGCCCTGGCTGGGACTGTATGGATATGAATGAGGAGGACTTCAGTTCAAGTCAGTTCAGTTCAGTCACTCATTCCTGTCTTGTGTCTAACTGTCTTTGGAGAAGAGGATGGTAGACGAGGTCAGGAACCAGTGACTTGGAGCTATGTGGAGAGGCTCAGGAGTAGGCTGTGAAACATTGTTGGGGTTCAATGTTCAAGGTGGAAATGATTCATAGTCAAGGAAAGGACTGGTGCTTGGGGCCCTGTGCACAAGAATGGGGACAGGTGTACTTTGGGTCAGTGATCACTAGATGGAGATCTGTAGAAAAGTGAAAGGCTCACTAGAGACAAGGTAAGGAACCATTGATGGGAACTTTGTGTTCAAGGAGGAGATTGATTTGACAGGTGGCCAAGGACCTATAGATGAAGCTGTGCAAACACAAGAAGGAGTCACGGAGCACAGTTTGGGCACCAGTGGCTGGAACTGTGTGGACAAGAAGGAGGAAGATTGGAAAGTAGGCTAGGCACTGGCCATTGAAGCTGTGTGTAGAAGAGGGGGAAAAAAGTGAAAGTTAGTTGCACAGTCATGTATGACTCTTTGTGACCCCACGGATGGTAGCCAGTGTGGCTCCTTTGTCCCCTGGCATGCTGCAGTTCATGGGGTCACAAAAAGTCATACACAACTGACTGACTGACTGAACTGAACTGAGACAAAAGGAATGGCATTGATAGACAACTTTAGGGATCAGTTGCTGGGGCTGCTGGACAAGGGGCAGGAGGATTGGACAGGATGCCAGGGACCAGTGGTTAGAGAGAGATGTGGGAAAGGAAAGGTTGAGAAGAAATTAGTGACTTCTGGCTGGAGTTGTATGGAAAATGAAGGGGAGGATTTATTGGAGTGGGAATCAGAGACCAGTGGCTGAAGCTATGTGGACAAAAAGTCCACATATTAGAGAGACATTCAGGGATCTTGGCTGGAGCAGTGTGGACAAGTAAGAAGCAGGTTGTAGAGGAGATCAGGGACCAGTGAATGAAGCTGTGAGGACAAGGAGCAGGAGGATTGTAGAGAAGGGCACAGACAACTGGCTTGAAGTACATGGACATGTTGCAGAATAGTGTGGAGAGAAAGACATCAAGTTCTCACAGGAATATGTGCAAAAGTAGGTTGGAAGATTTGAGAGAAGGTAAGAAACCTTTGTCTGGATCTCTGTAGACGAGGATGAGGAGAATTGCAGAAGAGGTCAGAGACCAGTGGTCGAAGCTCTGTGGACTTGGAGCAGAACATCCAGAAACAGCGGCTGGAGCTCTGAGTATAAGGAGGGAGAGGGTTGTTGATAGAGTACAGTTCAGGTACTGGTGATGGAAACTGTGCCCAAGGGTGAGGACACAGTGGAGGAGAGTGGAAAAGTTGGCTTCAAACTTAACATTCAAAAAGTAAGCTCATGGCATCTGGCCCCATCACTTTATGGCAAATACATGGGAAAACAGTGGAAAGAGTGAGAGATTTTATTTTTAGGGTGCTCTAGAATCACTGCAGGTGGAGACTGAAACCGTGAAATTAAAAGACACTTCTTGGAAGAAAAGCTATGACTGACCTAGAAAGCATGTTAAAAAGCAAAGACATTACTTTGCCAACAGAAGTCCATTTAGTCAGAGCTATGGTTTTTCCAGTAGTCATATGTAGATGTGAGGGTTGGAATATAAAGAAAGCTGGGCCAAAGAATTGATGCTTTTGAACTGTGGTGTTGGAGAAGACTCTCTAGAGTACAATGGACTGCAAGGAGATCCAACCAGGCCATCCTAAAGGAGATCCGTCCTGAATAGGATGATGATGAAGTGGAATCTCCAATACTTTGGCCACCTGATGGGAAGAACTGACTCAGGGAAAAGACCCTGATGCTGAGAAAGACTGAAGGCAGAGGAGAAGGGGATGACAGAGGTGAAATAGTTGGATGGAATCACTGACTCTATGGACATGAGTTTGAGCTCCAGGAGTTGGTGATGAACAGGGAAGCCTGGTGTGCTGCAGCCCATGGGGTCACAAAGAGTCGGATATGACTGAGCAACTGAACTGAAGGGTGAGGACAATTTCAGTTTAGGTCAGCAACCTTTAGATGGAACTGTGTAGAAAAGAGGAAGGCTGATGAGAGAGGTGTTCAGGGACCAGTTCCTGGCCTTGTGTGTGGACAAGGAGGAGGAGGGATTTGTGCTAGGGACATGTGGGTACAGCTGTGTGAACATGAGGAGGAATGGAAGGGGCTTCAGGGACCAATTTTCAAGTTGTGCTGACTTGGAAGGAGAGGACTGGAGATGAGTTCAGTGATCTGTTGCTGAAGCTATGTGCACAAGAAGGAGAACATTTGGAGAAGAGATCAGGGACCAGTGGCTGGAGCTTTGGGAACTCGAGGCAGGAGGATTGGAAAGCAAAATCAAGGACCAGTGGTTAGGGCCCTGTATACCAGGAGGAGTACAGATAATACCAGGTTCCGATGAGTGGAGGGGTGTGTTCAAGTGGAAGGAAGGCTGAAGATAATGTCAGGGACAGGAGGCCGGATCTGTGTGAAGGATGGGGAGGTTTGTAGATGAAGTCCCGGAGTGTGTGGACAAGGATAAGGAGGATAGCAGATAAGTTGAAGGATCATGGTTGAAGCTGTTAAGACAAGGGGCAGAGGACTGGAAGAGAAATTGCTGACCCTTGGCAAGAGCTCTCTGTCCAAGGAGGAGGAGGCTTACAGATAAAGTCAGGCACTGATGGCTGGAACAGTGTGTACATGTAGGAGTAGGTTTTAAGATAAAGTGAGGGACAGGCAGCCTGTCCTATGTGAATGGGATGAGAAGGCTTGAATATTAAGTCAGGCACCAGTGGCTGGGACTGTGTGGGCTATGATGAGGAGCATTGTAGTTGAGGTCAGAGATCACTAGATTAGATGTGTAGACAAAGACTTAGGCAGGGCTTCCTAGGTGACTCAGTGGTAAAGAATATGCCTGCCAATGCAGGAGGTGCGGGTTCAATTCCCAGTCTGGAAGATCCCCTTGAGCAGGAAGTGGCAACCCATGCCAGTATTCTTGCCTGGGAAACTCCATGGACAGAGGAGCCCATTATTCCATGGCAATTCATTGTATGTGACTGCCGACACACACAGAGACACACAGACAGTGAGGAAAGAGGCTGGAAGATGAGTCCAGGGACCAGTGGCTGGATCTGTGTGAACATAGAGGAGGATTATCAGGGTGGAATTCAGGGATCAGCGGTTGGGTCTGTGTGGACACGAATGGGGCAAGTTTGCAGAGGAGGGCAGGGACTTGTGGCTGAACATAGGTGGAAAGGGAGGAATGACTGGAGATGAGGTAGGGGTGTGGGTGGTTTGTGTCTGGAGCTGTGTTGAAAAGGAGGAAGAGGATTGCATATCAAGTCAGTAGACCAGTGGCTGGAAGCTGTGTGAACAGGAAGGAGGAGATTGCACATGAGGTCAGTGACCACCAGAAACAGCCACATGAACAAAGGGGACAGGGCCTGGGAAGTGAAGTCAGAGTCTTGAGGTCAGGGAGCAGTGTAGACAGGATGAGGAGAGACATTGAGAGAGGAGCTCAGGGACCAGTGGCTGGGATATGTCGACAAGGAGGGAGTAGGGTTGGAGACCCATCAGGGACCCATGATTGGCACTTCTGGGTAAAAAAAAAAAAAAAAAAAAAAGGAGTAGTATGGCTTTGTTGAACTCCCTGTGTCAACCTGAAAATTCCCACTGGCTTTTTCCATATCGTAATGTGCGTGTTTCCATGCTACTTTATCCATTAGTCTCACTATCCTTCCCCTATCCACCTGTTCTCTATGTGTCTGCATCTCCATGGCTGCCAAGCAAATAGGTTCATCAGTATCACCTTTCTAGATTCCATATGCATGTGTTAATATATAATACTTTTGTTTTTCTTTCTTTCTGATTTAGGTCACTCAGTATGATAGGCTCTAGGTTCATCCATCTCATTAGATCTGACTCAAATGTGTTTCTTTTTGTGGCTGCTATTCCATTGTGTACATGCACCATGGCTTCTTTATCCATCCATCATCTGATGGACATCTAGGTTACTTCCGTGTGCTGCTGCTAAGTTGCTTCAGTCATGTCCAACTCTATGCATCCCCATAGATGGCAGCCTACCAGGCTCCTTTGTCCCTGGGGTTCTCCAGGCAAGAATACTGTAGTGGATTGGCATTTCCTTCTCCACCCATGTGCTAGCTATTGCAAATAGTGCTGCAATGAATAGTAAGGTACATGTATCTATTTCAGTCATGATTTTCTCCAGGGTATATGTCCAGTACTGAGATTTGCTAGATCATATAGCATATTCAAAAGCAGAGACATTACTTTGCCTGTCTAGTCAAGGCTATGGCTTTTCCTGTGGTCACGTATGGATGTGAGAGCTGGACTGTGAAGAAGGGTGAGTGCCGAAGAATTGATGCTTTTGAACTGTGGTGTTGGAGAATACTCTTGAGAGTCCCTTGGACTGTAAGGAGATCCAACCAGTCCATTCTGAAGGAGATGAGCCCTGGGATTTCTTTGGAAGGAATGATGCTAAAGCTGAAACTCCAGTACTTTGGCCATCTCATGCGAAGAGTTAACTCATTGGAAATGACTCTGATGCTAGGAGGGCTTGGGGGCAGGAGGAGAAGGGGACGACAGAGGATGAGATGGCTGGATGGCATCACTGACTCGATGGCTGTGAGTCTGAGTGAACTCCGGGAGTTGGTGATGGACAGGGAGTCCTGGCGTGCTTCGATTCATGGGGTCGCAAAGTGTTGGACACTACTGAGCATCTGAACTGAACTGAACTGAACTGATGATAGTTTTATTCCTAGTTTTTCTTTTGTATTGTTGTTTTAAGAAATCTCCATACTATTAGTGTCCATAATGGCTGTACCAATTTACATTTTCACTAACAGTGCAAGAGGGCTTCCCTTATGGCTCAGGTGGTAAAGAATACTCCTACAAGGCAGGAGACCTGGGTTGAGATATTGCCCTGGAGCAGGGAAAGTCTATCCACTCCAGTATCTCGCCCGGAGAATCCAATGTAGTGTATAGTATTGGGAGTCGGTGTGAGGACCTCCACCCATGGCAAAGGTCATGAGGAAGGAGCCTCGACATACGCAAAGGTGGAATTGAGCCTCAGGAGTCCCCATGGAAATTCTTGAGCATCTACCCCCATTACCAGAGCCTGCCTACTTTACTACTTTGTGCTCTCACCTACACCTCTGACTTTAAGGGGGGTTGTCCCCCATCACCTCTTTAGGAGAAGGAGTTAACTTAGAGCTCCAGTTAATAATAATTCCTGGGTGTGACAGAAGTGTTCCAAACTTACAAACTCCTCTGAAGGTTCTCTAGCCTGCCTGACAGGCTTGTCCAGCCACATGTGGTTGCTCACAGCCTCCCAATCATGAGAGGCATGAGATGCTTTGCTAAGTCACTTCAGTCGTGTCAAACTGTGTGTGAGCCCACAGACAGCAGCCACCAGGCTCCCTCATCCCTGGGATTCTCCAGGCAAGAACACTGGAGTGGGTTGCCATTTCCTTCTCCAATGCATTAAAGTGAAAAGTGAAAGGGAAGTCACTCAGTCCTTTCCGACTCCTAGCAACCCCATGGACTGCAGCCCACCGGGCTCCTCCATTCATGGGACTTTCTAGGCAAAGTACTGGAGTGGGGGTACCATCGCAAGATGCTTTAAACCTTCTAAAAACAGGTTCCTTAGAAAAGTTAGAAAACCATTAGTATAAGTATAGTGGGCTGATTAGAAATTGCGTTGATGAAGGGTTTTTCGTTTGTTGAGCCAATGTTTGTTGCTAAGTCTCCACTTCCCCTGCCCTTACACACATTAATGAATGTATAGAAGAAATAAGTATTAACCTTTGATATTAATCACTTTAGACCTTAGGCTAAGTAAATTATTTTCTTAATTAAAACCCACTACACCCTCACCCTATAGGAATCTAACTTTATCTGGTACCTTCAGAAGGTGGAGTCTTTTTTAAGAATAATCACCCCTGGAGAAATAAGTGTACTGGTTGACTGACCACTGTCACAAGGAGAGGGTCATAAATTGTCAGCAGGCCCCCTGGCCAGAAGATGATGTAACACCCCTAAGACCTCTGTATACATTTGTATGAAGCACCTGACTTTGATAAAAGTCAGGACTGCTGACCCCACGTGACCTTTACATAACATTTCAGTGTATAAAAGTAGACTATGGAAAATAAAGAATTGGGATCATAAGGCAGTTCTATTTCCAGTTTTTTAAGGAATCTCCACACTGTTCTCCATAGTGGCTGTACTAGTTTGCATTCCCACCAACAGTGTAAGAGGGTTCCCTTTTCTCCACACCCTCTCCAGCATTTATTATTTGTAGACTTCTGGATCGCAGCCATTCTGACTGGTGTGAAATGGTACCTCAGAGTGGTTTTGATTTGCCTTTCTCTGATAATGAGTGATGTTGAGCATCTTTTCATGTGTTTGTTAGCCATCTGTATGTCTTCTTTGGAGAAATGCCTATTTAGATCTTTGGCCCATTTTTTGATTGGGTCATTTATTTTTCTGGAGTTGAGCTGGAGGAGTTGCTTGTATATTTTTGAGATTAGTTGTTTGTCGGTTGCTTCATTTGCTATTATTTTCTCCCATTGGGGAGGGGGGAGGGAGGAGGGTTCAGGATGGGGATCACGTGTATACCTGAAATAAAAAATAAAAAAAAATTATTTTATCTCCCCACCAAGGAAAGAATAAATTAGATCCCCGTTACAAAAAAAAAAAAAAAGAATTGGGATCAGTTTCTTGAAATACTGGTCTCCCCATGTCGCTGTCTCTCTCAAACTCTGGCTGAGTCTCCATCTGGAATGCAGAACCGTTTTCATGCTTACTAATTATGCCTGGGCTTCTAAGATCCAACTGGGGAGGCCTCAGTGTCTCCTCTCCTTTGGGAGAGTGGAAGGACACCTGCAGCCTACGTAAGTGGTGCAAACTTCTTGTCTTGAAGTTTTATTGGTCTCCCGTGTAAACCAAGCTACTCAGCCTCTTTCCTACTGAGCTATCCTCATTCTATTACTCTTTACATCTCTAATTAATATCTAATTGAAGCTATTGTATCCTGATCCTCACCGACGCCGTCCCTGCTTTGAACTCCCTGGATCAGCCGGGGCTGGACCTCAGCAGTATAGTCCATAGAGCTGCAAAGAGTTGGACATGACTGAGCAACGTTCACTTTCCAAAAATGCGAGAGGGTTTCTGTTTTTTTCCACAGCCTCTCAAGCATTTATTGCCTGTAGATTTTTTCCATGCTGGGCTGATATTTGTTCATGTGAAGCAAGCTGCTGATGGCCCACAGGCCAGGAAGTGTGGGTGAATGCTTCAGGGCACCCGGATGAGCAGCGCCATGACTGAGTCCCGCACACTATACCCACTTGCAGGAGCTCATTGAAAGCCTCGGCTGAAAACTGCAGGTGCTGCTGGAGGCACAGGAGAGCCTGCTGGAGGATGTGCAGGCCAACAGTGAGCTGGGCGATGAAGTGCAAGCCCTGGTCAAGGCTGTGTGCAAGCCCAATGAGTTTGACAAGTTCCACATATTCATCGGGGACCTTGACAAGGTGGTGAACCTCCTGCTGTCGGTGTCCAGCCACCTGGCCCGCATGGAGAATGTCCTCAACAACCTGGAGGACAGCACACCTCCGAGTGATCAGGTACTCCCCTCAGGGGTGGGACAGGTGGATGGGACGGAGGGCCAGTGGGGTGCATAGTGAACGCCTGGAAGCCTTGCTGGGATGGTTGTCCAGCTGGTTGCAGAAGATCTTCTTCTCTCTTGCTCCCTCCCTTCTCATAATGGGGGGCTGCCACAAGTTTTCCCGTATTATGTAGTCGAGAGGTCATGTCTTATGTGTGTGACATTATGGACTGTAGCACTCCAGGCCTCCCTGTCCATCACTACCTCCTGGAGTTTTACTGAAACTCATGTCCATTGAGTCGGTGATGCCATCCAATCCTGTTTTCCCCTTCTCCTCCTGTCTTCAATCTTTCCCAGCATCAGGGTTTTTTCCAATGAGTCAGTTCTTCACATCTGGTGGCCAGAACATTCTAGCATTATTTTATATGTTCATACTCATGTCCATCATGTCAGTGATGACATAGATAGGCTTAGTTATTATCCAAGACATTGAAGGTGTTGCCAGTGGGGCACCATGCCTGTGGTCCTCCTGGGCCCTGAGCCTTCAACTGTATCCCTTGGGGTCTCCACATTAAGTTCATGCTGTGTGTGCTTGATGAGCTTCATTTTCCTAGATCTGGAGGCAGTGGTGGTCCATGGCCTCCTCCAGGTTCTGTGTAGGAGCCTGTCCTCCACTATGAACAGAGTTAGTGGAAACCATCAGTGACAGGCAGCCTAACCAGGGCAAAGATGCAATATCAGGCTCTAGGAGGCTCCCCTGTCTTTGCAGATAGAAAGCGGGACACATGAGCAGATGTGGAAGCCCTCCCTCCAGTCTGTGGCATCTAGTCTCCAGGGATACCAACTGATTTCTGTAGCCCCATTTTGAGAATCAGCTGAGGTCTTTTTTATCTTTTGGTTGGAATCAATGAATTGTAATTAATCCTCCTCTCACTCAAATGAAAGATCAGGGTGTCCTCCAGCAGGGGGCAGGCAGCCCTGACAGGTGGAGGAGGCCACAAGATCCTTCCCAGCCTCCGCACCAGGGAAGCAGTTTCTGTTTTCAGCTCCTCCCCGCACCAAGCAGCAGCTCTGTGCCTCTGGCCTCTCCTTGGCACCTCCCCGCACCCCATCATGGTACAATGGGGCTGGGAGAGGCCATTCAGGTCACCAAGTGGCAGAGGAATGGGAGACTGATGGCATTGGAAACTGGGACTGAGTACAGGGCATTCCTTGGGGTCAGCCAGCCGCCACTTGGAGATTATTTAATGCCATTCCTCACTCCCTCTCTTGTTTTCACAGCAGGACAGATGGTAGGTGTGCACGCCAGTACAGAAGTCGGAGTGTCTGTGTGCCCCAGAGTAAGGAGCCAGGGCAGCTTCTGGACCACCCCCCACCAAGCAGCCCTGTACCTGTCCTCCATCTCTCTTCTTCCAAACCCTTACCCTCTTAACATTTGGCCTCTCCTTCTGCCAGAAGGGTTTAGAAATCCAGCCCTAGGACATCTCTTTCACAGAAGGCAATGGCACCGTACTCCAGTACTCTTGCCTGGAAAATCCCATGGACAGAGGAGCCTGGTAGGCTGCAGTCCATGGGGTCACTAAGAGTCAGACACAACTGAGCAAATTCACTTTCACTTTTCATTTTCATGACTGGAGAAGGAAATGGCAGCCCACTCCAGTGTTCTTGCCTGGAGAATCCCAGGGACAGGGAGCCTGGTGGTCTGCCGTCTATGGGGTTGCACAGAGTCAGACACCACTGAAGCGACTTAGCAGCAGCAGGACATCTCTTTAAACGCACTGCTTTGGCCCACTTTGATCCCATCCTTGGTGTTGTCAGGGAAACACCTTGGGAACACACAGGCCCTCTAGGAGTCCTTTGCTGCCTGTGCATCTCCCAGTTTTGGACTTTTCCGGGCGCAGATGGCTCTTGTGTTCCTTCAGCTGGATAGCTAGACACCTCCTGCAGAGTTGTATCTAGGTGCCTCCTGCAGTGGTGTACCCCATCATGCAGGGGTGTATCCAGGAGCCTCCCTGCCCAGGCGGTGGGAGGCACTGACCAGCCTCCTGCTGGGTCCCCATCAGGTTTGTACGTCTTCCATCTGTCTGGCAATCCCAGCTCGAGAAACAGCTCGAGAAGCGTCCTGATCCAGCAGCAGGAGGACGCCAGGGAGCTGAAGGAGAACCATCATCATAGACATCCTGGCCAGCTACCTTGGCCCAGAGAGCCTGGCAGACTAGGAGCACTTTGTCTAGATGAAGTCAGCGCTTGTCATTGAGCAGCACAAGATGGATGACAAAATACACCTGGGCGAAGAGTAGCTGAAGTGCCTGACAGCCTTCAGCTAGAGAGAGGCAACCATCAGCCTTGGTCCTGTGCATGTAGCTGAAAACCGCAGCCTATATTTACCTCCTGTCGATTAGGGAGGGGAGAGAAGCGGGGTGGTCCTCCTCTCACTGGCAGGTGGCAGTCAGCAAAGCAATAACTTCCCTGTGTGCATTTGGGATGAGTTATTTAATTCTTAGGTTTCCATGGAATGCTGAGCAGAGCGCCCCCCCTCATCCCCGCCACCCCACGCCTGGTCTGCCCCTGGTGCCGCACTGCGTCTCCATGTGTAACGGGAGCTCAGGTGCGCCCTGTGCGTGCAGACAGGGTCACCCACGTGGTCTCTGCTGGCCCTGCGTGCAGGTACTGAACCCTGTCCACCACGTGGGAAGGAACAAAGCACCTCTCTAAGAGGGTCCAGGTAGGTTGCGAGTTGCGGGGCGGGGGTGGGGGTGGGAGTCGCCTGGAGCACGTGCTGTCCAGTGCAGGATATCATGGGAGGCGCTGGGCGGCTGTGTTCTCCCATGGGTCTGGAAATGTTGCACCATTCACTGTGTCAATCCTTTAAGGATGACCCCTGACCCAGCAAAAAGTCATGAGGATGAGCATTATTTATTAATATGTTAAGAAAGGAAAATAGTTGTCTATGCGGTTTAAAGACCAGCTGTGAAATGATGAGCTTTCACTCAGCTGGGTTCACTCATTGTGAAATCTCCACTTGCACACTGTGCATGCTTTAAGATGAATGTAGAATGGACATACTGGCTTTTGTTCTTCTCGGATGATACCAGCTTGAAAATTACATTTGTTCTGCAAAGTGAGATTATCTGGCTGAAAGTGTGTCTGGAAGTTATGTGCTTGTGAGGCTTTTTTTTTTTTTTTAAGGCCCCTGAGATATTTTCCTCATTTACTGCCCCCCAACCCAAGAACGTTTCTGTGGTGTGTATAGTATCGTGGGTTCTAATTGGCAGTTTGTGTTTTATTGCTTCTCTGGGTTTCTTATGCCTGTTTCAGGGCCACATTTCCTCTAAGAACTTATGGCTCTGGCTTTTCAGAGGTCCTGGTGGACCACACAACTCCTAGACCTGGCCTTTTTCTGCCAGAGTTGACCACTTTGATTCCCTCTTTTATCGTTTGACATTGCAAGGTAGTCAAGAGAGTCTACTCACTGAAGAAACACTGTTGAGCTGTTGTTTTCCAGTAGCCAAGTCACTGATAGGAGAAGATAATTTCTTCTTCTCTAGGAACAGATCCCATGTGTGACAGATGGTTTGTATCCAGAATGTAGAAAGAACTTTCCAAGTTAACAGTATGAAAATAGACAGCTCAGTTAAAACATGAGCCATAGACTTAAATAGACACTTCACCAAAGAGGCTATATGTGTGGCAATAGGCACAGTAGGTGTTCAGGCCTTTGTGGCTTGTTTCTCATCATCTGATTTTTAACCTGGTCATTTCTGTTCTGTCCCAGTTAGGTGAGATGGCTGGATAATGTCAGGAGAAGCCCTAAGATAACCTCATGTTGGGGTGATATTTGGAGGTCAGATCATGTTTTTCCTTGTTTCCTCTTATGTCCATGAAAGGAGTTTTCTGGCAGGTGGGGAGATATCCCTTTGTCACCAGTGGCTGATGCCTTACCAAAGACAGAAGCACACAATGTCTTATTAAAGGGCACTACTCCACACCCACTAGCCAGAGGGACAAGCTGGATTGGCTATGGTGCCCTGGAGGGAACTGGCCTGTCAGGTTTCAGTGATGATGGCAATAAACACTCCTTTGGCAGCCCACCCACAAAGAGAAAGGCCTTTTCCCACACTTTTTACTCTTAAATTAAGCTGTTCCTGACTTGAAAAACCCCTCTTCTGCCAGTGAAGCTTCATCCTCCTCCCCATGTGCTATAGTCACTTGCTATGAAAATGGGGCATAGCAGAAAAGATAAAGCTGGCTGTCCATGGACCATGCTTACCTCCCTTGCATAGGCAACCACAGTGATGTCAGTGTGTTTTGATTTTCACAAAGCTTTCTTCTATGATTCTTGCCCTCTTCATACAGTATTGTGATCATTTTGATCACAATGTCTGAAATGTTTGATCATATGTCTGAAATGTGAAAATAGAGTTTGTGTCTGTATCCAGCTTTTCAGGGTCTTTTGACAATATTATCTTCTGCGCAGCAATACACACGGCTCTGGTGTTCTTCAAATGAAGCACATAGAATCACAATGGTCTATTTCTCCATGTGCCTCATAAATGTCTTATTGGCAAGGACCCAAAGATTGCAGTGAATCAGTGTGCACCCCTTTGTATACACCTATATTACTGCATATACAAACACGGTAGTGCTAACATTTCTTCCTGGGTGGTAGCTGATGGCTCACCCCGGGTCATCACTCTGCTGAGAAGTGCTTTCTGTATCTCGAGGTTAGAGTTAGGGGCCTTGCCTGAGACTTTGATCGTGTCACCCACTGTGGAAGATGTGTACCTATTTCATGCTCAACACTTAATACGTACCTCTCAACAGATCATCCTGCTTGACCTTAATAAAATAAATGATGTCTTTCAGTGAATGGAGCATGTTTTTCTTTTCTTGCATCTTTTTTAAGAATTGGAACATCCTTTATGTACGTCAGATCATTCAGCCACTAATAAATCATGGGGCTGAATCTGTGTATACAGTTGTTTGACTGTTTCTACCTGTCTAGTTCAGGCTAGTTGGTTTAAAGCCAGGAAAACATCAGGGACACAGGGTGTATCAGTCAGCTGTTGCCACAGCCATGCTGTGTAACAACCACTATAAAATTGTGGCAGGGTTCAGGGAGTATTACTCCTTTAAAGTAGAAATTTGTTGATTATTCGGCTCCACATGCATGTCATCTGCATTCTGGGACCAGGCCTTTGGCCTGGCATGTCCATGGCACATGACTGGAAAACAAGCCCAGTCACAACGCTGCTTGCCCTGGGTGTGGTTATGGTGCACATGCTAACCTTCCATTCCTGTACCTGCTAAACTTCCATTGCTGCAGCAAGTCCCACAACCAAATCCGGAATCCAGAAGGTGCAGTATGTGCTCCACCCTGTGACTGCAGGGAGCTGTAGGCATTGGGGCCATTGGTGGCACCCCATCATCTCCCACTCCAGGTGCTGATACAGAGTAGCTCCCTGTGGCCCAGGACCTGAACCCAAGTTCCCAGAGCAAAGCCACCTCTGTCACTTGAAGGTCATATGGCTGTGAGTAGGTGCTAGCCTCTCTACCCCTCAGCTTCCTCCTTCACAGCCATTGGGTGAGCAAGCATGTTAACATCAACGTGCTTGGAATCTGTGCCCAGTGAGGAGAGTGCCACATGGAGGGAGGTGTTCACACCACTGGTGCTGTCACTGAAGCCTGGGTCTGGAGGAAAAGTGTTCTCTGCACCCAAACATCCCTGTTGGAAATACCAGAGGAAAGATGGCAGCCGCTTCCAGTTTGTAGTGAAAAATGCTTCTATTTTCAGAGCAGGTTGGTGGGACCCAGAGGTCAACCAGGTGAGGGAGAGGGAGTATTCCTTTTTTTTAAATTTTGCTTGTTAAATTTTGGCTGCTATGAGTCCTCCTTGAGCTCGGGTTTTTCTCTAGATGCAGGGCATGGGCTTCTTTCACATGGGCCTCAGTAGTTGTGGAGCATGGGCTTAGTCGCTTTGTGGCATGTGGCATCTTCCCAGATCAGGGGTCAAACTCTTTTCTTCTGTATGGTTGATTTTTTTTTTTTTTTTACCACTGAGCCACCAGGGAAGCCTGAAAGAGTGTACTTAGTAATAACTAGTCAAACATAGGAAGTGAATTTTTATTTGGGATCGGGGGGAGACATTGTCATAAACTTCAAGAAGTACATAAATGCTACATCCTTTTTTTTTTTTTTTGGCTTCTAGAGGGCCACTCCTGCTTATCTTTTGAGTTCTGAAAGGTTGGAGGGATTCATCCACGAGGGCTATGGAGGTGTGTTGTAGGCTGGGGTGGTGGGGGTGTGGCTGTGGGAGCCAGTGGTCCTCATGCCATGCTCCTCAACCCATGGACTGAGATGCTCAGACTTCTGTTTCTTCAGGGAGAGCCACCTTGGGCATGCTGAATCAGTCTCAGGCACAGGGGCACAGAAGACACTGTCTGCATCCTCACACCTGTTAGTTTGACCACTGCAGGGCCACCATACCCTGCAAGCCCAGGCATTCAGGCGGAGGGGGTAGGTGGTGGTGAGCGGAATGTGTTCTGCATTTCCCATCAAAAGAAAATAACCTCTCATGTTGTGTGTTTACACATATAGATTGTGTGCTAAGTCACACTGAGGCAGGTAAAACATCCCACGAAACCTGACCCGTGTCATTCACCCCCTCAACCAGATCCCCAAAATACCTGTGATGAATCCAGTACCCCACCCCCATGAAACCTAGGAAGTGAGGTGCAGTGGAAGGCAAAGAGGAAAGGCCCTTAACCAGTGGCAGTGAACCCTCCTTTCTCATCTCAGGAAAGCCTAGGGGAGAGCACCATAGCTGGAGGCCCCGCCTCTTACCCCCCCAACATGGAAGGGTTATGCTGGGGGAAGCCTGACCCTTTAAGCTCAAGATCAGCCTGTTTCTAGATTACACCCATTTAGGAAACTTAAGCATGAGGCTTACCTCACAGTGTCATCCCAGGAGGCCACATGGGCAGGCTCCAGTGTCCGGACAGAGGCCAGACACTGTACACAGAACATGCTAAGGGAGGCCCCCATCTCCCTTGAGAGATGTCCTTTCCAAAATACATTAGACAAACCAAAATTGGGGGAGATACTTCTTCTTAAAAAAAAAAAAAAAAAGCCGCCCAGTTCCCTTAAAATGTACAGATGCAATGAAAGACCACTGGAGAGATAGCTTAAAACCAGAGGGAATGAACAAGCCTGACCACATCCACGACACAGTGCCTGCACCCCTCCGGGGATTCTGGGCCACAGCTAGAAGAGAACCTAGGCTGGCAATGGGAGAAGTCTGAATAAAGTATGTAGATCACTGTGTGGCCAACTCGAAGTTCTTTTTAATTTTACTGAAGTATACTTGATTTACAATATCGTGCTGTTTTTCTGTACAACAAAATGGCTCACACATATAAACATACATATATGTGTGTGGGTGTGGCCAAAGTATTGGAGCTTCAGCTTCAATTTCAGTCCTTCAAATGAATAATCAGGACTGATTTCCTTTAGGATGGACTGTTTGGATCTCCTTGCAGTCCAAGTGACTCTCAAGAGTCTTCTCCAACACCACAGCTCAAAAGCATCAATTCATTGATGCTCAGCTTTCTCTATAGTCCAACTCTCACATCCATACATGCCTACTGAAAAAACATAGCTCTGATGAAATGGACCTCTGTTGGCAAAGTAATGTCTCTGCTTTTTAATATGTTGTCTAGGTTGGTCATAACTTTTCTTCCAAGTAGTAAGCGTCTTTTAATTTCACGGCTACAGTCAACATCTTCAGTGATTTTGGAGCCCCCCAAAAATAAAGTCTGACACTGTTTCCCTTGTTTCCGGCATGCTGCTGCTGCTAAGTCACTTCAGTTATGTCCGACTCTGTGCAACCCCATAGACAGCCTCCCACCAGGCTCCGCCATCCCTGGGATTCTCCAGGCAAGAAGACTGGAGTAGGTTGCCATTTCTTTCTCCAATGATACATACATACATACATACATCAGATCAGATGAGTTCAGTCACTCAGTCATATCCGACTCTTTGCGACCCCATGAATCGAAGCACACCAGGCTTCCCTGTCCATCACCAACTCCCGGAGTTCACTCAGATTCACGTCCATTACGTCGGTGATGCCATCCAGCCATCTCATCCTCTGTCTCCCCCTTCTCTTCTTGTCCCCAATCCTTCCCAGCATCAGAATCTTTTCCAATGAGTCAACTCTTCACATGAGGTGGCAAAAGTACTGGCGTTTCAGCTTCAGCATCATTCCTTCCAAAGAAATCCCAGGGCTGATCTCCTTCAGAATGGACTGGTTGGATCTCCTTGCAGTCCAAGGGACTCTCAGGAGTCTTCTCCAACACCACAGTTCAAAAGCATCAATACTTCAGTGCTCAGCCTTCTTCACAGTCCAACTCTCACATCCATACATGACCACAGGAAAAACCATAGCCTTGACTAGATGAAACTTTGTTGGCAAAGTAATGTCTCTGCTTTTGAATATGCTATCTAGGTTGGTCATAACTTTCCTTCCAAGGAGTAAGAGTCTTCTAATTTCATGGCTGCAGTCACCATCTGCAGTGATTTTGGCGCCCAGAAAAATAAAGTCTGACACTGTTTCCACTGTTTCCCATCTATTTTCCATGAAGTGATGGGACCGGATGCCATGATTTTCGTTTTCTGAATGTTGAGTTTTAAGCCAACTTTTTCACTCTCCACTTTCACTTCCATCAAGAGGCTTTTTAGTTTCACTTCACTTTCTGCCATAATGTTGGTGTCATCCGCATATATGAGGTTATTGATATTTCTCCTGGCAATCTTGATCCCAGCTTGTGTTTCTTCCAGTCCAACGTTTCTCATGATGTACTCTGCATAAGTTAAATAAACAGGGTGACAATATACAGCCTTGATGTACTCCTTTTCCTATTTGGAACCAGTCTGTTTTTCCATGTCCAGTTCTAATTGTTGCTTCCTGACCTGCATACAAATTTCTCAAGAAGCAGATCAGGTGGTCTGGTATTCCCATCTCTTGAAGAATTTTCCACAATTTATTGGGATCCACACAGTCAAAGGCTTTGGCATAGTCAATAAAGCAGAAATAGATGTTTTTCTGGAACTCTTTTGCTTTTTCCATGATCCAGCAGATGTTGGCAATTTGATCTCTGGTTCCTCTGCCTTTTCTAAAACCAGCTTGAACATCAGGAAGTGTGTAATTTGCTAATTCCAAACTCCCAATCTTTCCCTCCCCTCCCACTTGGGAACCACAGTCTGATCTCTGAGTTTGTTTTCTTTCATACATATGTTGATTTCTGTTGTATCCACATCTACGTGATATCATATGGTATTTGTCTTTCTTCTGCTGACTTGTTTTTGCTGACTTAGTATGATCAGACCCATTGATATGGCTGCAGATGACATTCTTTTTTTTTTTTAATCATTGAATAATAATTTATCTGTGTATATGTACCACATCTTTATCCATTCATGTGCTGATGGATATTTTATTTTATTCCATGGCTTGGCTACTGTGAATAGTGCTATGAACATGAGAATGTATGTGTCTTTTTGAATTAGTGTTTTCTGAATATATGCCCAAGGGTGGCATTCTTGGATCTTATGGTAGCTCTACTTTTAGTTTTTTTAAGGAAATTAATACTCTTCCCCATAATGCCTGCACCAATTTACATTCCTACTGTGTAGGAGGGTTTCTTTTTCTCTATACTTTCTTCACCATTGCTTGTACCTTTTTTAAGGATGGCCATTCTAACGAGTGTGGGTGATAACCTCACTGCAGTGTTTATTTGCATTTCTTTAATAATTAGTGGTGGTCAAGGTGAATTCCTTAATTCCCAGTGTCATCCTATAGTGACTGGTGTCATTTTCACTTGGTTAGTCTTGGGTGAAAAATGTGATGATGTTGCAGTTAGTCACTTAGTCATGCCCAACTCTTTTCCACCCAGTGGATGTAGCACATCAGGCTCCTCTCTCCATGGAGTTTTTGAGGCAAGAATACTGGAGTGGATTTTCATGCCCTCCTCCAGGGGATCTACCCAACCTGGGGAATCTAATTCAGATCTCTCACATGGCAGCCAGATTCTTTACTGCCTGAGCAACCAGGGAAACCCCAAGAACACTGGAGTGGTAGTCTATCCTTTCTCCAGGGGAACTTCCCAACCAAGGAATCAAACTGAGGTCTCCTGCAAGAATATGTGGGGATGTGCTTTTGGAACTCTTTTTTTTTTTTTTTTCCCCAGAAGCTAACAGTTTCATTTTGGTTTTGGTTTTTGTTTGTTTGTTTTGTTTTGTTTTGTTTTTCAGAAGGAAAAGGTACTCAACTGGTTGCTTTCCACAGTTTCAAAGGAGGATTTTCTTCTTCAACTCCTCACTCCAGCACTTTTTCCAGTCTGTGAGGGGAGCTTTAAAGCTAAGTTGTAAATAGTTCTTCATAACAGGAAAGCCAGGACAGAGCTGGAGCCCTTGAATCTCTTGGGTTTTCAGAAGACTCTTGCTTTAAGCCATTAGTAAGTGTTTTCAGAAGACTCTTGCTTTAAGCCATTAGTAAGTGCTGGGCAGGGTGCTTATCTGTGCTTGTCCAGGTGGGTACCTGATACGGATAGGAGGAGTGAAGGTGGGCAACAGCCCATGGGGACTGGGTGGTGGGGGTGGGGGATAGTGGGCAGGGTATGCACAGGCTGGCCTGGCGCTGCAGGGCACAGCATAGCACCAGGCCACCAACGCTGGGCCCTGGGTGCTCAGAAGCCAGACATCAGCACTGGGAAAAAGGAGCACATGATTTCTGATCCCTCAGTGGCAATGGTTCAGTCCCTTCACCATTCCCCTTCTGTGTTCTGGCTGGAGCGGGGACAGGGATCGGGAGATGGAAGGCTGGCATGGGGGGTGGGGGTTCACAGGCAACGGGCATGTCCAGGTTTGTGCTTAGTCAAACCTGGGGGTACTACCCTCGGCCTTAATGTGAGAAAGGCTCTAGAGCTCCAACTCCGGGCGGGGTGAGGGTGGCGGCAGCCTGGGAAGGGAGGTAGGCATTTCACAGTTTCAAACACGCCCGGATATCAGATGGGACGTGGGGATCATGGTTCCTAGCGGAAGGCGGTGATGCATGTGAGCTGGTGTGCAAATGCCCTGTGCTCCGACTGCAGGACGCTTCCCAGCAAGCCTGCGCCAAGGCACCAGATTTTAACTTTCTGCTCTGGGTTTCCCCAGCGCCTGTGTGCTTGGACTGCCGCAGTACACACCCCACCCGACACCGGCCCCCCGCACCCTGTGATTAAACATTGAATGCCGATCAGAAAACCCACATGTGTCGAGAGGCACCATTGCAAGGGAACTGCAATTGCGGGTGGCCACTGGGGGACTCTTTTCAGTGTTGGAAAGGAAGGGCCTCCAGTCCTCTGAGGATGTGTCTGTGGTGGGGGGCTGGGCAGGGGCGGAGGGTCCTGTGACATTTCCATATGAGACCACCATATGAAATCACCGGACATGTGATTTGGGTGTATATTCGTGCCCAGGGTGTGTTTGTTTGTTTGTTTGTTTGTTTTGGCATAACAGAAGATAGGGGAAGCACACACATATACAGACAGTGATACATGTATGTGGATGGCACTAGCTGACAGTTTTACAGCAATACTGAAGTCCCATGTGCATGCATACTTGCTGCCTTCTCATCAGGATAAAGAACCATCTGCCAGTGCTGACAGGCCAGCTGCAGAACCAGTTTCTCTGGGTGACTGCCCCACATCCCTTAAGCCTCTCCTCAGCGCTCTCTTCCTGTGGTTTGCCAGACACCCCAAGGGCGGTGTCAGGATTTACTCAAGTGAGGTGAGGTTCCTTTAGGCCCTTCACAGGTACTCCCTTCTCCTGCTTCTTTGCCTGAGTCCTCCCTTCCCTGTACAGGACAGGATGCCAAGGCTCTCCAGACTTACCATGCCAGGTCAGGTAAGGTGTGGGTATATCCCATCCTCACCTCACATCTCTCCATTTTCCTCCCCCCCCCCCAAGAAACAGGATTCTTAACTACATATTTTTGTCTCTCTATCTTTTTTTAATTTGAAGTCTAGTTGTTTTAAAATGTGATGCCCATTTCTGCTGTACAGCAAACTAACTCAGTGATACAAAGACATTCATGTTTTATAGCCTTTTACAGTTTGTCACAAGATACTGAGTATAGCTCCCTGCATTCTACAGTAGGACCTTGCTTCTTCTAAATGTAGTAGTTTGCATCTACCAATCCCCTACACACAGTCCATCCTTCCACCCTCCCCCTTGGTAACCACAAGTCTGTTCCCTGTGAGTCCTTTGTTTGCTTTACAGGTATGATCATATGTGACATATTCTGGCTTCCACCCCAAATAATCAGAAGACACCACCCTTACAACAATAAGTGAAGAGGAATTAAAGATAATCTTGATGGAAGTGAAAAAGAAGAGTGAAAAAGCTGACTTAAAACTCAACATTCAAAAAACTAAGATCATGGCATCCAGTCCCATCATTTCATGGCAAATAGTTGAGGAAACAATGGAAACAGTGAGAAACTTTTTCTTAGGATACAAAATCATTGCAGATGATAATTGCAGCCATGAAATCAAAGGCACTTGCTCCTTGGAAGGAAAGTTGTGGTCAACCTAGACAGCATATTAAAAAGAAGAGAAATTACTTTGCTGACAAAGGTCCTCTAGTCAAAGCTGTGGTTTTACCAGCAGTTATGTATGGATGAGAGAGTTGGACTTAAAGAAAGCTGAGTACCAAAATATTGATGCTTTTGAACTATGGTGTTGGAGAAGACTCTTAAGAGTCCCTTGGATTGGAAGGAGATCACATTAGGAGATCAAGGCAGGCAGAGAATGACAGGACAGAGGATAACATGGTTAGATGGCATCACCAATTCAATGAATATTAGTTTGAGCAAGCTCCGAGGGTTAGTGGGTATGGATGTGGTGACTGCAAGTCTGATGAGAGGGACTTAGCCTCCCAGGCCTGCCCCACTGACCCTGCATGCTGTGGTCCATGGGGTTGCAAAGAGTTGGACACAACTAACAACTGAACTGAACTTGTTTCCACATATAAGTGATAGCATATGGTCTTTGAATTTTTCTGTCTGACTTATTTTTACTTAGTGTGATACTCTCTTTTTTTGTTGTATAGTCATTGAGTTATGTCTGATTCTTCTACAGCCCCATGCCCTATAGCCCAACGGGCTTCCCTGTCCATGGGCTTTCCCAGGCAAGAATCCTGGAGTCGGTAGCCAGTCCCTTCTCCAGGGGATCTTCTCAATCCAGGGGTCAAATCTGGGTGTCCTGCATTTCAGGCAGATCCTTTACCACTGAGCCACCTGGGAAGCTGATGATAATCTCTATGTCCATCCACCCTGCTTCATTGTTTCATTCTTTTTTTTTTTTTTTTTTTTAATGGCTGGGTAGTATTCCATTAAATAGACATCATGTCATCTTTATCCATCTCTCTCTGGACTTTAGGTTGTTTCCATGTCATGGCTGTTGTGTGTAATGCTGCTGTGAACATTTGGGTGTATGTATCTTTTTGAATTACAGTTTGTCTGGGTATATTCCCAGATATGGGATGCTAGATTATATAGCAATTCTGTATTTAGGTTTTTTTTTTTAACATAATTTATTTATTTTAATTGGACGCTAATAACTTTACAATATTGTATTGGTTTTGCCATACATCAACATGAATCCACCACGGGTGTACACGTATTCCCCATCCTGAACCCCTCTCCCACCTTCGTCCCCATACTATCCCTCTGGGTCATCCCAGTGAGAAACCTCTTTACTGTTTTCCACAGTGGCTGCACAAATTTATATTTCCAACAGGTTTGGAGGATAGCCTTTTCTCTATAACCTCTCCAGCATTTTTACCTATATATTTTTGAAATCAGCTTTTTAAATAGCAGTATGAGGTAGTTTTTCCTTCTTAATTCTTCATTATGTGAAATTTTTGTGTTATGTCCCATTGTAAGTTTATAAAATGGTTTACTGTATGTATACTCTGCCCGGGTTTTCTCCGCCCTATTTGTTCCCATTGTAAGTTCAATCATAAAGCTCATTGGGTATGTGAGTTTCACTGACATGTTTGCAATTTCTCTGCTCATTTCCTTGGGATAAATTTCTTACAGAAACGTTGTACACAGAGGATTCTAGTGGAGATTTGGCTTCTATGTGAAAAGCAATCCTCACCTCTGGCTCATTGACATGATGTCTCGTTTCTTACAGAAGTCCCATCTGAAGCTCTCCCGTATCTTAGCAGCTACCTTATCTAGTCCATACCACCATAATCCTATGGACCATTGGTGGTCCAAGACTCAACTGGAAGGGCATGGTTTCCCATGAACTTAAGGTAGTTTCCTAATGTATTTCTTGTTGTTGGTCTGTCCCACCTCAGTCCCCTTCATGTGGTCACCACTGCTGTTAAACACCTGCGTGTATAGGATGACATTGCTTAAAAAAAAAAAAAAAGTCATTAACTCCAGATTAGATGGCTTAGGTACCATGTCTGAGGGACAAGATAAAGTGATGAGGGGACATACCTGAAGCTGTCACATAGATCTTAAAAGTGGACTCTTAGGGTCATTGGAGTAAATATACTCCCATATGGCATAGCACAGGGAGACACAGAAGAGACCAGATGAAGAGGGCATGACACCATCAGTAATAGAGATGTCACCATGGTATCCATGACCTAGCAATTGAGAATGTTGGAGGTGCATATGAGGGGTATGGAATGCAGCAACTGCAAGTCTGAGGTGAGAGACTTGGCTCCCTGGCCAGCCCCACTGACCGTGGAAGTGATAGGTCCTCTCCTCTAGAGAAAGGAGCCTGCCATGCTTAGCAGAAGATGGAGAGGGACTGTTTGTTTGTTGGCAGTTCTGTGCGTCTGAGCTCACTGTCCTGGGATCCAAAATCACTACAATCCAAATCCAAAATCACTGGGATCCAAAATCACTACAGATGGTGATTGCAGCCATGAAATCAAAATACACTTACTCCTTGGAAGGAAAGTTATGACCAAACTAGAAAGCATAGTAAAAAGCAGAAACATTGCTTTGTCAACAAAGGTCCATCTAGTCAAGGCTATGGTTTTTCCAGTAGTCATGTACGTATGTGAGAGTTGGACTATAAATAAAGTGGAGCACCAAAGAATTGATGCTTTTGAACGTGTAGTGTTGGACAAGACTCTTGAGAGTCCCTTGGACTGCAAGGAGATCCAACCAGTCCGTCCTAAAGGAGATCAGTCCTGGGTGTTCATTGGAAGGACTGATGTTGAAGCTGAAACTCCAAAATTTGGCTATCTGATATGAAGACCTGACTCATTGGAAAAGACCCTGATGCTGGGAAAGAGTGAAGGAATCTTTAAATCTTGAGGATCTTGTCATCTGCAAACAGTGAGAGTTTTACTTCTTTTCCAATCTGGATTCCTTTTTGTTCTCTGATCACTGTAGTTAAAATTTCCACAAGTATGTTGAATAGTAGTGGTGACAGAGGGCACCATTGTCTTGTTCCTGACTTTAGGGGAAATGCTTTCAATTTTCCACCATTGAGGATAATGTTTGCTGTGGGTTTATCACATATGGCTTTTATTATGTTGAGGTATGTTCCTACTATGCCTTCTTTCTGGAGGGTTTGTATCAAAAATGGATGTTGAATTTTGTCAAATGCCTTCTCTGCATCTATTGAGATAATAATGTGGTTTTTATATTTCAATTTGTTAATGTGGTGTAGCACATTGATTGATTTGTGAATATTGAAGAATCCTTGCATCCCTGGGATAAAGCCAATTTGGACATGATGTACGATCTTTTAATTTGTTGTTAGATTCTGTTTGCTAGAATTTTGTTGAGAACTTTTCATCTATGTTCATCA
Source organism: Bos taurus (assembly GCF_002263795.3). NCBI lineage: Eukaryota > Metazoa > Chordata > Mammalia > Artiodactyla > Bovidae > Bos > Bos taurus. The sequence goes on along the minus strand of NC_082638.1, from coordinate 58,364,714 downwards.
GTGATACTGGCCTGTAGTATTCTTTCTTCCTTTCTTTCTTTTTTGGTGGCATCTTTGTCTGGTTTTGGTATTAGGGTGATGTGGCATCCTAGAATGAGTTCGGAATTTGACCTTCTGCAATTTTCTGGAAGAATTTGAGTAGGTCATGTGTTAGCTCTTCTGTAAATTTTTGGTAGATTTCTCCTGTCAAGCTACCTGGTCCTGGACTGTTTATTGGAAGATTTTTGCTTACAGTTTCAATTACCATGCTCATAATATGTCTGTCAAGATTTTCTATTTCTTCCTGGTTCAGTTTTGAAACGTTATGCTTTTCTAAGAATTTGTCTATTTTTCAAGTTGTCCATTTTATTGTTATATAATTGCTGATAGTATTGTCTTATGATTATTTGTATTTCTGTGTTGTTTGTTGTGATTTCTCCATTTTCATTTCTAATTTTGTTGACTTGAGTCTTCTCCATTTCTTTCTTGATGAGTCTTGCTAGTGGTTTATCTATTTTATTCATCCTTTCAAAGAACACGCTTTTAGTTTTGTTGATTTTTGCTATAGTCACATTTGTTTCTCTTTCATTTATTTCTGCCCTAATTTTTGTGATTTATTTTCTTCTACTAGCCCTGGGTTTCTTCATTTCTTAATTTTCTAGTTGCTTTAGGTGTAAAGTTAGGTTATTTATTTGATGTTTATCTGGTTTTGGAGGTAAGCTTGTGTTGCTATGAACCTTCCCCTTAGCACAGTGAGTGGCCCAGAATGATTCACTTCTGATGGGAAAAGAGAAAGAGGACGTGGTGTTCTAGTATGAGTGCAGAGGTTTGAACCTAACTGGGAAGCCATGTCATTTGTGGAGTGGCAGTGCCATTTGCTAAACAGGCATCAAAGTAGCTGCCCGTAGGCCATCTACCTCATATTAGTGTTTATTACACCTCAAGCTATGATGTCCGCAACAAACAGCCTCAAAAACTCAAACTTGCAATGGTGATTTTTAGTACTGAGTTTTCTCAAAAAGCTAAGAATGGAACAACACATGACCTAAAGGTTTCATTATCATAAGTAGATTAAAACAACATTAATTAAAAAGACACGTTTCCCAATGTTATTTGAAGCACAACATTCACCAAGACATGGAAGCAACCTAAATGCCCAGTTGATGATAGATAGGTGAATGGATAAAGATGTGGTATATATGTACAAATGGACAATCATTTTTGTTCAGTAACTAAGTCAGTTCCCACTCTTGGTGACCCTGTGGACTCTACCCCTTCCAGTCTCCTTTGCCTATGGAATTTTCCAGGCAAGTGTACTCCAATGGGTTTCCATTTCCTTTTCCAAGGGATCTTCATTACCTAGGCTTTGAACCTACATCTTCTTCTTGACAGGCATATTCTTTGCCATTGAGCCACCAAGGAAGACTTATGGAATGTTACTCAGACATAAAATAAATGAAATAATGCCATTTGCAGCAACATGAAATGTATAATACTAAGTAAAATAAGAAAGACAAATACTGTATGATATCACTTACAGAATCTAAAACAAAGATTATGTAATGAGATTATTTGTGTAAATCTTTACACAAAGTAGAGAATATAAGAAAAACAGAGGCTCACAGCTGATATGTGGGAGGAAAATGGGCTATACAGAGATGGTGGAGTGGAAGGCACAAATGATTAGGTGTAAGATAAGCACAAGGATGTATAGTACAACATGGGGAATATTGCCAGTATTTTTTAATAATTATAAATGGAAATGCATTAACTATAAATGGAAATAAAACTTTTATCAATTGTATAGCAAGAAAGAAAATGAAAGGAAAGCGGGAGGTAGGAGGGAAGAAACGAAGGAAAATAATGGCATTTTTTGGAGGTCACAAAGGCAATTTTGATTAGGCCTTTTTTAGCTAAGAACTTTAGAATGGAGCAGTGGCCTTCCACAGGCGTGTCAGGGGGAGCAGCCCACATCCAGTGAAGACAATACTGGGGGGCATTGCCCACGAGGGGTTTTATTACAAGAATAAAACCAAGTAAAAGCTGGTTCTGTTTTTATTACCATCTCCAGACTCCAGGATTCTAAAATAATGTCAGTAATTAAATGTTTCTCCTGCAAAATTCAAATTTGTTGGCATAAGTTTTAAAAGTTTGTTGTCATGTATGTCAGGTTTTAATATTTTATGTATTATTCACAAGGAACAAAATTTATATATATATATATATATATATATATATATATATATATATATATAATTTTATATGGCCACAGTTTTAGTACTTATCTTTAAAAATTCATTGTCTTCTATGAGAGATTTAATTAACAGAAAACCATTTTGAACAGTTGTAGCCAACACAGGCTTCCAGGGTTACCACTTCTCCATTTCACAGACCACAATTAATGGTTTGGAAAGCCTTGAGAAAGCCTTAGAAAGCCACTTCCTGCCTAGCCTGCAGTCCCTGAGGGAATGTACTATTACAGACTCCACATTCAAACCGTTGATTCAAAATGCAGAGTGATATCACAAAGATTGTCAAGGTTGCTAATAGTTTCCTTTGATGTGAAGAAGCTTTTAAGGTTAATTAGGCCCCATTTGTTTATTTTTGCTTTTATTTCCAATATTCTGGGAGGTGGGTCATAGAGGATTCTGCTGTGATGTATGTCAGAGAGTGTTTTGCCTATGTTCTCCTCTAGGAGTTTTATAGTTTCTGGTCTTAGGTTTAGATCTTTAATCCATTTTGAGTTTATTTTTGTGTATGGTGTTAGAAAGTGTTCTAGTTTCATTCTTTTACAAGTGGTTGACCAGATTTCCCAGCACCACTTGTTAAAGAGATTGTCTTTAATCCATTGTATATTCTTGCCTCCTTTGTCAAAGATAAGGTGTCCATATGTGCATGGATTTATCTCTGGGCTTTCTATTTTGTTCCATTGATCTATATGTCTGTCTATATGTCTGTCTTTGTGCCAGTACCATACTGTCTTGATAACTGTGGCTTTGTAGTAGAGCCTGAAGTCAGGTAGGTTGATTCCTCCAGTTCCATTCTTCTTTCTCAGTATCGCTTTGGCTATTCGAGGTTTTTTGTATTTCTATACAAATTGTGAAATGATTTGTTCTAGCTCTGTGAAGAATACTGTTGGTAGCTTGATAGGGATTGCATTGAATCTATAAATTGCTTTGGGTGGTATACTCATTTTCACTATATTGATTCTTCCAATCCATGAACATGGTATATTTCTCCATCTATTAGTGTCCTCTTTGATTTCTTTCACCAGTGTTTTATAGTTTTCTATATATAGGTCTTTAGTTTCTTTAGGTAGATATATTCCTAAGTATTTTATTCTTTCCGTTGCAATGGTGAATGGAATTGTTTCCTTAATTTCTCTTTCTGTTTTCTCATCATTAGTGTATAGGAATGCAAGGGATTTCTGTGTGTTAATTTTATATCCTGCAACTTTACTATATTCATTGATTAGCTCTAGTAATTTTCTGGTGGAGTCTTTAGGGTGTTCTATGTAGAGGATCATGTCATCTGCACATAGTAAGAGTTTTACTTCTTCTTTTCCAATTTGGATTCCTTTTATTTCTTTTTCTGCAGCCTTCAGAATGGGAGAAAATAATAGCAAATGAAGCAACTGACAAACAACTAATCTCAAAAATATACAAGCAACTCCTACAGCTCAACTCCAGAAAAATAAATGATCCAATCAAAAAATGGGCCAAAGAACGAAATAGACATTTCTCCAAAGAAGACATACAGATGGCTAACAAACACATGAAAAGATACTCAACATCACTCATTATCAGAGAAATGCAAATCAAAACCATTATGAGGTACCATTTCACACCAGTCAGAATGGCTGCGATCCAAAAGTCTACAAATAATAAATGCTGGAGAGGGTGTGGAGCAAAGGGAACCCTCTTACACTGTTGGTGGGAATGCAAACTAGTACAGCCACTATGGAGAACAGTGTGGAGATTCCTTAAAAAACTGGAAATAGAACTGCCTTATGATCCAGCAATCCCACTGCTGGGCATTCACACTGAGGAAACCAGAAGGGAAAGAGACACGTGTACCCCAATATTCATCGCAGCACTGTTTATAATAGCCAGGACATGAAAGCAACCTAGATGACCATCAGCAGATGAATGGGTAAGAAAGCTGTGGTACATATACACAATGGAGTATTACTCAGCCATTAAAAAGAATACATTTGAATCAGTTCTAATGAGGTGGATGAAACTGGAGCCTATTATACAGAGTGAAGTAAGCCAGAAGGAAAAACACCAATACAGTAGACTAACGCATATATATGGAATTTAGAAAGATGGTAACAATAACCCTGTGTACGAGACAGCAAAAGAGACACTGATGTATAGAACAGTCTTATGGACTCTGTGGGAGAGGGAGGGGGTGGGAAGATTTGGGAGAATGACATTGAAACATGTAACATATCATGTATGAAACGAGATGCCAGTCCAGGTTCGATGCACGATACTGGATGCTTGGGACTAGTGCACTGGGATGACCCAGAGGGATGGTATGGGGAGGGAGGAGGGAGGAGGGTTCAGGATGGGGAACACGTGTATACCTGTGGTGGATTCATTTTGATATTTGGCAAAACTAATACAATTATGTAAAGTTTAAAAATAAAATTAAAAAAATTAAAAAAAAAAAAAAAGATTGTCAAGGTTAACACACACAATGTGCTTTTATTTACCTCCGAATCAGTGAAAAAAAGTACACTGAAAATTACAAACTTTTTTAGCTTGAAAAGTACAATACCTTCTTACATATCCAGCTGAATTTGAAAAATATGTTTTAAAGTGAAACTCCTTCTTGTCAGTTACTTTGAGACTATGGAAAAAACAAGATAAATTTATATTCATTGGGGCTGATTAAACTGTATGTTTTTCAGATTTTTTTCCTTAAAATTTCCCTTACAATTTTACAGTCTTAATTAGATATAAAATGATCAATAGATTTTATACTATGTTTATTTTCTGGTCATTTTTATTTCATTAGTTTATGAATTTAATTAGAAGGTTAATCTATTGAGTGAGTATTAATAATTACTCCTCTCCTTTGTGTGGAACACACTGCTTATACTACTGTTGTGTGGCATTTTATTGCCTAAAATCTTTTATAATTCAGCTCAAATGTCTAGGTTTTTTATAATTCAGCTCTACTGTCTAGGCTTTTTATTTCACTTTGTTCAGGCTGAGAAGTTTCTCGTGTATTTCTAGTACCATCAGAGTTTCTGTTAAGAATGTGTGTCTGTTGTTTAGTTGTTCAGTTGTTTCATGTCCAACTCTTTGCATCCCTATGGACTGTAAGCCCATCAGTCTCCTCTAGCCTTGGCAATTCTCCAGGAAAGAATACTGAAGTGGGTTGCTATGCTCTTTTCTGGAGGATCTTCCTGACCCAAAGATTTGTGTGTGCTGTGGCTCCTGTATTGCAGGTAGATTCTTTACCACTAAGCCAAAATATATCTTGTTTACATGAAACCCACTTTAACTACAAAGATTCATAATTAGTGCAAAGTAAAGATGGACAATCCCAACTATTTATCTTTTACCAGTTAATAAGAAAAGTCCTTCACTTCAATTTGCCTTTGTTTATTTTTTAATTATTTTTTTTTTCATTGAAGGGTAATTGCTTTCCAGAATTTTGCTCTTTTGTGGAAAACTTAGACATGACATTCTTTCTTAACTCATAGTTTCTCCTCAATATCATTTTATTCTGTGGTAAAAAAAAAAAAAAAAAAATCCTTTTAACCTTTCTAACAAACCACATATCTGCTCAAACTAAATTCCTTAATTTTTTGTTCATAAGAGAATACCTACTTCTCCTTTATTTTTAAAGGATAATGTTCTTTTATGTAGCAATTAAGTTCAGTAGTTTTTTTACATATTCATGTACCATGAATTTCACAGTTAAACTGTACAATTAATTGATTTGTATAATTAAATTCTTCATATATTACATAGCGATAACCCCTGCCTCATTCTGGAGTACTTTCACCACTCCAATGGGAAACACTGTCCAGTTGGCAGACATTTTCAATTTTCCATTTCATAATGCCCTGGCACCCACTCCTATATTTTCTGTCTTTAGAGAATTACCTAATCTGGGACCTTTCAATTCACATGAATGGAATAATGAAGTTTGCAGGTTTTTGTTCCTGGCTTTTTTAAATTAGCATAATCATTTCAGAACTTTAGCATATATAAGAAATTAATTTGATGGCCAATTAATATTTCATTGCATGGTTTATTTATTTGATCACCTGTTGAAGGACATTTGAGTTATTTCAATTTTTTTCCATTTTTTGTTTATTTCTTTTTAAATTTCATTTTTAATATAATAATTTTAAATTTTTAAATTTAATGTTTTTTCTGCATTTATTTAGGTTACCATATGATTTTTATCTTTCATTTGGTAAATATGGTATGTCATGTTGATTGATTTTCATATATTGAAGAATGCTAGCATCCCTGGAATAAACTCAACATAATCATGATGTATGTGTTCTTTGATATGTTTCTGAATTCTGTTTGAGAAAAATTAGTTGAAGATTTTTTGCATCTATGTTCATCAGTGATATTGCCCTGTAGTTTTCTTTTTTGGTGTTGTCTTTGTCTGGTTTTGGCATCAGGGTAATGGTGGCCTCATATAATTAGTTTGGAAGTTTTCTTTCCTCTGCAATTTTTTGAAAGAGTTTTGGAAGGATAAGCATTATATCATCTCTAAATGTTTGATAGAACTCACCTGTGAAGTCATCTGTTCCTGGGCTTTTGGCTTTTGGGAGATTTTTCATCACAGCTTTGATTTAGAGCTTGTAATTGGGTTGTTCCTAATTTGTATTTCTTCCTGGTTCAGTCTTGGAAGATTGAGCTTTTCTAACAATCTGTCCATTTCTTCCAGGTTATCAATTTTGTTACTATAGCGTTGTTCATAATAGTCTCATAATCTTTTGCATTTCTGCATTGTCATTTGTAACCTCTCCTTTTTCATTTCTGATTTTGTTGGTTTTATTGTTTCTCTCTTTTTATCTTGCTGATTCTAGCGAAAGGTTTGTCATTTTTGCTTATTTTCGCAAAGAACCAGCTTTTGGCTTTATTAATTTTTACAATTGTTTCATTTCTTTTTCTTTTATTTATGCTCAAATCTTTATGATTTCTTTCCTTCTACTAATTTTGGTTTTTCTTTTTCTTTTTTATTCTTTTTCCAGTTGTTTTAGGTGTCAACTTACGTTGTCTATTTGATGTTTTTCTTGTTTCATGAGGTAGGCTTGTATTGCTATAAATAACCCTCTTAGACCTGCTTTGGATACATCTCATATGTTTTTAATGGTCGTGGTTTCATTGTCATTTGTTTCAAGGGTTTTCTGTTTTGTTTTGTTTTTAAATTTCTCTTTTGATTTCTTCAGTAACCTGTTGATTATTTGGACACATGTTGTTTAATATCCATTTGGTCATGTTTCTTACAGTGTTTTTCTTGTAATTGATATCTAGTTTCATAACATTGTGGTCCAGGAAGATGCTTGATACAATTTCAATTTTCTTAAATTTACTGAGGTTTGATTTGTTCCCAAGATGTGGTCTATCCTGGAGAATGTTCCATGTGTACTTGAGAAGGTGTATTCTTCTGCATTTAGATGGGGTCTCCTGGAGATATCAATGAGATCCATCTCATCTAAAGTATCATTTAAGACATGTGTTTCCTTATTAATTTTCACTTTTGATGATCTGTCCATACATGTGAGTGGGGTGTTAAAGTCTCTTATGATTGTGTTAGGATCAATTTCTCCTTTTGTTTCTGTTAGTGTTTATCTTATGTATTGAGGTTCTTCTATGTTGGGTGCATAGTTATTCACAATTGTTATGTATTCATCTTTGATTGATACCTTGATCATTATGTAGTGTCTTTCCTTATCTCTTATAATCTTTCGTTTCAGGTCTATTTTGTCTGATAAAAGGACTACTATTCCAGATTTATTTTGCTTTCCATTTGCATGGAAATATTTTTCCATCCTTTTACTTTCAGTCTTTATGTGTCTTATGTCTAAAATGGGTTTCTTGCAAGCAATATTTTATGGGTCTTGTTTTTGTATGCATTCAGCTAGTCTGTGTCTTTTGGTCAGAGCATTTAATCCATTTACATTTAAGGTGATTATTGATAAAATATGTTCCAGCTACAATTTTCGTAACTTTTTTGGGTTGATTTTGTAGACTTTTTTCCTTCTCTTTTATTTCTTAACTTAATAAGTCCCTTGAGCGACTGAACTGAACTTAACATTTGTTGTAAAGCTGGTTCGGTGGTACTGAATTGTCTTAACTTTTGCTTGTCTCAACAGCTTTTGATTTCTCCATCATCTTGGAATGAAATCCTTGTTTGGTACAGTAATCTTGGTAGTAGATTTTTCCCTTTCAGTACTTTAAATATATTCTTTCATTCCCCTCGGGCCTGCAGAACTTCTGCTGAAAGAACAGCTGTTAAGCATATAGGGTTTCCCTTGTAAGTTATTTGTCCCTTCTCCATTGCTGCTTTTAATGTTCTTTATCAATATTTAGTCTTAGTTTGATTAGTATGTGTCTTGCTGTGTTTCTCCTGGAGATATTCTGTAAGGGACTCTTTGTGCCTCTTGGACTTGATTGCCTATTTCCTTTTCCATCTAAGGGACTTTTTTTTTTAATAACTATAAACTCTTGAAGATATTTTTCATATCATTTATTCTCCTTTTCTTTTGGGACACCTATAATTCAAATGGTAGTGTGTTTGATATTGTTCCTGAGGTCTCTGAGTCTATCCTCCATTATTTTCATTATTTTTACTTTATTCTGCTCATCAGTGCTTATTTCAAACATTTTATCTTCCAGCTCACAAACTTGTTCTTCTGCTTCAGATATTCTGGTATTGATTCATTTTTGAGTATTATTAATTTCAGTATTTGTGTTTGTCTCTACATGTTTATTCTTTCACTCATCTAGATTTTGTTCATTGATTCTTGTGTTTTTTCCTCCCATTCATTTTAAAGGTTTTTGGTCATGTTTACTATCATTATTCTGAATGCTTTTTCAGGTACTTTGCCTATTTCCTCTTCATTTATTTGGACTTCTGTGTTTTTAGCTTGTTCCTTCATTTGTGTACTGTTTGCCTGCTTTTTCTTTTCTTATCTACTCTATTTCAGGTCTCTTTTTCTCAGGCTTCAAGGTTGAATTATTTATTCCTTTTGGTTTCTGCCCTCCTAAGGTTGATCCAGTGTTTTGTCTTTGGTTCATATAGGGTGAGGTTTGTGTTGAGTTTCTGTTTGTTTGTTTGCTTTTCCTCTGATTGGCAACACTGAGTGAGGTGGTAATCTTGAATACTGATGATTGGGTTTTTATTTTTGCTTTGTTTGCTTTTTAGATGAGGTGTCCACACAGGGTGCTGCTGGAGGTTGGGTGATGCAGGTTTTGTATTCAAGGGTTTCCTTTGTGTGAGTTCTGGCTATTTGATTCTCCCTGGGGTTGCTTTTCTGTTAGTCTAGGATGTTGCCATCAGTCTTCTCCCTCCAAAGTCTTAGGATGTGATCTCTGGTTAGGAACGAAGATTCCACAAGTGATTTCTTATGGCATTAAGTGAGATGATAGGAAATATCCGAAAATGAGAAACCAAAGATGAACTCCAGACAAATGGCAGTTACAAAATCAGGCAAATAAAAATGGAAATAATGGCATATATGCATATACATACCCATGAGCAAAGTGAAAAGAGCCCAACAAAAATAAAGTACAGTAGATTGAATCAGTGAAGAAAGTAAATCAAAAATTATATTTACCAGGTAAGAACAAAAATAAAAATAGCACAAACTGGAAAACTAAATTAAAGTATTGTACTAAATGGGAAATGAAGCAATGAAAACAAAACTACAAGTATGTGGAGAGGAACAGAAAGAAAGAAAAGAAAAGAAAGAATAGATATGCAAAATTAAATAGAGGTAGATGAAGAGACTTATATACATTAAAGATTAACTGTAAGGCCAAAAGAAAAGTAGGAAAGACACAGAAAAGGAATGTAGAAAAACATACTAGCTTGAAAAAAAGTTTAATTCAAATTATAAAGAATAGAAAAAATAACGTGAGGAAAAAGGGGGAAAAAAAAAACCTCCACAGAACTGCAAAAGCTCCAAGTTGAGGCTGAGACTTATAGCAACAATACAAACTGTGACTTAATATGCACATATACATACACACCCATAAGCAAAATCTAAACACTCCAAGAAAAAATGGGGTACAATAGATCAACCTGTCAAACATAGCAAGCCAAAAATGATATCAACACAAGAAAACTAACTAAAGCACAAACTGGAAAGCAAAACTGGAACAAAGTGTTAACTGGGGAGTAAAGCAATGAAAATGAAACTAACAAAATGTTGAGCAGAAAGGAAATTAAAAACAGAAAGAAAGATATATATGCAAAAGTAAGAGGTAGACGAAGAAGACTTATATACATTAAAGATTAACTACAAGGGGGAAAGAAGAATAGCAAAGGCAAGCAAAGGTATAAAGGTAGAAAAAAATATAACAGAGTTAAAAAATAAATTATAATAAGTGGGGGATGGAAGGAGAAAGTAAAAAAAAAAAACTGCAAAAGACTAACGTTGAGGCAGAGTTTTATAACAATAAAAAGTGTGAATGAATATACACATATACAGATACACTCATATGGAAAATCAAAACTGTCCAAGAAAAATCAAGTATATTAAACTGATCTGGTTAATAAAAGAAGCCAAAATTATATCTATCAAAACAGTACTAACCAAAGCACAAACTGGAAAACAAAACTAGAGCAAGGTTCTGGTTGGAAAATAAAGCAGTTAAAATAATAATAACAAATGTACTAAGAGTAAAGGAAAGAAAGAAAAGAAAGAAAGGATAGATATTCAAAGTTAAACAAGGGTAAATAAAGAAGATTTATATGCAATACAGATTAACTACAAGGGAGGAAAAGTATGAAAAGCAAACAAATGAATAAATTTAGAAAAAAAAAATAATAGGTTTAGAAAATTTATAACTAAAATTAGAAAAATATTAAAAAACAAAAAACTCCACAGAACTGCAAAAGCCTTAAAAGTTTTTAGCAGCAGAGGTTTACAACAGCAATAGAAATGTTACTGAGGAAGTGAAAAAGACCCTCAGAATCTTTATAACATTTCATAGTGGAAATAAAATCAATAACTACAACAGTGGGGGCAGAAAAAGGGGAAAAAAGAAAAAAAATCTAAGGCAATCTACAGAGCAGGTCAAAATATAAGAATAACACATTTTAATCTTGAGTCACTGCTGTCAGTCTTTTCCCTCGCCTGGAATCACAGTCCATCTCACTTCCCCAGGATACCCTCCAACATTGTGCTGATCTCAGGACCTGCTGTGGGGGCAACTCTGATTCTAATCTGGTCCTCCTCCTATGTGGTCTTACTTCCAATATCCACAGCTTTCAGAACTTGTGTGTTTTCTTTTGTGTGAGCTCTCAATGACCTTTTAGGTATTCCATAGACACAGAGCCTGCCTAGTTGATCATGTTAATTTAATCTGCAACTTTTACAGCTGGTAGAAAAGTTCTGGGTCTTCTTCCTTAGCCACACTAACCCTGGGTTTCAATTGTGATTTTATTTTGATCTCTTAAGATGGCTTGTCCACCAAGGCTTTCTTCTGAGGCTCCCCTGGAGGACTTGGGTTTACCCCTTCAGGGTCAGGTGTAGAGGTGTTGCAGCTGCTTGGGTCACAAGAGTTGTGGTAGCACCAGGTACTCAGAGGTTTGGCGACTAGGGAAGCAGGAAATATATCACCCTAGAAGCATATGACAAAGTATAGGCCAATACACTCCAGTATTCTTGCCTGGAGAACCTTTCTCCATGTCAGAAAATCCTGACAGGCCACAGTCTACAGAGTAGAAAAGTGTCAGACACTACTGAAACAACTCTGCACACATAGACACACTATTTCTTTTTTAAACCTATGGCAACACTGTCAAAGTGAGAGTTGAGTATGAGGTAGGGAAGCTGCTTCATTTTGGGGGACAGTGGAAGCACGTGGGGCAGACTGCCTCCACCGCAGGAGTTATTGACCTATCAGAATCATTTCTGTGACTTTTGATTATTTTCTTTAATGTTATTGTGTTTGAGGTCTCCTTTTCACAGGATTCAAAGTCTGTGAAAGACTTTGAAGAGTCTTTCTTTTGGTTTCTTCCTTTTGATTTCTACCCTTCTAAGGTTGGTCCACTGGTTTCTGTAAGCATTAAGTTGTGTGAGATTTTTGCTGAGTATTTTTTTCTTCTGATGTGTAGGGCCGAGTGAGGTGTAATCCTGTTTGCTAATGATTGAGTTTGTATTTTTGTCTTATTAGTTCTTTGGATGAGGTGTAATACACTGGGTGTGACTGGTAGTTTTGTGATGCTGAGTCTTGTATTCAAGTGGTTTCCTTTGTGTGAGTTCTCACTATTTGTCACTGCCTAGGGTTAGGAGTGGGCTTGCTTTGTGGCTTAGTTGGTAAAGAATTCGCCTGCAATGCAGGAGACGTGGGTTTAATCCCTGGGTTGGGAAGATCCCTAGGAGAAGGGAAAGGCTACTCACTCTAGAATTCTGGCCTGGAGAGTTCCATAAACTGTATAGTCCATGGGGTCACAACTCTGCCTTCAAGTTCAGAAGGGGCAGCTGTGAGGAGATACACCTCATTCAGAGTAAGGAGCAGCGGCTGTGCTTTGCTAGAGCAACCATGAACAAATACCCCACGTCCAAAGTAAGAGAAACCCAAGTAAGACGGTGAGTGTTGTGAGAGGGCATCAGAGGACAGACACACAGAAAATATAATCACAGAAAACTAGCCAATCTAATCACACAGATCACAGCCTTGTCTAATTCAGTGAAACTAAGCCAGGCCGTGTGGCACCACCCAGGACTGGCGAGTCATGGCAGAGAGGTCTGACAGAATGTGGTCCTCTAGAGAAGGGAATGGCAAACCACTTCAGTATTCTTGCCTTGAGAACCCCATGAACAGTATGAAAAGGCAAAATGATAGGATACTGAAAGAGGAACTCCCTGGGTGGGTAGGTGCCCAATATGCTATTGGAGATCAGTGGAGAAATAACTCCAGAAAAAATGAAGCAATGAAGCGAAAGCAAAACAATTCCCAGTTGTGGAAGTGACTGGTGATAGAAGCAAGGTCCAATGTTGTTTAGAGCCATATTGCATAGGAACCTGGAATGTCAGGTCAATGAATCAAGGCAAATTGAGAGTACTCAAACAGGAGATGGCAACAGTGAACGTCAACATTCTATGAATCAGCGAACTGTACTGGAATGGGTGAATTTAACTCAGATGAACATTATATCAACTACTGTGGGCAGGAATCCCTGAGGAGAAACAGAGTAGCCATCATGGTCCATAAAAGTCTGAAATGCAGTACTTGGATGCAATCTCAAAAACGAGAGAATGATCTCTGTTCATTTCCAAAGCAAATCATTCAATATCACAGTAATCCAAGCCGAAGCCCCAACCAGTAACACTGAAAAAGCTGAAGTTGAATGCTTCTATGAAGACCTATAAGATCTTTTAGAACTAGCAGACAAAAAAGATGTCCTTTTCATTACAGGGGACTGAAATGCAAAAGTAGGAAGTCAAGAAACACCTAATTCAGTTCAGTTCACTCACTCAGTTGTGTCCGATTCTTTGCAACCCCATGAATCGCAGCACGCCAAACCTCCTTGTCCATCACCAACTCCCAGAGTTCACCAAGACTCACGTCCATCGAGTCAGTGATGCTATCCAGCCATCTTATCCTCTGTTGTCCCGTTCTCCTCCTGCCCCCAATCCCTCCCAGCATCAGAGTCTTTTCCAATGAGTCAACTCTTCACATGCGGTGGCCAAAGTACTGCAGTTTCAGCTATAGCATCATTCCTCCCAAAGAAATCCCAGGGCTGATCTCCTTCAGAATGGACTGGTTGGATCTCATTGCAGTCCAAGGGACTTGCAAGAGTCTTCTCCAACACCACAGTTCAAAAGCATCAATTCTTCGGCACTAAGCCTTCTTCACAGTCCAACTCTCAAATTCATACATGACCACTGGAAAAACCATAGCCTTGACTAATGTCTCTGCTTTTGAATATGTTCTCTAGGTTGGTCATAACTTTCCTTCCAAGGAGTAAGCGTCTTTTAATTTCATGGCTGCAGTCACCATCTACAATGATTTTGGAGCCCAGAAAGATAAAACCTGACACTGTTTCCACTGTTTCCCCATCTATTTCCCACAAAGTGATGGGAGATGCCATGATCTTCGTTTTCTGAATGTTGAGCTTTAAGCCAACTTTTTCACTCTCCACTTTCACTTTCATCAAAAGGCTTTTTAGTTCCTCTTCACTTTCTGCCATAAGGGTGGTGTCATCTGCATATGTGAGGTTATTGATATTTCTCCTGGCAAGAAACACCTAGAGTAACAGGCAAATTTGGAGTCAGAGTAAGGAATGAAGCAAGGCAAGGGATAATAGAATTCTGCCAAGAGAATGCACTGGTCATAGAAAACACCCTCGTCCAACAACACAAGAGAAGACTCTACACATGGACATCACCGCATAGTCAACACCGAAATCAGATTGATTATTTTCTTAGCAGCCAAAACTGGAGAAGCTCTATACAGTCAGTAAAAACAAGAAAGGGAGATGACTGTGGCTCAGATCATGACCTCCTTATTGCCAAATTCAGACTTAAATTGAAGAAAGCAGGGGGAAAACTAGACTGTTCAGGTATGACCTAAATCAAATCCCTTGTGATTATACAACGGAACTGAGAAATAGATTTAAGAGACTAGATCTGATAGACAGAGTGCCTGATGAACTATGAACGGAGGTTCATGACATTGCACAGGAGACAGGGGTCAAGACCATCTTTATGGAAAAAAAAAAAAAAAGCAAAAATACAAAATGGCTGTCTGAGGAGGGCTTACGAATAGCTGTGAAAAGAGGAGACGTGAAAAGCAAAGGAGAAAAGGAAAGATATAAGCATGTGAAAGCAGAGTTCCAAAGAAGCAAAGAGAGATTAAAAAAAAAAAAGCCTTCTTCAATGATCAATGCAAAGAAATAGAGGAAAACAACAGAGTGGGAAAGAGTAGAGATCTCTTAAAGCAAATTAGAGACACCAAGGGAATATTTCATGCAAAGATGGCCTCGATAAAGGACAGAAATGGCATGGACCTAACAGAAGCAGAAAATATTAAGAAGAGGTGGCAAGAATACATAGGGTAACTGTACAAAAAAAGATTTTCATGACCCAGATAATCACGATGCTGTGCTTACTCACCTAGAGCCAGACATCCTGGAATGTGAAGTCAAATGGGCCTGAGAAATCATCTCTATGAACAAAGCTAGTGGAGGTGATGGAATTCTAGTTGAATTATTTTAAATCCTGAAAGATGATGCTGTGAAAGTTCTGCACTCAATATGCCAACAAATTTGGAAAACTCAGCAGCGGCCACAGGACTGGAAAAGATCAGTTTTCATCCCAATCCCAAAGAAAGGCAATGCCAAAGAATGCTCAAACTACCACACAATTGCACTTATCTCACACACTAGTAAGGTAATGCTCAAAATTCTCCAAGCCAGGCTTCAGCAATATGTGAACCATGAACTTCCAGATGTTCAAGCTGATTTTAGAAAAGGCAGAGGAACCAGAGATCAAGTTGCCAATATCCACTGGATCATCAAAAAAGCAAGAGAGTTACAGAAAAACATCTATTTCTGCTTTATTGACAATACCAAAGCCTTTGACTGTGAGGATTATAAGAAACTGTGGAAGATTCTGAAAGAGATGGCAATATAAGACCACCTGACCTGCCTCTTGAGAAACTTACAGCAGGTCAAGAAGCAACAGTTAGAACTAGACATGGAACAACAGACTGGTTCCAAATAGGAAAAGGAGTATGTCAAGGCTGTATATTGTCACCCTGCTTATTTAACTTATACGCAGAATACGTCATGAGAAACGCTGGGCTGGAAGTAGAACAAGCTGGAATCAAGATTGCTGAAAGAAATATCATTAATCTAGATATGCAGATGACACCACACTTATAGCAGAAAGTGAAGAGGAACTAAAAAGCTTCTTGTTGAAAGAGGAGAGTGAAAAAGTTGGCTTAAAACTCAACATTAAAGAAAATGAAGATCATGGCATCTAGTCCCATCACTTCATGGGAAATAGACGGGGAAAGAGAGTCAGACTTTATTTCTTTGGGCTCCAAAATTACTTCAGATGGTGATTGCAGCCATGAAATTAAAAGACACTTACTCCTTGGAAGGAAAACTATGACCAAACTATATAGCATATTGAAAAGTAGAGATATTACTTTGCCAACAAAGAGCCATCTAGTCAAGGTTATGGTTTTTCCAGTGATCATGTATGGATGTGAGTTGGACTGTGAAGAAAGCTGAGTGCCGAAGAATTGGTGCTTTTGAACTGGTGTTGGAGAAGACTATTGGTGCAATCCCTTGGGCTGCAAGGAGATTCAACCAATCTAACCTAATGGAGAATCAGTCCTGGATGTTTATTGGAAGGACTGATGCTGAAGCTGAAACTCCAATACTTTGGCCACCTCATGCGAAGAGTTGATTCATTGGAAAAGACCCTGATGCTGGGAGAGATTGAGGGCAGGAGGAGAAGGGGATGACAGAGGATGAGATGGCTGGATGGCATCACTTACTTGATGGCCATGAGTCTGAGTGAACTCCCGGAGTTGGTGATGGACACGGAGGCCTGGCGTGCTGCGATTCATGGTGTTGCGATGAGTCAGACACGACTGAGCGACTGAACTGAACTGATATAGTACAATAGACAAATGAAAATTAAAATGAAACATAGTAACAGTAACATTGAATTATGTAAAACGTAAGAGTCTTAGAAAATATTTGAAAGGCAACAGTGCAAAAAATAAAAAAAAAATTGACAAAAGGAAATACACCAAATAAATATATACAGATGACAACTAAGCATGCACAGCACAGGGAAATGATGGTTCTAATGAGAGAATAGAGAAGAAGTATGATGAGTGTGTGAAAAAATTTGAACTTTCATGCAATGCTTATGGGAAAAAGAAAAAAAAAATGGGACAGACCCAGTGGAAAACACCTGGGAAGTTGCTTAAAAAGTTAAACATTTGGTTACTATGAAAAGTGAAAAGTGAAATTGAAGTCGCTCAGTCACGTCCGACTCTTTGCGACCCCGTGGACTTTAGCCCACCACATTGCTCCATCCATGGGATTCTCCAGGCAAGAATACTGGAGTGGGTTGCCATTTCCTTCTTCAGGGGATCTTGCCAACCCAGGGATTGGACCCAGGTCTCCCACATTGCAGGCACACGTTTTAACCTCTGAGCCAACCCAGCAATCCCTCTTCTAGGTTTATACCAAAAGAATGAAGGGGAAAAAAGAAAACAAAGAAAGAAAAGACAGTTTACCCAAAGATTTACACATTAATATTCATAGCAGTCTTATTTCTAATAATCAAATAGTTAGATCAACAAGATGGTGGAGCTACAGATGGACATGGAGTACATCTCTCTCCATAGATTCATCAGGGATACACCTTGAGACACAGAAGTGCTTGCAGAACACCAGCTAAGAGCAGACAGCACTGCCTGACCAGCGGAAAATAATATATGGTGCCACGCAAAAGTCAGTAGGAGGAAGGAACTAGGCAGAAAAACATGAGTGTTTTTAGGACTGGACCTGCCCTTGGTGAATGGGAAAACTGAAGTAGCTATCCTAATACCACATGGGAGCAACTGTCTGGATCAGAGGAGAAATGTTTAAGGCTGAGAGTGAAACAGATAATCCGTGGCAGCCTAAATGGAATGAGAATCAAACTGTCCTTTACACAGCTATACACACTCCAAGAGAGACATAGGTCCCGTAGAATGTACAGCAGCTGGCATCTGGAGATAGGGATTTTGGGGCAATCCTAGGATGAGGGCTGCTCTTTACTGGGGAGAGACAGATTGATGGGATGTGAGAATAAGGGAAATGCCTGTGGAGGTATGACAGGCAGCCATGGAAGCAAGGTGAAACTGCTGACTCACATGTAGGGGGTGCAGTCAACACCATAGCCTCCTCTCCCAACATGCCAGCATTTGCAGCTGAACAAAAGAGAAGCTGGCCCATTAAGCACAGAGTAGGACTCGACCCAGGATGCTCCTTTAAGTGCCTAATGAACTGAAATACAGTCTAGGACCCCAGTTGGGGATGGGGGGATGGTGGGAGCTCTATGTGCCTGATGCACTGAACAACAGAGAAGGGCTCCAGACAAGGGATCCCTCTAAGTGCCTGAATGTGTGCTGCTATGGAGAAAGACTAGTCAAAGAGGCCTTCTGATCACCAGCTACAAGAGAATCAAAGAAAGCTTCTGATAGGACCACAACTCCAGCTGTGGAGGCAATCCAAGGCCCTCACACTTGGCGCTGCTAGGGTCCCTGAAAGCCAAGCAGCTGTGACACATTCATGCTCAACCTTCACTGGGGCAGAGCTGCCAGAGCCAAAAAAAAAAAGTCTATTTCTACACCTGCAGGGTCTCTTCAGTAGTCTCCGACTCTTCTACACTGTAGACTGTAGCCCAATAGGATTCTCTGTCAGAGCGGGAGGTTCTCCAGGCAAGAATACTGGAGCAATATTGGTGAATGCTGACTGCCATACCCTTCTAGAGCACTATATTTCCTGCTGCCCTATTTGCCAAGCCCCTGAGTACCTGGTGTTGGAGAAGACTCTTGAGAGTCCCTTGGACTGCAAGGAGATCCAACCAGTCCATTCTAAAGGAAATCGGTCCTGGGTGTTCATTGGAAGGACTGATGATGAAGCTGAAACTCCAGTACTTTGACCAACTTATGCAAAGAGCTGACTCATTTGAAAAGACTCTGATGCTGGGAAAGATTGAGGGAAAGAGGAGAAGGGGATGACAGAGGATGCGATGGTTGGATGACATCACCAATTCAATGGACATGGATTTGGGTGGACTCCGGGAGTTAGTGATGGATAGGGAGGCCTGGCATGTTATGATTCATGAGGTAGCAAAGAGTCGGGCACGACTGAGCAACTGAACTGAACTGAACTGAGTACCTGGAGTTCTAGAAACCCTGTGACCCAAGCAGCTGCACAACCTCCACACATGGCCCTCACAGGGGCAAATTCAAGTCCTGCAGGGCAGCCTCAGGAGCAAACCCGAGTGGACAAACTACATGCAGAGATGGAAATATCACCACAATGGAAACACAGGGACAGTGTGGCTGAGGATGAGGGTGCAAAACCTTCCTACCATCTGTACAAGCTGCAGATTAAATCAACATAATCAACTAGGCAGACTGTGTCTATGGAATACCTAAAAGGTCATTGATAGCTCACACACACACACACACACACACACACACACACACACACACACACACACAATGCACTAGTTCTAATAGCTGTGGACATTGGAGTCAAGAACATATGGGAGAAGGACCAGATTAGAATCTGAGCTGCTCCCACAGCAGGTCCAGAGATCAGCGTAATGTTGGAGGGTATTCTAGGGAGGTAAAGTGGACTTCCAGAGAGGGAAAGGACTCTGACAGCAATGACTCAAGATAGACATATATTATTCTTCTGTTTTGACTTGCTCTGTAGATTCTTTGGCTTCCTGCCCCCCACCCCCTTTTTTCCTCTCTATTGTAGCCATCTATTTAATTGGCACTATGAAATCTAATGAAGCTTTTGAGTTGTGTGTTTTTTTGTTTTTTTTTTTTTATTGCTGTTATAAACCTATTCTTCTACATTGGGCTTTTCAGCTCTGTGGAGTTTTCCTTTTATCTTTCTTTTACATTTTTCTAATTTTAATTTTTAAAACTATTTTTCTATATTTATTGCTTTAGTTTTTTTGTCCCTTTTCTCTTACACTTAACCTTTAATATATATAAATCTTCTTTATCTAACTCTGTTTAACTTTACATATCTATTCTTTCTTTCCTTTTCTCTCAGTATATTTGGTCTTTATTATTTTAATGACTCTAGTTTCATTTTCCAGTTTGTGCTTTAGTTAATTTTGTTCTTGTATATATACTTCTGGTTTCCTTTGTTTGCCATGTCAATTACTGTACTTTGTATTTCTTGGGCTGTTTTGATGTCCCTTATGGGTATATAGGTATATGTGTAAATTCAGTCATACTTTTAATCATTATAAACCTCTGACTCTATGTTGGTTTTTTTTTTTTTTTCTCTGTAGGTTCTATTTGTTTGTTTTCTCTTTTTATATTTTGAATTTAAAAAAATTAAACATCATATTTTTTTGACATTTATTCCTTTGTTTCCCTCTCCTATTCTTCTTTTCCCCTTGTGGTTAAACTTTAATGTATGTAAATCTTCTTCATCTATCTCTTTTACCTTTGTATATCTATTCTTCCTTTCTTTTCTTTATTTCTTTTTCTCTCAAAATTTTGTTAGTTTTATATTCATTGCTTTATTCCCCAGTTGGCATGATGCCTTAATTTTATTTTCCAATTTGTGCTTCAGGTAATATTCTTCTGGTAAATATAATTTTTTGGTTTCCTATGTTTGACAGGTCAATCTATGGTGTACCCTATTTTTGTTGGACCCTTTTGATATTGCTTACAGATGTATATGTATATGTATATTCAATAACACATTTTATTGTTGCTGTTAGTCTCTGCCTCTACATTGGGCTTTTGCAGTTCTGTGTTGTTTTCCTTCTTTTTTTTCCTTTAATTTTACTTTTAAATATTTTTCAACTGATTATATTTTTCTACATTTATTCCTTTGTTTGCCTCTCCTACTGTTCTTTTCCTCTTGTAGTTAATCTTTCATACATATATGTGTGTGTGTGTATATATATATATAATCTTTAATAAATATATATATATGTCTTCCTCAATTACCTCTATTAAATTTTGCATATCTATTCTTTCTTTCTTTGCTTTCTTTCCTTTCCTCTCAACATTTTTCTTAGGTTTTTTTTCATTGCTTTATTCCCCACTTGGCACCATGATTCAGTTTTATTTTCCAGTTTGCGCTATAGATAGTTTTGTTCTTAACTGGTAGATATAATTTTAATTTGCTTTGTTTGCTGGCTCGATCTCTGTACTTTATTTTTGTTGAAATCTTTTCACTTTGCTCATGAGTGTATATGTAGAAGGATATATTTCATTATTTTCATTATTATTAGTCTTATTTTATAACTGTGATTTTCCGGGGTTCATCTTTCGGTTCTTGTTTTTGAATATTTCTTATAATCTCACTTAAGCCATTATAAACCATTTGTGCAATCTTTGTTCCTGACAAGAGATCAAGCACTGTGGCTTTGCAGTGAGAGCACTGCCTCCAAGATCTTGACTACCAGAGAAATAACACTCAGTCAGTTCAGTGAGTTCAATCACTCAGTCATGTCTGACTCGTTGCGACCCCATGAAGTGCAGTATGCCAGGCCTCCCTGTCTATCACCACCTCCGGGAGTTCACTCAAACTCACGTCCATTGAGTCAGTGATGCCATCCACCAGTCTCATCCTGTCGTCCCCTTATCCTCCTCCCCGCAATCCCTCCCAGCATCAGAGTCTTTTCAAACGAGTCAACTCTTCGCACGAGGTGGCCAAAGTACTGGAGTTTCAGTGTTAGCATCATTCCTTCCAAAGAACACCCAGGGTTGATTTCCTTCAGAATGGACTGGTTGGGTCTCCTTGCAGTCCCAGGGACTCTCAAGAGTCTTCTCCAACACTACAGTTCAAAAGCATCAATTCTTTGGTGCTCATCTATCTTCACAGTCCAACTTTCATATCCATACATGGTCACTGGAAAAACCATAGCTTTGACTAGACAGACCCTTGTTGGCAAAATAATATCTCTGCTATTCAATATGCTATCACGCTTGGTCATAACTTTCCCTCCAAGGAGTAAGTGTCTTTTAATTTCATGGCTGCAGTCACCATCTGCAGTGATTTTAGAGCCCCCCCCCCCAAAATAAAATCTGACACTATTTCCCCATCTATTTCCCATGAAGTGATGGGACCAGATGCCATGATTTTCGTTTTCTGAATGTTGAGCTTTAAGCCAATTTTTTCACACTCCTCTTTCACTTCCATCAAGAGGTTTTTTAGTTCCTCTTCACTTTCTGCCATAAGGGTGGTGTCATCTGCATATCTGAGATTATTGATATTTCTCCAGGCAATCTTGATTCCAGCTTGTGCTTCTTCCAGCCCAGCATTTCTCATGGTGTCCTCTGCATGTAAATTAAATAAGCAGGGTGACAATATATAGCCTTGACATACACCTTTTCCTATTTGGAACCAGTCTGTTGTTCCATGTCCAGTTCTAACTGTTGCTTCCTGACCTGCATATAGGTTTCTTAAGAGGAAGGTCAGGTGGTCTGGTACTCCCATTGCTTTCAGAATTTTCCACAATCTATTGTGATCTACACAGTGAAAGGGTTTAGCATAGTCAATAAAACAGAAATAGATGTTTTTCTGGAACTCTCTTGCTTTTTCAACGATCCAGCGGATGTTGGCAATTTGATTTCTGATTCCTTTGCCTTTTCTAAAGCCAGCTTGAAGATCTGGAAGTTCACAGTTCACGTATTCCTGAAGTCTGGATTGGAGAATTTTGAGCATTACTTTACTAGCATGTGAAATGAGTGCAATTATGTAGCAATTTGAGCATTCTTTAGCAATGCCTTTCTTTGGGATACCCCTTGTCCAAGGTAAGGAGTAGTGGATGTTCTTTGCTGGAGCAGACGTGAATAGATACCCCACGTCCAAGGTAAAAGAAACCCAAGTAAGATGGTAAACGTTGTGAGAGGGCATCAGAGGGCAGACACACAGAAACCGTAATCACAGGAAACTAGCCAATCTGATCACACAGACCACACCCTGGTCTAACTCAGTGAAACTAAGCCATACCCTGTGGGGCCACCCAAGACGGGTGGAGAGGTCTGACAGAATGTGGTCCACTGGAGAAGGGAATGGCAAACCTCTTCAATATTCTTGCCTTAAGAACCCCATGATCAGTATGAAAAGGTAAAATGATAGGATACTGAAAGAGGAACTCTCCGAGTCTGTAGGAGCCCAATATGCTGCTGAAGATCAGTGGAGAAATACCTCCAGCCAGAATGAAGGGATAGAGCCAAAGCAAAAAGAATACCCAGCTGCGGATGTGACTGGTGATAGAGGCAAGGCTCTATGCTGTAAAGAGCAATATTGCATAGGAACCTGGAATATTAAGTCCATGAATCAAGGCAAATTTAAAGTGGTCAAACAGGAGATGGCAAGAGTGAAAGTCGACATTCTAAGAAAAAGCAAACTAAAATGGATTGAAATAAGTGAATTTAACTCAGATAACCATTGTATCTACTACCCTGGGCAGGAATCCCTTAGAAGAAATGAAGCAGCCATCATGGTAAACAAGAGTCTGAAATGCAGTACTTGGATGCAATCTCAAAAAAGCCAGAATGATCTCTGTTTGTTTCCAAGGTAAACCATTCAATATCACAGTAATCCAAGTCTATGCCCCAACAAGTAACACTGGAGAGGCTGAAGTTGAACGGTTCTATGAAGACCTACAAGATCTTTTAGAACTAACACCTAACAAAGATGTCCTTTTCATTTTGGGGGCTGGAATGCAAAAGTAGGAAGTCAAGAAACACCTGGATAACAGGCAAATTTGGCCTTGGAATACAGAATGAAGCAGTGCAAAGGCAAATAGAGTCTTGCCAAGAGAATGCACTGGTCATAGCAAACACCCTCTTCCAACAACACAAGAGAGACTCTACACAGGGACATCACCAGATGGTAAACACCAAAATCAGATTGATTATATTCTTTGCAGCCAAAGATGGAGAAGCTTTTATATATTCAACAAAAACAAGACCAGGAGCTGACTGTGGTTAAGATCATAAACTCCTTATTGCCAAATTCAGACATAAATTGAGGAAAGTAGGGAAAACCACTAGACCATTCAGGTATGACCTAAATCAAATTCTAAGTGATTATACAATTGAAGTGAGAAATAGATTTAAGGGACTAGATCTGATAGACAGAGTGCCTGATGAACTATGGATGGAGGTTCATAATACTGCACAGGAGACAGGGATCAAGACCATCCCCATGGAAAAGCAATGCAAAAAAGCTAAATTTTTGCCTGGGGAGGCCTTACGAATACCTGTGAAAAGAAGAGATGCAAAAGCAAAGGAGAAAAGAAAAGATGTAAGCATCTGAATGCAGAGTTCTAAAGAATAGCCAGGAGAGATAAGAAAGCCTTCCTCAGCGAACAATGCAAAGAAATAAAGGAAAACAACAGAATAGGAAAGACTGGAGATCTCTTCAAGACTATTAGAGATACCAAGGGAACATTTCATGCAAAGATGCGCTCGATAAAGGGCAGAAATTGTATGGACCTAACAGAAGCAGAAGATATTAAGAAGAGGTGGCAAGAATACACAGAAGCACTGTACAAAAAAAAAAAAAAAGATCTTCACGACCCAGATAACCACGATGGTATGATCACTCACCTAGAGCCAGACATCCTGGAATATGAAGTCAAGTGGACCTTAGAAAGCATCACTACGGACAAAACTAATAGAGATGGTGGGATTCCAGTTGCACTATTTCAAAGCCTGGAAGATGATGCTGTGAAAGTGCTGCACTCAATATGCCAGCAAATTTGGAAAAAGCAGCAGTTGTCACAGGACTGGAAAAGGCCAGTCTTCGTTCCAATCCCAACATTTTTCTCCTGTAGTTGAACTCTAATATTACTGTTCTATGTTCAGAGCAGATGCTGGGAATTATTTCATTTTTTTTTTTTTTTAATTTACCAAGGCTAGATCTATGGTCCAGGATGTGATCTATCCTGGAGAAGGTTCCATGTACACTTGAGAAAAAAATAAAATTCATTGTTTTGGGGTGAAATGTCTTAAAGATATCAATTATGTCTAACTGGTTCATTGCTTCCTTTAACGTTTGTGTTTCCTTATTAATTTTTTGTTTAGTTGATCTACCCATAGATATGAGTGGTGTATTAAAGTCCCCTACTATTATAGCGTTATTGTTAATTTCCCCTTTCATACTTGTTAGCATTTATCTTACATATTGTGGTGCTTCTATTTTAGGGTGCATATATATTTATAATTGTTATATTTTCTTCTTGGATTGATCCTTTGATCATTATGTAGTGACCTTCTTTGTCTCTTTTCACAGCCTTTGTTTTAAAGTCTATTTCATCTGATATGAGTATTGCTACTCCTGCCTTCTTTTCATCTCTATTTGCATGTAATATATTTTTCCAGCCCTTCACTTTTGGTCCGTATGGGACCCCTTGTTTTGAGGTGGGTTTCTTGTAGACAACATGTATATGTTTGTTTTTTTGTTTGTTTGTTTGTTTTTGTTTTGTTTTGTTTTGTTTTTATCCATTCAGCCAGTCTCTGTCTTTTCGTTGGGGCATTCAATGCACTTACATTTAAGGTAATTATTGATAAGTGTGATTTCATTGTCATTTGCTTTATTGTTTGGGGTTCAAGTTTATACACCTTTTCTGCATTTCCTCTCTAGAGAAGATCCTTTAGCATTTGTTGGAGAGCTGGTTTGGTGGTGCTGCATTCTCTCAGCTTTTGCTTGTCTGTGAAGCTTTTGATTTCTGCTTCATATTTGAATAAGGTCCTTCCCGGGTACAGTAATCTGGGCTGTAGGTTATTACCTTTCATTACTCTAAGTATGTCTTGCCTTTCCCTTTTCGCCTGAAGAGTTTCTATTGAATGATCAACTGTTATCCTTATGGTAATCCCCTTGTGTGTTATTTGTTGTTTTTCCCTTGCTGCTTTTAATATTTGTTCTTTTATGTTTGATCTTTTTAAAATTTGATTAATATGTGTATTGGGGTGTTTTGTCTTGGGCTTATCCTATTTGGGACATTCTGTATTCTGAGACTTGGGTAACTTTACCCTTCCCCATTTTAGGGAACTTTTCAATTATTATCTCTTCAAGTATTTTCACATGGTCTTTCTTTTTGTCTTCTTCTTCTGGAACTCCTATGATTCAACAGTTGGGGCATTTAACATTGTCCCAGAGGTCTCTGAGGTTGTCCTCATTTCTTTTAATTCTTTTTTTTCCTTTTTCCTCTCTGTTTCATTTATTTCTGCCATTCTATCTTCTACTTCACTAAGGATTAGTGTCTTCTTCTTCACTAAGGTGGTAGTGTCTTCTGCCTCCGTTATTCTACTGTTGGTTCCCTCCAGAGTGTTTTGGATCTCACTTATTGCATTATTCATTATATATTTACTCTTTATTATTCCTTCTAAGTCCTTGTTGAACATTTCATGCATCCTCTCAATCCTTGTCTCCAGGCTATTCATATGTAACTCTTTTTTTTTTTTTTTTCAAGATTTTGGATCATTTTCAGTATCATTTTTCAGAATTCTTTATCAAGTAGATTCCCTAATCTCTTCCTCTTTTGTTTGGTGTGGTGGGCATTTAACTTGTTCCTTTGCCTGCTGGGTATTTCTCTGCCTTTTCATTGTGTTTATATTGCTTGGGGTGGCTTATATTGTTTATATTTATGGTTGTTTATTTTGTTTCAGGTGGCCTTTCCATATGCTGGCAGTTTGTGGTTCCTCTTTATTGTGGAGTTTCCTCGCTGTGGGTGGCTTTGGACATGTGGCTTGTCAAGGTTTCCTGGTTAAGGAAGCTTGTATAGGTGTTCTGGTGGGTGGAGCTGGATTTCTTCTCTCTGGAGGGCTCTGAAGTTTCCAGCAATTAGTTTTGAGGTATCAGTTGGCTTGGTGTGACTTTGGACAGCCTGTGTTTGAAGCTCGGCACTATGTTCCTGTGTTGCTGGAGAATTTGCACAGTATGTCTTTCTCTGGAACTTGTTGGCCATTGGGTGGTACTTGGTTTCAGTGTAGATATGGAGGCATTTGATGAGCTTCTATTGTATTGATTAATGTTTCTTGGAGTCAGGAGTTCTGTGGCACTCTCAGGATTTTGACTTAAGCCTCCTGCCTCTTGTTTTCAGTCTTATACTTACAGTAACCTCAAGACTTCTCCATCTATACAGCACTGATGATAAAACATCCAGGTTAATGGTGAAAAGTTTCTCCACAGTTAAGGACACCTAGAGAGGTAAACAGAGTTACCTGGAGAAGAGAAGAGGGAGCAGGGAGATAGAGGTGACCAGGAGGAGAAGAGGGGGAATCAAAAGGAGGGGGTGGACAGTAAACTAGGCAGTAACCATTTCCCTATGTGGTCTCCACAGTCTGAATCCCTCAGAGATGTTCAAGGAGTTACACAGAGAAGACAAGAGAAGTGGGAGGAAGGAGACAGAGGTGACTAAGAGGATAAAAGTGGAAATCAAAAGGAGAGAGACTGATCAGCCAGTAATCAGTCCCCTAAGTGTTCTCCACAGCCCAGAATACACAAAGAGATTCACAGAGTTGGGTAGAAAAGAGAAGGGGGAGGGAGGAGATAGAGGCAACCTGGTAGAGAAAAAGGAGAGTCAAAAGGGGAAAGAGCAATCCAGCCAGTAATCTCAATCCCAAGTAAAAATGGAGGCTGAGTATTGGGCTTTTAAATGTTCAAAATTGATCAGTTCAACTCATTTCAGTTCAGTCAATTGTGTCCAACTCTGTGTGAGCCCATGAATTGCAGTACACCAGGCCTCCCTGTCCATCACCAACTCCCAGGTTCACTCAAACTCACGTCCATTGAGTTGGTGATACCACTCAGCCATCTCATCCCCTGTTGCCTCCTTCTCCTGCCCTCAATCCCTCCCAGCATCAGAGTCTTTTCCAATGAGTCAGCTCTTCGCATGAGTTGGCCAAAGTACTGGAGTTTCAGCTTTAGCAACATTCCTTCCAAAGAACACCCAGGATTGATTTTTAGAATGGACTGTTTGGATCTCCTTGCAGTCCAAGGGACTCTCAAAAGTCTCCAACACCACAGTTCAAAAGGATCAATTCTTTGGTGCTCAGCTTTCTTCACAATACAACTCTCACATCCATACATGACCACTGGAAAAACCATGGACCTTTGTTGGAAAAATAATCTCTTTGCTTTTGAAGCAAAGATTAAAAATATAGAGTAGATATTAGATTCTCAAAAATACAATATTAAAGGAAAAAAACAAAGTCACAAAAATTATATATATATATATATATATATATATATATATATATATATAAAGTTTAATTTAAATATAGGTCTTTTTTTATTTTGCAAAGAAATAATAGGTTATAAAAATGAAAATTAAAGGAATAATAGTGGACTTAAAATTTAAAAAAAATGTTTTAATTTAAAAACTGATAATAGCAAATATATATCTAGAACTTTCTCTGGTGTTGTTGTGGATAACGTGGGGTCAGTTTATTTTCAGATATTTCCTTGATCCAGCTTACACTTCTCAAAATCTATAGGTCCCTTCCTATGTAGTTGATGCTAACTGCAGGGCTTTAATCTATTGCACCTATCACTCCCAAAGCGGTTCCTTCTGATATTTTAGCTTTTTCTGTTTGCTGTTTACTGGCCTCTTCAGTGTTTAATTTCTGCCCTAGCCCAAGGGGGTGGTTGTGGTCACTCACTTATTTATGCTATGGGTAGGGAGGAGCACTGCAAATAAATATCACAGGCATCTGTGGGGAGTGCTCCCAGGGCCTCAGCCACACTGAGTGGATTTGCCCCCACTCACAGCATATGTGCTTTCCCAGTCTACACTGCTAAGGCTCTAGGTTGCTCTGCCAGGAACTATCTGAGGCAGGCCCTGGGTTAAGTGCACTTTCCAGGTCTAAGCTACTCAGGTTCAGGTTCTCAAGTACTCCACAAAACCCGCAGACTTGATTGAGCCTGAGTTTTGTGCTCTTCCCCTGTCCGAGCATCTCAGGTGACCAGGTGCTTGGCGAGCACTGTCCCTGCGACTTACTGCCTCCCCTGTCCCTGCTTCTTGGTTTTCTGGATGTACAACAAGCATGTTTTCTCAGGTGTGCCATGTGTCTCCCCTGGGGAGCTGATATCTGGCTGTGACCCTCCCGGTGGATGTCAACTGCCTAGAATCCCAAGGAGTCTTAGTTAGCAATGAAGCTTGCAGTTTGGTAGATGATGACTCTCTGAGGCCATGATTACCCACTTCTGTCTCTGGCTGCCCTAGCCTGCCTGTCTCCGGCAAGGGATGGGCTGGTCCACAGACAGCTAGCTCTGCTAAGTCCTTCATTCTTTGAGCCGGTCTGGCAGTGTCATAGATTAGGGCTTTTCAGGAAATAGCTATCCCCCAGTCTGGTTTGCTATCCCTAGTTAGTTCCTTCAGATTGCCCTCGAGGCATTCAGGCCTGGTACTTAACCTAAGCAATGCATCCAGCACCGTCCTGTCCAGTCCCCACTTGCTAGTGACGGATGCAAGCATCTTACTGCTTCTCTGCTAGGAGTTGCCTTTAGGCACATAATCTGTGGATTTTAATAATTTATTTTTCCTCCTGGTTATGTTGCCCTTTGCGGTTCCAAGGCTTGCCACAGACCCAGTGGAGAAAGTGCTTCCTAGTGTTTGGAAACTTATCTCTTTTTTAAGACTCCCTTCCCAGGACAGATCTCTGTCTCTACCTCTTTGTCTCTCTTATTTATCTTTTTTCCCACCTCCTTTCAAAGACAATGGACTGCCTTTCTGGGTGCCTTTCTGCGTGTCAGCATTCAGAAGTTTTGTGGAATTTGCTTAGCATTCAAATGTTCTTTCAATGCATTTTTGAGGGACAAAGTAGTCTCCCTGTCCTATTCCTCCTCTGTCTTAGGACCGCCCCCCACCCAGGGCATCTTTTAGAGAGGCATCTCTGTCTTAGCCTGAGAACTTAAATTGCATTTGTGTGTGTGTGTGTGTGTGTGTGTGTGTGTTTCAAATGCGGCATGTGTGGTCTAGTTTTCACATAATCAATTTAGGTGAAACTTTTGTAAGACAACTCATTTGTAAGTGGCAATGTGTTGCATTATTGAAGTTTTCTGTAAGGCTATACAATAGCTCATCATGTGTAAAATAAACTGTAGGTTCAGAAAAAAAAATAGTAAGAGTATCTAGGATAACTGAATTTTGGGGTTTACTTTACCCCCAAAGAGTGTAGTATGAGGTTGAGAATAAACAGAACTTATAGCATAACAGAACTTTGGGGTTTAATTTCCCCCAAAACAGCATGGTATGCAAGGACTTAGAAACCTCTCTACCCAAATAGCTTGGGGTATTTGTAAACAGAGCAATCTCCCTTTGCCACTTAGATGTCTGATTGCTTCCTGTTATTAACATTAGGAATGGGGACTGTTTATTACTGAACTTGAGAGTCCAGGAGCCTCCCCTGGGTTGCAGTCCTGATCAGAATGCAGAAAATTCTAAATAACATGTTGTGTAAATAATATTTTATAACAAGTTTTTGCAACAAAAAGACTTTGTAACATAATTTTGTAACTGCCTTGCTTTTTTCTTCCCACAGTCCTGGGTTGTCAGGCCCCTCCCCCCAACTCTTTTCAGAATTGATTTGAGTGGAAAATTAAGACTGAGAACAATAAAATGTGCTTTATTCTCCAATTCTCTCTAGTCACACTTCCCTGATGAAGTCAGACAGTGGAGAATCTGCCTGAAATACAGGAGACCTGGGTTTGATCCCTGGGTCAGGAAGATCACCTGGGGGAGGAGAGCATAGCAACCCACTCCACTATTCTTGCCTGGAGAATCCTATGGACAAAGGAACCTGGCGGGCTTACAGTCCATGCGGTTACAAAGAGGCGGGCATAACTGAGCCACAAACACTTTCAGTTTTCCAACTGTTCAGTAAACTGGTAGGTCTCAGTCTGAAGTCTTAGCTCCTTTGCCCTCATCTCTGTGAAAGTATCCCTGATTGACAGCTCCCCCTTGGATCCTGTGGCCTGACTGCTCCCCACTCTGTGATGCCAGGGCCCATGCATGCCTCCATCACGATGCTTGTCACATAGAATTTTCTCTCCATCAGGGTCTAGTTAGGAGGCAGAAGGTGAGCAGTAATTGGAACAGGATCTGCTTAACAGAAAGCAGGCTTCCAGGAACTGGCTACATACCAACACACCCTTTCCATCTCATCTGTCAGGCAGTGATGTGTGCTTGCTATGGAGACCAGAAGACTCCCCCCAGAGAGCTTAAAATTCTTACCATATGCCTCTAGGACCAGAAGTTTAACAGAAGTTTGGCACCCTGCATGTAAAAACTTACTGTCAGCAGATGATCACTTATTATCAACTTACTGAAGAATGATTAACTAGCTTCTCCTTGGGGTAAAGAGAGCTTTAAAGAGGAAGTTCTTTAAAGCTGGAAGGAGGAGTGACACTACCTCTGGGCTTGAGGCTAGTGTCCTCTCTGATGCTGGGAAAGATTGAAGGTGGGAGGTGAAGGGGACAACAGAGGATGACATGGTTGGATGGCATCATCAATGTAGCAGACATGAATTTGAGCAAGCTCCAGGAGCTGGCTATGGTCAGGGAGGCCTGTGACATGCCGTCCATTGGTTTGAAAAGAGTCAAGACAGGACTGAGCAACAGAATTGAAAGGGAACCCAACCAGTCCATCCTAAAGGACATCAGTCCTGAATATTCAGTGGAAGGAGTGATGCTGAAGCTGAAACTCCAATGCTCTGGCCACCTGGTGTGAAGAACTGACTCATTGGAAAAGACCCTGAAGCTGGGAAAGATGAAAGGCAGGAGGAGAAGGGCACGACAGAAGATGAAGATGGTTGGATGGCATCAGCAACACGAGTTTGAGCAAGCTCTGAGAGTTGGTGATGAACAGGGAAGCCTGGCGTGCTGCAGTCCATTGGTTTGAAAAGATTCAAGACACTGTCTTGTCCTAGGGAAGAGGGCTGAATTCAGAAGGGAAGTCCTGTTCTCCAGTGTCCCTCTGGTGCCCTCTGCTGACAACACTTCACGAGGCACAGCCCCACCTCCCCTCCAAGTCCATGTGTCCATCCCCAGTATCATCACTCAGCTGGTGACTGGTGGTTTGCACTTAAGATGTGGGTGTCCTCTGCACACCTTTCTCCTGGATTATAACTTCCCCTCACCAAGCAGGGGTGTTCGGAAAATGCCCACTGAATTTTGCCCTCCAGGCAACATCCCATCCACGGGTTGGCCTGTGTTCTCCAGAGTGCTGTGCTGTCCCTGAGGGTCAGGACTCTGCAGAGCCTTGAGACACTAGATGTTCACCCCTCTTGGAGAGCAGGCATGTATCTTGGGCTTCATCTTCCCCTCGGGAGGCCATGGGTTCTGGGCTCAGAATTGAACACTCCTGTTGGGGTTCCCTGTCAAGTCTGGCTTGGGTTCTGAATTGCTATCAGTGACCCTCTGATGCAAATCTTCCTTTTTCATTTCTTTCTTTCTTTCTCTTTTTTAAAATTGCACTGTTTTAGTTATGTATCTGATGCTTTTCAACTGTGCTATTGCAGAAGACTCTTAAATGTCCCTTGGACTGCAAGGAGGTCAAACAAGTCCATCCTAAAGGAAATAAACCCTGAATATTCATTCAAAGGACTGATGCTGAAACTGAAATTCCAATAGTTTTGCCATCTGATGGGAAGAGCTGATTCATTGGAAAAGACCCTGATGTTGGGAATTATTGAAAGCAGAAGGAGAAGGAAGCAACAGAGGATGGGTTGTATGGCATCACTGACAACGGATAGGAGTTTGAGCCAATTCCAGAAGTTGGTGAAGGACAGGGAAGCCTGGTGTGCTGCAGTCCATCAGGCTTCAAAAAGTCAGACACGACTGAGCAACTGAACAACAATTAATGTATTTGGTTTTGGTTTTGCTGGGTCTTCCTTATTGCACAAAGACTTTCTCTAGCCACGGCAAATAAGGGTTACCCAGTAGTTGTGGTGGGCTTCCCTGGTGACACAAAATGTAAAGAATCTGCCTGCAATTTGGGAGACTTGAGTTCCATCCCTGCATCAGGAAGATAACCTGGAGGAAGGCATGGCAACCCATTCCAGTATTCTTGCCTGGAGAATCCCATGGACAGAGGAGTTTGGCGGGCTATAATCCATGGGGTCTCAAATAGTTGAACATTACTGAGTGACTAACACTGTCACTTTCCAGCTGTAGTGCACAGACTTATTGTGGTAGCTTCTCTTGTGGAACATGGGCCCTATGGAGCAAGGGCTTCTGTGCTTTCAACATGTGTGCTTAGCAGATGTGGTTCCCAGGCTCTGGATCACAAGTGCAATAGTTGTGGCCCATGGGACTAATTATTCTGCAGTGTGCAGGATCATCAGAGACCAGGGCTTGAACCTGTCTCCCCTGCATTGGCAAGCAATTCATATCCACTATACTACCAGGGAAGACACCCCCACTCTGTTTCTTAAAAGATTTCCTTGTGTAGTCAGCTTCTTTCCTGTTTCTCTGTGGACTTCTGGTTGCTAACTGCAGCCTCTGCTGCATCCGGATCTTCCAGATATCCCATCGGCCTGCTGTTTCCATCAGCCTGGCTCTTTTCACTTGTCCAGGCCATGTCTGTTTTCCTTGGTCTTGGGGCCCTGTACGATTCAGCTTTCACCTTGGCAATAAGTTGAGGAAGTGTGTTATAATCTTCAGAGTACAGCCTTATGTTTTTATGTGCGGGACTAAATACAGGCTTGCTCATCTGAATCTGAAATGTACGGGGTGGGTTTTGAGGTTTCTTAGGACTTTTTTTTTTTTTTTTTTTTTTTGCGTTTTTTCTTGTTTCTCAAGATACATTTTGTCAAGCATGAGGAAAGTAATTTTCCTCTCTAATTGAAGTTTTATTGTTTGTTTTAAGGATTTGTACAGTTCAGTTTGTACTCGCTTCTAAATGTGTGTACTAAAGATCTAAAAAAACACACGTTTCCTTTCTAAACAGATATTTAAGTAACTTTTCTAGTAACTTTTCTAGATTTTCAGTAACTTTTCCACATTTTTAAAATATGGAAGCTACTTTTCCTTAAGGGCATACCAAATATTGATAGCTGCACCAGCATAGGTCCCATTAACTCATTGTCTAATATCATAAGCACTGCATGCTTGATTTGCACTTTTTCATGGCATGTTCATAGCCTATTATTGGAAACTGGAATGTCATGAGGAGAGACAAGAAAGAGCCAAGATTAAGGAGTGTTTTTCTTAGGAAAATGATTCTACTAAAACAGCTGGTAGTCGAGGTAATTTTAAATGTTCAAGACGTATTTTGTGCACAATTGTGACACCAGATTGCCACTGAGTATGTTTTGTGTTGTTGGGTTAAAAAAAATACCAGCCCCCCATGAAATAGTCAGCTGACACTCAGGACATGTGTGCTGTGCTAAGTTGCTTCAGTCCTGTCTGACTCTGTGAGACCCTGTAGATTATAGCCCACTAGGCTCTTCTGTCTATGGGATTCTCCAGTCCAGAATACTAGAGTGGGTTGTTCTGCCCTCCTCCAGGGCATCTTCCTGACCCAGGGATCAAATCCATGTCTCTTATGTCTCCTACATTGGCAGGCAGGCTCCTTACCATTGGTGCCACCTGGGAAGCCCAGATCAGCCAAGGCAAATTAATGACCCTCTTCTTTCCTGGTTGCATTGAAAAATAACCAGTGGACAGTTACACCTCTTTAAGAAAAAACTAACTAACTAACTAAATAATAAGAGTACACTTCAGAGTTGGAATAACATGGGACATCCTTCTTAAAGATATTTCTAGAGCTGCTGGTCCTTGGAATAAAAGCTATGACAAACCTAGACATTGTATTAAAAATCAGAACCCTTTGTCAACAAAGGTCTCTCTAGTCATGTGTGGATGTTAGAGTTGGGCCATAAAGAAGGCTGAGCCCCGAAGAATGGATGCTTTTGAACTGTGGTGTTGGAGAAGATTCTTGAGAATTCCTTGGACTTCAAGGAACTCCATTCATCCTAAAGGAAATCAGTCTTGAATATTAATTGGAAAGACTGATGCTGAAGCTGAAACTCCAGTCATTTGGCCACCTGATGCAAAGGATGGACTTATTGGAAAAGACCCTGATGCTGGGAAAGATGGAAGACAGGAGGAAAAGCAGTTTGGATGAGATGTTTGGATGGCATCACTGACTCAATGGCCATGAGTTTGAGTCACCTTCAGGAGTTGGTGATGAACAGTGAGGCCTGGTGTGCTACAGTCCATGGGATCACAAAGAGTCAAACAGGTCTGACTGACTAAACTGTATTGAGAGTTCCTGGCAAGCTTGAATTCCACAGATTGTTCATAAGATACTCCCGGAGATTGTACAAGGAGACTGAAACAAGTTATGAAAGAATGTGTAAGTCTAGAGGCTTTTTGGCGGAAGTTTTTTATTTATTTTTCCCCGAATGGGCTTTTCTGTTACCAGAGATGCACTCTTTGATTGCTTTGCAATTGGATCCTTTTTCTGGATGACTCAGTTTTGTCTTGATGGGAAGGTGACATCACTGATTGTCCTGGCTTGCAGCAGCTAGTGGTGTCTTATGCTGTCCTCCGAATGGTTTCCTAGTCATAGCTGATAAGTCACAGTAATGATTTATGGCCTTTGAAGTCCAGATCTAAATGTTCCTCCCTCTTCTCTTCTGATCTCTGGTGGTTGCAATTTTCCAAATCAGTCTAAGCTCCACATCTGAGATCTACTACACACCCCTTTCCTGTTGTGGCCCTTAATGTCCATCAACGGGTATGTCCCTCGACCTGCCTTACCAGCTACCCATGTTCCCTGCCCTGTGTTGGTTTGAGCATGTGGCACTGCTGATCTGTGATCTGTTCTGGGCAGTAGAGATGCTTTTTCATGTCTACCTATAGGATAAAATTGCTATATGCATTTGCACACATGATACAGGGTCACTCAGGGACTTCTGTGCTGGGCCTTCTGGGACCTCCCCACCCCACAGCCCACTGCTGCCTCCAGGTTATCCTTCTGGCTTCTCAAATTCAAGGTCAAATTCCTCATCTTCTTTCTGGCCTTATCTTCAAAGGCTCCCCTGCCAGGGCACCGTGCTCACCAGGCTGACGTTCTTCGGATGGGGCCTGGGTCTGTAACCGCTCCTGCCAAATGTCTACTGTGACCTGTGCTAGCCATTTCAAGTTGCTGTCTGGGGAAGGTCTTTCATCTACAGCCCAGAGCCCTGACCCTCTTACCCCTACTGCCCTGACTCTGTCCCTTCCCGAGTAGGTCGACTCCCACAAGAATCTGGATACCCCGTCCTTGGTGGTTGTCATCTTTGATCATCCCTAGCAACCATTGGACAAAATATGAAAGAGTGCTTCCAAAAGACTTCTGTGGAATGGTTTTTCTTTTTTCTCCCCTCCCTCTTGATGTTTCCAGAGTAAATGTTTCCATAAGGACAGCAAGGCAGTCTGCTCATTTTTGGACACTCCTGTGTGCCTCAACAGGTGTTTTGCAAATAGAATTCCAATGAATAATCCAAACTGGGATATTTGGCTGGGTGAATGAGCTTGGGGCTTTCTTTCTGACTGAAGCACATGGACAGGCATCCTGGGTAGGTGTGAATTCCTTTGTTGTTGCCTGCTTGCCCTTTTTTTTTTTTTAATATTATTTAAAAAAATTTTTATTTTATTTTTTAACTTTACAATATTATATTGGTTTTGCCATATATCAACATAAATCGACCACAGGTATACACGTGTTCCCCATCCTGAACCATCCTCCCTCCTCCCTCCCCGTACCATCCCTCTGGGTCATCGCAACAGCCCAAAGCATTCAGTATTGTGCATCGAACCTTGACTGGGGACTCGTTTCATATATGATATTATACATGTTTCAATGCCATTCTCTGCCGGGGTCCAGCCCCGGTGGATCCAGGGAATTTGAAGCGGGGACTGCGTCGGCGAGGATCAAGAAACAACTGCTCAAATAAACGTTAATTAAGGATATAAAGAGTAATAGAATAAGGATAGCTCAGTAGGAAAATTCAGTGAAGAAAAGAGGCTGAAATAAGGATAGCTCAGTGAGGAAATTCAGTGGAGAAAAGAGGCTGAATAATTCATCCAGAAGGTGAGAGAAAGAACGACATGGGGAGACCAAGTTTTGGTGAACAAGACCCACACTTTATTTTTCAAAGTAGTTTTTATACCTTAAGTTATGCATAGAGGATAATGGGGGAAGGGGTAGAGTAATGCAGCAAGCCAGGTTTTCTTCCTGCAAACTTATCATATGCAAAAACTTAGGTGATTTGCATCATCTTCTGGCCCAGAGGCCTGTTAACATTTTAAGACCCTTTTTTCAGAAAACTTATTTTTCTCTAAAGGTGATTGAGGTCAGGAGCCACCCTCCAGAAGCATTAGGTAAAGTTGCATTTCTACAGAGCAAAGGTGTAGCTATAATTCTATCACTGCTCCAGTGGCGGTGGGCTATAACAAGAAAAAGAATTAACTCAAGGGTCCCAAGTTACAAACATTAAAGCTACTACTTACACCAATTATATTAATCAATACACTGCCAGGAACACAGCAGGTAAGGGATATGGAAACTTAGCAGCAAACATTGGCCCAACAAGTGAAAATCCCTTCACCAATACAATTTCTAATCAATCTTTTAACTACTCAAAGGAATCTGTATTTAGACAGTTTAGAACATCTTATGCCTCTCACAGTTGGGAGGCTCTGAGCAATCACATGCGGCCAGAAAAAACCTATTCAGGCAGGCTAGAGGACTTCCAAAGGAGTTTGTAGATTGAAACACTGTCACACCCAGGAATTATTAACTGGAGCTGTAAGCTAACTCTTTTTTCAGAGAGAGGTAATGGGGGACAGCCCCCCGTAAAGTCAAAGGTGTAGGTGAAAGCACAAAGCAGAAAGTAGGCAGACTCTGGTTTTGGGGGTAGATGCTTGAGAATTTCCAGGGGGACTCCTGAGGCTTGATCCTGCCTTTGCGTATGCCGAGCCTCCTTCCTCATGACCTTTGTCATAGGTGGAGTTCCTCACGCTGGCTCCTGGCAGTGATAGAATTCCAGTTGAGCTATTCCAGATCCTAAAAGATGATGCTGTGGAAAGTGCTGCACTCAATATGCAATATGCACTCAATACGCAATATGCCGGCAGCCAGCAATTATCCCATATCATCCCACCCTCTCCCTCTCCCACAGAGTCCAAAAGACTGTTCTGTACATCAGTGTCTCTTTTGCTGTCTCGTATACAGGGTTATTGTTAACATCTTTCTAAATCCCATATATATGCTTTCCAAATCCTGAAAGATGATGGTGTAAAAGTGCTGCACTCAATATGCCAGCAAATTTGGAAAACTCAGCAGTGGCCACAGGACTGGAAAAGCTGAGTTTTCATTTCAATCCCAAAGAAAGCCAAGCCAAAGAATACTCAAACTACTGCACAATTGCACTCATCTCACACACTAGTAAAGTAATGCTCAAAATTCTCCAAGCCAGGCTTCAGTAATATGGGAACTGTGACTTCCTGATGTTCAAGCTCGTTTTAGAAAAGGCAGAGTAACCAGAGATCAAATTGCCAACATCCACTGGATCATGGAGAAAAAAAAAGAAAGTTCCAGAAAAACATCTATTTCTGGTTTATTGACTATGCCAAAGCCTTTGCCTGTGTGGATCACAATAAACTTGGAAAATTCTGAAACAGATGAGAATACCAGACCACCTGACCTGCCTCTTGAGAAATCTATATGTAGATAAGGAAGCAACAGTTAGAACTGGACAGAGAAAAACAGACTGGTTCTAAATAGGAAAAGGAGTACGTCAAGGCTGTATATTGTCACCCTGCTTATTTAACTTATATGCAGAGTACATCATGAGAAACACTGGACTGTAAGAAACACAAGCTGGAATCAAGATTGCTGGGAGAAATACCAATAACCTCAGATATGCAGATGACACCACCCTTATGGCAGAAAGTGAAGAGGAACTCAAAAGGCTCTTGATGAACATCGAAGTGGAGAGTTAAAAATTTGGCTTAAAGCTTAACATGCAGAAAACAAAGATCATGGCATCCAGTCCCATCATTTAAAGGGAAATAGAGGGGGAAACAGTGGAAACAGTGTCAGACTTTCTTCTTCTGGGCTCCAAAATCACTGCAGATCGTGTCTGCAGCCATGAAATTAAAAGACACATACTCCTTGGAAGGAAAGTTATGACCAATCTAGATAGCATATTGAAAATCAGAGACATTACATTGCCAAAAAAGGTTCATCTAGTCAAGACTATGGTTTTTCCAGTGGTTATGTATGGATGTGAGTGTTGGACTGTGAAGAAGGTTGAGTGTGGAAGAATTGACACTTTTGAACTGTGGTGTTGGAGAAGACTCTTGCGAGTCCCTTGGACTGCAAGGAGATCCAACCAGTCAATTCTGAAGGAGATCAGCCCTGGGATTTCTTTGGAAGGAATGATGCTGAAGCTGAAACGCCAGTACTTTTGCCACCTCATGTGAAGAGTTGACTCATTGGAAAAGACTCTGATGCTGGAAGGATTGGGGGCAAGAGGAGAAGGGGAGGACAGAGGATTAGATGGCTGGATGGCATCACTGACTCAATGGATGTAAGTCTGAGTGAACTTCAGGAGCTGGTGATGGACAGGCAGGCCTGGCGTGCTGTGATTCATGTGGTCGCAAAGGGTCGGACACAACTGAACGACTGATCTGATATGATACTGTATTGATGTTTTTCTTTCTGGCTTACTTCACTCCGTATAATAGGCTCCAGTTTCATCCACCTCATTAGAACTGATTCAAACGTATTATTTTAATGGCTGAGTAATACTCCATTGTGTATATGTACCACTGCTTTCTTATCCATTCATCTGCTGATGGACATCTAGGTTGTTTCCATATCCTGGCTATTATAAACAGTGCTGTGATGAACATTGGGGTACACGTGTCTCTTTCAATTCTGGTTTCCTCACTGTATACCCAGCAGTGGGATTGCTGGGTCATATGGCAGTTCTATTTTCAGTTTTGTAAGGAATCTCTACACTGTTCTCCATAGTGGCTGTACTAGTTTGCATTCCCACCAACAGTGTAAGAGGGTTCCCTTTTCTCCACACCCTCTCCAGCATTTATTGCTTGTAGACTTTTGGATCACAGCTACTCTGACCAGTATGAAATGGTACATCATAGTGGTTTTGATTTGATAATAAGAATAATAAGTGATGATAATAAGAATAATAATAAAAATATTCTTTGATAATAAGAATAATAAGTAATAAGTGATGTTGAGCATCTTTTTATGTGTTTTTTAGCTATCTGTATGTCTTCTTTGGAGAAATGTCTATTTAGTTCTTTGGCCCATTTTTTGATTGGGTCATTTATTTTTCTGTAATTAAGCTGTAGGAATTGCTTGTATATTTTTGAGATTAGTTGTTTGTCAGTTGCTTCATTTGCTATTATTTTCTCCCATTCTGAAGGCTGTCTTTTCACCTTACTTATAGTTTCCTTTGTTATGCAGAAGCTTTTAAGTGTAATTAATTCCCATTTGTTTATTTTTGCTTTTATTTCTAATATTCTGGGAGGTGGGTCATAGAGGATCTTGCTGTGATGTATGTCAGAGAGTGTTTGGCCTATGTTCTCATCTAATAGTTTTATAGTTTCTGGTCTTACATTTAGATCTTTAACCCACTTTGAGTTTATTTTTGTGTATGGTGTTAGAAAGTGTTCTAGTTTCTTTCTTTTACAAGTGATTGACCAGATTTCCCAGCACCACTTGTTAAGGAGATTGCCTTTAATCCATTGTATATTCTTGCCTCCTTTGTCAAAGATAAGGTGTCCACATGTATGTGGATTTATCTCTGGACTTTCTATTTTGTTCCATTGATCTATATTTCTATCTTTGTGCCAGTACATTACTGTCTTGATGACTGTGGCTTTGTAGTAGAGCCTGAAGTCAGGCAGGTTGATTCCTCCAGTTCCATTCTCCTTTCTCAAGATTGCTTTGGCTATTCGAGGTTTTTTTGTATTTCCATAAAAATTGTGAAATTATTTGTTCTAGCTCTGTGAAGAATACCATTGGTAGCTTGATAGGGATTGCATTGAATCTATAAATTGCTTTGGGTTAGTATACTCATTTTCATTATATTGATTCTTCTAATCTATGAACATAGCATATTTCTCCATCTATTAGCATCCTCTTTGATTTCTTTCACCAGTATTTCATAGTTTTCTATATACAGGTCTTTAGTTTCTTTAGGTAGATATATTCCTAAGTATTTCATTACTTTCATTGCTATGGTGAATGGAATTGTTTCCTTAATTTTTCTATTTTCTCATTATTAGTGTATGGGAATTCAAGGGATTTCTGTGTGTTGATTTTATATCCTGCAACTTTACTATATTCATTCATTAGTTCTAGTAATTTTCTGATTTGGTCTTTAGGGTTGTCTATGTAGAAGATCATGTCATTTGCAAACAGTGAGAATTTTACTTCTGCTTTTCCAATTTTGATTCCTTTTATTTCTTTTTCTGCTCTAATTTCTGTGCCAAAACTTCCAAAACTATGTTAAATAGTAATGATGAAAGTGGACACCCTTGTCTTGTTCCTGACTTTAGGGGAAATGCTTTCAGTTTTTCCTCATTGAGTATAATGTTTGCTGTGGGTTTGTCATATATAGCTTTTGGTATGTTGAGATATGTTCCTTCTATTCCTGCTTTCTGGAGAGTTTTTATCATAAATGGATGTTGAATTTTGTCAAAGGCTTTCTCTGCATCTATTGAGATAATCATATGTTTTGTTTTGTTTTTATTTTTCAATTTGTTAATGTGGTATATTATTGAAGAATACTTGCATCCCTGGGATAAAGCCCACTTGGTCATTGTGCATGATCTTTTTAATGTGTTGTTGGATTCTGATGGCTAGAATTTTGTTAAGGATTTTTGCATCTATATTCATCAGTGATATTGGCCTGTAGTTTTCTTTTTTTGTGGCATCTTTGTCAGGTTTTGTTATTAGGGTGATGGTGGCCTCATAGAATGAGTTTGGAAGTTTAACTTCTGCAATTTTCTGGAAGAGTTAGAGTAGGATAGGTGTTAGCTCTTTTGTAAATGTTTGGTAGAATTCAGCTGTGAAGCTGTTTGGACCTGGGCTTTTGTTTGCTGGAAGATTTCTAATTACATTTTCAATTCACGTGTTTGTGATGGGTCTGTTAAGATTTTCTATTTCTTCCTGGTCCAGTTTTGGAAAGTTGTACTTTTCTAAAAATTTGACCATTTCTTCCACGTTGTCCATTTTATTGGCATATAATTGCTGATAGTAGTCTCTTATGATCCCTTGTATTTCTGTGTTGTCTGTTGTGATCTCTACATTTTCATTTCTAATTTTATTGATTTGATTTTTATCCTTTTTTTTTTCTTGATGAGTCTGGCTAATCGTTTGTCAATTTTATTTATCCTTTCAAAGAACCAGCTTTTGGCTTTGCTGATGTTTGCTACGGTCTCTTTTGTTTCTTTTGCATTTATTTCTGCCCCCCCCCCCCTTTTTGTTGTTTTTTGCCCTAATTTATAAGATGTATGTCCTTCTACTAACCCTGGAGTTCTTCATTTCTTCCTTTTCTAGTTGCTTTAGGTGTAGATTTAGGTTATTTATTTGACGTTTTTCTTGTTTCTTGAGGTATGCCTGGATTACTATGAACTTTCCCCTTAGGACTGCTTTTACAGTGTCCCAAAGGTTTTGTGTTGTTGTGTTTTCATTTGTTTCAATGCAAATTTTGATTTCCTTTTTGATTTGTTCTGTGATTTGTTGGATATTCAGCAGCGTGTTGTTCATCCTCCAAAGGTTGGAATTTTTAATAGTTTTTCTCTTGTAATTGACATCTAATCTTACTGAATTGTGATCAGAAAAGATGCTTGGAATGATATCAATTTTTTTGAATTTACCAAGGCTGGATTTATGCCCCAGGATGTGATCTATCCTGAAGAAGGTTCTGAGTGCCTTTTAGAAATAGGGGAAATTCATTGTTTTGGAGTGAAATATCCTATAGATATCAATTAGGTCTAACTGGTCTATTGTATCATTTAAAGTTTGTGTTTCCTTGTAATTTTCTGTTTAGTTGATCTATCCATAGGTGTGAGTGGGGTATTAAAGTCTCCCACTATTATTATGTTATTCTTAATTTCCCCTTTCATACATGTATTGTGGTGCTCCTATGTTGGGTGCATCAGATCAGA
Source organism: Bos taurus (assembly GCF_002263795.3). Lineage (NCBI taxonomy): Eukaryota > Metazoa > Chordata > Mammalia > Artiodactyla > Bovidae > Bos > Bos taurus. The sequence goes on along the minus strand of NC_082638.1, from coordinate 58,321,580 downwards.
TCAGTGGCTCAATCGTGCCCAACTCTTTGTGACCCCATGAATTGCAGCACACCAGGCCTCCCTGTCCATCACCAATTCCCGGAGTTCATTCAGACTCATGTCCATCAAGTCAGTGATGCCATCCAGACATCTCATCCTCTGTCTTCCCCTTCTTTTGTTTTCAATCCCGCCCAGCATCAGAGTCTTTTCCAATAAGCCAACACTTCACATGAAGTGGCCAAAGTACTGGAGTTTCAGCTTTAGCATCTTTCCTTCCAAAGAAATCCCAAGGATGATCTTCAAAATTTACTGGTTGGATCTCCTTGCAGTCCAAGGGACTCTCAAGAGTCTTCTCCAACACCACAGTTCAAAAGCATCAATTCTTCGGCACTCAGCCTTCTTCACAGTCCAACTCGCACATCCATACATGACCACTGGAAAAACCATAGCCTTGACTAGACGAAACCTTTGTTGGCAAAGTAATGTCTTTGCTTTTGAATATGCTATCTAGGTTGGTCATAACTTTCCTTCCAAGGAGTAAGCATCTTCTAATTTCATAGCTGCAGCCACCATCTGCAGTGATTTTGGAGCCCAGAAGAAGAAAGTCTGACATTGTTTCCACTGTTTGTCCATTTATTTCCCATGAAGTGATGGGACCGGATGCCATGATCTTCGTTTTCTGAATGTTGAGCTTTAAGCCAACTTTTTCACTATCCATTTTCATTTTCATCAAGAGGTTTTTGAGTTCCTCTTCACTTTCTGCCATAAGGATGGTGTCATCTGCATATCTGAGGTTATTGATATTTCTCCCAGCAATCTTGATTCCAACTTGTGTTTCTTCCAGTACAGCGTTTCTCATGATGGATTCTGCATATAAGTTAAATAAGCAGGGTGACAATATACAGCCTTGATGTACTCCTTTTTCTATTTGGAACCAGTCTGGTTTTCCATGTCCAGTTCTAACTGTTGTTTCCTGACCTGCATACAGATTTCTCAAGAGGCAGGTCAGGTGGTCTGGTATTCTCATCTGTTTCAGAATTTTCCAAGTTTATTGTGATCCACACAGGCAAAGGCTTTGGCATAGTCAATAAACCAGAAATAGATGTTTTTCTGGAACTTTCTTTTTTCCCCATGATCCAGAGGATGTTGGCAATTTGGTTTCTGATTCCTCTGCCTTTTCTAAAACCAGCTTGAACATCAGGAAGTTCACAGTTCCCATATTACTGAAGCCTGGCTTGGAGAATTTTGAGCATTACTTTACTAGTGTGTGAGATGAGTGAAATTGTGTGGTAGTTTGAACATTCTTTGGCATTGGCTTTCTTTGGGATTGGAATGAAAACTGACCTTTTCTAGTCCTGTGGCCACTGCTGAGTTTTCCAAATTTGCTGGCATATTGAGTGCAGCATTTTCACAGCATCATCTTTCAGGATTTGGAATAGCTCAACTGGAATCCCATCACCTCCACTAGCTTTGTCGTAGTGATGTTTTCTAAGGCCCACTTGACTTCACATTCCAGGATATCTGGCTCTAGGTCAGTGATCACACCACCATGATTATCTGGGTTGTGAAGATCTTTTTTGTACATTTCTTCTGTGTATTCTTGCCATCTCTTTTTAATACCTTCTGCTTCTGTTAGGTCCATACAATTTCTGTCCTTTATCGAGCCCATCTTTGCATGAAATGTTCCTTTGGTATGTCTGATTTTCTTGAATAGATCTCTAGTCTTTCTCATTCCGTTGTTTTTCTCTATTTCTTTGCATTGATTGGTGAAGAAGGCTTTCTTATCTCTTCTTGCTATTCTTTTGAACTCTACATTCAGAATCTTATATCTTTCCTTTTCTCCTTTGCTTTTTGCTTCTCTTCTTTTCACAGCTATTTGTAAGGCTTCCTGAGACAGCCATTTTGATTTTTCGCGTTTCTTTTCCATGGGGATGGTCTTGATCCCTGTCTCCTGTACAATGTCAGGAACCTCATTCCATAGTTCATCAGGTTCTCTATCTATGAGATTGTTATATCTTCTTCTTGGCTTGATTCTTTGATCATTATGTAGTGACCTTCTTTGTCTCTTTTCACAGCCTTTGTTTTAAAGTCTATTTTATCTGATATGTGCATTGGTACTCCTGCTTTCTTTTGGTCTCTATTTGCATGGAAAATCTTTTTTCAGCCCTTCACTTTCAGTCTGTATGTGTCCCCTGTTTTGAGGTGGGTCTCTTGCAGACAACATATGTAGGGGTCTTGTTTTTCTATCCATTCAGCCAATCTTTGTCTTTTGGTTGGGACATTCAACCCATTTACGTTAAAGGTAATTATCGATAAGTATGATCCTGTTGCCATTTACTTTATTGTTTTGGGTTCGAGTTTACACAACTTTTTTGTGTTTCCTGTCTAGAGAAGATCCTTTAGTATTTGTTGGAGAGCTGGTTTAATGGTGCTGAATTCTCTCAGCTTTTGCTTGTCTGTAAAGCTTTTGATTTCTCCTTCATATTTGAATGAGATCCTTGCTAGGTACAGTAATCTGGGCTGTAGGTTATTTTATTTCATCACTTTAAGTATGTCCTACTATTCCCTCCTGACCTGAAGCATTTCTATTGAAAGATCAGCTGCTATTCTTAAGGGAATCCCTTGTATGTTATTTGTTGTTTTCCCTTGCTACTTTTAATATTTTTCTTTGTGTTTGACCTTTGTTAATTTGATTGATATGTGTCTTGGTGTGTTTCACCTTGGGCTTATCCTGTTTGGGACTCTCTGGGTTTCTGGGACTTGGGTGATTATTTCCTTCCCCATTTTAGGGAACTTTTCAACTATTATCTCCTCAAGTATTTTCTCATGGTCTTTCTTTTTGTCTTCTTCTTCTAGGGAACTTTTCAACTATTATCTCTTTAAGTATTTTCTCATGGTCTTTCTTTTTGTCTTCTTCCTCTGGGACTCCTGTAATTAGAATGTTGTAGCATTTAATATTGTCCTGGAGGTCTCTGAGAGTGTCCTCATTTCTTTTAATTCGTTTTTCTTTTTCCCGCTCTGATTCATTTATTTCTACCATTCTATCCTCTAATTCACTAATCGTATCTTCTGACCCTGTTATTCTACTATTTGTTGCCTCCAGAGTATTGTTGTTGTTGTTGATATTTAATCTAATTTATTGCATTATTGATTATATATTGACTCTTTTATTTCTTCTAGTTTTTTATTAAACCTTTCTTGCATCTTCTCAATCCTTGTCTCCAGGCTATTTATCTGTGATTCCATTTTGATTTCAAGATTTTGGATCATTTTCACTATCATTATTCGAAATTCTTTATCAGGTAGATTCCCTATCTTTTCCTCCTTGTTTTTTTTTTTTTTGGTTTGGTGAGCATTTACCTCTGTCTCTTCATCTTGTTTATATTGCTGAGTTTGGGGTGTCCTTTCTGTATTCTGGCAGTTTGTGGAGTTCTCTTTATTGTGGAGTTTCCTCTCTGTGGGTGGGTTTGTACAGGTGGATTGTCAAGGTTTCTTGGTTAGGGAAGCTTGTGTCAGTGTTCTGCTGGGTGGAGCTTGATTTCTTATCTCAGGAGTGCAATGAAGTGTCCAGTAATGAATTATGAGATGTATATGGTTTTGGAGTAACTTTGGGCAGCCTGTATATTGGAGCTCAGGGCTGTGCTCCAGTGTTGCTGGAGAATTTGATTGGTATGTCTTGCTCTGGAAATTGTTGGCCCATGGGTGGTGCTTGGTTTCAGTGTAGGTATGGAGGCATTTGATAAGCTCCTGTTGATTAATGTTCCCTGGAGTCAGGATTTGGATTTAAGCCTCCTACTTCTGGTTTTCAGTCTTATTTTTAGAGTAGTTTCAAAACTTCTCCTTCTATACAGCACCATTGATAAAACATCTAGGTTAAATATGAAGTTTCTCCACAATGAGGACACCCAGAGAGGTTCACAGAATTACATGAAGAAGAGAATAGGGAGGAGGGAGTTAGAGGTGACCCAAATGACATGAGGTGGAATCAATAGAGGAGAGAGCAGGCTAGCCAGTAATCACTTCCTAATGTGCACTCCATAACTGGGCCGCTCAGATATGTTCACAGAGTTATACAGAGAACAGTAGAGGGAGGAAGGAGACAGAGGTGGCCAGGAGGATAAAAGTGGGGAATGAAAAGGAGAGAGACAAATCCAGCCAGTAATCAGTTCCCTAAGTGTCCTCCACTGTTTGGAAGACACAGAGATTCACAGAGTTGGGTAGAGCAGAGAGGGGTTAGGGAGGAGACACAGGCAACCTAGTGGAGAAAAAGGAGTCCAAAGGGGGAGAGAGGAGTCAAGCCAGTAATTTCGTCCCAAGTAAAAATGGGTACTGAAGATTGGGTTCTTAAAGGTACAAAATTGATAATAGCAAAAAGCAAAAGTTAAAAACCTAGAGTAGAGTTTTGAATTTTAAAAAATACAGTGTTAAAGAAAAGAAGAAGAAAAAGAACCAGAAAAAAAAAAAATCACAAAATTATATAAAAATCATATAGGTACAAAACTGATATCAAATACCAACAAGCAAAAATTAAAAATCTAGAGTAGAGTTTGGAATTTCAGAAATACAATGTTAAAGAAAAGAAGAAAAAGAAAGAAAGAAAGAGAAAAAAGTCACAAAAATTATTAAAAAAAAAAACCATATATAGGTACAAAATTGATAACAAATACCAAAAAGCAAAAATTAAAAATATAGAATAGAGTTTGGCACTTCAGAAATACAATTTTAAAGAAAAGAAGGAGAAAAAAAAAGAAAGAAAGAAAGTCACAGAAATTATAAAAAATATATATATGAAGTTTGCTTAAAAAATAGAGTCTTTTTTTTTTTTTTGCAAAGTAATAGTAGGTTATAAAAGTGAAAATTAAAGAAGCAATAGAGGTTTTTTTTTTTTTAATTTAAAAAAGACAGAATGAATGATCATAAAAATAGCAAAACTATATCTAGGACTTTCTCTGGTGGTGTTGTGGGTATTGTGGGGTCAGTTCATTTTCAACTAGTTCCTTGGTCTGGCTTATATTTCTCAAGATCTATAGGTCCCTTCCTATGTAGTTGGTACTAATGACAGGGTTTTAATCTATTGCACCTGTTGCTTCCAAGGCGATTCCCTCTGTTTTAGCTTCTTCTGTTTGCTGGTCTCTTCAGTGTCTGATTTCCGCCCTGACACAAAGTGGGTGGTGGTGGACACTTCTTTTTTTTTTTTTTTGTAGGCTCACTTGTTCAGTCGCGCTGTGGGGAGGGAGGGACACTGCAAACAAATAACACGGGTGTGTGCTCCCAGTTCCTCAGCCACACTGGGCCTGCCCCCACTCACAGGGCGTGTACCCTCCCTGCCCACACTGCTCAGGCTCAGGTTGTTCCAGGAACCATCCAAGGCTGGCCCTGAGCTGCATGCATCTCTCAAGTCTAAGCTGCTCAGGTTCAGGCACTTGCGTAGTCCTCAGAGGCACAGACTCAGTTGGGCCTGCGTTTTGTGCCCTTCCCAGGTCCGAGCAGCTCAGGTGATGAGATGTTTGGTGAGCGCAGTGGCTGCAACTTATTGCCTCCCCGTCGCTTGGTTTTCTGGGTGTACAATCAGCGCACCTTCTCAGGCGGATGTTGTCTGTCCAGAACCCCAAGAAGTCTTAGTTAGCAAAGAAGCCTGCTTACAGTTTAGTAGATAATGTCTCTCTGGGGCTGGGATTGACCCCTTCCAGTTCTGGCTGCCTATCACTGGAGGGAGATGGTCTGCAGCCGGCTATCTCTGTTCAGTCTTTTGTTCTGTGTGTGGGCCTGGCAGTGTCTTAGGTTAGGGCTGGCTTTTTGCATGGTAGTTATCCCACAGTCTGGTTTGCTAGCCCAAGTTAGTTCAGTCAGATAGTGCTCGGGGCATTCAGGCCAGTTCCTTACTTTAAGCAATGCAGCCCGTGCCTCCCTGACCAGCCCCTTGCTTGCTAGTGGTGGGTGCAGGTGTCTGCGCTGCTTCTCCACTGGGGGAGTTACCGTTGAGCTCGTAATCTGTGGGTTTAATTATTTATTTTTCCTCCCTGTTATGTTGCCCTCTGTGCTTCCAAGGCTCAGCACAGACTCGGCAGTGACAGTGTTTCCCGGTGTTTGGAAACTTCTCTCTTGTTAAGACTCCCTTCCCAGGATGAAGCTCCATCCCTCCCTCTTTTGTCTTTTTTTTTTTTTTTCTTTTATATTTTTTCCTACCTCCTTTTGAAGACAATAGACTGCTTTTCTGGGTTCCTGATGTCCTCTGTCAGCATTCAGAAGTTGTTTTGTGAAATTTACTCGGTGTTTAAATGTTCGTTTGATGAATTTGTGGGAAAGAAAGTGGTCTCCCCGTCCTATTCCTCCACCATATTAGCTCCTCCTCTCTGCTTGCCTTTTTGTAAATGGAGTTTTGTGTTTTTTTTTTTTTTCCTGAACTACAGCAAGGGATAAGAGAACTTTGCCCAGTGGTTGTAGGGCAGTACTGCCCCATTTGTGGCTCCTGCAGATGGTGTCCTCTGCAACTGGCAATGCCCAGCACTCTCTTGACTGTTAAACAGAGGATGGCAATAAAAGGATCATGCATGTCCGTAACACAAAATGTGTTTGAGGCACAACTCATCACATGTAATACATGATACACTATACACCACTGGCAGGCAGCTGTATTCCTGGGTCCCTAGGGCCAGCTTCACCAGGTTCAAGCCTAATAAAGATTTCCTCATGGGAGAAATTTGATGGGGTCAAAAGTACAGACCAGAGGCCTTCAAAGCTGCCTCGTTTGCAACTATTTTGCCATGAGAGTGAAAAATGCTGGATAAATTATTTACCTTGGTGAAGAAGTCAAGGGGGAGGGGCGGTCCTAAGATGGCAGAGGAATAGGACTGGGAGACCACTTTCTACCCCACAAATTCATAAAAAAGAACATTTAAACGCTGAGTAGATTTGGCCAAACAACTTGTGAATGCCAGCAGAGGACATCAGGAACCCAGAAAAGCCGTCCAGTGTCCTCGAAAGGAGGTAGGAAAAAATATAAAAGACAAAAAAAGAAACAAAATAGGTAGGGACAGAGATCCCAAGAAGGGAGTCTTAAAAATGAGAGAAGTTTTCAAACACCAGGGAACACTCTCACTGCTGAGTCTGTGGTGAACCTCGGAACCACAGAGGGCAAGAGAACTGGGAGGAAAAATAAATAAGTAACTAAACCCGACAGATTATGTGCCCAACAGTAACTCCCCCAGGGGAGAAGCAGCACAGATGCCTGCATCTGCCACTAGCAAGCGGGGTATGGGCAGGGAGGTAGGGGCTGCATTGCTCAGAGTAAGGAACTGGCCTGAGTGCCCTGTGCGCCATCTAACTGAAATAACCTGGGCTAGCAAACCAGACTGTGGGATAACTACCACGCGAAAAGCCAGCCCTACCCTATGACACTGCCAGGCCCACACACAGAACAAAAGACTGAACAGAGATAGCCGGCTGCAGACCATCCCCCTCCAGTGATAGGCAGCCAGAGCTGGAAGGGGTCAATCCCAGCCCCAGAGAGACACTATCTACTAAACTGTAAGCAGGCTTCTTTGCTAAGTAAGACTTCTTGGGGTTCTGGACAGACAACATCCGCCTGAGAAGGTGTGCTGATTGTACACCCAGAAAACCAAGCGACGGGGAAGCAATAAGTTGCAGCCACTGCGCTCACCAAACACCTCATCACCTGAGCTGCTCGGACCTGGGAAGGGCACAAAACGCAGGCCCAACTGAGTCTGTGCCTCTGAGGACTACCCGAGTGCCTGAACCTGAGCAGCTTAGACCTGGGAGGTGCATGCAGCCCAGAGCTGACCTCAGACACATCCCAGTGGAGCAACCTGAGCCTGAGCAGTGTGGGCAAGGAGAAAACACATGCCATGAGGTGGGGCTGGCCCAGTGTGGTTGAGACATTGTGAGCACATACCAGAGTTATTTGTTTGCAGTGTCCCTCCCAACCCACAGCAGGACTGAACAAGTGAGCCTAAAAAAGTGCCCACCACCACCCTCTTGTGTCAGGGCAGGAATCAGACACTGAAGAAACCAGCAAACAGAAGAAGCTAAAACAGAGGGAATCGCCTTGGAAGTGACAGGTCCAATAGATTAAAACCCTGTAGTTAGTACTGACTACATAGGCAGGGGCCTATAGATCTTGAGAAATATAAGCCAGACAAAGGAACTATCAGAAAAAGCTGACCCGACACTGCCCACAAGACCAGAGAAAGTCCTGAATATATTTTTACTATGATTCATTTTTTTAAATTTTTTTAAAAAATTTTAAATCCTGTATTACTACTTTAATTTGCATTTTTATAACTTACTACTACTTTGTAAAAAAAAAAAAGAGAGAGAGAGAGAGAGAGAGAGAGAGAGAGAGAGAGAGAGAGAGAGAGAGAGACCCTATTTTTTAAAGCAAAGTTCATATATATATATATATATATAATTTTTGTGACTTTTTTTAACACTATATTTTTGAAAATCCAACCTCTACTCTAGATTTTTAATTTTTGCATTTTTGTATTTGTTACCAATTTGTACCTTTAAGAACCCAATCTTCAGTACCCATTTTTACTTGGGAGTGAGCTTACTGACTTGACTACCCTCTCCCCCTTTGGACTCTCCTTTTTCTCCACCAGGTCGCCTCTGTCTCTTCCCTTCCTTTCTCTTCTCTACCAAACTCTGTCAATCTCTTTGTTTGTTCCAGAAGGTGGAGAACAGTTAAGGAACTGATTGCTGGATGGATCTGTTTCTCTCTTTTTGATTCCCTCCTTTATCCTCCTGGCCACCTCTATCTCCTTCCTCCCTCTACTCTTCTCTGTATAACTCCGTGAACATCTCTGACTGGTCCAGATTGTGGAGCACACATAAGGAAGAGATTATTGACTAGCTTGCTCTCTCCTCTTTTGATTCCACCTCATCTCATTCGGGTCACCTCTAACTCCCTCCTCCCTCTTCTCTTCTCCATGTAATTCTGTGAACCTCTCTGGGTGTCCCTCACTATGGAGAAACTTTTCATTTTTAACCTAGGTGTTTTATCAATAGTGCTGTATAGATGGAGAAGTCTTGAGACTACCGTAAAAATAAGACTGAAAAGCAGAAGTAGGTGGCTTAAGTCCAAATCCTGAGAATACCAGCGAACTTCTGACTCCAGGGAACATTAATCAACAGGAGCTTATCAAACGCCTTCATATCTACACTGAAACCAAGCACCACCCATGGGCCAACAATTTTCAGAGCAAAACATACCAATCAAATTCTCCAGCAACTCTGGAGCACAGCCCTGAGCTCCAATATACAGGCTGCCCAAAGATACTCCAACACAGTGACATATCATAACTCATTACTGGAAACTTCATTGCACTCTAGAGAGAAGAAATCCAGTTCCACCCACTAGAACACTGACACAAGCTTTCCTAAACAGGAAACCTTGACAAACCACCCGTAAAATCCCACCCACAATAAGGAAACTTCACAATAAAAAGAACTTTACAAACTGCCAGAATACAGAAAGGCCATCCCAAACACAGCAATGTAAAAAATATGGAGACAGAGGAATAGCCAGCAGGTAAAGGAATAAGATAAGTATCCACCAAACCAAAAAGGAAGAGATAGGGAATCTACCTGACAAAGATTTCAGAATAATGATAGTGAAAATGATCCAAAATCTTGAAATCAAAATGGAATCACAGATAAATAGCCTGGAGACAAGGATTGAGAAATGCAAGAAAGGTTTAACAAGGACATAGAAGAAATAAAAAAAGTCAGTATATAATGAATAAAGCAATAAATGAGATCAAAAAACACTCTGTAGGCAACAAATACTAGAATAACAGAGGCAGAACATAGAATTAGTCAAGTAGAAGATAGAATGGTAGAAATAAATGAATCAGAGCAGGAAAAAGAAAAACGAATGCAAAGAAATGAGGACAATCTCAGAGACCTCCAGGATAGTAATAAGTGCCCTAACATTCGAATCATAGGAGTCCCAGAAGAAGAAGGCAAAAAGAAAGACCATAAGAAAATAGTTGAGGAGATAATAGTTGGAAAGTTCCCTAAAATGGGGAAGGAAATAATCACCCAAGTCCCAGAAACCCAGAGAGTCCCAAACAGGATAAGCCCAAGGTGAAACACACCAAGACACATATCAATCAAATTAACAAAAGTCAAACACAAAGAACAAATATTAAAAGCAGTAAGGGAAAAACAACAAATAACATACAAGGGGATTCCCATAAGGATAGCAGCTGAGCTTTCAATAGAAATGCTTCAGGTCAGAAGGGAATAATAGTAGGACATACTTAAAGTGATGAAATAAAATAACCTACAGCCCAGATTGCTGTACCAGGAAGGATCTCATTCAAATATGAAGGAGAAATCAAAAGCTTTACAGACAAGCAAAAGCTGTGAGAATTCAGCACCACCAAACCAGCTCTCCAACAAATACTAAAGGATCTTCTCTAGACAGGAAACACAAAAAAGGTGTATAAACTCGAACCCAAAACAATAAAGTAAATGGCAACGGGATCATACTTATAATTATTTTAAACCTAAATGGGTTGAATGTCCCAACCAAAAGACAAAAACATGCTGAATGGAATCAAAAACAAGACCCCTAAATATGTTGTCTACAGGACATCCACCTCAAAACAGGGGACACATACAGACTGAAAGTGAAGGGCTAGAAAAAGATTGTCCATGCAAATAGAGAACAAAAGAAAGCAGGAGTAGCAATACTCATATCAAATAAAATAGACTTTAAAACAAAGGCTGTGAAAAGGGAGAAAGAAGGACACTACCTAATGATCAAAGGATCAATTCAAAAAGAAGATATAACAATTATAAATATATATGCACTCAACATAGGAGCACCACAATATGTAAGACAAATGCTAACAAGTGTGAAAGGGGAAATTAACAATAGCACAATAATAATAGGAGACTTTAATACCCCACTCATACTTATGCATAGATAAACGAAACAGAAAATTACAAGGAAACAAACTTAAATGATACAATAGACTGGTTACACCTACTTGATATCTAAAGGACATTTCACCCCAGAACAATGAATTTCACCATTCTCTCAAGTGCACAGGGAACCTTCTCCAGGATAGATCACACCCTGGACCATAAATCTAGGCTTGGTAAACTCAAAGAAATTGAAATCATTACAAGCATCTTTCCTGACCACAATGCGGTACGATTAGATGTCAATTACAGGAGAAAAACTATTAAAAATTCCAATATATGGAGGCTGAACAACACGCTACTGAGCAACCCACAATTCAGGGGAGAAATCAAAAAACAAATAAAAACATGCATGAAAATGAATGAAAATGAAAACACAACAACCGAAAATCTCTGAGACACTGTAAAAGCAGTGCTAAGGAAAAGGTTCATAGCAATACAGGCATACTTCAAGAAACAATAAAAAAGTCATATAAATAACCTAACTCTACACCTAAAGCAACTAAAAAAGGAAGAAATGAAGAACACCAGTGTTAGTAGAAGGAAAGAAATCTTTAAAATTAGTGCAGAAATAAATACAAAAGAAACAAAGCAGACCATAGCAAAAATCAACAAAGCCAAAAGCTGGTTCTTTGAGAAGACAAATAAAATTGACAAAACATTAGCTAGACTCATCAAGAAACAAAGGGATAAAAATCAATCAATAAAATTAGAAATGAAAATGGAGAGATCACAACAGACAACACAGAAATACAAAGGATCCTAAGAGACTACTATCAGCAATTATATGCCAATAAAATGGACAACCTGGAAGAAATGGAAGAATTCTTAGAAAATTACAAGTTTTCAAAACTGAACCAGGGAGAAATAGAAAATCTTAACAGACCCAGCCCAAGCACAGAAATTGAAACTGTAATCAGAAATCTTCCAGCAAACAAAAGCCTAGGTCCAAACGGCTTCACAGCTGAATTCTACCAAGAATTTAGAGAAGAGCTAACACCTATCCTACTCTAACTCTTGCAGAAAATTGCAGAGGAAGGGAAACTTCCAAATTTATTCTATGAGGACACCATCACCCTAATACCAAAACCTGACAAAGATGCCAGAAATACAGAAAACTGCAGACCAATATCACTGATGAGCATAGTTGCAAAAATCCTTAACAAAATTCTAGCAATCAGAATCTAACAACACATTAAAAAGATCATACATCATGACCAAGTGGTCTTTATCACAGGGATGCAAGAATTCTTCATATCCGCAAATTAATCAATGTAATGCACCACATTAACAAATTGGAAAATAAAAGCCATATGATTATCTCAATAGATCCATAGAAAGCCTATGACAAAATTTAACATCCATTTATGATAAAAATTCTCCAGAAAGTAGGAATAGAAGGAACATACCTCAACATAATAAAAGCTATATATGACAAATCCACAGCAAACATTATACACAATGAGGAAAAACTGAAAACATTTTCCCTAAAGTCAGGAACAAGAAAAGGGTACCCACTTCCACCACTACTATTCAACATAGTTTTGGATGTTTTTGCCACAGCAATCAGAGCAGAAAAAGAAATAAAAGGAATACAAATTGGAAAAGAAGTAAAACTCTCACTGTTTGCAGATGACATGATCCTCTACATAGAAAACCCTAAAGACTCCACCAGAAAATTACTAGAACTAATCAATGAATTTTATAAAGTTGCAGAATATAAAATCAACACACAGAAATCCCTTGCATCCCTATACACCAAAAATGAGAAAATAGAAAGAGAAATTAAAGAAAGAATCCCATTCATCATTGCAACGAAAAGAATAAAATACTTAGGAATATATCTACCTAAAGAAACTAAAGACCTTTATATAGAAAGCTATAAAACACTGGTGAAAGAAACCAAAGAGAACTCTAATAGAGGGAGAAATATACCGTGTTCAGGGATCAGAAGATTCAACATAGTGGAAATTAGTATAATACCCAAAGTAATCTGTTGATTCAATGCAATACCTATCAATCTACCGATGGTATTTTTCACAGTGCTAGAACAAATAATTTCACAATTTGTATGGAAATATAAAACACCTTAAATGGCCAAAGCAATCTTGAGAAAGAATGGAACTGGAGGAGTCAATCTTCCTGACTTCAGACTATACTATAAAGCCACAGTCACCAAGACAGTATGGTACTGGCACAAAGACAGAAATATAGATCAATGGAACAAAATAGAGAGCCCAGAGATAAATCCATGCACCTGTGGATCCCTTATCTTTGTCAAAGGAGGCGAGGATATACAATGGGGTAAAGACAATCTCTTTAAGAAGTGGTGCTGGGAAAACTGGTCAACCACTTGTAAAAGAATGGAACTAGAACATTTCTAACAGCATACACACACACACACACACACACACACACACACACACACACCAAAAAAAAAAAAAACAAAACTCAAAATGGATTAAAGATCTAAACGTAAGACCAGAAACTGTAAAACTCCTAGAGGAGAACATAAGCAAAATACTTTCTGACATAAATCACAGCAGGATCCTCTATGACCCACCTCCCAGAATATTGGAAATAAAAGCAAAATAAAGCAGATCTAATTAAAATTAAAAGCTTCTGCACAACAAGGGAATCTATAAGCAAGGTGAAAAGACAGCCTTCAGAATGGGAGAAAATAATAGCAAATGAAGCAACTGACAAATGATTAATCTCAAAAATATATAAGCAACTTCTGCAGCTCAACTCCAGAAAAAAATAAATGGCTCAATCAAAAAATGGGCCAAACAACTAACCAGACATTTCTCCAAAGAAGACATACAGATGGCTAACACACACATGAAAAGATGTTCAGTGTCACTCATTATCAGATAAATGCAAATCAAAACCACAGTGAGGTACCATTTCATGCCAGCCAGAATGGCTGTTATCCAAAAGTCTACAAGCAATAAATGCTGGAGAGGGTGCGGAGAAAACGGAACCCTCTTACACTGTTGGTGGGAATGCAAACTAGTACAGCCACTATGGAGAACAGCGTGGAGATTCCTTAAAACACTGGAAATAGAACTGCCATACAACCCAGAAATACCACTGCTGGGCATACACATCAAGGAAACCAAAATTGAAAGAGACATATATACCCCAATATGTAGCAACCTCGATGTCCATCAGCATGGAGTATACTCAGCCATTAAAAAGAATACATTTGAATCAGTTTTAATGAAGTGGATGAAACTGGAACCCATTATACAGAGTGAAGTAAGCCATAAAGAAAAACACCAATACAGTATACAACACATATATATTGAATTTAGAAAGATGGTAATAATAACCCTATATGTGAGACAGCAAAAGAGACACAGGTGTATAGAACAGTTTTTGGACTCTGTGGGTGAAGGCGAGGGTGGGATGATTTGGGAGAATGTCATTGAAACATGTATAATATCGTATGTGAAACAAATCACCAGTCCAGGTTTGATGCATGATACAGGATGCTTGGGGCTATTGAACTAGGATGACCCAGTGGGGTGGTATAGGGAGGGAGGTGGGAGTTGGGTTCAGGATGGGGAACTCGTGTACACCCGTGGTGGATTCATGTTGATGTATGGCAAAACCAATACAATATTGTAAAGTAACTAGCCTCCAATTAAAATATTGTAATTAGCCTCCAATTAAAATTAATAAATGTATATTAAATAAATAAATAAATAAATATATAGTTCATATATATATATATGAACTAAAATAGGATGAGAAACATTTACTCCTCTCAGGGTGCAGGACTGCCCCAGTAAACCAACTCCCTTCCCACTCTTTTCAGTTACAGATTTGCAAAAAGTTCTCACACAGTGTGAGGCTATTGCTTTTCTGAGCCTCTCTTTCTTTTGCCTGCAGTCTGACTAGTTTTCTCCCTTCATTAATTGCCTGTGAAGGAAGATGAAAGACATTCTGGATATTAAAGCATAGAAAAATCCATCTGAAAATGAAATTCATGTGACCAGAAGCTTTCTTATGAGGATTTTGAGAAACTGTATGAGGTACAGTCTTGGTCTTATAATCTCTTTATTCCCAAGGTGGGATGGATTCACCCATTTAATGTTTCAGTTCATGAGCAATTATCAAGTCAATACCTTCTGCATTTTTGTCACTCATGGATTTTTTTCCTCATTAATTATCTGAGTCATCAGAAGTTTTGTGTTATACATAACTTTCTGAGTTTTCATTAGTATTTGTTGTTCCATAAGAGCATTTACTGTTCTTGTCTGTTGGAAGAATGTTTGACATGCATCAGGTACTTAAAGGCTCAGTTGTGCCCTTTCCCCAATCAGAAGTTGCCCATGGTGAGGCTAGCTCCGTCCTAAATTGCAGGAAGAGAAGCAAGTGTGCACCGTCTCTTCACTCAGCAGCTTGCACTGGAGGCTCTGTGACATTCATAATGGCAGCTGCAAGGATTTCCAGCAATGGGCAGGTGTGGTCAAACCATAATAAGCCCATCATGGTGGCAAGGGCAGGGAAGGCTCCTGCAACATTCAGAAGCCCTGGCGGGAATAGATTGGAGCCCGCTGGTCTAGGGCATGGTGATGCCCATCATGGGTGACCCTTAAATGACTTCAGACTCTCTGACAGGCTCGGGGCAAAACATGTTCACTGGTTCCCATTAGGGTTTTTCTGGTCATTCAGATGGTAAAGAATCTGCCTGCAATGCACAAGTCCCGAGTTCCATCCCTGGTCAGGAACATCCCCTCCCCTGGAGACAGGAATGGCAACCCACTCCAGTATTCTTGCCTGGAGAATCCCATGGACAGAGAGGAAGCTGGCAGTCTAGAGTCCATAATGTTGCAAAGAGTCAGATACTACTGAGTGACTAACAGACACACACACAGTCCTCATTGAACTCTGACAGACTCAGAGCAATATGTGTCCACTGGTCCCTGTTAGTGCTTTCCTGTTGGCTCAAATTGTAAAGAATCCACCTGCAATGCAAAATACCCATATTTGATCCCTGGGATGGGAAGATCCACTGCAGAAGGGAATGACAACACATTCCAGTACTCTTGCCTGGAAAATCCCACAGATGGAGGAAACTGGTGGGCTACAGTCCATGGGATTGCAAAGTTGGACATGGCTGAGAGACTTTACTTTCACCATAGCCAATTAACAATGTGATAGTTTCAGATGGTCAGTGAAGGGACTCAGCCCTACATATACATGAATCCATTCTCCCCCACCAGCTCTCCAAATTGAGAACATTTTTCTGAGGTCCAAAGTTTTGGTTCCAGATCAACTAGGACAGAGGTTCCACTCCCAAAGGACCTCCCAGTGTAAGAGGGAAGGAAAGACACTCATGCTTAAAACTAGGGCGGTGATTAATAATTGCCAATTTATGAAATGTTATACAGTGCTTCAGATTCTTTGAAGAAAGAAGGTGGAGTGGCTTCTGTGTATGTGCTCAGTTGTGTGTGACTCTTTGCAACCCCATCGACTGTAACAGCCTGCCAGGCCCTTCTGTCCGTGTGATTCTCCAGGCAAAAATACTGGAGTGGGTTGCCATGCACTCCTCTGGGGGAATTTTCCCACCCCAAGGATCAAACCCACATCTCCTGCATTGCAGGCATAGTCTTTATACCACTGCATCACCGGGGAAGCTCAGCTGCCTTCTGGCTGGGGTTCCTGGGGAGACAGGGGGTGTTTGAGCTGAGATGATCCTGGGTCCACAGAAACAGAAAACCCACAGTGTCTGCTAGGCTTCAGCCTTGTTCTCAGAAGAGTGGCCACCTCACTCATCATGTTCTCAGAGCCAGTGCCTACTGTTTTGGGAGGTTCAGCACCTCCCACTGTTTGGGAGGTCAAGATCTCCAACCTCATCTGTCGCAGCTGATGATAGTCTGTTCCCTGAGCAGTCTGCTTTCCTGCCAAGGAGACCTGGGGACCTCAATGGCCTGGTGTAGCAGTTTCGTGGACTACTGTAACAACCAGCCTGAGACTGGGCAGAATCTGCAACAGGTGCTTTCTCTGTAGGCCCAAGTTGAAGCTTCACATGACAACAGGGTTGGGTCTCCCTCCATGACTTGCAGGCACCCACCTCCTGGTGTCCTCAGCTGGTTGTTTGTGCATGTCTCTGTGCTAGTCTCCAGAAGGACCCCAGTCAGATTAAATGAGGGTCCACCCCATTACCTCAGTTCACATGAATCACCTTTTAAAAGAGCCTCATTGCAAAACCTTCTGAGGTCTTGGTTGAGGGGCAGTGAGGGCTTAGGCATCTGAAGCGGTGAGCAGAGTTATCTCATTGGCCTAGGAGGGATCTGCTTCTCCCTAAAGTTTAGTTCTGCTGCTCCAATGCTCTCAGGAAGGAAGTGTCCTTTCAAAACATTCACCTTCCCAGTTCATATCTCAGGTGTTAGCATTTAAAATGAAGGAGGATACAGTCTCTTTCATATTTGATTTTCTCAGTGCATAGGCCTAGGAGTGGCATTGCTGGGTCAGATGGTGGTTTTATTCCTAGTATTTTGTTTGTTTGTTTAAGGAATCTCCATCCCATATACCATATTATGCAGAGCAAAGTAAGTCAGAGAGAGAAAGATAAATGTCATCTTCTAAACCATATATGCAGAGTCTAGAAAAATGGTATGGAAAATTTATTTACAGGGCAGCAATGGAGAAATAGACATAGAGAACAGACTTATGGGCATGGGGAGAGGGGAGGAGAGGGTGAGATGTATGGAGAGAGTAACATGGAAACTTACACTACCATATGTCAAATAGATAGCCAGTGAGAATTTGCTGTATGGCTCTGGAAACTCAAATAGGACAGAGGTTCCAGCCCCTAAAGACCTCCCAGCATAGGCGGGAAGGAAAGATACCCATGCTTGCAACAGGGATGATGACACATAATTGTAATTTGTGAATTGTTACATGGTCAGACAGAACTGAGCAACTAACTCCCTCTGATTGCTGATCTGTTAACCAGACATGTTCATGAAAACTGGTTTCTGCTGAATTTGATGCTGTTTTATTTTGTTGTTTTTGGTGCAGGGGCTCTGTATCAACCTAGAGAGGTGGGATGGAGTGGGAGATGGTTGGGAATTTCAAAAGGGAGGGTAATATGTACACCTAGGGCTGATTCATGTGGAGGTATGGCAGAAAGCAGGAAAACTCTGTAAAGCAATTATCCTTCAATAAAAAGTAAATTAATTAAAAAAAAATAAAATAAAGGAGGGACTTCCCTAGTGGTCCAGTGGTTTAAAGTCTGCCTGCCTGCACAGGGTACATGGGTTTGATTCCTAGTCCAGGAAGATCCCACATACCTCAGGGTGACAAAGCCCATTGCACAAGACCTGTTGAGCCCATGCTCCAAGTTAGTGAAGCCCACACATGCTCAGGTCATTTTCCACCATGAGAGAAGCCAGCAGAGTGAGAATCCCATGGCCTGCAAATAGAGAGTTTCCCTGCTCGCCACAACTGAGAGAAAACTCATGCACAGCAGCGACGACCGAGTTTAACCAAAGATAAATAAAAGTATTTTGAAAAGTAAAGGAGCTGCCTCCCTAGTGAGCAGCTGGTGAAGAGGGAAACCAGGGAAGCCTCTTGCTTCCAAGGGCCCTTACCCACAAGGAGTTGCACATCCCTTTTGGGAGTGGTGAGTCCTTTTCTAAAAGCAGCCAATGCCTGCCTCTACATGGCACCAGGAACAGCGAGGGGTGGGGCAGGTGGGGAGCAAAGAACCCCTCTGCCAGTTGTCTCGGACCTGCTGCCTCCCTGGCAGTGTGCCTGGGATGAATGGAGTTGGGACTTTGAGCTCCTTCTGGATAGTTTAAAAAAAAATAGGATTATCTGTTGGCACGACCCCATTGCTGAACTTGTACTGACGATTTAACTTTATCTGGCAGCACATGAAGGAGCAGGCTCTCCTTGCTTTTTGGAGTGAAGACATCAGCATGTCAAATTTGGCAACACAAACCTGTTGGCTACTACGGAAAGAAAGAGAGTGAAGTTTCTCAGTCATGTCCAACCTTGCGAATCCATGGACTACAACCTTTAAGCTGGTTTAAAGCTCAACATTCAGGAAACTAAGATGATGGCATCTGGTCCCATCACTTCGTGGCAAATAGATGGGGAAACAGTGGCAGACTTTATTTTTCTGAGCTCCATAATAACTGAAGATGATGACTGCAGCCATAAAATTAAAAGACACTTACTCCTTGGAAGAAAAGCTATGACCAACCTAGTTCAGTTCAGTTCAGTTCTTTTCAGTCACTCTGTTGTGTCCTACTCTTTGCAACTCAACAAATTGCAGCATGCTAGGCCTCCCTGTCCATCATCAACTCCCAGAGAAGACTCAAACTCACATCCATCGAGTCAGTGATGCCATCCAGACATCTCATTCTCTGTTGTCCCCTTATCCTCCTGCCCCTAATCCCTCCCAACAATAGAATCTTTTCCAATGAGTCAACTCTTCGCATGAGGTGGCCAAAGTATTGGAGTTTCAGCTTTAGCATCACTCCTGCATAAGAACACCCAGGACCTATCTCCTTTAGAATGGACTGATTGGATCTCCATGCAGTCCAAAGGACTTTTAGGAGTCTTCTCCAACACCACAGTTTAAAAGCATCAATTCTTCGGTGCTCAGCTTTCTTCATAGTCCAACTCTCACATCCATACATGATCACTGGAAAAACCATAGCCTTGACTAGATGGATTTTTGCTGGCAAAGTAATGTCTCTGCTTTTGAATATGCTTATCTAGGTTGTTCATAACTTTTCTTTCAAGGAGTAAGCGTATTTTAATTTCATGGCTGCAGCCACCATCCGCAGTGATTTTGGAGCCCCCCAAAAATAAAGTCTGACACTGTTTCCCCATCTATTTCCCATAAAGTGATGGGACCAGATGCCATGATCTTCATTTTCTGAATGTTGACCTTTAAGACAACTTTTTCACTTTCTTCTTTCACTTTCATCAGGAGGCTTTTTAGTTCCTCTTCACTTTCTGCCATAAGGGTGGTATCATCTGCATATCTGAGGTTATTGATATTTCTCCAAGCAATCTTAATTCCAGCTTATGCTTCTTCCAGCCCAGCGTTTCTCATGATGTACTCTGCATATAAGTTAAATAAGCAGGGTGACAGTATATTGCCTTGACGTCCTCCTTTTCCTATTTGGAACCAGTCTGTTTTTCCATGTCCAGTTCTAACTGCTGCTTCCTGATCTGCATACAAATTTCTCAAGAGGCAGGTCAGGTGGTCTGGTATTCCCATCTCTTTCGGAATTTTCCACAGGTTATTGTGATCCACACAGCCAATGGCTTTGGCATAGTCAATAAACCAGAAATAGATTTTCTTTCTTTTTTTTTTTTCTGAAACTCTCTTGCTTTTTCTATGATCCAGTGGATGTTGGCAATTTGGTCTCTGGTTCCTCTGCCTTTTCTAAAACCAGCTGGAACATCTGGAAGTTCACAGTGCACACATTGCTGAAGCCTGGCTTAGAGAATTTTAAGCATTACTTTACTAGAGTGTGAGATGAGTGCAATTGTGTGGTAGTTTGAGCATTCTTTGGCATTGGCTTTCTTTGGAATTGGAATGAAAACTGACCTTTTCCAGTCCTGTGGCCACTGCTTAGTTTTCCAAATTTGCTGGCATATTGAGTGCAGCACTTTCACAGCATCATCTTTCAGGATTTGAAATAGCTCAACTGGACTTCCATTACCTCTACTAGCTTTATTCATAGTGATGCCTTCTAAGCCCCACTTGACTTCACATTCCAGGATGTCTGGCTCTAGGTGAGTGATCACACATCATAATTATCCTGGTTGTGAAGTTTTTTTTTTTTTTTGTACAGTTCTTCTGTGTATTCTTGCCACCTATTCTTAATATCTTCTTCTTCTGTTAGGTCCATACCATTTCTGTCATTTATCGAGCCCATCTTTGCATGAAATGTTCCCTTGGTATCTCTCATTTTCTTGAAGAGATCTCTAGTCTTTCCCATTCTATTGTTTCCCTCTATATCTTTGCATTGATCGCTGAGGACAGCTTTCTTATCTCTTCCTGCTATTCTTTGGAGGTCTGCATTCAGATGCTTACATTTTTCCTTTTCTTCTTTGCTTTTGCATATCTTCTTTTCACAAGTGTTTGTAAGGCCTCCCGAGGAATCCATTTTGCTTTGTTGCATTTCTTTTCCATGGGGATGGTCTTGATCCCTGTCTTCTAT
The DNA here is from genome assembly GCF_002263795.3 of Bos taurus. NCBI lineage: Eukaryota > Metazoa > Chordata > Mammalia > Artiodactyla > Bovidae > Bos > Bos taurus. The sequence continues at coordinate 58,300,446 of NC_082638.1, read as the reverse complement.
GCAATGTCATGAACCTGTGTCCATAGTTCATCAGACACTCTATCTTTCAGATCCAGTCCCTTAAATCTATTTCTCACTTCCACTGTATAATCATAAGGGATTTGATTTAGGTCATACCTGAATGTTCTAGTGGTTTTCCCTACTTTCTTCAATTTAAGTCTGAATTTGGCAGTAAGGAGATCATGATCTGAGCTACAGTCCACTCCTGGTCTGTTTTTTTTTTTTTTTTTTCCTGACTATATAGAGCTTCTCCATCTTTGACTGCAAAGAATAACCAAGCTAAGCAGCATATTAAAAAACAGAGACATTAGTTTTCCAACAAAGGCCTGATTGGTCAAGGCTATGGTTTTTCCAGTGGTCATGTATGGATGTGAGAGTTGGACTATAAAGAAAGCTGAGTACAGAAGAATTGATGCTTTTGAACTGTGGTGTTGGAGAAGACTCTTGAGAGTCCCTTGGACTGAGAGGACATCCAACCAGTCCATCCTAAAGGAAATCAGTCCTGAATATCCACTGGAAGGACTGATGTTGAATCTAAAACTCCAATATTTTGGTCACCTGATGTGAAGAGCTGAGTGATTAGAAAAGACCCTGATGCTGGGAAAGTTTGAAGGCAGGAGCAGAAGGGGATGACAGAATACAAGATGTTTGAATGGCATCACCGACTCGATGGACATGAGTTTGAGTAAGCTCTGGGAATTGGTTATGGACAGGGAGGTCTGGCATGCTGCAGTCCATGGGGTCACAAAGAGTCAGACACAACTGAGCAACTGAACTGAACTGGACTGGACTGTAGCTGGCCAGGCTCCTTCATCCATGGAATTTTTCAGACAAGAATACTGGAGGGTATTGCCATTCCCCTCTCTAGGGGATCTTCCCAACCCAGGGATTGAACCCTAGTCTCCTGCACTGCAGGCAGACTCTTTACCATCTGAACCACCAGGGAAGTTGGCCACTATCGTGTATTAAACTCTTATGAGATAGCAAAGCTTTAATCATGTAGGATTCTTGCTCTTCACACATGAAAGCCTTGTAGAGCAGGGGTCACCAACCCCCAGGCTGGCTGCAGACCATATAGGAACTGCCCACCCTCCTTTTTCAGCCACACAACAGTAATTGAACCAAGAAGGGAGGGAATGAGCAAAACTTAATCTGTATTTACAGCCCCTCCTCATCAGTTGCATTACTGCCTGAGATAGCAAATGATGATCATCCTGAAAGTATGTTTGAGACAACTTCAAATGTCTGTACACAATGGATTCAAGTCTAGGTGGAATATACTGAGACTGCCACAAAAGCATTGAAAAACCCGCTTCTATTTCCAACATCCCGGTCTTTGAGAAGCAGGGTTTTCCGCAGTGTGTTGTGTGTGCTCAGTCCTGTCCAACTCTTTGCGACCCCATGGACTGTAGCTCACCAGGCTCCTCTGTCCATGGGATTTCCCAGGCAAGAATACTGGAGTGGGTTTCCATGCCCTCCACAAGGAGATCTTCATGACCCCAGGATTGAATTTGTGTTGCTTCTGCTTTGGCAGGCAAATTCTTTACCACAGAGTCACCAAAAACAACCAAAGCAAAAATATGGACTGAGTGAGTGAAAGTCGCTCAGGTCCTGTCCTACTTTATGCAACCCCATGGACTTCTCCAGGACATGGAATTCTCCAGGACAGAATACTAGAGTGGGTAGCCTTTCCATTCTCAAGGGGACCTTCCCAACCCAGGGATCAAACCCAGGTCTCCCGCATTGCAGGCAGATTCTTTACCAGCTGAGCCACCAGGGATGTAGCCTATCCCTTTTCCAGTGGATCTTCCTGACCCAGGAATCAAATTGGGGTCTCCTGCATTGCAGGCAGATTCTTTACCAGCTAGGAAGTTGGTTCCCCAAGAGGGGAACTGGACAGAAGAGTTGACTGGACATAAGCAGCACCCTTCAGGTGTCTATATCTCCCATCACTCCCCTAGATGGGAGCATCTAGTTGCAGAGAGACAAACTCAAATCTCCCACTGATTGTACTTTATGGGGAGTGGTACAAATATTTCCTTATTCATCACAGTGGCATAATAACAGAAAAACACATGTCATGTGCTTGAATCATCCAGAAACCATCCCCACCCCCATCCCCTACTCCCGGTATGGGGAACAGTTTTAGAGGACTGTTCTGAGAGGTTCAGCAGAATATTCCTGTGGGTTAGAGCTTGGTGCTGTGGCCTCTGGCATGTTCCTGCTCTTGATCTCCTCCCAGCCACCTCTGCCCAGACTTGGAGGAGTTGCTGCCAGTCAGTCAGCTCTGACCTGCAGGCTTGCCTTTTGTTGGGATATGTGAGAGAAGAAGGGGGGTCATAGTGGAAAGGATCCTTAGTGTATCCTTAACCCTAGTAACTGCCAGAAGGTGGAATCTGTTTGAAAGCCTGCTCTTTATGGAAAAGTGTTTTTTCATACTAAATCCATCAACACACCTAGGTCCAGCTGAGGGTCACCTCCCTGAAAGATTTCCCCTGAGAGATGACTTGGTGTCCAGAGCCTGATGCCAAGTTTGACTTCATTTTTCATTAATTAATTTTGTTTGGAGTATCACTGCTTTACAATGTTCTGTTAGTTTCTGTTGTACAGCAAAGTGAATTAGCTATGTATAAAGATGCAGATAGATATACATGTTGTCTTTGAAAATTTTTTCTCCCATTTAGATCACTACAGAGCACTGAGTTCCCTATGCTATACAATAGGTCCTTACTAGTTATATATTTTAAACATAGTATCAATAGTGTGGCTTCCCTTGTGGCTTAGCTGGTAAAGAATCTGCCTGCAATGTGGGAGACCTGGGTTCAATCCCTAGGTTGGGCAGACCTCCTGGAGAAGGGAAAGGCTACCCATTTCAATCTTCTGGCCAGGAGAACTCCATGGACTGTCCATGGGGTCGCAAAAAGTCAGCCGCAACTGAGTGACTTTCACTTTCCCATTAATAGTGTATGGGCTTTCCTGGTGGCTCAGATGATAAAGAATCTGCCTGCAACTTGGGAGATGTGGGTTCAATTCCTGGGTCAGAAAGGTCCCCTGGAGAAGGGAATGAGTCCCCACTCCAGTTTCTTTGCCTGAGAAATCCCATGGACAGAGAAGCCTGGTGGGCTACAGTCCATGGGATTGCAATCAGATGCAACTGAGTAACTAACACTTTCACTGTTGTTGTTGTTTTTTTTTTTTTCCACTTTCTTTGTCAATAGTGTATATGTATTAATTGCAATCTCCCAGTTTCCCCAGCTACCCTTTTCCCCTTGGTGTTGATACATTTGTTCCATGCACAGGAGTGACCTTGCATGCACTCACAATCTGCTCATAAGAAGGTTTACTAATAGGAGAGTGTTCCACACTCATGTGCTGCTCACTTTTCTGGCCTGGATTCAGTGAGCTAAGGGGGAAGTTGAAGCTTTCCCTTCTGAGCTGCCATGCCAGTTAACTGGGATGATCACAAGGTAAAGGCCAAGCTTGAACTTTTCAGCGTGGAGTCCAGCTTTCTTCTGGTAGTGCAGTATCTCCCATGCATGGAGACTTGCCGATGGACCTCTGTGCTCCCAGAGATGAGGAGGAGGAACAGCCATGAGAAGGCCCTAGGCTCAGAGTCTGGTGCTCTTTTTAACATCTTCATTTGTAACTACATTCTCTCCTTGTGTTTGTAGTCATGCAACTTTCAGAAGTGCAGAGCCAGGCTGAGGGATGGGCAGGTTTGCTTACTGGCTGGTTTTATCTTGTGACTCCCTGTTATTCAGAAGGGAACATTGTAAGGGCACTGGTTGGAGGGTTCCAGAATTTACTTCATCATCCGTCACCACTGTCCCCTTCCAGAACATTCTCATTCCCCTGAATGAATTAGTTCATCTTTCAGGACCATCCACTTCCAAAACATTCTCACCATCCCAAAAGGCTTACTTCATCTATCACCACCATCTGCTTCCAGAACATTCTCACCACCCCAAAGGACCTACTTCACTGATCACCACCATCCACCTTTAGAACAGTCTCATCACCTTGAAGGGAATCCTTCATCCTCATCACCCCAAAGGGAAAGCTTGTATCCACTGAGAAGTCTTACAATTCTTACCAGGATGTTCTGGATGGTGTGCATGGTCATGCCTTGTCTGTGTTTGGGTCACACTGTTGGAGGTGATTAGCTGGTCATCCCCAGCAGACACAAAGAGTTGAGTCTAGGCCTATGAAAAAACCTGCTGTCTCCACACATGAGGGATGAGACTTGGTATCCTGCTAGCAGTGGTATACGTCTTGTCCTTGTAGAGGGGAGCAGTAAGTCCTTATGTAGCATGTGGGAACCCACAGTAACTGCATCTACAAGAAGTATAGTGTCTGGGGCCATGCCAGTAACAGTTCATTCCCAGCAAAGCTGTTAAATAAACGGGCTAATGCTTCTGCTCTCACTTGCATGAAAAATATTTTGTGTTTTATAGCTTCCCTAGTGGCTCAGATAGTACAGATTCTGCCTGCAGCCCAGGAGACCAAGGTTTGATTCCTGGGTAAGGAAGATCCCCTGGAGAAGGGAATGGCTACCCACTCCAGTATCCTTACCTGGACAATCCCATGGACAGAGGATCCTGGTGGTCAATATTCTATGGGGTCATAGAGAGTCAAAAAAGTTTGAGTTACAAATAGTGTTTTACATCTAAGAGCTGTGAAAATGAGGAAACTAGACATATTTAACAATATCATACAGACTCTCTTGTTGCATAATTCTGTGCACTGATGCTACCCAGAACAGGCAGATCCATAGAGACACAAGGGAGGTGAGTGAAGGTTGGGAGGATGGCTGTCTGTCTCAGTGATGTGGAGTTCCTGTGTGGGTGATGGAAATATTGTGGAATGAGATGGTGGTGATGCTGCCCAACTCTGTGAATCTATTAAAAGCTGCTAAACCAGACACTGCCAGAGGATGAATTTTTGAGTATATGAGCTTTGTCTCAGTTTTTCAAATCACATCAATGCTGAAAATCCACACACACACACACACACACACACACACACACACACACACACACTAAGTTTTGTTTTTAATGTAAAATGAGGCTATATGGGGACAGATTTGTGGTTAAAGAGGGTGTCATTGTAGAGAAGGAAATGATTAGGGGTTTGGGGTTAGAAGATGCAAACTATTCTATACAGGATGGATAAGTAAGGTCCTATTGTAGAGCACATAAAGAAAGCTGAGCACCATAGAATTGATGCTTTTGAACTGTGGTGTTGGAAAAGACTCTTGAGAGTCCCTTGGACTGCAATGAGATCCAAACAGTCCATGCTAAAGGAAATCAGTCCTGAAAATTCATTGGAAGGACTTATGCTGAAGCTGAAACTCCAGTCCTTTGGCAACCTGATGCTAAGAACTGACTCCTGAAAAAGACCCTGATACTGGGAGGATTTGGGAGCAAGAGGAGAAGGGAATGACAGAGGACAAGATGGCTGGATGGCATCACCAACTCGATGGTCATGAGTTTGGGTAAACTCCGGGACATGGTGATGGACAGGGAGGCCTGGTGTGCTGCGATTCGTGGGGTCACAAAGAATCAGACACAACTGAGTGAATGAACTGACTGTAGAGCACAGGGAGCTGTTTTCAATATCCTGTGGTAAACCATCATGGAGAAGAATATGAAGGAATGCATTTGTATGTATAGCTGAATCACTTTGCTGTACAGCAGAAATTAATGCAATGTGGTAAATCAGCTCTCCTTGAATACATTTTTAAAAGAAAGACTACAGTAAAAAAGCTACTTTCCATCAATTAAATTGTCACACACCTAACCCAGCAGAGACCATGTGTTCTGTGTAGATCAATAGAATTTCTACATAGGTATCATGAGAATGTAAGTTAGTTACACCCACTTTGGTATAAAATTGCTGTTGGGAAATTGGAAACTAATTTAAAGAAAAAAAAAAAAAAGAAAAGAAACAAGGACGTGTGTAACTCCAGTCAGAGAGTCTCAGCTCTAGTTCAGAGGTCAACAAGCTTTGCAAAGGATCAAATGATAAACACTTTGGCCCTCGATTAACTCAATGTTCCCATGATGCTGACAGCTCTGCCACTGTGGCTTGGGAGCAAGGGTGGATGGTCTCTGAAGTGCTGGGTGTGGTTATGCTCCTATAAAATCTGGACAGAGAGGGTTTGTCAGCCCTGGGACTTGGCCAGGGGGCTAAAGGATGGGGATCAGTAAGGATGCTTCCTGGACAGGATGTGGGGATTGTGTGTTCATCTGTCCAGATGTTTCTGGTATTGTTCTCTACAACGCTGATAGCTATATCTCTTTTCATTTTCATCTCACTGGTCTATGGCTTGGTTATTGTGCTGTGGCCCATTCTCAGCAAGGACGTGTTAAGACAGTGAAACATGCTGTGAGGGGAGCCTCTTTTCTGAGATTCACAGACCATAAGGTCTCCATTCACGTCAAGTGACTTGGATAAGGGGTGAGGTTTCACCAAAGTTGTCTAAGAGGCTAAGATAAGAGGAACAATTCCTTTGGGCTGTATATGTGCCAGGGTGCTTACTATGTTCTGTTCCCTTCTTATTTGTGGACTTTTTCAAGAGCACAAATATCTTATCAGGTAAAAGATGTGTGTTACATTTATTACAGGTATTTACAACTTTGAGTCTTAATTACATTAGCCAAGCATAAGTTCTGAGCATCTTATATACTTAATATGTTGGCCTCATTGTAGGAAACATGGATGTAGGAAAACTGAATGATAAACCTTAACATGATAAAAATACTTTCTCTTTCAAAATCATTCATTGAGGGTCTTTCTTAAAAATAGATTTGCTGTACAGAGGCAGCTGCCAGATTCTGGTTTCTAATATGAAAGGAAAGTGATAGTCACTCGGTCGTGTCTGACTCTTTGTGACCCCATGGACTGCAGTGTGTTAGGTTTCCCTGTCCTTCACCAACTCCCGGAGCTTTCTCAGACTCATGTGTGTTGAATCGATAATCCATTCCAACCATTTCATCCTCTGTTGTCCCCTTCTCCTCCTGCACTCAGTCTTTCCCAGCATCAGGGACTTCTCTAAATGAGTTGGTTCTTCAAATCAGGTGGCCAAAGTATTGGAGCTTCAACATTAGCATCAGTCCTTCCAATGAATATTCAGGGTTGATTTCCTTTAGGATTGACTGGTTTGAACTTCCTCCTCTCCAAGGGACTCTCAAGAGTCCTCTCCAACACGACATTTTAAAAGCATCAGTTCTTCAGTGCTCAGGCTTCTTTATGGTTCAACTTTCACATCCAAAGGTAACTACTGGAGAAACTGTAGCTTTGACTAGATGGACCTTTGTTGGAAAAGTGATGTCTCTGCTGCTCAATTAAAAGATCCAGGGGTCCTTGGAGGAATGCCCGAGTCTAGGGTTGGGGCCTGGAGTATACAAAGCAAAGTCTGTAGTGTGTTGGGCCTAAAAGTTAAGGAAGTACTCAAAAAAACAGAAACAGACACACACACAGAAAAAAAAATAAATAAACACCTGTAACCATAAGGATTTTCCAAAGGGACACAGAAGCCAACCTGGAGTTTCCTGTGACCAAAACTGGTGTGGAGTATAGTGGCATATAAAGTAATGTGTAAAATATCCCCAGGCTTCCCTGACAGTCCAGTGGTTAAGAAGCTGCCTTGCCATGAAGGGAACACAGTTTCAATCCTTAGTCCAGGAACTAAGATCTTACATGACAAGGAGCAACTAAGCCTGTCCACCACAACTACTGAGCTCTCAAGCCCAGAAGCCCTGGAGCCTGTGCTTCACAATAAGAGAAGCCACTACAATAAGAAGTCCACGCATCATAAGTGGGGTGTAACCCATGCTTGCCACTATCAGAGAAAGCAACAAAGACCCTACATAGCCAAAAATAGAGTTTTGAAATAAACATTAAAAAAAAACAAAAAAGAAACTATCCCTGAATCCACACAGTTAGACGTAAATGATCGAGTACATTAGAACTGGAGGAAGGAGATCTGTGCATAAAAGTTCTGAATCTCTGTAGGTCTTCTGCCCTTGTTGGGTGAGGCAGGGTGTGTTGGGGATGAGCAGAGCACTTCTGTCTTATACTTTGGGGTGTACTTGGTGAACTACATCCACAGGGGCCAGAGTGAAACAGTGGTGTGAGGCCATGTGACCAGAAAGGCTGGTGTACCTAACCCTGCCAGCTCATCAGTAGAGATCATTTTGACAGCATGGTCCCTGTATTTGATGATAAGGACATTTCACCTCTGTGTTCTCCAACACCCACTCCCAATCCATAGCTCCTGGGTCATCAAGACAGAAACAGACAGATCCCAGCTGAGACATTCTGCAAATGCCTTCATGGTTCTTCTGGAAACTGGAGGGTCTGGAAAACAAGGACAGTCTCAGAGCATGTTGCTTGGATGGGAAGATCCTGTGACTGGAAAATGAGGTGTACCAACTGGGGTCCTGGAACACAGAATAGTAGATGAGAATGAAGAAAGTCTGAATATTGTGTGGACTCCAGTTATTACTAATGTACCTAGATGGGACTTATGGTAAGGAGAAGGGGACAACGACAGAGGATGAGATGGTTGGATGGCATCACTGACTCAGTGGACAAGAGTTTGAACAAACCCTGGAAGATATCAGAGGACAGGGAATCCTGGTGTGCTGCTGTCCAATCGGTCACAAAGAGTCGGACATGACAGTCAAATGTACTAATGGCAATTATGGCAATTGTACTTATTATGGTATACAATTATGGCAAACGTACTACTGTGTTGACAGCAGGGGAAACAGGTGTAGGGAACACTCTTCTTTTATAGTTTTTCTGTAAATCTAAAAGCATTCTGAAAGGAAGTGTTGGGAGTAGCTTTCCTCAAGGCATTTTGAGCTAGCTTGTAAATATCAGGTATAAACTTTATTATTATTATTATAAATGTATTTATTTTGCTGCTATTGCTAAGTCACTTCAGTCATGTCTGACTCTGTGTGATCCCATAGACAGCCACCCACCAGGCTCCCCCATCCCTGGGATTCTCCAGGCAAGAACACTGGAGTGGGTTTTCATTTCCTTCTCCAATGCAGAAAAGTGAAAAGTGAAAATGAAGTTGCTCAGTCGTGTCCAACTCTTCACGATCCCATGGACTGCAGCCTACCAGGCTCCTCTATCCATGGGATTTTCCAGGCAAGAATACTGGAGTGGGGTGCCATTGATAATTGGAGGCTAATTATTTTACAATATTGTATTGGTTTTGCTACACATCAACATAAATCTGCCATGAGTGTATGCATGTTCCCCATCCTGAACCCCCCTCCCACCTCCCTCTCCACAAATCTTATTTATTTGGCTGCACCAACCTTTAGCCATGGCATGTGAGATCTTTATATGGGGCATGTGAATTCTTAGGGATGGCATGTGGGATCTTAGTTCCCTATCCTGGGATTGAGCCTGGGTCCCTGCCTTGGGAGCGTGGAGTCAGCCCCAGGACCATCAAAGAAGTGCCCAGGAACACACCTTTGGAGCAGTAAATGTGATGGAATCCCTCTCAGCCACAAGGCTCTTCGTGGATACCTGCTATATGGATGGCCTTGGGTTGTGCTCTGAGATATGTGGCTGGGCTTGGATAGATGGTTCCCTGGGGAAGTGATGGGTCCTGAGCTTGGTAAAATAACATGTGGAGATCAAAACCAGTGTGCAAGGGCCTCCCTAAAGGCTCAGTGTTAAAGAATCCACCTGTCAATGCTGGAGACATGGGTTCAATCCCTGGCCAAGAAGATCTCACATGCTGTTGTGGAGCAGCAATGCCTGAGAAACACAAATATTGAGCCAGTCCTATCAAGCCCAGGAGCTACAAGTGCTAAAATTCATGTGCCCTAGAACCCATGATCTGCAACAAAAGAAGTCACCCAAATGAGAAGGCCACACACCACAATTAGAGAGTTGCCCCCAGTCACTGCACCTAGAGAAAGTCTACAGCAATGGAGACACAGCACCACTAAAAATAAATAAATAAAATTATTTTTTTTTTAAGTGTGAAGAATATGGGCTTTGGGGGTGGAAAACAGGTTCAAATCCTCACTCTTCTTCTCCATGTGGTTGTATCAGGCCAGCTTAAGCTTGTTAATAAATTCCAAATAATTTGTATTCCCTGGATCATCGCTTCCCTAGTGACTCAGCCCTTAAAGATCTGCCTGCTACTTCAGGAGACCCAGGTTCAATCCCAGGGTCAGGAAGATTCCCCTGGAGGAGGAAATGGCAACCATTCTAGTATTCTTGCCTGGAGATAAGCATAGCAACAGCCTTCCTTGCCAGTGAATCAATGAAGTTGCTCAGTTGTATCCAACTCTTTGCAACCCCATGGACTGTAGCCTACTAGGTCCTCTATTCATGGAATTTTCCAGGTAGAAGTACTGGAGTGGGTTGCCATTTCCTTCTCCAGGGGAACTTCTTCACCCAGGGATCAAACCCAGGTCTCCTGCATTATAGGCAGATGCTTTACCGTCTGAGCCACCAGGGAAAACTTCCTTGAAAATGTAAATGTTTCCTTGGAAGGAAAGTTATGACCAACCTAGATAGCATATTCAAAAGCAGAGACATTACTTTGCCAACAAAGGTCCATCTAGTCAAGGCTATGGTTTTTCTTGTGGTCATGTATGGATGTGAGAGTTGGACTGTGAAGAAGGCTGAGTGCCAAAGAATTGATGCTTTTGAACTGTGGTGTTGGAGAAGACTCTTGAGAGTCCCTTGGACTGCAAGGAGATCCAACCAGTTCATTCTGAAGGAGATCAGCCCTGGGATTTCTTTGGAAGGAATGATGCTAAAGCTGAAACTCCAGTATTTTGGCCACCTCATATGAAGAATTGACACATTGGAAAAACTCCAATACTGGGAGGGATTACGGGCAGGAGGAGAAGGGGACGACAGAGGATGAGATGGCTGGATGGCATCACTGACTCGATGGTCATGAGTCTGAGTGAACTCCAGGAGTTGGTGATTGACAGGGAGGCCTGGCGTGCTGCCATTCATGGGGTCACAAAGAGTTGGACACGACTGAGTGAACTGAACTGAATGTGTGTAACAGTAATGGAGCAACACAGTGCCTTAGATCAAGCAGCACCCAAAAAAAGTCACTTTTAGTAAAATAGCCATATATGTATGTTAGTCTCTCAGTTGTGTCTGACTTTTTATGACCACAGGGACTCTAGCCCACCAGGCTCCTTGGAATTTCCCCTGGTAAGAATACTGGAGTGAGTTGCCATTCCCTTCTCTTGGGGGGATCTTCATAACCCAAAGATTTAACTCAGATCTCCTGCAGTACAGGCAGAATCTTTACTGTCTGAGGCACTAGCAAAGCCAAAAGTATCCATAATCACAGGATATTGCAAAGTGACCTGGGTTGTTTGTTTAAATGGGCAAGAGTCAACAGTTAACTGGGGTGCATTTTGAAGAATTTGAAGCAAGTTGTTCGGGTCTAATTCCTACGGAGTGTAACCCTATGTGTGTGTTAGTCTGAAAACAGACTGAGGCGAAATGGGCTATTGAATGTTGGCTTTTTTTTTTTTTTTTTTTTTAACTTCATTGCTCCATCTGACCATAATGTTGTGAGATTGAACGGGCACAAGTTAGAGAATATACGCAGCACAGTTGAGTGGACAGAGCTGCATAACAGACAGGTTTTTTTCTGTGTTTCCTATCACTTTGAAGTGATAAGAGGAAGACGCCAGAGCCTTCAGGGCTCTCGGAGGGCCAGGCTTTAGGGGTTTGACCTCGGGATCACCAGAGAAGTCACTGGGGAGCCTGAAGGCCCCCGGAGCTGCAGTCGGAGGGAACCTGCGTGGACTTGTCCATCACTAGGCGGCAGCGGACGCAGACGGTCTGCCAGGCACGCTGGTGGTGCACCGAGCACCGGTAAGCGAGCCGGGTAACACTGCCACCCCCATCTCTGGGCAACTGCAGGGCAAGTGTGCCTTCTGGGTTTGCAAGCTGTTCGCGCCCTTTTTTATCTCCTGCCTTGAAGAGCAAGTTGCCAACTCCGGGGCGGGGGGCAGGGGATATTAGGTATGGGGGTGGTCTAGGGGAGACTGGCAGATGTACTCTCTGCCTATTGTTCTGCCTGATGGGAAAATCGTGCAGGTAGCGGGTGCAGAGTCCTCTGGAGCTCTGTCAATGTTCAGGCACACGGGGGTGCAGGTACTCCAGCCTGTGCTGTGTGTGTGTGTGTGTGTGTGTGTGTGTGTGTGTGTGTGTGTGTGTGTGTGTGTGTGTGTGTGTGTGTGTGTGCGTGCTGCTAGACACGTGCGCTTGGGCGCTTGGGACTGTGCTATGGACAGCGAGCTGGGGTGACTGGGAGCCCTTGGCATGGGGGATGGGGGGCACGTGCCTCAGTGGTGTCTGCAGACCTGTTTCTCATGCCCAAGAGTCCCTAGGGTGCCCAGGAGGTTGGCGTGGGGACACCAGCACTGCATGAAGACGCTTGCTTGCAGTGCCCTTTTTTCCTTTTTCCACAACAGTAAGAAATAAGCATTTTCACAACAGGAAGCTTTGAATGTGCATGGGGAAAGGAAATCGTGAGTCAGCCACAGCAAAATGGAAAGAAAAAAAAAAAAAAAAGCCAGGGAAATCTGGTGTGCATGTTGAGTCATGAAGAAAAAGAAAAAAATGCTTGGTGGGTGAATTTGCTTTTAGCCTGCTGATTGCAATGGGAAAAAAATGTTAATAGAGAAGAGTCCATGAGGTTGGTTGTGACCATTTTGCAATAATTCGATTGTGCCCATCAAGAGACATGTGGTCTTTGCAGGGTTTTGCTGCATATACGCTATGGAATTGTTTTTTGTTTTTCTTTTGCATTTTTTTATTGTGATAAATGAAACGTGTTACTGATTTTGGCCATATTTCTAAGTGATTGAAACAGTTTTGCTTTAAGTACACTTTGGTGTGTGTGGTGGGAAGATGCCATTGTCACAGAAAAACTGCTGCAGACTGGGTCTGAGGGGACTGACTCCCATGGGTGGGAGTCTTCTTGAAATGGATAATGCTCGAAGTGGTGGTCATGCCTAGGTGAACCATCGAGAGGAAAAGGGGTTTGAAGGAAGGTTTTCAGAAAGCTACCTGGCAACATTCATTATGAAACAACCTGCTGCTGTATACACTGTCTGAAGACCTACACAATAAATGCAGGGAAAATAATATGTTACCATGTCATAAAATAAATAAAGACTGGGTTGAGCTTTGATAAATGTTATAGACATAGTTTATTTTCCCTTGGAAACCAGAATCTTTGAGGGTATATATTAGGAAAAAAAATTATCATTACATTGCAGAAGTGTATTTTCCAGATGGTAGAAACTTGGACATCTCTGTGCTTGTTTCTGTCAAGCATAGTGGAAAGACATTTCATCCTTTCTGTCTTTCTCACATACACACATACACACACACACACACACACACACACACACACACACACACACACACACACACACATACATGAACCCAACAAACGTATATCCCTTACGGAAAAATATTTGCAGGGATATTGTCATTCATGAATTAATGAACAAAACACATAAAAGCATTTATTAAAGGAATATTAGCATACATACAGTACCATGGGTAAAATAGACAGCTACTGTATAAAACAAGGAGCTCTCCTCAGTGTTCTTTGATGACCTACAGGGGTGGGATAGAGGACATGAGGGCCATTCAAGAGGGAAGGCATATATGTATAAGTATGACTGATTTGCACTGTTGTACAGCAGAAACTAATACAATGTTTCTGTATTCTGTATTAAATGTAAAGCAATTATCCTCCAGTTAAAAGTAATATACCTTTTTTTTTTTTTTAAGGAGTGTTAGAAATCACTATATATATTGGTGTTGACCATACAGGTTGGATAAGGCTTGTCCTGCCCTGCTGGGGTGACACATGATCCTGAAAATGTATACTGACAGGTGGCTTTTTGGCATAAACTGATAGGTCTTCCAGCCCCATTGGGGTTTTGCAGGTTGGGGAAGCTAATACTCCATGTGACCCTCAGCATGCATTTGCTTTACTCTTCACTGCCTTGAATTCTCCTCCTCTTGTACACATGAAAATTTAGCAAGGTGTAGATCAGGAAGCATTAGAAACAACAGCTGGCATTTTGTGTCCACAAGAATGAGCCTCTCTTTCCCCAGTCCATGGTCAGTCTTGTTTTCTGACTTTCCTTCTGGTAGGTTCAACAGACAAGTCATTTCTGGGAGGGCCTGTAGACATCCCTAGATGTCTGAAAAGATCCTGAAGTTATGAAGTTTTTCACCTGTAAAGACTCTGAGAATCCTCAGGATTTCTTCCTTAGGGGTTCACAAAGGCTTCTCACCTATGTATCTGGGACCTCACAACATAGAGTACATGTTCAGTTTAAGGAAGCAAACAGGAGCTTAAGAGAGTAGATTCACATAGCTGGTCTGTGCATGTGTATTTAACTTTTTATTTTTAATTGGAGTATAGCTGATTAACAATGCTCTGATGGTTTCAGGTGGACAGCAAAGGGACTCAGCCATATATATTATATACCTGCATCCACTTTCCCCCAAACCCCCATCCCATCTAGGCTGCTGACACTGAGCGGAGTTCCCTGTGCTGTACAGCAGGTCCTTGTTGGTCACCCATTAGAAATACAACAGAGTTGATTCACACAGCTTCTTAATGGGGAGCCCTTGCATGTGTGTGGCTGGATGTTAGCCTGGGTGGGGGATCCGCTGACTCCTAGCACCTTGGGTAATGAAAGGTTCTGCAGACCAGCGCAGCCTATGTGTAGACCTAACAGATGACAGACCTGCTCTCTCACTCACTGTCATGTCTCAGGGACAGTGCATCAGCAGTTCAGTGGGGAGGAATTTCTGCGTGGGTTTTCAGGGTGGTGATAGAAATGGGCACCTCTTAGGCAGGCTGAGAGACTGAAGATACAGGTCCCAAGCCTACATGGATGTGACCTGTTTCTTCATCCATGAAATAGGGAGTTGGCATTTAATGTTTTCTAAGGATCCATTTAGCCGTGATTGTTTTCAATTCTCAGGGAGAGAAGCCAGGAGTTTAAGTTCCCCTTACGTAACACATCCCACATAGTGCCTTGTGGTGGTCATTTGCTACCAATATTCATGTGAGTGAAGATGTATATCTCTCACACACACACTCATGGGTAGTATCTTTGAGATCCTTTTATAGATAAAAAGGGTTCTTGTCAGCAGACTTAGTTTTTCTGTCTGTAGGAGGTTCTAATGCATTGGAAAGTGTGCTTCCCAGATACACCTACTTAGGTGTTCTGTGATCAAGTTCAGTCAGTTCAGTTCAGTTGCTCAGTCCTGTCCAACTCTTTGCAACCCCATGAATCACAGCACACCAGCCCTCCCTGTTCATCACCAACTCCTGGAGTTCACTAAAACTCACATCCATTGATTTGGTGATCCCATCCAGCCATCTCATCCTCTGTTGTCCCCTTCTCCTCCTTCCCACAATCCCTCCATCCCTCCCAGCATCAGAGTCTTTTTCAATGAGTCAACTCTTTGCATGATGTGGCCAAAGTATTGGAGTTTCAGCTTTAGCCTCAGTCCTTCCAATGAACACCCAGGACTGATCTTTAGAATGGACTGGTTGGATCTCCTTGCAGTCCAAGGGACTCTCAGGAGTCTCCTCCAATACCACAGTTCAAAAGCATCAATTCTTCAGTGCTCAGCTTTCTTCACAGTTCAACTCTCATTTCCATACATGACCACTGGAAAAACCATAGCCTTGACTAGACAGACTTTGTTGGCAAAGTGATGTCTCTGCTTTTGAATATGCTATCTAAGTTGATCATAACTTTCCTTCCAAGGAGTAAGTGTCTTTTAATTTCATGGCTGCAATCACCATCTGCAGTGATTTTTGGAGCCCCCAAAAATAAAGTCTGACACTGTTTCCACTGTTTTTCAAATATTTTCCATGAAATGATGGGACCAGATGCCATGATCTTAGTTTTCTGAATGTAAGCTGTTAGCAAATGAAGTTCTCTTGGGTGCAGCTTTACAAGTCCTGTTATTTAACAACTGTTACAAAGCTCAGCCAGTGGGCTCTTAAACATATTTGGAGGCCATTCAAAATAAAATAACAATGGGGCTTCCCTGGTGGTCCAGTGGTTAGGACTTTGCCTTCCAAGGCAGGAGGTGTGGGTCCATTCCCTGGTCAGACAACTGAAGTTTCACATGCATTGTGACTCAGCCATAATAATAATAATAATGATAAAAGTGTCCAGTTTTTTTTTAAGTAAAATAACTGGAAATTCAAGGAAAGTATTTAACATGTATACATACAGATACCTGCATATATATGTATATACACATGCGTGCATGTTATATATGTATTCACACAAGCATGTAAGTATATGTATATGTACTGATACATACATAAATCCATGTGATTATCAGACATTTAGGAATAAAGTAAAATGTTCATGTACAATAAGTATCTGATACATATTGAGTAAATAACCTGTTTGTAAATGTGGTTCAGCTGAGTAACAATCAGACAATATTCTGAGATATGGTATTTTCAAAATTTGTGGTCATCTACATTGTGCTAAAAGGGAAACACTTAAAACAGATGGTTTTCTCTTAATTTACAGAGATGCTAGCACTATTCTGAAAGTGAAATTTTTAGTCACTCAGTAGTGTCTGACTCTTTATACCTCATGGACTGTAGCACTGCCAGGCTCCTCTGTCCAGTGGACTCACCAGGAAAGAATACTGGAGCAGGCTGTCATTCCCTTCTCTAGGGGATCTTCCCAACCCAGGGATTGAACCTAAGTCTTCCACATTGCAGGTGGATTCTTTACTGTCAGAGCCATCAAGGAAGCCCTAACTGTGTTTTAATACCTTTTCCCACAGAGTTTCCCAGAATTGAAAAGTGGCCCCTTATTTCATAAACTTGAGGTTTGTTTTCAAGAGCCAGGGTTTATACTTACCTGGAGGGTATGATTCCCTAGGCTGTGGTATAGTCTTTAGTAACATTTTCTTCTTTAAAAAAAATAAGGAAAAGAAAAATCTGTGTTACTAATATTAGAGCATTTTTATTAAAAACAGGGACTTCCTTGGCAGCCCAGAGATTAAGACTCTCACCTTCCACTGCAGGCAGGAATCTGTTCAATCCCTGGTTGAAGAGTTAAGATCCCACATGCCAAGCTGTGTGACCAGCAAAAATTTACATAAATAAGACATAAAAAGCATATAGAAGTTCAGGAAAGCAGAAGAAAGACAGTAAAAACTGTCCCCAGCATCACATTCAAAGAGAGCAGTGTGTCCCCTTTTGGACAAGTGATCATACTTTTTATACTTGATGTAAACAGCATTTTTTCCTCGTGTGTCTGTGGTGTCTGGCACTGTTAAGATCTGGCCACCTAGAGGGAACACCGTGGACTTGTAGGGATGTTCCCAGTCTTTCCTAATGGGAAGTAATACAGCAGCAGGCATACATAGTAAAATACTCCTGCTGCTGCTAAGTTGCTTCAGTCTTGTCTGACTCTATGTGACCCCATAGATGGCAGCCCACTAGGCTCCCCCGTTCCTGGGATTCTCCAGGCAAGAACACTGGAGTGGGTTGCCATCGCCATACTCCTGCTCTTATTCATTTCCTTAGAAGGACGTCTGAACATGGAATTGCCAGTCTTTTGGAAAGTGGGGCCCTGCAAGTTGCCCTCCGGCAGGTGGGTCTCTTTGATACCCCACCACCAGCCTGTTCGGAGAAGGCAATGGCACCCCACTCCAGTACTCTTGCCTGGAAAATCCCATGGATGTAGGAGCCTGGTAGGCTGCAGTCCATGGGGTCGCTAGGAGTTGTACAAGACTGAGCAACTTCACTTTCACTTTTCACTTTCATGCATTGGGGAAGGAAATGGTAACCCACTCCAGTGTTCTTGCCTGGAGAATCCCAGGGACTGGGGAGCCTGGTGGGCTGCTGTCTCTGGGGTCGCACAGAGTCGGACACGACTGAAGTGACCTAGCAGCAGCAGCAGCAGCAATCAGCCTATTGGTCCAGTCCAGCTTCTCCCGAAACCTCATCCATGTTAGATGTTTTAAAAACTCTGTGACTTGGGACTTCCCTGGTTGTCCATGGGTTAAGAAACTGCCTTGCAGTGCCAGGGGACACTGGTTCGATCCCGAGTCAGGGAACTGAGTGTCACATGCCTCAGAGCAACTAAGCCTATACACTACAACTTGAGGGCCCATGCACAGTGATCAAAGTTCCTGCATGCCACAACGAAGACCCCACATGTGAAATAAATTAAAAATTCCTTTTTTTTAAAAAATTCTGTGACTTGATAGGCAAATCTGTTTCATTGTTGACCTGCATTTCCTGGGTGACTAGCAGAGCTGACCTTCTTTGTGTGTTATTATCTGTACATTTGTATTTTTTCTTGTGTGCATTACTGCTCTGTCTCTTTCTACTGACAGCAGGACCTTTCTTTCTTTCTTTCTTTTTAAATATTGGAGTATAGTTGATTAACAATAATGCATTAGTTTCATGTATACAGCAAAGTGACTCGGTATACATGTATGTGTCTCTGTTGTTTTTCAAGTTCTTTTCCCATTTAGGTTACTGCAGATACTGAACAGTTCCCTGGGCCATACCACAGGTCCTTGTATTTGTTTTAAATATAGCTGTGTGTACATTTTCATCCCAAACTCCCAATTTGACCCTCTCCCACCATTTCCCCCTGGTAAATTTAAATCCATTCTGTTAAGTCTGTGAGTCTGTTCTGTTTTGTAAATCAGTTTATTTGTATTGTTTTGTTTAGATTCCACATATAAGCAATAACATATGAGATTTTTCTTTCTCTGACTGCAAATGACATCATTTCATTCTTTTTAAGGACCAAATAATCTTCTATTGTATATATGTACCACATGTATCTGTCAATGGACATTTAGGGTGCTTCCATGTCTTGCCTGTTGCAAATAGTGTGTCAATGACTACTGGGGTGCGTGTATCCTTTCAAATCATATTTTTCTCTGGATATATGCCCAAGAGAGGGATTACAGGGTCATATGGTAGCTTTTTTAGTTTTTGGAGCAACATCCATACTGTTCTCCATTCTGACTGTATCAAATTACATTCCCACCAGTAGTGTCGTAGGGTTCACTGGGTCCTTTATTGATCATTGTTCTTTATGTTGCAAATAGATGCTCAAGCTGTATTGTGTGCTTTTCAAACACTGATGGTTGATTGTGTCTGTATATGCTCAGTTGGGTCCAAGTCTTTGCCACCCCGTGGACTGTAGCCCACCAGCCTCCTCTGCCCATGGACTTTTCCAGGCAAGAGCACTGGCGTGGATTACCCTTTCCAACCCCAGGAGATGATTGGTTAGGGTTCAGTTCAGTTCAGTTCAGTCACTCAGTTGTGTCTGACTCTTTACAATTTATGAATCACAGCATGCCAGGCCTCCCTGTCCATCACCAACTACTGGAGTTCACTCAAACTAACATCCATCAAGTCGGTGATGCCATCCAGCCATCTCATCCTTTGTCATCCCCTTCTCCTCCTGCCCCCAATCCCTCCCAGCATCAAAGTCTATTCCAATGAGTCAGCTTTTTGCATGAGGTGGCCAAAGTATTGGAGTTTCAGCTTTTGCATCAGTCCCTCCAATAAACATCCAAGATTGATCTCCTTTAGGATGGACTGGTTGGATCTCCTTGATGAAAGAAGAAGAGGAGAGTGAAAAAGTTGGCTTAAAGCTCAACATTCAGAAAACTAAGATCATGGCATCTGGTTCCATCATTTCATGGGAAATAGATGGGAAAACAGTGATAACAGTGTCAGACTTTACTTTTTATTGGGGGTTGGGGCTCCAAAATCACTGCAGATGGTGATTGCAGCCATGAAATTAAAAGACACTTACTCCTTGGAAGGAAAGTTATGACCAACTTAGATAGCGTATTAAAAAATAGAGACATTTCTTTGCCAACAAAGGTCCATCTAGTCAAGGCTTTGGTTTTCCTAGTAGTCATGTATGGATCTGAGAGTTGGACTGTGAAGAAAGCTGAGTGCTGAAGAATTGATGCTTTTGAACTGTGGTATTGGAGGAGACTCCTGAGAGTCCCTTGGACTGCAAGGAGATCTAACCAGTCCATTCTAAAGGAGATCAGTCCTGAGTGTTCTTTGGAAGGACTGATGCTAAAGCTAGTTCTAATTCCTAAGAGGTTATGAAGTGATCAAAGAGACCAGAATATTTGACCAAGAATTCAGTCCCCATGTTTTGCCCATTTATGGTTGGTCCCTGAAGGAGACATTGGGTGCCTCTTGGCACTGGAAGGTCAGTATAATCCCCCAAGAGGTTTCTGCCATAAGCCATATAAGGTCACTTTAGAACTGCAGAGCAGGGCTCCTCACTTGCTTCATCCAGGATGTGTCACTCATTCACACAAGCACACCATTGAGTTAGTAAAGTACATCAGAAAATGTGCTTACTAGAAAAACAAAGATCTAGAGCTCCAAGTATCATTACTTTGTTCTGAAGAATCCCAGATGAGCACCCAAGGTGAAAGGGTGTTGCTGAACTACTACAGACACCAGGATTCTTGGCCTCCGGAGGAGGAGAATTCAATCTGGGGCTTGATTGCTCAGAGCTTTTGTGTAAAAAAGTTTCTTTAAAGTATAAAATAGATAGAGAAAGTTTTTGACATCAAAAGTGGGCAGAAAGAGTACCCCCTTCTAGTCTTTAGCTGGATATTATATAGCTACTAGCAGTCTGCTAATTAAAGAAAGGAGATGTCTCAAAACTCAGAGAATGGCACCAGATGAGTCATCCTTGGCCATAAAATGGTTGACATGAATCTTGAAGAAAGGCAGATCTCCATACAATATATAGTTTCATTAATATAGATTAGGAGAACAATGTATGAGTATAATATACTGGTTTGTCAATTCTGTTCTGAGCCTTTAGGTGGAACCCACTTGAAGACAGAGTCTAGGGTAAATGCATAGTACATTAACATAGCTTAAGACAATCATTTCCAGAAGAAAAATGCATTGGTTATCTCAAGGTTTGAGAAAAGTTAAGTTCAGGTGGAAGTAGGTGTCATTATGCTAACACAAAATTTTTAGAGAAACTTCTTTTTTATATTTGTATAGAGAAGGGGGAAAATGGGTAACACTAGTTTGTTTCATCCTGACACTTGAGAGATAAAAAGATGTCTGACACTTGCAGCCTATCTTGCTGACTCTAGCTAAAGATTTGCCAAGTTTGCTTATCCTTGCAAAGAAGCAGCTTTCAGTTTTATTAATCATTACTATTGTTCCATTATTTTTTCTCTTATTTCTGCTTGGGTATTTATCATATTTTTCTTTCTACAATTTTTTTGTTTCTTTTGTTCTTTTCCCTGGTGTTTTAGGTGTCATCCCCATTCCATTCCAGTGCACCAGCCCCAAGCATCCTGTATCATGCATCGAACCTGGACTGGCGATCCGTTTCACATATGAAAATATCCATGTTTCAGTGCCATTCTCCCAAACCATCTCACCTTCACCCTCTCCCACAGAGTCCAAAAGACTGTTCATTACATCTGTATCTATTTTGCTGTCTTGCATACAGGGTTATCATTACCATCTTTCTAAATTACATATATATGTGATAGTATACTGTTTTGTGTTTTTCTTTCTGGCTTACTTTGTATAATAGTCTTCAGTTTCATCCACCTCATTAGAACTGATTCAAATGTATTCTTTTTAATGGCTGAGTAATATTCTATTGTGTATATGTATCACAGCTTTCTTTTTTTTAATTTTATTTTATTTTTAAACTTTATATAATTGTATTAGTTTTGCCAAATATCCAAATGAATCCGCCACAGGTATACATGTGTTCCCCATCCTGAACCCTCCTCCCTCCTACCTCCCCATACCATCCTTCTGGGTCGTCCCAGTGCACTAGCCCCAAGCATCCAGTATCGTGTATCGAACCTGGACTGGCAACTCATTTCTTACATGATATTTTACATGTTTCAATGTCATTCTCCCAAATCTTCCCACCCTCTCCCTCTCCCACAGAGTCCATAAGACTGTTCTATACATCAGTGTTTCTTTTGCTGTCTCGTACACAGGCTTATTGTTTCCATCTTTCTAAATTCCATATATATGCGTTAGTATACTGTATTTATGTTTTACCTTCTGGCTTACTTCACTGTGTATAATAGGCTCCAGTTTCATCCACCTCATTAGAACTGATTCAAATGTATTCTTTTTAATGGCTGAGTAATACTCCATTGTGTATATGTACCACAGCTTTCTTATCCATTCATCTGCTGATGGACACCTAGGTTGCTTCCATGTCCTGGCTATTATAAACAGTGCTGCGATGAACATTGGGGTACATGTGTCTCTTTCCCTTCTGGTTTCCTCGGAGTGTATGCCCAGCAGTGGGATTGCTGCATCATAAGGCAGTTCTATTTCCAGTTTTTTAAGGAATCTCTACACTGTTCTCCATAGTGGCTGTACTAGTTTACATTCCCACCAACAGTGTAAGAGGGTTCCCTTTTCTCCACACCCTCTCCAGCATTTATTATTTGTAGACTTTTGGATCGCAGCCATTCTGACTGGTGTGAAATGGTACCTCATAGTGGTTTTGATTTGCATTTCTCTGATAATGAGTGATGTTGAGCATCTTTTCATGTGTTTGTTAGCCATCTGTATGTCTTCTTTGGAGAAATATCTATTTAGTTCTTTGGCCCATTTTTTTGATTGGGTCGTTTATTTTTCTGGAGTTGAGCTGTAGGAGTTGCTTGTATATTTTTGAGATTAGTTGTTTGTCAGTTGCTTCATTTGCTATTATTTTCTCCCATTCTGAAGGCTGTCTTTTCACCTTGCTAATAGTTTCCTTTGATGTGCAGAAGCTTTTAAGGTTAATTAGGTCCCATTTGTTTATTTTTTATTTTATTTCCAATATTCTGGGAGGCTGTGATGTATGTCAGAGAGTGTTTTGCCTATGTTCTCCTCTAGGAGTTTTATAGTTTCTGGTCTTACGTTTAGATCTTTAATCCATTTTGAGTTTATTTTGGTGTATGGTGTTAGGAATATATCTACCTAAAGAAACTAAAGACCTATATATAGAAAACTATAAAACACTGGTGAAAGAAATCAAAGAGGACACTAATAGATGGAGAAATATACCATGTTCATGGATTGGAAGAATCAATATAGTGAAAATGAGTATACTACCCAAAGCAATTTATAGATTCAACGCAATCCCTATCAAGCTACCAACAGTATTCTTCACAGAGCTAGAGCAAATAATTTCACAATTTGTATGGAAATACAAAAAACCTCGAATAGCCAAAGCGATCTTGAGAAAGAAGAATGGAACTGGAGGAATCAACCTACCTGACTTCAGGCTCTACCACAAAGCCACAGTTATCAAGACAGTATGGTACTGGCACAAAGACAGAAATATTGATCAATGGAATAAAATAGAAAGCCCAGAGATAAATCCACGCACATATGGACACCTTATCTTTGACAAAGGAGGCAAGAATATACAATGGATTAAAGACAATCTCTTTAACAAGTGGTGCTGGGAAATCTGGTCAACCACTTGTAAAAGAATGAAACTAGACCACTTTCTAACACCATGTATCACAGCTTTCTTATCCATTTGTCTGGTGATCGATATCTAGGTTGCTTCCATATCCTGGCTATTATAAACAGTGCTGTGATGAACACTGGGGTACACCTGTCTCTTTCAATTCTGGTTTTCTTGATATCCCAGCAGTGGGATTGCTGGGTCATATGTCAGTTCTATTTCCAGTTTTTTAAAGAATCTCCACACTGTTCTCCACAGTGGCTGTACTAGTTTGCATTCCCACCAAAAAATGTAAAAAGCTTTCCCTTTTCTCCACACCCTCTCCAGCAAGTATTGCTTGTAAGACTTTTGGATAGCAGCCATTCTGACTGGCATGTTATGGTATCTCATTGTGATTTTGATTTGCATTTCTCTGATAGTGAGTGATGTTGAGATCTTTTCATGTGTTTGTTGGCAACCTGTATGTCTTCTTTGGGGAAATGTCTGTTTAGTTCTTTGGTCCACTTTTTGATTGGGTCTTTATTTTTCTGGAATTGAGCTGCAAGAGTTGCATATATATTTTTGAGATTAATTATTTGTCAGTTGCTTCATTTGCTATTATTTTCTCCCATTTTGAAGGCTGTCTTCTCATCTTGCTTAAAGTTTCCTTTGTTCTGCAAAAACTTTTAATGTTAATTAGGTCTCATTTGTTTATTTTTGTATTTATTTCCAATATTCTGGAATGTGGGTCATAGAAGATCCTGCTGTGATTTATGTCAGAAAGTGTTTTTGCCTATGTCTGGCTCGAGGAGTTTTATAGTTTCTGGCCATACGTTAAGATATTTAATCCACTTTGAGTTTATTTTTGTGTATGGTGTTAGAAAGTGTTCTAGTTTCATTCTTTTACAAGTGGTTGGCTAGTTTTCCCAGAACAACTTATTAAAGAGATTGTCTTTTCTGTATTGTATATTCTTCCATCCTTTGTCAAAGATAAGGTGACCATAGATGCATGGATTTATCTCTGGGCTTTCTATTTTGTTTCATTGATCTATATTTCTGTCTTTGTGCCATTACCATACTGTCTTGGTGACTGTGGCTTTGTAGTAGAGGATGTGTCAGTCAGGTTGATTCCTCCAGTTCCATTCTTTGTTCTCAAGATTAGTTTGGTTATTCGAGGTTTTCATATTTCCATACAAGTTGTGACATTATTTGTTCTAGTTCTCTGAAAAAATACCATTGGTAGTTTGAATCTATAGATTTCTTTGGGTAGTATACTGATTTTCATTGTATTGCTTCTTCTGATCCATGAACACAGTATATTTCTCCATCTATTAGTGTCCTCTTTTATTTCTTTCACCAGTGTTTTATAGTTTTCTATATATAGGTCTTTTGTTTCTTTAAGTAGATATATTCTTAAGTATTTTATTCTTCTCATTGCAATGGCGAATGGAATTGTCTTAATCTCTATTTCTGTTTTCTCATTGTTATTGTATAGGAATGCAAGGGATCTCTGTGTGTTGACTTTATACTCTACAAATTTACTATAGTCATTAATTAGCTCTAGTAATTTTCTGGTGGAGTCTTTAGAATTCTCTGTGTAGAGGATCATGTCATCTGCAAACAGTGAGAGTTTTACTTCTTTTCCAATCTTGACCATTTTTATATCTTTTTCTGCTCTGATTGCTGTGGCCCAAACTTCCAAAACTATGTTGAATGGTACTGGTGAGAATGGGCACCATTTTCTTGTTCCTGACTTTAGGGGAAATGCTTTCAGTTTTTCATCATTGAGGATAATGTTTGCTGTGGGTTTGTCATATATAGCTTTTATTATGTTGAGGTATGTTCCTTCTATTCCTGCTTTCTGGAGGGTTTTTATCATAAATGGATGTTGAATTTTGTCAAAGACTTTCTCTGCATCTATTGAGATAATCATATGGTTTTTACTTTTCAGTTTGTTAATATGGTGTATCACATTAATTGATTTGCCAATATTGAAGAATCCTTGCATCGCTTGGATAAAAGCCCATTTGATCATGATGCATGATCTTCTTTTAATGTAAATTTATTTTAATTGGAGGCTAATTACTTTACAATATTGTATTAGTTTTCCCATACATCAACATGTATCTGCCACAGATGTACACGTTTCCCATCATGAACCCCCCTCGCACATCCCTCCCCATACCATCCCTCTGGGTCGTGTGTGCTTTCCCAGTCTACACTGCTCAGGTTCTAGGTTGCTCTGCTAGGAACTGTCTGAGGCCGGTCCTGGACTGAGAGCACTTCCCAGGTCTAAGACATTCAGGTTAAGGTTCTTGGGTACTCCACAAAGGCACAGACTTAATTTGGCCTGTGTTTTGTGCCCTTTCCCAGTCTGAGCAGCTCAGGTGACCAGAAGCTTGGGAAGCTATGACTTACCACTTCCTCCATCCCAGCCACTCAGTTTTCTGGGTGTACAATGGGCACACCTTCTCAGGTGTGCTGTGTGTCTCCTCTGGGGAGCTGATCTCTGGCTGTGACTTTCCCGGCAGATGTCGACCATCCAGAATCCCAAGGAGTCTTGGTTAGCAAAGAAGCCTGCTTGCAGTTTGGTAGATGATGCTTCTCTTGGGCCATGATTGTCCCCTTCCAGATCTGGCTGCCCTCACCTGTCTGTCGTCAGTGGGGGATGGGCCGGTCCACAGCTAGCTACTCTAGTCCATCCTTTGTTCAGTGAGAGGGCCTGGCAGTGTTTTAGGTTAGGGCTTTTTGCGGGATACCTATCCCATAGTCTGGTTTGCTATCTCAAGTCAGTCCTTTCAGATTGCCCTTAGGGCATTCAGGTCCAGTCCTTACTCTAAGCAATGAAGCCCCTGCCTCACTGCCCAGCCCCCTCATGCTAGTGGCGGATGTAAGCGTATGAGCAGCTTCTCCACTGGAAGTTGCCTTAGGCATGTAATCTGTGGGTTTAATTATTTATTTTTCCTCCTGGTAATGTTGCCCTCTGGTAATGTTCCAAGGCTCACCACAGATTTGCTGGTGAGTGTGTTTCCTGGTGTTTGGAAACTTCTCTCTTTTTTTAAGACTCCCTTCCGGGGATGGATCTGCATCCCTCCCTCGTTTATTTCTCTTTATATCTTTTGTCTTTTTCCCCCTATCTCCTTTCGAAGACAATGGGCTGCCTTTCTGGGTGCCTGACGTACTCTGCCAGCATTCAGTTGTTTTGTGTAATTTGCTCAGCGTTCAAATGTTCTTTCAATGAATTTGTGGAGGAGAAAGTGGTCTCCCAATCCTATTCCTCTATAATTTTAGGATCACCCCTGGAATCAACCTTTCTGACTTCAGATTATATTACAAAGCTACAGTCATCAAGAAAGTACTGATTGAAAAACAGAAATATAAATCAATGAAACAAGACAGAAGGCCCAGAAATAAACCCATGCAGCTATGGGTACCTTATTTTTGACAAATGAGGCAAGAATATACAATGTGGCAAAGACAACCTCTTCAATAAGTGGTACCAGGAAAACTGGACAGCTACATGTAAAGGAATGAAATTAGAACACTTCCTAAAATGACCCACAGAGATCAACTCAAAATGGATTAAAGACCTAAATGAAAGACCAGAAATTATAAAACTCTAAGAGGAAAACACTCAATGACATAAATCAAAGCAATACCCTCTATGAGCCACTTTTGAGAGTAATGGAAATAAAAGCAGAAATAAACAAATAAGACTTGATGAAACTTAAAACCTGTTTCACAGCAAAGGAAACTATAAGCAAAGTGAAGAGACACCCCTCAGAATGGGGGAAAATAATAGCAAATGAAACAAGCATTAATTTCCAAAATATATGAGCACCTCATACAACTCAATTCCAGGAAAAAAACAAAAAACAATCCAATTAAAAAGAGGAAAAATGAAAACAGTGGTAAAAAACATAAACATACATTTCTCCAAAGAAGACATAAAGATGGATAACAAACACATGAAAAGATGCTCAATATTACTTGTTACTGTAGAAATGCATTTCAATACTACAATGAAATACCATCCCACACGAGTCAGATCAGATCAGATCAGTCACTTAGTCATGTCCGACTCTTTGCGACTTCATGAATCACAGCACGCCAGGCCTCTCTGTCCATCACCAACTCCTGGAGTTCACTCAGACTCACGTCCATCGAGTCAGTGATGCCATCCAGCCATCTCATCCTCTGTCGTCCCCTTCTCCTCTTGCCCCCAATCCCTCCCAGCATCAGAGTCTTTTCCAATGAGTCAACTCTTCGCATGGGGTGGCCAAAGTATTGGAGTTTCAGCTTTAGCATCAGTCCTTCCAAAGAACACCCAGGACTCATCTCCTTTAGAATGGACTGGTTGGATCTACTTACAGTCCAACGGACTCTCAAGAGTCTTCTCCAACGCAACAGTTCAAAATCATCAATACTTCAGTGCTCAGCCTTCTTCACAGTCCAACTCTCAAATCCATACATGACCACTGGAAAAGCCATAGCCTTGACTAGACGGACCTTTGTTGGCAAAGTAATGTCTCCACTTTTCAATATGCTATCTAGGTTGGTCATAACTTTCCTTCCAAGAAGTAAGCATCTTTTAATTTCATGGCTACAGTCACCATCTGCAGTGATTTTGGAGCCCAGAAAAAATAAAGTCTGACACTGTTTCCACTGTTTCCCCATCTATTTCCCATGAAGTGATGGGACCGGATGCCATGATCTTCGTTTTCTGAATGTTGATCTTTAAGCCAACTTTTTCACTCTCGTCTTTCATTTTCATCAAGAGGCTTTTTAGTTCCACTTCACTTTCTGCCATAAGGGTGATGTCATCTGGATATCTGAGGTTATTGATATTTCTCCTGGCAATCTTGATTCCAGCTTGTGCTTCTTCCAGCCCAGCATTTCTCATGATGTACTCTCCATAGAAGTTAAATAACCAGGGTGACAATTCACAGCCTTGACTTCCACCTTTTCCTGTTTGGAACCAGTCTGTTTTTCTATGTCCAGTTCTAACTGTTGCTTCCTGATCTGCATATAGATTTCTCAAAAGGCAGGTGAGGTGATCTGGTATTCCCATCTGTTTCAGAATTTCCACAGTTTATTGTGATCCACACAGTTAAAGGCTTTGGCATAGTCAATAAAGCAGAAATAGATGTTTTTCTGGAACTCTCTTGATTTTTCCATTGGGTAGGTAAGTAAAATTTATGTACATTAAAGTTTAACTGCAAGGGGAAAAGAACAGTAAGAAAAACAATTGAATAAATGTAGAAAAATTAATAATATGTTTAAAAAATTAAAATTAAAAAAAAAAAGGAGGGAGAAAATGGAAACCTCCAGAGAACTGTAAAATCCCAATGCATAGACAGAGGATTATATAAGCAATAAAAAAAAAAAAAAAGTGACTTTGCAAAAAAAATACTCAAAACTTTCATTAGATTTCATAGTACCAATAAAATCAACAACTACAGCAGACGTGGAGGAAATGGGGAAAAAAGGAAAATGAAAATTCAGTAGGCTCTGTAGAACAAGTCAAAACATAAGACTAATACTTGATTTTCTTGAGTCCCTGCTATCAGTCGTTTCCCTCTGGTAGGAAGGTTTTGGGTCTTCTTCCTCAGCCACACTAACCCTGGGGGTCCACTGTGGTTTTACGTCCATTTCTGCATGTGGATCATCCACTGGAATTTGCTCTGTGGCTGCCTTGGAGGACTTGGATCTGCCCCTGTGAGGGCCAGATGTGGATGTGCTGCTGCAAAGGGAGGCTGTTGACATGCAGCCTGTCATGTCATCTGGTGCCTGCAATGGCTCCTCTGCCCCTTCCTTGCTTGCAGGCCCAAGAGCCTCTGGCAGTGAAGACTGGGGTGGCGATATAAAATACCCAGGGTCCCAGGGTTCTCTCACATTCCTCTGGCAGCGTCTAATTCTACATGTGGCCGTGGTCATGCCCCCAGTCTGGGGCACCTGGAAGGGGCTGGACAAGACAAGAGAGCAGGCAGCCTGCACAGTTGGCCTGCAGGCTGCCATCACCCAGTGGTGAGTACTGGCTCCTTCTGGGAGGTGCCATGAGACTGAAGAAAGAGTTGAACGATGGCCTGGGGCAAGGTGTACATGCCAGGCCTGAAGCCCCAAGCACACAGTCCCTCTGGGTTAGGAGCTGTAAGCCATGCCCAGGATCCTGGGCCCAAATCTTGACCAACTGTGGAAAGGGTAGTGGACAGCACTTCCAGGGTCATGTCTCAAGCCCAGAGATAGTCACACTAGTCTTCTAAGGCTCCAGAGCCCCTACCTGGCCGACTCTGTTCCACTGAGCATATGCTTCCAATCACATTGCCTCTCTTGCATCTGGGAATACCCAAGTGCCCATTTGATTTGGCCTGCAGAAATTCGAACCACAAGTTGCTGCTCCCATATCCAAAAAGCACACTCCTGTATCCCACTGGATCTTTAACCACAAAATGCTCTCCCAAAGTGTCCAGTGAAAATGCAAGGGTTCAAATTGGCTGGATCATTTCTTCCAGGGGATGGAGAGCTGGATGCTTTCTGGTTGATAGCAGAGTGTGTACAAATCTGTTTGCTACAGTTCAGCTCCTTTGCTCAGGGACCCCAGAGACATATGGTACAGATTTCTGTCTGTGTCTTTCTGTCTCTGATTCTGGCACACACTCTTTTTCTGATTATTTTCTGAGGATGTAGTAGGGGCTTGTGTCTGTGTGTCTCTGTCTCTCTAACTGGTGCTGTTGCCCTCTACCACTCTCTGGACACCAGAGCTCAGAAATACACTTCACCTTGGCCTGAAGCCAAAGACCTCTCCTGCTATGCGAGTTGCACCCTTAGGAGATCAGACTTTGGCAGTCCACATATTTGGAGAATGCTTTTCCAAACTTAAACAGCAAATACCAGTGATCTCTGCTTAACCACAGAAGGAGACAGGCATCCCTCCCTCCCTAGAAATGTAGATATGAATGCTGTTCAGGATTAAGGCTGCTTGGCCACACTTTGGACAGAGGGAGAAATGGGGCATAGTCTTGCTAGCATGAGGGAACTCCCTGAACCTTTTTTGAACACCAGCCAGTGAGATATTAAGGTCAGCTCCCAATTAAGGGTCATGACTCACCTGTGCCAGAGGAATTGCCATCTGCCTATTTACCATACAGAGGGCCCTTCACTGTGGTTCTGTTCTCATCCAGCCTCCAGGTGAGAACACATCCCAGCCTACACAAACTCCCTAGCTATTTGGGAGTGGGAACAATGAAGAGGATCAGGCTAAGCTATCCTTTGTATAGTCTTGATACCCAAGCATTCTGCGAAGTATACAAAGTATGATGTTTCATATTGCAAAACTCTGCAGGTAGTAGCTGCTAATGTTACAGTGGCCTTCAGTCTCCCAGCACTTACAAAAAATTAAGGTGTGCTGCTTTACCTGGTCTTGTCAGAGGAAGAATGTTCCTGCCTTAAGAATGACAGAAAAGTCTTTGTAGTTGGTTGTCCAAGAGGCTGTAAACCATCCTCTTCTGTGCCTGGGAATCCACCCCATTTGTTTTCTAGACTCCTTTGCATCCTTACTGACCTCCCCCAAGTGCTTTCTTCCTGCCTCTCCTTTCTGTCAGGTATGCAGGGAGTGCAGCATGGTTGGACGCAGCTTGCTCCCTCTGTAAGATCCTTGGACTACTTTTGCTGGCATCACTGCTTCTGCTGCTCCAGGGTTTATGTACCTCTAACAAGCTCCTTCATTTTTTTCCTGTCTGTTTTTTGCTATCCCCTGGCCAGGCCAATTCTGAGAGCTCACAAATACAGGTGTGCTGCCATGTACAACATACTCACAACTCTGAAAGGAAATCTGCAAATATACAGAACTATAGGTCTACTTGTCCAGGATAATGAAATTTGTAATCACCTCACTTTTTTTTTTTTTTTTGTCTGTTACTTTCTTTCACATGTTTGTTGAATTAGTCAATGTCTTACCTGTATGATGTATCCTGGAAGGTTACACAATCCTGGGATTTGCTCATGAAAGGGACCGACCTGCAAAAGATGGTAGGCAGGGCTGTAAATTCTCCCCACGGAGACCTGAGTGATGTATGCTGTGTTCTGTATTCTCCCATCACCTTCAACAGTTCCACAGTGCCAATCACATTGGCATGATTCCATTGCCTATGCTTTCCACCCACAAACCACACAGAAATGGCCAGAGACTTTGGTCAAGCACCACTGACTTGCTAAGTGCCAAGGGTTTCTTTCTGTCGCCCTTGCTAGGCTCTGGTAACTGCTTATAGTTCAGGCAACTCTGCTAGCTGTTGGGCCAAGGGACTTCCAAGATGCTCATTTTGAATCCAGGGTCTCCGTGAGAGTCACATGGTGCAGATCTCCTTTAGGATACCCATGACAATACCAGAACTTCTGCTCCAGGAGACTGTCAGTACCCTCCCTGAGGTTCAGACCGACACCTTTGTCCATCTGCCCTCCATAGCCAAGGCTGAGGCTCTAGAGAGAGGAAAGAATTCACATCGACTTTTGGAAGGAGCAATGGGGTGTCTTTGGCAAGAATGCTTTTCACTAATTCCTGGAGCCTGAAAAGCAGCAGAGATATCTGATGACCCCAGGGGCATCCCTGACTC
The DNA here is from genome assembly GCF_002263795.3 of Bos taurus. Lineage (NCBI taxonomy): Eukaryota > Metazoa > Chordata > Mammalia > Artiodactyla > Bovidae > Bos > Bos taurus. Next base: position 58,268,297 of record NC_082638.1, on the reverse strand, counting down.
TCCCTGTGATGAGTCCCTGCATGCAAACAGCCCATCACCTTGCTTCATCCATGTTCCCTCACACACAGGCACACACTGACAGAGGGGCAAATGCATACAGCCCAGAATTGCTTTCTTCAACTTTCTGCATGGCCAGGTAAGATGGAAATGCACAGACAGATTCCACACCCATAACCTGTCTCTCCTAAGATGCCTGGGGTTTTATGCTGAGAGACTACCTTAGGATGTCATTTATCTTTCATGGTGCCATTATGAGTCACACTCACAGAGGGAGTGTGGTGGCTGGTCTTAGGCAGCACTAGCCCAGAACCTTCCCCTATCTCCTTCTCACATGTGTGGAACAAGTCTCCAGTGCAGCAAGTTCTCTTTCTGTGCCTCCCTCTTTCCATTCTTTGCCCTTTTGTAAAAGATTTTGGCCTCTTCACAATCCCAAGTCCTGGCCTAGTCCTGTCACCTGTTTCCATAAGGAATCCAATGTCCTAAAACCTGAGGGTTCCACAAGCAGCACTTTTAAAGCTCCACACCATTGTATTTACTCTTGGTGAATACTCACACTCTCTACCCCCACTTACTGATAAAAACACACAACAACACAGCAGAAAGTGTGAGCTTATTTATGTCTCTTGATGTAATTTATATCTCTTGATGGAATTGTCACTAGCCATTCTTTCCTCAATTCTGTCCTGGACAGGGGTCCCTTGGAGATATATTGACCAGTCTCTCCCAATCTGTGGATATGCCCAGTCTGTGAACACACATATGTGCAAGGCACAAGGATACAAACAGGGAACACAGATGTTTCAGTTGCTGAAAATGCCTGTGTATAGCAATATGGGAGATGGCATCAGTAGGCATCATGTCCTGCATGTTGGGATCCCTGTCCATTTCTTCCCTCAGAACTTCAGTATTACTTCCAGCCAGCCTTAAGACATTTCCAGGTTTGCCTGTATGCAGGCAGAGAAATGTCAAGCAGTGGATGTAGAAATTTATAGAAGACCCCAAAATGAGCACAAAAGTGCAATGGGATACAGGAGACAAACCGGTTCCAACTATTGGGGTTTCCCAGGAGGAGAGGCAGCAGTGAAGAGCCAGGCAATCTCAAAATCATTGAGAAGCAGGAGGCCTGGAGGTGTCAGGACCTAGGAAAGGATGAAGTTGATGAAGGTTCCTCATTCACCCTGCCTCTATCAGAATCACCTAGGACTCTTATGCTGTAACCACAGCTGCTTCCTATGTGAACTTGGACCCAAGAAGTCCACATGCATCCAGTCTCAGCCTATCACCTGGTACTTGCAGGACCCGATCAGGCTCCACATCCAGCCTGCATGAGCCTGAGATACCCCATTTGGAAAAGAAGAATGTCCTGACTTCTACACAGCTGCCTCTTCAGGGGCCACCTCCTGATCCTCTCACAACCCATGCTTCTGTCAGTTACCTCTCATGGCATGATCTTTCTTCCCACTTGGGAAGTAATGGGAAGTAGTACTGCAGAATATGGACAAACAACCCCAGCCACTGCCATACCATCAGACATACTCATGAGTCTCAGTTCTTCAGTTTTCTGAAATGTTCTTCACTTCAGTGTTCTTCAGTGTGTCTTCAGACATACTCACAGGTTCTCCTGTGTTCTACAGCACCTGAGGTTTTCTCCATTCTCCAAGGTAGGGTCTGCTTCTGACTGCTTCTAAACTGTGCCTGACCTGTGTGTCTGTGTAGTGGTATGTCACTGTTTAGAATGTCAGGATCTGCAGTCCCTGTGGCAAGTCTTGTCAGCAGGCAAATGTGTATGTATGTCATCTGTGCATATATGAAAGTCTCTGTCTGTGTTTAGCAAGAAAGCTCTGGGTCTATGACTTACTCCCTGTCTTCACAAGGGGTAGTGTGGATATGTCTGCAGACGTCAAGCACTCAGAGTATATGAGGAGACCAGCCCCTTCGAGATCCACCTGGCATGTGGACAATCTTGTGCTTCCACACTGCTCTCCTGGGAACAACTACAGGGGCTCTGACTGAATGGTATGCGTTGTGGGATTCCTGGATCTCCACTACTTTCTGGGATCATATACAATTACAATAATAACTCTCCAGATATGCTTATCTGGCTATAAGCATACTGTCACTGGTCATCCCTGTCATAGAGTCCCTGCCACTGGGTACTGCTCCTCTTCGATGTAGGCCAAAGGAGTCTCCAAAAATAATGGCTGAGAAACCTAGAGGTGTGGTGGACCAGCCCAGACTTCTGCTCTCACTGTCTTTGGAACTCGCCAGTTCCCTAGGCCCCACTTATCTTGGCCCCCCTCGACTTGTTTGTGCCCTCGTCTCCATTCCCTCTCCTCCAGCTCCCTCTCCTTCTGAGTGCCCAACCCAAGGATTTGCAGTCAGGATACAGCTTTGACCCAGAAGCCAGGGATTCCCGGGATGATGGCCCTTCTCTAAGCCAAGTGACCCTTCTGTTTCCGGTGGTTATTCCACCTGAGTCAAACCTAGGTCCTGCATTCTTTCTTATGCCCAGAGCTCAGCCCCACCTGCAGGATTGCCAGTACCTTCAGTCCTTCAAGTGGTGGACAGTCACTTGGGTCTCCTGGTCTTGCATGTTCCTGGCACTGCTACTCTGGCTTCTCCTCATGCTCCTGCAGGACAGCTGCTCCTGCTCCACATCCACCACCATATACACCTTCTTCATGATGTCTTCCAACAGCAGCTGGAAGTCCTGCACAATCCCCACCATCTCTGACTTCTCCAGGGCTGTGCTTTCCTCCACTAAATGCATCCTGAAGGGGTCGGCCTCCTCACCTGGTGCACCGCCTTACGTTGCAACATCCCAGATGCCCCCACTGAGCTGTCAGGTCACAGGGCTCCTACGCCCTGAAGACCTGGCCTCAAAACTGAGATGATACAGGGTCCTGGGTTCTCCTGCCTTCCGCTGGCAGTGTCTCACTCTCCACGTGTTTCTGGATTTTTTTTTCAACCTAGGGCAACTGGGAGGGTCTGGACATGAAAGCACAGCAGGTGGCCTGCACAGCTGATCCCCAGGATGCAGTCACCAAATGGTGAGACCTGGCTCCTTCTGGGGGTCCCTTGAGACTGAAGAAAGCAGTGGGCGACAGCCTGGGCAAGATGTGAATGCTGGGTCTGATCCCACTGGCAACCAGGCCCCCAGGGCTGTTGGAGCTGTGAGCCACACCCAGACCCTAGGCAGCAAATCAATAAGAGGGTAATGGACGACAGTCTCCACATTCTTGCCCCTAGTTGTGAGGGAGTGGCCCCTGCATCCCCTGTGGCCACCTCTGCTCCCCTGAGTGGGTGCCTCCAGTCACTTTGCTTGTCTTGTATCTGGCACCAGATGGGTACCTTCTACAATTGACTTGGCCTCTGGTATTTTGAACCATGGGTTCCTACTCCCATATCCAAAACCCTCCATGTTTCACAGGACTTTTAACAACTGGGTGCTCTCCCAATGTATCCAGTGAAAGGCAGGGGCACAGTATGGCTGGATAGTTTACTCTAGTGGACAAAGAACCAGATGATAGGGGAGTGGTTGCAAATCCACCTGTTTGCTACAGTTCAGCTCCTTTGCTCAGGGGTACCAGAGACATATCATACAGAGCTCTCTGTGTGTCTCTCTTGATTCTGGCACATACTGGTTTTCCTACCTATTTTCTAGTGTGTAGTAGGGTTTGTGTCTGTGTCTCTGCCTCTCTAACTGGTGTTGTTGACCTCTACCACTCTCTGGACACCAGAGCTCAGAAAATACTTGTAATCTTGGGATAAAGCCAAAGTCCTTTCCTCCTGTGTGAGTCTCACCTATGGGGGATCAGACTTTGTTTGTCCACACATGTGGAGAACACTTTCTCAAACTTGAGCAGCAAATACCAGCAATCTCTTCTGAACCACAGGAGACAGATGTACCTCCCACCCTCACATGGTAAACATGAACAATGCTCAGGATTAAGGCTACTTGGCCACACTTTGGATAAATTGAAAAATGGGACATGCTTTTGCTCGCGTGAGGGAATTCCCTGAACCTTGTTTGAACACCAGCCAGTGAGATGTTCAGGGCAACTCCCCATTAAAAGCCAAGACTCAAGGGATGCCAGAGGCATTGAAGATGTCCATTTACCATTTAGAGGCCCTTTCAAAGTGGTTCTCTTCTCATCCAGCCTCTAGGTGAGAACACATCCAACTCTATCCCATCTCTCTGGGACAGAGTGACCAAAATCAGCAAGAGAACCAACCTAAGCCATCCTTTGCACAATCTTGATACCCACACATTCTGCAAAGAGTATAAAGAATGATGTTTCAAACTGGGAAACTGCTTATGCTAAAGTGCCTTTCAGTCTCCCAATGCTTATATAAAAGACAAGGTGTGCTCATGCACTTTGTAATGTCAGAGAAAGAATGCTCCTGCTCTAGAATGATAGAAATGAATTTGAAGCTGGTGTCCAAGCATTTGTATGTCCCCCCTCTTCTGTGCCTGAGAACCCACCCCATTTTGTTTCTAGGTTCCTTTGTATCCTCACTGACTTCCCTCAGGTGCTTTCTTCCTGTTTCTGTCTTATGTCAGGAGCCATGTTTCCACATAAGGCTTGCTGCTGCTGCTGCTGCTGCTGCTGCTAAGTCACTTCAGTCATGTCAGACTCTGTGGAACCCCATATATGGAAGCCCACCAGGCTCCCCCATCCCTGGGATTCTCCAGGCAAGAACACTGGAGTGGGCTGCCATTTCCTTCTGCAATGCATGAAAGTGAAAAGTGAAAGTGAAGTTGTTCAGTTGTGTCCGACTCTTAGCGACCTCATGGACTGCAGCCTACCAGGTTCCTCTGTCCATGGGATTTTCCAGGCAAGAGTACTGGAGTGGGTTGCCATTGCTTTCTCTGAAGGCTTGCTACCTCAGTGAAATCCTTGGACTTGTTTTGCTGGCCTCAGTGCTTCTGCTGCCCCAGAGTCTATATACCTCACACCAACTCTTTCATGTTTTTGGAGTCCATTCTTCCATCATATCTCCAGTCAAGTTCTGACAAATCACACACATGTTCTGGCATGCACACACACATACACTCAGCTCTGAACCTTGAACATTTACAAAACTAGAGGTCTACTAGTCCAGGATATGGAATCAGTAAGCGCCTCCTCTATTTTTGTCCCAGTCATTTTCTTTCCCTGTTCATCAGTCAAGTTAATGCCCTCTTCTACCTTTATGACTTATCCTGGAATGTTACACAATTTTGGGATTAGCTTCTGGGCTGAGGGAACCTGCAAAGAGGGCATCAGTGTTCTAAGGGCTCCCCATAGAGAGCTGAGTGATGTGAACATGTGTTCTCTCTTCTCCCATCACTTTGGAGAGGTTAACAGTGCCAATCATATGTTTCCTTCCCTGTGTTTTCCTTTCAGGAATGACACAGAAATAGCAAGGAGCTTTAGTGTGAGATGACTTGGAGCACTATTTTCTCAGCCTGCACCTCTCAAATTCATTACTTGTCAATGTTGTGCTCTCATCACAGACCCAGCAGCCCCTCAGGCCTATATGGGTCCTATGACTATCTGAAAAAGGTTATCTTGGCTATTTGTAACTATGTACTTTTCTGTTTGCAACTATTTTCATGTTCCCCAAGGATTATCTACCTGTATAAGTAAAAGGCCAAGTAGATTCCTGGTCCTCTAAAAGTTCAAAGAGAATGTGACAGTTCTAATACTCTGACACAGTGTCATGAAGAAAGTTCCTATGGATCAAAAGGGTCTATTCTGAAATAAGGTACTGAAAGTGATGTTGAAAAGGTACTGAAATCACCCTTCCTATCAGCTTTTCAGTTTACTACCTACATACACAGATACCACACAGGGAAGGTACCCTGGGAAACCTGTACACGTTGGGCCCACAGTTCACACCTCCCTTAAAAAGAATGCTTTATTTCTCTCCCAAATGAACCAAGATGGCTTAATTCCACCCCAGGCCTCTCTGACTTGCTATATGCCAATGTTCTCTTTCTGCTGCCCTTGCTAGGCTGTAGGCAGCTCAGGCATCCTTGCTAGCCTACAAGTCCACAGTCCATAGGACCCAGTTCTCAGTTTGGATAGGGGACATCCAAGACACTCACTTAGAATCCAGAGTCCCCATGAGAACTGTGTTGAGTAGATCTCCTTAGGATCCCTATGACAAAATCAGAGATTCTGCTCCAGTAAGACTGCCAAAAACTTCCTTAGGTGCAGACCCATGCCATTGCTCCTCTGTCCTCCATAACCAAGGACAAGACCTCAGAGAAAGAAAGAAGTTTATGTCAGGACTTTGGACATGAGCAGTGGGACATCTTCAGCAGGACAGCTATTCACTAATGCATGATGCCTAAAACCAACAGTCTCTGAATTTCCCCATCTCTCACTGCCCCAGGGTCCCTGCAAGCAAAGAACCCACCACCTTTGCTTTACCTGTTCCAAACATCACAAGCACACACCAGCAGACCGGCACACATATGCACCCAACACCTGTGTTTTCTCACCTTTCTGTACTGCCAGATAGGCTGGAAGTGCCAGGGTTAGATTTCACATTTACACCCTGTCTCTCCTAGGATGCATGGTGTTGCACACTGAGCCTAACTTAGCATACCACTTTTCTAACATGGTTCCAATGTGTGCTACACTCAGGGAGGCAGTGTGCTGGCTGACAGGTTGATCCTAGGTGGCACTAGCCCAGGACCCTCCCATGTACCCTTCACACATGGGTGGAACAAGCCTCTAGTGCATCAGACTCTCTTTCTGTGTCTCTTCTTTCCTGTCTCTGGTCCTTCTACAGAAGAATCTTGACCTATTCACAATCATGGACCTCCCCTCGTTATGTCCATCGTTTTCATAGGACAGTTAATGACACCACAGAATAATGGGTTTAGAGGTAGTGATTTAGTGGTAGAGCCCCTCACCACTTTATTTACTCTGATTTACTCTTCATTTATTCCTCAAACCTTCCACCCTCACTTACCAATACAAACACGCACAACAACACAGCAGAAACTTTGAGCTCTTTATGTCTGTTAACATAATTGCAGATTTGTGGGCCCACTCTCCAAAGCTTTCACCATGCTTTCTTCATTCCTATCCTAGACAGGGGCACAGCAGAAATGCATCTACAAGTCTCTCCTAGTATGTGGATGTCTAATGCCTTCTCTTTTGCTTGGTCCACATCTCATGTCTTTTGCCTTCATTTCTGTGTCTTCAGTGGGCTAGACACATGCAGACACACACACAAACAGGTGACACAAGCACATGCATGTGCTGCTGCTAAGTCGCATCAGTTATGTTTGACTGTGTGTGACCCCATAGATGGCAGCCCACCAGGCTCCCCCATCCCTGGGATTCTCCAGGCAAGAACACTGGAGTGGGTTGCCATTTCCTTCTCCAATGCACAAAAGTGAAAAGTGAAAGTGAAGTCGTTCAGTCGTGTCCAACTCTTAGCCACCCCATGGACTGCAGTCTACAAGGCTCCTCTGTCCATGGGATTTTCCAGGAGAGAGTACTGGAGTGGGGTGCACACATATTGAATGGCACAGGGACACAAACAGGCAACACATGAGCCAGTGCACAAGGACCAGTGGTTCATTCGAAATTTAGAGATTTCCATATTTCTTACAGGAAAATTTCCATTCTGGTCTTCCAATATGAAATACAAAGAAGTCCAAGGAGTATTAGTGATTAGATTTTGATATAGGAAATATAAAGAATTCCATCTTTCATGGCAGAAACTCATTATCTTGATATATGTATGAGAAATACAAAGAATTCCATATCTCATGAAGAAACAGAGGGCTCATATTTTCATTTGTAAAACAGAAATCATTCCAATACCATATTCGTTCTATGCATCATAAGAAAACCAATGCCAAGATTTTCATGTGTTAAATATAGAGAATTCCATATTTAATGTAAATATCACCACCCATATTTTCAGCTATGAAGTATGGAGAATTTCCTGTTTTCTGTAAGAAAATCCTCATAAAGTGTAATACAAGATATTCACTATTTCATGAAGTAAAATCAGCATCGAAATTTTCATGTCAAAATATAGAATACTGCAGTTTTAACTGAGAAAAATTATGACTGGATATCAGGTGTGACTTATAGAAAATTCTATATTTTATATAATAAAATCAGTGTTTAGATTTTGATATCTGAAATATGCAGAATTCCAGATTAGATGAGGGGAAATCAGCACCCAGTTTTTTGTACTCATATACAAAATGCTCAGTACCTCCTATAGCAAAATTTGAGCAGATATTTTCATATGTGATATAGAGTATTTTATATTTCATGTAAAAAATGGATGGCCAGATTTCAGATATGATAGAGAATTCTACATTTCATGTAGGTAAATTTGCACCAATATTTTCACATATGACATATAGGAAGTTCCATATTTTTTGTAGGAGTATCTGGATCAAGTTTTCCTTATAAGAAACAAGAAAAAATTCCAAAGCCATGTATGAAAAATCTGTTCACAGATTTCTGTATGTTAAATATAGAGATTTCACATTTCATATAGGAAAATTTGTTCCCAGTTTTCTATAAAATTACATATTTATGTCTCAGTTGAGTTCACTTCAGTTCAGTCACTTAGTTGTGTCCGAATCTTTGCGACCCCTTGAACCATAGCACGCCATGCCTTCCTGTCCATCACCAACTCCTGGAGTCCACACAAACTCATGTCCATTGAGTCGGTGATGCCATCCAACCATCTCATTGTCTGTCATCCCCTTCTCCTCCTGCTTTCAATCTTTCCCAGCATCAGGGTCTTTTCCAATGAGTCACCCCTTCACATCAGGTGGCCAAAGTATTGGAATTTCAGCTTCAAAATCAGTCCTACCAATGAGAACCCAGGACTGATTTCCTTTAGGATGGACTGGTTGGATCTCCTTGCAGTCCAAGGGGCTCTCAAGAGTCTTTCCAGCACCACAGCTCAAAAGCATTAATTCTTCAGCACCCGGCTTTCTTTATAGTCCAACTCTCACATCCATACATGACTTGGAAAAACTATAAACTTGACTAGACGGGCCTTTGTTGGCAAAGTAATGTCTCTACTTTTGAATATGCTTTCTAGGTTGGTCAAATTTTCCTTCCAAGGAGTAAGCATCTTTCAATTTCATGGCTGCAATCAACATCTGCAGTGATTTTGGAGCCCAGGAAAATAAAGTCAGCCACTGTTTCCAGTTTCCCCATCTATTTGCCATGAAATGATGGGACCAGATGCCATGATCTTAGTTTTCTGAATGTTGAGCTTTAAGCCAAATTTTTCACTCTCCTCTTTCACCTTCAAGAGACTCTTTAGTTTTTCTTTACTTTCTCCCATAAGGATGGTGTCATCTGTATATCTGAGGTTATTGATATTTCTCCTGGCAATCTTGATTCCAGCTTGTGCTTCCTCCAGCCCAGTGTTTCTCCTGATGTACTCTGTCTATAAGTTTAATAAGCAGGGTGATGATATACAGCCTTGATGTCCTCCTTTTCCTACTTGGAACCAGTCTGTTGTTTGATGTCCAATCTTAGTTAAGATTTTCATATGTGAACTATACCAAATCCCTTACATCAATATAGCAGAAATATCATTGCTCCAATTATCATCTAAAAATGCATATGATTCCATATTTTATGTAGGAAACTCTGTACACTGATTTCCACACATGAAACACAGAAATCCCTATTTTGCATTTGAAAATCTATGTCCATGAAAGCCATGTTAAGATTTTCATTTGTGTTGTACAGGGAATTTAATGTTTAATGTAGGAAAAATGTCCATATTTTCAAAGGTTTAATGCAGAGAATTCCATATAAACTGTGAAATGTACACACAGATAATTCATTAATGTAAAAAATATAATATTTTATTCAGGATAAACTTTTTCCAGATTTTAATACTGTGTATTCAATATATCATGCAGGAAAATATGTGCCTGGATTTCCAAATGAGAAATATATAGCCCTCTAGGGGTGAAATACACATCTCTTGTATATATATATACATACAACAATAACATGCATATTTTTATATGTGAACTATAGAGTATTCCATAGGTATATCAGGAAATTTGTGTCTGAGTGTCGTGTCTTCATTTAAAATGCAAAATATATTGAGTTTCATGTAGGATAATCTCTACCTAGTTTTCCATGTGTAAAATGTACAAATATAGTATTTCATGATTGAAAATTTGTCTCAGATTTTCATATTTGAACTATAGAGAATTACATATTTCATGTCAGAAAACCTTAATGGAGATTTTCACATAGAATATATATAAAATTCCATACTTCAACCAGGAAAATGTATGCTCAAATTTTCTTACATGGGATATACAGAATTCCATATTTCTATAGGAAAAAATGCTTACAGATATCCAGATAGAAACATAAAATAATCAGTATATCATGATAAAAAATGTATAGCTAGATTTTCAAACATGAATTACACATTTCATATTTCATGTAGAAAAATATGCACCCATAATTTATTGAAATGTGAATAATTACATATTTCATTCAGGAAATTCATCATTCATGTTTACATGTTCATGAAGCATGGTTGCTTGTTCTCTGGACAATCCACAGGAATAGGGTGGAGAGGTAGATGGGAGGGGCTGGAGGTTGTGCAGGACACAGGTATACTTTTGGCAAAACTATCCCAATATTGTATAGCCTCTAGTGAAAATAAATAACTGGGTTTCCCTGATATCTCTGCTGGTAAAGAATCTGCCTCCAACGCAGGAGACCTTGTTTGGATTCTGGATTGGGAAGGTCCACTGGAGAAGGGATAGGCTACAGACTCCATTATTCTTGAGCTGCCCTGTTGGTTCACCTGGTCAAGAATCTGCCTGAAATACGAGAGATCTGCATTTCACCCCTAGATGGCTAAATTCCATGGAGAAGGGAAAGGCTGACACTCCAGTATTCTGTCCTGGAAATTCCATGGAGTCCATGTGAGTCAAACAGTAAGGCACAACTGAATAACTTTCCTACTTTCATTTTAATATAAAGAAATTAATTTAAATTATTAACAAAGCAAGAGGGGGGAAAAAGTAAAAGTAACCTTTCTGAGATGTCTATAGTGACCTAAATGGGAAGACAATAATAAATGAAGAGATCTATGTATGCATATAAATTGTTCATTTTGATGTACAGCAGAAAGTAATGCAACATTGTGAAAAAAACTATACTAAAAAAATTGTTTTAAAATATTACAATACAACTATACCTCCAGCAGTGAATAAATGGTTCCCCCATTTACAATATATATGTTGTTGAGAACTTTATCCTAAGTAAAATATTTCATTTCAGTTCAGTTGCTCAGACATGTCTGACTCTTTGCCACCCTATGAACTGCAGCACATCAGGCCTCCCCATCCATCACCAACTCCTGGAGTTTACTCAAACTCATATCCATTGATATGAGATGGTGATGCCATATAACCATCTCATCCTCTGTCGTCCCCTTCTCCTCCTGACCTCAATATTTCCCAAGTTCAGTGTCTTTTCAAATGATTCAGCTATTCACATCAGGTGGCCAAAATATTGGAGTTTCAGCTTCAACATCTGTCCTTCCAATGAACACCCAGGGCTGATTTCCTTTGGGATGGACAGGTTGGATCTCCTTCCAGTACAAGGGACTCTCAAGAATCTTATCCAACACCACAGTTCAAAAGCATCAATTCTTCAGGGCTCAGCTTTTTCACATTCCAATGCTCACATCCATACGTGACTACTGGAAAAACCATAGCCTTGACTAGATGGACCTTTGTTGGCAAAGTAATGTCTCTGCTTTTTAATATACTGTCTAGGTTGGTCATAACTTTCCTTCTAAGGACTAAGTGTCTTTTAATTTCATGACAGCAATCACCACCTGCAGTGATTTTGGAGACCCCCCCCCCAAAAAAAAAATAAATAAATAAAGTCAGCCACTGTTTCTGCTGTTTCCCCATCTATTTGCCATAAAATGATGGGACCAGATGCCATGATTTTATTTTTTCTTGATTGTTGAGCTTTAAGCCATCTTTTTCACTCTCCTCTTTCACTTTCATCAAGAGGCTCTTTAGTTCTTCTTTACTGTCTGCCATAAGGATGGTGCCATCCGCATATCTGAGTGCTGGAAGCCAGCACGGGAGTTCCCACCCATGACAAGGTCATGTGGGAGAGCCCTGATGGGCAAGACAAGATAGGGCTCGAGGGCCCCCCTGGATCTGCCTGAATGTCTACACCAAAACCAGAATCTGTCTGTTTTACTATTTCATGACTTTCACCAACTCCTTTGACATTTACAGGGGGCTAACCCCGACCACCTTTCTCTGTAAGAAAATCAACTTAGAGCTCTAGTTAATAAGTCTCCAGGGTACAATAGGTGTGTTCCAATTCAAATTCCTCAGAAGGCTTTCTAACCTGCTTGACAAGTTTCTGGACTCTTACAATTATGCATGTGATTGTTCATAGCCTCCCAACCATGAGAGGCACAGGAAGTTTAAGATATTCTAACAATGCAGAGCCTCTCGGGGAGTTAGAAATTGTTAAAATAGAACTAATAGAGGATTTCTTTGTTGAGCTAATGCCTGCTGCCAAGTTTCCATATCCCTTACTCACTGTGTCCCTGGGAGTGTATTGCTTAATATAGTTGGTATATAGAAACATAAGTAGAAGCTTTAATGTTAATAATAACTTAGACCCTTGAGATAATAAATTATTCCCTTGATTATCCCCCACTGCACCTTTGTCCTATAGGAATACAACTCTATCTAGTGCTTTCAGGGAGTGGCACCATACTTTAAGAAAAATCATCTCTGGAGAAAATAAATTTTTCTGGTTGACTAAATTTTATCAGAAGAAGAATGTTAGCAGGTCTCCTTACCAGAAGATGATGTAAATCACCTAAAGCTTTTGTAAATGATAAGTTTGCAGAAAGAAAGCCTGGTTCCGATAAGGGTCAAGGACTGCTGATCTTGCATGACTTTGCATCCCCTATTATCTTCTATGTACAACTTAGGGTATAAAAACTACTTGGAAAAATAAAGTTGTGGAACTTGCTCAACAGGCTTGGTCTCCCCGTGTCATTCTTGCTTTCGTTTCTCTCCTATTCTTCGCTGTTCTTCCTTAAGGGTGAATGACTGGAGCGTGGGGGCTCTCTGAGACCACTTACTTGCCTGGGCTTCTAAGACCCACTCGAGAAGGTACCCAGTGTGGGGCACCTTCCGTGATTCAAGAGACTGCTTGCAGCCTCCGTGGTCAGGGCAAGTTCGGTGTCATGGACTTTATTGGTTTCCCACGTAAACCAGTCATATCAAGCCTCTGATCTCTCTGTTGTGCCATCCTTTTCGCTAACGCCGTCCTCCTGAGGGAATCCTTGGATCCAACCAGGGCTGGACCCCAGCATCTGAGGTTAATGATATTTCTCTTGGCAATTTTAATTCCAGAGTGTGCTTCTTCCAGCCCAACGTTCTCATGATGTATTCTGCATATAAGTTAAATAAGCATGGTGACAATATACCTCCTTGATGTATTCCTTTTCTATTTGGGACCAGTCTGTTGTTCAATGGCCAGTTCTAACTCTTGCTTCCTGACCCGCATACAAGTTTGTCAGGAGGCAGGTCAGGTGGTCTGGTATTCCCATCTCTTTCAGAATTTTTCACAGTTTGTTGTGATCCACATAGTCAAAAGCTTTGACATGGTCAATAAAGCAGAAATAGATGTTTTCCTGGAACTCTCTTGCTTTTTTGATGAACCAGCGGATGTTGGCAATTTGATTTCTGGCTCCTCTGCTTTTTCTGAAACTAACTTGAACATCCGGAAGTTCATGGTTCACGTATTGCTGAAGTGTGGCTTGGAGAATTTTGAACATTACTTTACTAGCGTGTGAGATGAATGCAATGGTGTGGTGGTTTGAGCATTCTCTGGCATTGCCTAAAAGTATATTTCAGTGAGAGGAAGATAAAAACTTTATCATCACATGACACTGTTAATTAAAATACCTGGTTTATGGAAACAGAATAAAATGTGGTTTTCTGGGGCTAGTGGAAATGGACTCTGATGATCCAAGTTACAAACTTTTAGTCATAGGTTGACTAATCACACTACGGATGATACTGTAATAGGGGCAGGATGGACATGGAGCTGCAGCCCTTAGCTCAAGACCATTAGTGATGTCAGAAGTCCAGCTTCACCAACAGTCAGCCTGTCAGGAGTGTAGTAAAAGATATAGTGCAACCTTTGTCCATGGCCCTCCAGACTCTCTGGTGTTGGGCTGGGTAGTGGGCTGCAGAGGTTGGGGAAAGACTAAAGGCTATGATTTGAAGAGTTGGTGATGGTCACGGAGGCCTGGCATGTTGTGAGTCATGAGTTCACAAAGAGTTGGACACAATTGAGCAACAGAACTGAACTGAAAGCCCTTGCTTGAGCTACTTGCTGGCCTCGCCCAGGGTTGGTAGCAATAGCTAACCTCTTCCATGGCTACCCCCCTTGTCCTAGTGGCTGCGCCAATCTGCATGGCTCAAAATCTTTGGAACTGGCCCACTTTTTGGTGAGAATGAGGAGACTCAGGGTCAGCTGCTTACCAAGCAACTAACTCTCTCATTGAACATGGTTGGGCAGGGTATGGGGACCTTGGTAAGGGGAGGGCACAGACAACTGCCTCTTCAGCAGAGATTAGGCACTGGTGGGAATACAAAGACTAGATGCTGGATGAATGCTCCCAGACAGGATAACTAGCCTGCCCAGGGACACCCTCCTCCTAACCAAGACATTGGAAGGTGAAAGTCATGCTTGGAATTTTTCCTTTCAACATAGGGAATGTTTTGCTAGATGTTTACAGGAACACAATTACCTCACTCTGACCTTACTTAAAAAACAGAGGACCCATCACCATGAGGTTTGTAACTGCTAATCACACCCATCCCTCTCCACTTTCCACAGTAAGTGGGCTTTGCTGAAAACTTTAGGGGATTGCAGAATTTTTAAACGTATATGCCTCCTGTTTCCTTTCATGGCCCAACCATAAAACTCTCTCTGCTTTAAACTGAACTGTTCTGCTATTGCTTGGCCTAACAATATTGTGTACAGTGGTATTCACTAAGAGCGGCACTTTCTCTCTCAATTCTGTCTAGGTAACAGACAATCTGAGATAAAGCCTCATTCCAAACCACATTTAATCATTAAAGTATGTGCATTTTATCATTGTTCTGTAGAAAGCAAATACTAATGGCTACCTCAAATACTAGGTGAATTTAGAACAAAGTAACTGTGACACATGTTGTGATCAGGTCTTATTTGAAGAATACTTATTATTCTGAAAATTTTATAATGAAATGTGCTTGCTAGGATCAGTTCAATTGCTCAGTCAGGTCTGAATATTTGTGAACCCATGACTGCAGGAAGTCAGGCTTCCCTGTCCTTCCACATCTCTCAGAGATTATTCAAATTAATATCCATTGAGTAGATGATGTCATCCAACCATCTCCTTGACTGTCATCCCCTTATCCTCCTGCCATAGATCTTTCCCAGAATCAGGGTCTTTTCTGTAAAAATCTGCTCTTCACATCAGGTGACCAAAGTATGGTAGCTTCTGCTTCAGCATCAATACTCTCAATGAATATTCAGGACTGATTACCTATAGAATTGATTGGTTTGACCTTCTTGCTGTCCAAGGAATTCTCAAGATCTTCTGTAACACCACAGTCCAAAAGCATCAATTCCTCAGCACTGAGCTTTCTTTATGGTCCATCTATGTATGTCCATTAAAAAACCCATAGCTTTGACTATATGGACCTCTGTTAGTAAAATAATGGGTCTGCTTATTATTATACTGTCTAGGTATGTCACAGGTTTTCTTCCAAAGTGCAAGAATCTTTTAATTTTTTGTCTGCAGTGATTTTGGAGCTCAAGAAAATAAAGTATGACACTATTTCCATCCCCATCCTCGCATCTATTTACTATAAAGTGATGGAATTGAATCCTACAATCTTAATTTTTTGAATATTGAGTTTTAAGCCAGCTTTTTCACTCTCCCCTTTCACTTTCAACCAGAGGGTCTTTAGGTTACTTCTCTTTCTCCCATAAGGTTGGTGTCATCTGAATATCTGTGGTTTTTGATGTCCCTCCCTGCAATCTTGATTCAGCTTGTGCTTCATCCAGTCTGGCATCCTGCACGATGCATTCCACATGTGAGTTATATAAGCAAGATGATAACATTCAGACTCGACTCGACGTACTCCTTTCCCAATTTGGGAACAGTCTATTGTTCAAGTCTTGTTTTAAATGTTGCTTCTTAACCTACACACATGTTTCTCAAGAGGTGGGAATGTGGTCTGATATTCCCACATTTTAAAGAAATTTCCAGTTTGTTGTGATCAGTTCAGTTCAGTTCAGCCGCTCAGTCGTGTCCAACTCTTTGCCACCCCATGAATTGCAGCACACCAGGCCTCCCTGTTCACCACCAACTCCTGGAGTTCACTCAAATTCACGTCCATTGAGTCGGTGATCCAGCCATCTCAGCCTCTGTCGTCCTCTTCTCCTCCTGCCCCCAATCCACTTTAGCATAGTCAATAGATCATATGTTGAATGGGGGGAAAAAAATAAATAAAAATAATACACAAACATAAAATACACTTTTTTTGTCCTTGTGGACTTTTAGTGTTTTGCTTACCATGTGCATCACACTATGATTTAATACTTATTCAATAATAGAAATGTTTTCTTTCTGTTATGACTCTGTGGAGAGGATTTCTTGATTGGGGAGAAATTTTGTTTTCATCTGTGTTACTCAAAACTACCAATTTTTCTTGTGCAACTGCTTTTTAGGTTGGGGAATTCTGGTTATTGGGGTGAAATCTGGGAGGCAGATGAATATACAGTTGGCAAAGAATCTGCCTACAATACAGGAGACCTTGGTTTGATTTCTGGGTCAGGAAGATCTCCTGGAGAAGAGATAGGATATCCACTCCAGTATTCTTGTGCTTCCCTTGTGGTTCAAATGGAAAAGAATCAACCTGAAATGTGGATGACCTCGGTTTTATATCTGGGTTGGAAAGATCCCCTAGAAAACGGAAAGGCTACCCACTGACCTGGAGAATTCCATGGGCTAGTCCATGGGGTCTCAAATGTTAGACATAATTGAGCGACTTTCACTTCACTTTACTTCACCTCATCAAGTGGAAAAAAGAAAATCAATATTATGAATAAATTGTATTATCTTCAAGTTTGTATGTTGAGAACTTAAATCTCTACTTTGTAGGCAGTCTAAACGAGAGCAAATGGTTATTTCTTCCTGATCCTATTAGGAAATAGGACCTCTAAATAGGCAGATGGGTAAGTATGACTAGTTCTTTATAAGAAAGGGGGATCAGTCAGAGACACACAGGGCATTACTATGTGAAGACAAAGCCAGAAGTTGTCCAGTTACAATCAAAAAGAGGCCCCAGAAGAAAATAAACATGCTACCACTGATTATTGCCTTGATCCTCAGAAGTTTGTGAAAACATTTATTTAAACTACCTGGTATAGGGCACCTTGTTATGGTTACCCTAGCAAAACAATACACTTGCTTTGAAAAAAGGCTTTCAATTTCAAATGAGAGCTCCTTTTCTTACCTAGGTTCTCAGGGAAAGGAAACTGGTAAAGAACTGTCTTACACATAAACTGATAATCCTCACATATTCCTAATTCTCCCTAAGAGCTTTCAGTCTATTTTAGAGATTGAAATGGGCTAGAACTTATTTCTGATTCATGGGTAAAGTTGACCTAGGTAATATTAGAATGAATATAATTTTCAAGAAATTGTAGAATAAAATAAGCATATCAGGAAGGCATCCCGATCTGGTAAAAGCAATAAATTCCTCTCTTTTTATCCTTATCATAGATCTCTTTCTAAAATCCTAGGATACAAAGGGTAGTGACCAAGACATTGCTGCCTATTTCTTTAATAATATCACAAAGTTGTGATGTCATGGTGAGAGGGTAACACGCAGGAAGGCCAGGGGTCTCCAAATGGAGGAAATAGCCTGCAAGTGTCAGACATTTTTTTCTCTCTTAAGTGGCAGGAGGAAGGAAATTAGCAATATTTTTTTTTTTTCCTTCTCTATACAAATTTAAAAGGAGGTGTCTCTTAAAATACTGTGTTGCCATAATGACACCTGGTTTCACCTGAAGTTAACTATTCTCAAACCTAGAGATAACCAATGCATTTCTCTTATGGAAATATTTATCTTAAGCTATGCTAATGTGCTATGCATTTGCCCCAAACTCTGTCTTCAATTCGGTTCCACCTCTTGGTTCAGAATCTACTTGACAAACCAGCATATTATACTCAGATATTGTTCCCCTAATCTATGTAAACAAAATTATTTGTATGGTGATCTGTCCTTCTGCAAGATTCAAGTTAATCATTTTATGTCCCAGGATGAGCCATTTGGTGCCAAGATTATCCCAAAAATTCATTTTAATGGGTGAGGGGCCTGGTGCCATTCTGAGTTTTAGGACATTCCTTTCTTTTATTAACAGATTGCTAGTGAATATATAACATCTGAAGACTAACAGGGAGGTGCTCTTTCTGCCCCCTTCTGATGCATGTGTCAGAAGCTTTCTCTATCTCCT
This sequence comes from Bos taurus, assembly GCF_002263795.3. Classification (NCBI taxonomy): domain Eukaryota; kingdom Metazoa; phylum Chordata; class Mammalia; order Artiodactyla; family Bovidae; genus Bos; species Bos taurus. The sequence continues at coordinate 58,249,698 of NC_082638.1, read as the reverse complement.
TTTTACTTTAATAAAACTTTATTACACAAAAGCTCTGAGAGATCAAGCCTCATCTCTGGCCCCGGATTGAACTCTTCTCCTCTGGGGGCCAAGAATCCCGACATCTTTTTTCATTCAACAACAACCTTTCATCTTGGGGGCTTGTCTGGGATCCTTCAGGACAAGGTAGGATGTTTGGAGCCTTAGTTCTTTATTCTCTTAACAAATACGTTTTCTCCTGTGCTTTACTAACTCTATAGTGTGCTTATGTGAATGAATGACATGCCCTGTGCGAAGCAACTGAGAAGCCCTGCTCTGCGGTTCCACAGTGATCTCACACGGCTTATGGCAGAAACCTGTCGTAGGTTCATAGCGACCTGCCAACATCAAGAGGCACTCAATGTCTCCAGGAACCGACCAGAAATGGGCAAAGCGTGTGGACCAAACTCTCCTTTCTCAGTCAAACTTTTCAGTCTCTTTGACCATTTCATAACTCCTTGGGAATTAGAAGTACTAACCTAATCTATCGGATCATAGACTTTCAAGTATACTGTTACTGTGTACTGTGGCTTATGTCCCAAACTTGGATTGGTAGTCAAGAAAGCGCCTAGCCTCTCTAGGAATCGAAAGTTCAGAAGCTAGATGGAGCTCTAGCTCCAAGAACATCTCTGAGGTTAAAGGTTACTCAGATTGGGACTGCAATGGGTTCTTTTCCTTTGGTAATGTTGGCTCTTAGTGGACCAGAGGAGGCTTTTATACTGCTGTGGCGATGCTTGGAAGGAACATCTCAGTTTTATGTTCATATTGGTCTTATTGTGGTCAGGAACATACTCAGGGTTGTGCACAGGCACTCAGGTGACAAATGTTTCCCCCAGTGGTCTTAGCTTGGGAGGCATTCCAGAAGGTTACTCTGTACCCTACGTGGCATCAGAGGCAAGCAAGGTTAATGGTGAAGAGCTGGACATCAGGTAGGGATGCCATCAGGTCTACCCCTGGTGCATCCCCACTGTGTCTCGGTGGTAGAACTGGGAGGGATGAGTATGGTGCCTGTGTTGGTAAGGGACAAACTAAGTCCGACCAGGAAGGAAAAGCTTTTGGTATAAAGTCTGTCTACACCCAAGTCTAGAGCAGGGAGGGATGCCTCCAGTAGAAAGAAGGCGCTGTTCGCTTTTTTAAAATCTCTTACAGACGGGAGCAAATAATTCCAGCCTCACTTCTTTGAACTGTATCCTGAAAAACTGGGATAGATTTGATCCCCAGGGCTTAAAGAAGACACACCTGGTCTTCCTATGTGATACTGCATGGCCATGGTATCCATTGGAGGACGGTGAACAGTGGCCAGTTGGAGAGTCTCTGAAGTATAATACTGTTTTACAATTAGACCGGTTCTGTAAGGAACAAGGGAAATGGGTAGAAGTAGCATATATGTTGTCCTTTTTCTCTCTGTGAAATAAGCCAGACTTATGTCCTAAGAGTATAGATTTGGGCGTGAAACCTTAAGCTCCCTCCTGTCCTCCTACTTTGCCCCTGTACCTGGGGCTCCAAACTGAGCAAACTGAAAGCCAGAAAACCCCCCTCAGAAGGGTTGGCTTTGTCTCAGTGGAGACCCAAACTGAGATTCAAACTGCCTTGGTCTCAGTGGAAATCCAAACTGAGATTCAAACTGCCCACATGAAGGTCCAAACAACTCCTGTCTTAGTATGACCTCAGACTACTCTGGTTTTAGTAGAAACTCAGACCATCAAAGTAAGAGATGAGATGGAGGACACAAGACCAAGAGAAAGACAAAAACAGGTTTCTCAAATCTATCCCTGAGATCACAGAGAAGCCAGAGAGACTGAGGAACAGCCACACAAGCTGTGCCCTCTTCATGAAACACCCACTGGGAGAAATAATCAGTCTGTGAGAGTTAATAAGCCTTTTTCTTATCAAGAAATACAAAGAATCAAGGTAGACCTGGGAGACTAAAGGACCCAGAAAAATATATTAGAGCTTTTAAAATGTTACTTTGCTTTATGACCTTACTTGGAAGGATGTGATGTATATCTTGGGACAAATGCTGACTCCCGACTCAAAAGACTGGGGTTTTGGGAAAAGCGGTTGCTTATGGAGATGAATGGAGATAAATGAATCAGTAGGAAAGAGGGAGAAAGAGATAGCGGCCATCCCTACTTGGAATCAGGCGATCCCAACTACAGAACCAGACTGGGACTACAACACAGCTAAAGAAGATGGGATCAGAGTCATTTTGTCAGATGTATTCTTGAAGGACTCAGGCAGGCAGTTTCTAAGCCTTTAAATATGACAAATTGGTAAACATAGAACAGGAGGTGAAGGAAGGCCCTGGTAAATTCCTAGATAAACTGAGAGAAGCCCTTCACAGACTCACTGAGATTGATCCTGAAAGTGAAGAGGGAAAAGTGATCTTAAAGGATAGATTTCGTACTCAGTCGGCTCCAGATATCGGTCGTGAGCTATTAAAACAGTCGTTTGGAAAAAATCAGTCTTTAGATACTCTGTTACAACTGGCCCAGGCAGTGTATTACGGTAGGGATTATGAGAAAAAGAAAGAAAGGCAAAAAAAAAAAAAAAAAAAAAGACAAAGGAAAAGGCAGAAGCCTTCACAATGGCTATGAAAAACGTTCCAAAACAGCCTGAGAAAGATGCCCAGAGGGACCTAGGTGAAAAGGGATGGGCTTGCTATTACTATGGAAAAGAGGGGCACCTCAGCTAGGATAGCCCTCAGGCATCTAAGCCTCCTCTGGCTCCATGTCCAGTCTGCAAAGGACCACACTGGAAGAGAGACTGCCCCCGAGCCATAGGTCTCTCAAGACAATAAGGACTGAAGGTGCCCAGGGGTCCCAACCCAAGCTCCCGTCCTAATTACACCTGAGGAACCCTGGGTATTAGTAATTTTGTGTGTGGGGGTGGGGGGGGGGTGCAATCTGTCGATTTCCTTTTAGAAACCGGGGCAACTTACTCTGTGCTTACTGAAGCCCCTGGCCCACTTTCTTCCCGATCTGCTTTCATAATAGGACTGTCTGGACAAGCCAAAGGGTATAATTTCATTTGTTCTTTATCTTGCAACTGGGATTCTGTGTTATTTTCACAGGAGTTTCTGATTCAGCTAGAATCTCCCTCACCCCTTTTGGGGAGGGATATACTGAGCAAGGTCCATGCCTCTGTTTTCATGAATATGGAGCCCTCCCTTTATCTCCCTTTAGTTGAACAAAATGTAAATCTTAAGAGTATGGACTGATGGGAAATCTGTAGGTCAAGCACAAAATGCTATTCCTGTAGTTGTCAAGCTCAAAGACCCTCACTTATTTACAGTGGAAGCAGTATCCACTGAAACCTGAGGTTAAGGAAGTGTTAAAAACCATCATTGAAAATTTAAAGAAGCAGGAACTATTAATTCCCTGTAAGAGTCCCTGCAACATTCCTATTTGGGGTATAAAGAAATCAAATGGTAAATGGACACTAGTTCAAGATTTACATATAGTAAATGAGGCTGTAGTTCCTTTACACCCCATGGTGCCTAATCCTTATACTCTATTGTCTGAAATTCCTGAATAAGCCAAATATTTCTCAGTAATTGATTTAAAATATGCCTTCTATTCAGTGCCTTTTGTGGAGGAAAGTCAATTTCTATTTGCCTTTGAAGACGCTACACAGCCAGATTCCCAGTTAACCTGGACAGTTTTGTCCCAGGGATTTTGTGAAGGTCCTCACTTACTTGGACAAAGTTTGTCACAGGATCTACAAAACTGTAATAGCTCTGGAGTGGTGGTGCTACAATATGTAGATGATATTTTGCTCTGTGCTGAGACAGAGGAAGCTTGTTCACTAGCCTCAGATTTCTTAAACTTTCTGGCAGGCTGTGGTTACAAGGCATCAAGAGAAAAGGCTCAACTTTGTCAACAATCAGTTAGATATCTGGGCCTAATCATATCAGAAGGAACTAGGACCATAGGAGAATTAAACCTATATTAAATCATCCCCCTACCTATGACTTTAAGACAATTGAGAGGATTTTTGGGAAATACAGTTTACTGTCAAGCATTTGGATTCTGGGTTATGGGGAACTTGCCCAGCCTTTATAGAAACTCATCACTCAGCAGGCCCAAACTGACAAACTGGTTTGGTCTCCAGATACTCAAAAGGCTTTTAAGGTTCTTAAGACTGCTATCCTACAAGTTCCAGCTCTGAGCCTACCCACAGGGTCAGAATTTAATTTGTTTGTCGCTGAAAGAAAAGGTATGGCCTTGGGAGTTTCGACACAACCCTAAGGGCCTCACCAGCAACCTTTTGCTTATCTAAGCAGAAAATTAGATGTAATTTTAAGTGGGTGTCCCCACTGCCTAAGAGTAATTGGGGCAGTGGCTTTATTAGCACCTGAAGCTTTAAAAATAATTAATGGATGAAATCTTACTGTACTGACTTCTCATGATGTGAGTAGAATCTTAAATTCTAAGGTTAATATTTGGATGACAGACAGTAGGCTTCTTAAATATCAGTCATTGTTGTTTAAAGGACCAGTAACTAAGCTTAAAGTTTCTGAAAATTTAAATCCTGCCACTTTCCTTCCTGAGAAGGAAATTAAAACACCTGATCACCATTGTTCCCAATTCCTACCTTTAAACCATGCATCTTGGGAGGATCTAATGGATACCCCATTAGACAATCCTGACATGGTAATATTTACAGATGGCAGTTCTTTTGTTCGCGATGGAAAGCGTAAAGTAGGTTACACCATGGAGACTGCTGAACAGGTTTTGGAGGCAAAAATCTCTCCCCCAGGGAACCAGTGCTCAGTTAATGGAGCTTGTGGCTCTGACTCAAGCTCTAGAGTTAAGCAAAGGACAGCGAATAAATATCTACACTGATTCTAAGTATACTTATTTAACTTTACAGGCTCATGCTGCGATATGGAATGAAAGACAGTTTAAAACAGCAACAGGAGAACCTATTAAGCATTTCAGAAGGATTGAGAGACTTTTAACTACTATATATTGTACTAAAGAAGTAGCTGTTATGCATTGCAAAGGGTACAGCAGGGATGGGATTAAAGTAGCCCAAGGTAATCAGTTGGCTGACTGTCAAGCCAGAAAAGCGGCACTTTATGAAACCCCTTCACTACAGATGCCTTTGATCTGGACAGGTTCTGTGGAACAGGAAAAACTACAATATACTGAGGAAAAATTAGAAAGACATGAAGAAAAGAGGAACAAAGGTTACTGATAAAGGATGGTTATAGTCCAAGAATGAACGATTAACAATTCCTGAAAATGCTTAGTGGAAAATTCTTAAGAGTTTATACCAGAGTTTTCACTTTGGAGCAGAGAGTACTTACCAAATGGCTTCTCATTTTTTTTGAAGGTAAAAATGCAATGAAAACATCAAAGAATATTATCAAAAGATATGAGGTTTGTCAGAAAAATAATCCAAAGACTGAAAAGCTAGAAAAATCTGGATTACAACCAAAGGGAAATATCCTGGAGAGGACTGGGAAACTGATTTTACTCATCTGCCAAAAGCTAATGGATATTCTTGCTTACAAGTTTGGGTGGATACTTTTACTAGATGGATTGAGGCTTTTCCCTGTCGTAGTAAACAGGCCAAGGAGGTTATAAAGATTTTAATCCATGGAATTATCCCCAGGTTTGGGCTGCCATGGACCCTTCAGAGTGACAATGTCTCTGCCTTTAAAGCTGCTGTAACTCAGGGGGTATCTAAAGCTCTAGGAATAAAATATCACTTACACTGTTCCTGGAGACCCCAATTCTCAGGAAAGGTTGAAAAAGCTAATGACATTATCAAAAGACATATGTGCAAATTATTGAAGAGACTCAAGACAATTGGATTTAAGTCCTACCCATAGCTTTAATGAGGGATCGAACTGCCCCCATAAAGGAGGGACTGTCCATATTTATGGAAGGCCTTTCTTATGCACAGACATTGTTATAGACCCTGAAGCCTTGGAATTACCTAGTTATGTAACTCAGCTCTCAGCTTTTCAACAGGCATTAACAGAACTCTGGGAGATGACTCCTGACACAGCCTCTGAGTCAAGCAAGCCTCTATTTGAACCAGGAACTGAAGTCCTCATGAAAACATTGGGATCTGGGGGCCCATCCCTCAAGCTCCTCCGGGAAGAACCTTACCAGGTTATTCTTTCTTCTCCCACAGATGTCAAAGTGCCAGGAAGTGATTCGTGGGTACATCATACTCTAGTTAAGAGGTGGCAACCTGACCAAAACTAAGTGACACCATTTTATGTCTTTACTATCTTGCTCTGACTTTGTAATTTTCAAATGGGCCAGATAATCTGTGTGAGCCTACTTCTGCTGACTCCAAAAATCTTGAGTCTGCCGTTTGATCCACAAGACAATGCCTTCCTGTCCTGGGCTCACTCCTACACTGCATTCCACAATGGTCTAACTGCTGGGTCTGCGGAGCACTCCCCTCTTCATTGGTGGAAGGCTTGCCATGGTGGACATCTCCACTTCAAGGAAAATACTTTCTTTAAGTCTGTGAGTACTTTCTACAACAATCATATGTGATGCCTCTTCTTCATCTGATGACATCTAACAACCTTAAAATGGATGGGTGCAACATGTTGCAGTTTAATTATAGACATAATGTGACTTTCAATTTTTATTTTAACTTGTTTTAATGACTATGTTGCCTTACAGCTGAAACTGTGTAACTGGATTTGTTTCTAGTCCCATGAAAGCTTTTAAGTTACAAATGGTTACTCAAACTCCTGCTACTGCTGCAGCTTCCTCCAACTACTATTTGGGGGCCCTGGATCAGATATCCTCAATATTAGGATTAGGAGAATATGTTGTCTCACCAATTTAAGGACAAGGCCCCTTGTCAGCTTGGAAGCAGTTATGGAAGGAGAATAACACCCCTTTTCCCTAGGCAACATAATTCTCCTAAAAGAAAAGGGGTGAATGAGAGGGTAACAGGCAGGAAGGCCAGGGGTCTCCAAATGGAGGAAATAGCCTGCAAGTGTTAGACATTTTTATTACTCTTAAGTGGCTGGAGGAAACAAACTAGGGATTTTTGTTTTTGTTTTTGTTTCTCCTTCTCTATACAAATTTAAAAGGAGGTTTCTCTTAAAATACTGTGTTGCCATAATGACACCTGGTTTCACCTGAAGTTAACTATTCTCAAACCTAGAGATAACCAATGCATTTCTCTTAGGGACATGTTTATCTTAAGCTATGCTAATATGCTATGCATTTACCCCAAACTCTGCCTTCAAGTCGGTTCCACCTCTTGGCTCAGAACCTACTTGACAAGCCAGCATGTTATACTAAGATATTGTTCCCCTAATCTATGTAAATGAAATTCTCTGTCTGGTGATCTGTCCTTCTGCAAGATTCAAGTTAATCATTTTATGTCCCAGGATGAACCATTTGGTGTTAAGATTATCCCAAAATGCATCTTAATGGGTGAGGGGCCCTGGTGCCATTCTGAGTTTTAGGACATTCCTTTTTTTTTTTTTTTTTTATTTAATTAACAGACTGCTAGTGACTATATAACATGCAGCTAAAGACTAGCAGACTCTTTCTGACACCTTCGGATGCCTATGTCAGAAGCTTTCTCTATCTCCTTTTTACTTTAATAAAACTATTATACAAAAGCTCTGAATGATCAAGCCTCGTCTCTGGCCCCGGATTGAATTTTTCTTCTCCGGGGACTAAGAATACCAGCATCATTTTTCATTCAACAACAACCTTTCAATGGCACCCATACCTCCCTCAAACTCCTGTAGCCAAGACACTAAGCTGCAATAGCCATGGGGCAGCCTGGAGGATCATACACCCTTCCAAACTATTGCAACTACCTGGGCTTTTCCCATGGACAATTTGTGTCATCTTCTCCAAGACAGAATTTGTAGTTTACGACAACTCTTCTCATCAGTCCTCTGGATTCCTGAGATCCCCAAGAGACCACCATTCCAGATTGCAAACTACATGCCTGAAAACAAAACAAATAGGAATACAATCTAGTACAAACTGAAGGGCTTCAACCCATAAAGATGTGCATGGTCCTCAACCCCTCAAGGGCTCTGATGAGCAGCAAAACCACAGTTCCAGGCAAGGTCACAGTTAACACCTGCTGCCATGCCAGGAACATATCACAAGTACAAATAGAATGCAGAATTTAAGTTTTCTACCAACTTGAGAGATTGTGCCAAAAATACCTCCCAATCTTCCATCTTAGCCACGTGTAAAGGACAGACTCTGTACTGCAGCACATCAGGCCAACATCACACTCAACTGAGAATATTTAGAGGTAACAGTAGCAGGCAAGAGAGGATTTCACCCAGATTGAAGTAATATAAAAGCCTTTTGTGCCAGTTTCAGAGAGAAAGTCTTCATCTGCCAGATGACCCAGGAGACAGGATGCAAATCACCAACAATCAAATTAGACACAAATCAGGGCTATGGAACTTAATCAAGAAATTCCAGTGCAGGTCTGTCTGCAGCCGTTAATTGCCATTCCTCAATGATTTCATTCAATCAGCAGACAGTTCAAAATATGGACAATGGTCAGGCACTAGTGGAAGATGTTGAAGACGGTAAGAATGGGGACAGAGAATGGCACAGATTGGTGATAAGATGGAGGAAGATAGAGAGGAGAACGAGGGGAAGCTTTCAGAGCTAGGATCAGGGTTTCTGAGGCAGTGGGAGCTGTTCCAGGCCTGGTTGCTGGCCTTGAGTACATACTTCAAAACAAAACAAAACAGAACAAACAAACAAGCAAAAAATGTTGTTTCTGGCCTTAATGAACTTTTGTAATATTAATGTCTCAACATGCTAGACTAGGCCAACAGCAGTCATACAGTTTATAAATGCAGGAGATATTATTTGGGGGGGGGGTGACTTGTGGGAGACTTGCTATGTGTATTTGAACACATAGCCTACTTAATAGAGCTGGAGTCAGGATTCATCTATATGTAGACAATTCTCATGCATATTTCAATTATGAGATCATATAATAGCATATCTAGGATTTCACTTTTTCTCTTTGAATATTTTTTCTACTTGTACAACAGGAAGATAGCACTATCTTGGAAATCATATTATTGTATTTGGACTTTTCTGTCACCTTTCCAACTCTTCCAATTGTGCCTAATGACTTCCAGCCACTAAATATGGCCCACTTTATAGTAACTCCTCCTTCATGCCAGAGGCTCTCAAGAATATGTAAAATGCAAATGAACAGACAAACCAACCTTCTGAGGAGTTTTGGATATACAGAAAGACCATAGGAAAATAGGTCATGAATTGTTTGATTGATATACTAGTGTCAGGAAAATCTGATGAGAATTCAGCAAACCTTATAAATAGTTCATTTGTTATAATTATCAATAAGTCCCTATTTCTCCTAGATAGTTCTCATTAAGTCTCTCCCCTCATCATATACACTGCATCTAGTTGATGATCCTGCTTGATCTCAAATGTAAACCACACTTTTCAACTTCTTTCTTAGACTTCAGACAGGAATACTGATGATCTCTTTGGCCATCCTCTTTGTTTTACTGTAAAAATCAGGAGTCTAGCTCGTTTTTTCTGACACCAAATATACCCCTGTGGAGGCCATCCTTTCATATTCCTAACATTCTCTCCTTTTTCCCCTGAGGATCCAGATACCTCATTCAAGACTTCTTATGTGTTTCTCATATAGACAATTGTGACCACTCTCATGATCTCTTACCAATCTTACAAACTATGAAATAGGCAAATATGTTAACTGCTTGGAAAATGTCACTAATACCTGAGAACTTCTTCGTAAAAAGGACATTCATCCTTACTGAAACATTCTGGGGAACAGACTAGTAGGTTGGTGGAAATGAATTCATATCCTTACTGTGGAAAGTATTGTGGAATACAATGAAATCTACAAGCTCTTTCTCTTGTGATTTAAAAACAGGCATGACAGCATGGCATGGAAAACACAGGAAGCAGAGAGAAGTTTGTGCTTCTCTGATTCTATGACAGACCTGTTCAAGTCATAAAGTAGCCTGTACCTACTTTATGGTAGGAAGTAGTAGGTAGAAAGTATTTGGGCCTCAATGCTAAAATGTACTCACTTCAGAGCAAACCACTGTGCTCTTTCCCTCTCTGCTGCTGCTAAGTCGCTTCAGTTGTGTCTGACTCTGTATGTCCCCATAGATGGCAGCCCATCAGGCTCCTCTGTCCCTGGGATTCTCCAGGCAAGAATACTGGAGTGGGTTGCCATTTCCTTCTCCAATGCACGCATGCAGGCTAAGTTGTTTCAGTCGTGTCCAACTCTGTGCAACCCTATGGACAGCAGTGCACCAGGCTCCTCTGTCCACAGGATACTCTAGGCAAGAATACTGGAGAGGGCTGCCATTTCCTTCTCCACTTTCCTTCTCTAGACAAGGGAAAAGTTAAGCTAGAGCTTATTATTCACAAATAGAAAGAGAAATATCCCTGTGGATCAGGCTTCCTAAGCCAAGACAAGGGTTATTTCAGATGACAGGAAGCAAGTTCCAAAATGTGAATTGAGAAAAGAAAGCACAACACTCACCTCATAGGAAAACACTTTTTACATTTTTTAAAGAAAAGAAACATCCAGTAGTCTATTAAAAAAAAAAAAAAGAAAAGGCACAAAAAATTAGAAATCTAAGGCATAACCCTTCAGTATGAACCAGATGAAATCCTATCAGAAAAGAAAGAACATTTTTGTATCTGACATTAAGTTAGATGTCTGATCAGTTGTGTCTGATTCTTTGCAACACCAAGGAGTGTAGTCCACCAGGCTCCTCTCTTATTCGGATTTTTCATACAGGAAAACATGTGCAGCTTTTCATTTCTAACTATATTTCATTAAGTTAGATTTACAGAGCTGAAGAAAAACATTATGTGTGTGTGGTTTTTTTTTTTTTTTTTTTTTTTTTTTACATTTTATCAAGACAAAGCAAACCATATAAGCTCTTTGCTCCAGAGAGTCTTTACGAAATTCAAAAGTTGTATTTGTGAATGAGTCCTATTTATAATATTGTGAACTGGCATGAGTCAAGGCAAATAAGTGACAGATTACATTAAAAGATTAACTTCTGGAAATCTGACCTACCTTACATTCAGTGACATCAATTATGTTTCTAAACCATAAAACAACAGAAGAGCCACTCTTTTTTTTTTTTTTTTTATCATTCAATACCTAGCAAAGGAGAAATAGATGGAGTAGAGTACACAGAAGAGGAACATAAATCTCTGTGTCAGACACAGTCAATTTTCTATATTTTCACTTTTTTTTTTCTTTCTAGATATCATCTCCTAGAAATTCCTAATAAGTGTAATGATGCTGCAGATCTTTTGCTGTCTTGGTGCTGGCAGTAAAACAGGTCCATGGCCTGGGGCACTGATTTTCCCTCAGAGCTCCAGGAATAAGTCAATAGGTCCTGTCTTTATGTTCTCTGTAAGAGATTCTAGAGATCAGGTTTTGGCAACACCCACATGGACACAGAACTCATAGGCATGTACCACCAATTGCAGATTAGGAACTTGTTACCATTTGTGCCTCCTGGACATGGTTTGCAACAAGCTCAACAACTACCACATACAGTGGTAGACTTTATACCTACAATTAAAATACAAAGTACAGGTGATGCTGGGTTGAAGAGATGCTGGGTATGTATCCAGAAGTATCAGCACCCATGTGGAAATCATACAGGGGCTGATTGACATTAATTTCAGGTTACTGTATCTGATGTAAATAAATATATTTTATATCATGCTGCTACAACTATGTGGAACAGTGGCTGCTTATGCTGTATTTCAAGGATGGCTGTTATATATTCCATAATTAGGTCCTACCACCTATTCCTACCATCCTATCACTGTAAGAAATATTCACAGAAAAGGAAAACACACACACACACACACACACACACACACTAATTTTGCAGCCTGGCACTAGAGCTACTTTATTCTTAGAGTAGGGAAGGGGCTTAGAATCAGTTTCTTCTACTCATACTAATTCCAGGCAAGAAGAAAATACATTCTGAGACTGTAAAGCAGATAGGGTCCTCAAAACTTTGTTTATTCACATCTTTACTTGACATAATAGACATGAGAAACTTTCTCTCCTCCATTAAAATTTTCTGATGAGTTTCACTGTTGTAGAAACCATAGTGGGTGAGAGTCAAGTGGCACTCAGAGATGCAGAACAAGAGCGTTTATCCAGCAATGATGTAGGCTCAGCAGAGGCGCCTCCAGAGGTATGTCCTCGGACTTTGTTTTGGGCATCTTTTCATCAGCACACACTTCCAGGTTTTCAGGTCTTTCCTGCTCAAGCAGCTCGGATCCCTCCTCCCCAGGCAGCTTAGTTTCTCAGTGATGAATTAAGCAAGCAAGATGACAGAAGTGGAGGTGTTGAGTGATGAGCAAAAGGTGTTTTAGTAAGATACCAGAGGCAGAAGTTAGAAAGTTGTTATTTTAGAAGGGGTTGCTATTCTAGTTGGGGGTTCCCACCTCATTCCCCCTACTAATGCTCAGATTGCATCAGCAGCCATAAGAGAACATCATCCATTAATTGCTGAGATCCTTAAAAAACTGGCATTTGGATGGCCATTTTCAGTTCAACAACTGCTTCTGTGAACCCTGAATACAATCCTGAATAAAAGGATGTGATGCAGGGAATAAGTAAGCACATGGTGAGCATGACTCTATCCCAATCACTGTCTTAAAGCTTCCCAGCCAGGAGAAGCATCCTCCAAAGAGGGCTTCCATATCCCATCCATTCCAGGTATGAACTGAAACATGGGTAATCTTCCTGGTATTTTTAGCTATATCTGTCACAGCCTTTCCATTGTCATCTATTTGGAGTCACTAGTCAGTTTGGTTGAATTTCCCACAATCTTTTCCTTCCTCCACTAGTAACTAGTCTAGTGCCAGATGAATATGAATGGTGGCAATTCTCATCTGGGATTGTTGCTATGCCAGCAGTTCCAAGACAGTAGTAGTTTTATTGGTTTAATCTCTAGCACCACTTGTAGTTGGATTATTCTATTTAGCATATAAATGGGAGTCCTGTATACCCAACTCCCATCTTGTGCACACGTGGCTGGACCATAATATTGAATAATTCACTGGGTAGGCCAGTTATTTTTGCCTCATTTTTAATGACCTCCTATTTTGGCAGCCCACCTTCCCTGATGTCTTAAATCTTTATCAATTGGGACATTTAGCATGTGTCCTTTTGAGCCAGGTAAGAAGAAGAAGAAGGGGGAAAAAAAAAAAAAAACTGGGTGAATCACCCCTACAGTGCAAATCCCATTCCTTTGGATAGGAGTTGGGAGTAGGTCCTTTTCCCACCAGTCCAGACCAGCATTTCTGGAGCCTGCCATAGTTCTGGGTTTGAAGAATTAAGATGCTCCCAATAAGTGCTGACAACTGGGACTGCCAAGAATGGATCAGTACTGGGTTGGTCTCCAGTACAATTATGTAATGACAGAAACTGGGAGGAAGAGCTGTCATGGATTTTCCTTTTCCCTTTTGAAGGGTCCCAGTACAAGGTCAGGGTTCTGCTACCATGAATGATTATTGTTCTCAGCATTATAAAAAAATGACTCTTAAAGTTTGTTATTCTACCCCAAGCATAATCTATTCCCATTCAGTTTAAACATTTCTCACCTGTTGTAAGTGTGCACAGAGTGCAACTCCAGATAGCACCCTCCCCCCACCTGTTGATGATTTGAATCCATTGAAGTATCTGGAGGGCATCTAATCCCATGCTCCTCCATGGCCACATCTAGTGCATCCAGGGTCCTCCACAGACTTAGCAATTAGTGACACCCAGTTCTCATGCAGGAGAACCTCCCTTCCAGATGAATAAAAAGACTATTTTTCCACAGCAGGGATTTCTAGTATGTCTTTTAGGGAAGCTTGGAGCTTGCTATATAGTCCCTTGTTGCCTGGCTTGGAGTACAACCTCTTGGATTTAGTTGTAGTAGCTCAAGGGACAGGTATTATCATCGAGGGAGTTAAATAGGAGTAGGACACTTTAGGCCAGCCTCAAGGATTTGTTGAGTCACAGTCATAGCATACTACTTCCCCAGTGGTGTCAGAACACCACCCATCATCTACCCATTGTAATCTGGCCTTATGGTGACAATTTCAATAAAGTTCCCACCCCACCAATAAGTGCATTTAGAAACAAAATTATAACATATAGGTGGCTGGTGTGTATAGTAGGTGAAAAAGGGACATGCCTTTCCTATAAGATTAAAATGTACATAATCATAACAGTCAACCTGGTTTCTAGATGGTGCAGAGATCTTACAACTTAACAGAGACACAAGGGATACAAGGAAAAAAAAAAAATAAGTTGCTTTCATGTCTAAGCTGTTAACAGTAAAAGAAAGCTCCCTAAAATAAGGAGCATGAAGAAATAAGTGAAGCACAGAGAAAGATTTTATATGATAGTACACTGCGGGGGAGACACAGAGTAGAATCCTATTTCAAATAAGACAAATAGAGGGTGTTCCAGTTCAATTAATAGCCAATACATCTGTTGTTCACTGGTTCTGTTGGTTCCTCAAGCTTCTGTTGTGCATTGACTAACCAGCTTCTGGTGTGGCCAGAACAGGGCTTGGCATTCTTGCTTCCATCTTCCCAAGGTCAGGTGCATGGATTCCCATGGATTGACTGTTGCTTCCCACTTCTCTTGGTTGTCAGTTGGGCCTGTGGGTTTGACTCTGGAGTGATTGATCTGAGCATCTATCCCTGTCATATTGAGAGCAGTGGGATTACAAAATAGGGCCCTCTCCACACTGGTTTCAAGGGCTCTTTCTTCCAGTCTTTTACGCATACTTGGTCCCTGGGTAGGTGGGGCTGTACTCGTATGCCCAAGGATGTGGGTATCCTATCCATGACGCATTTGTGTATTTGGGAGATGGTGTGTCCTAATTCTTGCAGCTGTTTATGTAAGTTCAAGACTCCCAGGTCTCTAGTGTTCCCTCTTAAGCTGATCAGAGAGGGAGGCCATCCATACAGAATTGCAAATGGGGAGAACCCCATCCCTGCCCAAGGTGAGTATGTAGCATCAAGAGGGTCATGAGTAATATGAATAACCATGGTAAATTGGTCTCCTGACATAGTCTGGCTCATTTGTTTTGAGCATTCAGTTCATACATTCTACTTTCCCTGAGCTCCAAGAGCAGTAAGGCAGTATGCAATTTCCACTAGATCTTCAAATCCCGTGTCACTTGTACTTTCTCAGCTACAAATGCCAATTTTTCATCCAACCCTATAGTGAAAGGCATCCCATATCTGGGGACAATATTTCTGAGGAATGCATTAGTCACTTCTCTTGCTTTTTTGGCTCAGGTTGGAAAGATCTCCACCTACCCCCAAAAAGTTGCAGATGATAACTAAAAGTTATCTGAGTCCTTGACTTTGAGAGAGTTTAGTGAAGTCCACTTCCATATCATCAAATGGGGTTAGTCCACAGTACTTTGTCCCTGCTGGCCTAAAAGGTCCCTGGCAAGCATTATTTTATAAACAGGTTAAACACTGCTGGGCAAAGAAAAGTTGAGTTGGGGGACGGTGAGTGATGAGATACTATCTGCCTAGCAAGGTCTCTGTAGTGGTTTACATCTCTCCAGCTGGTTTCTCCCTCCCTCATTGTTGGGGTCCCAAACGGCTAACCTTCCAGGAAGTTCTCCCATGCCCAGTTCTCCAGGGGGTCCCTGGAGCATAGATTGACCCCTGGGGCATAGATGTAAAGCCATTTATGAGCCTCTGTCATTATTCACTGGGACTCCTGGGTGCTGAACAGGGTGAGAAGATGCCTACATTTCACCCAAGTGGGTCAGTGAGTCAGGATAATGAACTCTAGGAGATTGATGAGAACCTGAGTTTGTTTTTCAGATTTTGAGGGGGTGGGGAGTGATGTTTCTAGTTGAGAAGATCTGTGGTGGAAAATGGTTTGTAGGAGAAGACAGTTTCACTCTCTGGTAGAGTCCCATCAGGGGCAATATGCTGTGGTCCCTGGGCCTCCCTTAGAGGCACTTGAAGTGCTGGGACAGCTGCCCATTGAGCTGACCAGAGATGCCTGTTTATTGACTGTGGGGCAGCTGGCCTTGGGAACATGATAGCTTCAGGAGCATCAGGAGGAGATGAAATGGAAGGCAGTGGCATGTCTGGAAAATGTGGATCTGCTGCTTGCAGCAGGAGAGCCATGGTGACGTAAAGGGCGTTTGAAGCACATCTTCGGCCTAATCTTGGAGGAAAGGTGGTTCCTTTTCCTGGAGTGAAGCCTTTTTTCTGATTGAGCCACAAAAGACTTACATTGTCCCTGACCTGTCATGCAGAACTGAACCAAGAGAGGCTTTAGATGGGTGATTTCTAACCACTGCTCAATAAATGGAAATTAGTCTGGGAGGCCAATGACCCTGGTCGCAATTCTATATACTGCTCAGACAATAGACACATCTAAAGTCCCATTTAAGGATCATGTGACCCCAAAAGAGAGTCAGTCTAGGAAGGAAAGAGTGCAGAACTTTTCAGGACTCAATTTTACACAGGCTGGTCACTTGGGGCTCCTGATCTTGCATGTTTCTGGCTTTGCTCCTCTGGTTTCTCCTGCCACTCCAGAAAGGACACCTGCTCCTGCTCCTCAACCACCACCACTTCTACCTTTTCCATAATATCTTGCAACTGGAACTCCTACTGGATTCTTGATATCTTACCCTCCTCCAGGGCCCTTTCCTCCACTGCCTCCACACTGAAGAGGGTGGCCTCCTCACATGGGGAGCCACCTGGTTCCTGCGTCTTCCCTGCCATATCCACAGACCCTGCCATAGTGCCTGCACCCTGAAGACTTGGGCTCACAACTGAAAAGATAAAGGGTCCCAGGTGTTCCCAGCTTCCTCTGGGAGTGACTCACTCTCCACGTGGACCTCTCAATGGTAATGACCTGGGCAGCTGCAAAGGGCCTGGATCTCACAGCAGTGCTGATGGCTTTGACAGCCTGCCCACAGGTTGCTGTCAACCTCTGGCAAGATCTAGTTCTTTCTAAGGGTGCCCTCAGATTGAAGAAAGCAGTGCGGGATGGCATGGGATAAGGGGCACATGCTGGGCCCTATTGCCCAGGCCAAGCAGGCTCCATAGTCTGCTGGAGCTGTGAGTCCTGCCCAGGTGGCTGGGCCAGAATCTCCACAGATCATGGAGAAGGTAGTGGATGGCACCCTCCAAGGACACTTCCCTAGTAAACGGGGAATCACCCTAGGCCTCCAGTATTCCAGTAGTCCAAAGTGGCTGCTTCTTCTCTGCTGAGTGCGGGCATCCAGGCACTTGGCCTCTCTTCCATCTGGCACTGCCTAGGTGCCCGCTGTCATTGACCTGGCCTCTGGAAATTTGAAACACAAGTTTCTGCTCCCATATTATAAAGCCCACTCTTATGTTCCATAGGATCACTGCATGCTGTCCAAATGTGTCCAATGAAAGACATGGGGACAATGTGGCTGGGTATTTTCCTCCAGTAGACAGAGAGTTGAATGCTGTCTGGATGATATGGGAGTGTGATATGGGAGCAAACACATCTGTCTGCTACAGTTGAGTTCCTTTGCTCAGGGGAATCACAGTCATAGGATACAGAGTTCTCTCTCTGTCTCTCCCTCTGGTATGTCCTGTTTCCTGCCCATGTTTCTGTGTGTGTATTAGGAGCTTGGTATGGTCTGTATGTCTCTCTCTCTCTCTCTCTAACTGGTATTGTTGCCCTCCACCACTCTCGGGACAGCAGAGATCAGAAAAGACACTTAACTTTGGCATAAAGTCAAAGATGTATCCTCCTCAGTGAGTTGCACCCATGGGAGATCAGACTTTCTCAGTCCACACTGTTGGGGAATGATTTGTCAAACTTGAGAGGAAAACAAGTTCGACCTCTGCTGAAACACAGAGAGGGATGGGTGTCCCTCCCTCCCGTCATATGGTAGACATGAACACTGCACAGGACTAAGGCTTCTTGGCCATGCTTTGGACAGAGGAAGAAACAAGACATAAACTTGTTGGTGCGAGGGATGTCCCTGAATCTTGTTTGAATGCCAGCCAGTGAGATGTTAAGGACAGCTCCCCATTAAAGGCCACAACTGTCAATGCCAGAGGAATTGAAGTCTGCCAATTTACTGCAAAGAAGCCTATTCAAAGTGGTTCTATTCTCCTTCAGCCTCCAGGTGAGAACACATCACCACCTAGCCCTCCTCCCCAGTACTGTTGGATCAGGGGCAGCAAGAGGACCAGCCTGGCCATCCTTTGAATAGTCCTAATACCCAAGTATTCTGTGAAGAGTATAAAGTATGATATGTCCAACTGTCAAAGTCTGAAGGTAGCAGCTGTTTATGCTACAGTAGTCATCAGTCTCCCTAAGCTTAAAAAAAAGGCAAGGTGTTCTCATGTGCCTGATCATGTCAAGGAAAGAATGCACCTGCCCTTTAGAAGAAATGTTTTTTTCTAATGTTTTTTTTTTTGTTTGTTTTTTCAGAAAGTTTTTTTTTTCTTTATTGAAGGATAATTGCTTTAAAGAATTTTGCTGTTTTATGTCAAATCTCAATGTGAATCAGCCATAGGTATACACATATCCTCTCCCTTTTCAAACTCCCCCTACCATCTCCCTCCCCATCCCAACTCTCTAGGTTGATACACAGCCCCTGTTTGAGTTTCCTGAGCTATAGAGCAAATTCCAGTTAGCTAACTATTTTATATGTGGTAATGTAAGTTTCCATGTTACTCTTTCCATACATCTCACCCTCTTCTCCCCTCTTCCTATGTACATGTCTGTTTTCTATGTGCGTTTCTCCACTGTTGTCCTGTAAATAAATTCTTCAGTGCCATTTTTCTAGATTCTGTAGATATGTGTTAGAATATTATATCTATCTTTCTCTTTCTGACTCACTTCACTCTGTATAATAGGTTCTAGGATCATCCACATCATTCAAACTGACTCAAATGTGTTCATTTTTATGGCTGAGTAATATTTCATTCTGTATATATACCACAACTTCTTTATTCATTCATCTGTCAGTGGACATCTAGATTGCTTCCATGTTCTAGCTATACTAAATATTGCTGTAATGAACAATGGGATACATGTGTCTCTTTCAATTTTGGTTTCCTTAGGGTATATGCCTCGGAGTGGAATTGCTGGGACATATGGTGTTTTCCTTTCTAGTTTTTTAAGGACTCTCCATACTGTTTTCCATAGTGGCTGTATCAATTCACAGTCCCACCAACAGTGCAATAATATTCCCTTTTCTCCACACCCTTTTCAGCATTTACTGTTTGTAAATTTTTTGATGACAGCCCTTCTGACCAGTGTGAGATAATACCTCATTGTAGCTTCGATTTGCATTTCTCTAATAATGAGTGATGTTGAACATCTTTTCATGTTTCTTAACCATCTGTATGTCTTCTTTGGAGAAATGTCTGTTTAGGTCTTTTTGCCCACTTTTTGATTGGGTTGTTTGTTTCTCTGCTATTGAATTGCATGTGCTGCTTGTATATTTTGGAAATTAATCCTTTGTCAGTTGTTTCATTAGCTATTATTTTCTCCCATTATCAGGATTATCTTTTCATCTTGCTTGTAGTTTCCTTTGCTGTGAAAAAGCTTTTAAATTTAATCAGGTTCCACTTGTTAACTTTTGTTTTTATTTCCGTTACTCTAGGAGGTGGGTCATAAAAGGATCTTCCTTTTATTTATGTCATGGACTGTTGTGCCTATGTTTTCCTCCAAGAGTTTTATAGTTTCTGGTCTTACATTTAGGTCTTTAATCTATTTTGATTTTATCTTTATGTATGGTGTTAGTGTTCTAATTTCATTCTTTTACATGTAACTGTCCAGTTTTTCCAGCACTATTTATTGAAGAGGCTGTCTTTGCCCCATTGTGTATTCTTGCTTCCTTTGTCAAAAATAAGGTACCCATAGGTGCATGGGTTTATTTCTGGGTTTCCTATCTTGTTCTATTGGTCTATATTTTTGGTTTTGTGCCAGTACCAAACTGTCTTGATGACCACAGCTTTGTAGTACATTGTGAAGTCAGGAAGCTTGATTCCTTCAGCTCCATTCTTCTTTCTCAAGGCTGCTGTGACTATTCAGGATCGTTTGTGTTTCTATATGAATTGTGAATTTTTTTGTTCTAGTTCTGTGAAAAATGCTATTGGTAATCTTGGGGATTACATTAAATCTGTAGATTGCATTTGGTAGTACTGTCATTTTCAAAATGTTGATTCTTCCTACCCAGGAACATGGAATTTCTCTCCATCTTTGTATGTCATCTTTGGCTTCTTTCATTAGTGTCATAATTTTCTGTGTACAGTTCTTTCATCTCCTTCAGTAACTTTATTCCTATATATTTAATTATTTTTGTTGCAGTGGTGAATGGGACTGATTCCTTAATTACTCTGATTTTTCATGGTTAGTATAGAAATGCAAGTGATTTCTGTGTATTGATTTTGCATCCTGCAACGTTGCTAAATTCACTAAGTAGATCTAGTAATTTTCTCATACTATCTTTAGGGTTTTCTATGTACAGTATCTTGTCATCTGCAAACAGTGGGAACTTTACTTCTTCTTTCCCAATCTGGATTCCTTTTATTTCTTTTTCTTCTCTGATTGCTATAGCTAGGAATTTCAGAACTATGTTGAGTAACAGTGGTGAAAGTGAACACCCTTGTCTTGATCTTGATCTTAGGGCAAGTGCTTTCAGTTTTCATCTTTGAGAATAATGTTTCCTGTAGGCTTATCACATATAGCCTTTACTATGTTGAGGTAGGTTCCTTCTATGCCAATCTTTTGAAGAGTTTTTTTTTTTTTTTTTAAAGTCATAAACAGGTGCTGAATTTTGTCAAAGGCTTTTTCTGCATCTATTGAGATGATCACATTTTTTATTTTTCAATTTGTTAGTATGGTGTATCACATTGATTGATTCCTGTATTTTGCAAAATCCTTTCATCTCTGGAATAAAGCCAACTTGGTCATGTTGTATGAGTTTTCTTATGTGCTGCTGAATTCTGTTTGCCAAAATTTTGTTGAGGATTTTTGCCTTTATGTTCATCAGTGATATTGGCCTGTAGCTTCTGTTTTTGTGTTGTTTTCATATGGTTTCGATAACAGGGTGATTATGGCCTTACAGAATGAGTTTGGAAGTGTTCCTTCCTCTGCAATTTTTTTGAAAGACTTTTAGAACGATAGGCATTAGCTCTTCTCTAAATGATTGATAGAATTGTCCTGTGAAGACATCTGGTCCTGAGCTTTTGCTTTTTCGAAGATTTTTGATCACAGCTTCAATTCCAATGCTTGTTCATTGAGTTGTTCATAATTTCTATTTCTTCCTGGTTCACTCTTTGAAGATTTAATGTTTCTAAAAATCCATACATTTCTTCCAGGTTATCTATTTTATTGCCATATAGTTGTTCATAATAGTCTCTTATAATCCTTTACAGTTCTGCATTGTCTGTTTGTAACCTCTCCTTTTTCATTTCTAATTTTGTTGATTTGATTCTTCGATCATTTTTTTTCTTGATGAGTCTGAATAAGGTTTTGCCAATTTTATTTATATTTTAAGAGAACCAGCTTTTTGTTTTGTTAATTTTTTTCTATTTTTTCTTTTCTTTTTCATTTATTTCTGATCAGATCTTCATGATGTTTTTCCATTATTTTTTTTCCTTCTTTTTCCAGTTGTTTTAGGCATAGAGTTAGGTTGTCTATTTGATGTGTTTCTTGTATCTTGAGGTAGGATTCTATTGCTATAAAATTCTCTCTTAGAACTGGTTTTGCTACATCCCATACATTTTGAGTCGCCATGTTTTCATTGTCATTTGTTTCTATATTTTTGTTTCCCCTCTTTGGATTTTCAGTAACTTGTTGGTTATTTAGAAATGTGTTGTTTAATCTCCATATGTTTGTGTTTCTTACAAAAAAAAATTATAATTTGTATTTTTAAAATTTGTGTTTTCTTACAAAAATTCTTGTAATTGATAACTAGTCTCATAGCATTGTGGTCAGAGAAGATGTTTGATACAATTTCAATTTTCTTAAATGTACTTAGGTTTGATTTCTGACGCAACATTTGGTCTATCTTGGAGAATGTTCAATGTGTACTTGAGAAGAAGGTGTATTCTTCTGCATTTGGATAGAATGTCCTGAAGATATCAATGAGATCCATCTCATCTAATTATCATTTAAGACTTGTGTTTCCTTATTAATTTCCTGTTTTGATGATATGTCCATTGGTGTGAGTGGGGTGTTAAAGTCTCCTACTATTATTGTGTTACTTTCAATTTCTCCCTTTATATGTATTAGTGTTTGTTTTATGTATGGAGGTGGCCCTATGTTGGGTATATAGATATTATGTCTTTTTCATGGATTGATCCCTTGATCATTATGCAGTGTCCTTGTTCATCACTTGTAATCTTCTTTATTTGAAGATTTATTTTGACTGATATGAGGATTACCACTCCAACTTTCTTTTGCTTCCCATTTGCATGGGGTATATTTTTCCATGCTCTCACTTCCAGTCTATATGTGCCTTTAGGTCTGAAGCTAACTTCTGGTAGACAGCATATATATGGCTCTTTTTTATGTATCCATTCAGCCAGTCTGTGTCTTTTGATTGGAGGATTTAAGATGTACATTCATAGTAATTATTGACATATATGTTCCTATTGCCATTTTCTAATTGTTTGGGGTTGATTTTGTAGGTCGTTTTTCTTCTGCTATATTTCATGACTATATATGTCCTTTTAACATTTGTTGAAAGCAATTTTGGTGGTACTGAATTCTCTTAAATGTGCTTGTCTGTAAAGCTTTTTATTTTTCCATCATTTTGAATGAGATTTAGTTGGATACAGTAATCTTGGTTGTAGATTTTTCCTTTTAAGTACTTTAAATATGTCCTGCAATTGCCTTCTGGCCTGCAGAATTTCTTTTGAAAGATCAGCTGTTAAGTATATGGGGTTTCCTTTGTAGGTTTCTGGTTGCGTCTCCCATGCTGCTTTCAGTATTCTTTCTTTGTGTTTGCTGCTTCTGCTGCTGCTGCTAAGTCGCTTCAGTAGTGTCTTACTCTGTGCGACCCCACAGACAGCAGCCCACCAGGCTCCCCTGTCCCTGGGATTCTCCAGGCAAGAATACTGGAGCGGGTTGCCATTTCCTTCTCCAATGTATGAAAGTGAAAAGTGAAAGTGAAGTCGTTCAGTTATGCCCGACTCTTAGAGACCGCATGGACTGCAGCCTACCAGCTTCCTCCATCCATGGGATTTTCCAGGCAAGAGTACTGGAGTGGGGTGCCATCGCCTTCTCCGTCTTTGTGGTTAGTCTTTGTTAATTTGATTTGTATGTGCCATGGCGTGTTTCTCCTTGGGTTTATCTTTTATGGGAGTCTCTGTGCCTTTTGGGCTTGATTGGTTATTTCCTTTCCTATATTGGGGAATTTTTCAACTATAATTTCTTCATAAATTTTCTCATTTCTTTTTCCTTTCTTCTTCTGTCATTTCAGTTCACTTCAGTCACTCAGTCATGCCCAACTCTTTGCACTTCACGAATCACATCACACCAGGCCTCCCTGTCCATCACCAACTCCCAGAGTTTGCCCAGACTCATGTCCATTGAATCGATGATGCCACCTAGCCATCTCAAACTCTGTCGTCCCTTTCTCCTCCTGCCCCCAATCCCTCCCAGCATCAGGGTACTTTCCAGTGAGTCAACTCTTAGCATGAGGTGGTGAAAGTATTGGAGTTTTACTTTCAGCATCGCTTCTTCCAATGAACACCCAGGACTTATCTCCTTTAGAATGGACTGGTTGGATCTCCTTGCAGTCCAAGGGACACTTAAAAGTCTTCTCCAACACCACAATTCCAAAGCATCATTCTTCGTTGCTCAGCTTTCTTCACAGCCCAACTTTCACATCCATACATGACCACTGGAAAAACCATAGCTTTGACTATACAGACCTTTGTTGACAAAGTAATGTCTCTGCTTTTTAATATGCTCTCCACATTGGTCACAATTTCCCTTCCAAGGAGTAAGCATGTTTTAATTTCATGGCTGAAATCACCATCTGCTGTGATTTTGGAACCCCCCAAATTAAAGTCTGACACTGATTCAACTGTTTCCCCATCTATTTCCCACGAAGTGATGGGACCAGATACCATGACCTTAGTTTTCTGAATGCTAAGCTTTAAGCCAACTTTTCCATTCTCCTCTTCCACTTTCATGAAGAGGCTCTTTGAACTCCAGGATTTGGTGATAGATAGGGAAACCTACTGTGCTGCGATTCATGGGGTCGCAAAGAGTTGGACATGACTGAGCGACTGAACTGAACTTAACTGATGGCAACAATACATTTATACAAATATACAAATATTATATAATAACCATCCTCCAGTTAAAACAAATACAAATTTTAAAACATTAATGAAAGAAGAAAGGGGGAAAAAAAAAAGGTACAAGGAACTTTGCTCTGTGCTCTGTAGTGTTCAAAGGCAATCCAAAAATTAAGGCATCTATATATGCATATAATTGATTCAATTTGATGCACAACAGAAGCTAATGCAACATTATAAAGCAAGTTTCACTTCACTTCACTTCAGTCGCTCAGTTGTGTCCAAGTCTTTGGGACCCCATGAATCGCAGCACGCCAGGCCTCCCTGTCCATCACCAAGTCCCAGAGTTCACTCAAACTCATGTTCATCGAATTGGTGATGCCATCCAGCCATCTCATCCTCTGTCATCCTCTTCTCCTCCTGCCCTCAATCTCTCCTAGAATCAGGGTCTTTTCTAATGATTCAGCTCTTCAGATGATGTGGCCAAAGTACTGGAGTTTCAGCTTTAGCATGATTCCTTCCAAAGAACACCAAAGACTGATCTTTAGAATGAACTGGTTGGATCTCCTTGCAGTCAAAGGGACTGTCAAGAGTCTTCTCCAACACCACAGTTCAAAAGAATCACTTTTTTGGAGCTCAGCTTTCTTCACGGTCCAACTCTCAAATCCATACATGGCCACTGGAAAAACCACAGCCTTGACTAGACTACCTTTGTTGGCAAGGTAATGTCTCTGCTTTTGAATATGTTATCTAGGTTGGTCATAACTTCCCTTCCGAGGAAGGAAATTTTAATTGCATGGCTGCAATCACTATCTGCAGTTATTTTGGAGCCCCCAAAAATAAAGTCTGACACTGTTTCCACTGTTCCTCCATCTATTTGCCATGAAGTGATGGGACCAGATTCTATGATCTTAGTTTTCTGAATGTTGAGCTTTCAGCCCACTTTTTCATTCTCCTCTTTCACTTTCATCAAGAGGCTTTTTAGTTCATTTTTAGTTCATTTTTAGTTCATTTTCATTTTCTGTCTTAAGGGTGGTGTCTTCTGCATATCTGAGGTTATTGATATTTCTCCCAGCATCTTTACTCCCATTAAAAAAAAAAAGTTTTAAAAATATTACAATTGAACTGTACCTCCAGCAGTGAATAAATAAATGGATCCCCCATTTGCAATATATGTGTCCTTGAGGGCATTATGCTAATTAAAATATATTCCTATAACTTTATCAACCCTTGATATTGTTAGTTAAAATACCTGAGTTATAGAAACAGAGAATAGAATGCGATTATTAGGGGTTAGTGGAAATAGATGGTGATTGTCCAAGTTACCAACTTTTAGTCATAGGTTGAATAATCTTGTTAAGGAAGATCCTTCAGTAGTTGCTGGACGGACATGGAGCTTAGCTTTCCTTAGCTCAAAAAAATATTAGTGAATTTAGAAGTTCAGCTCGACCAACAATAGGACTCTGAGTAGAGTGTAGTAAATGTTTATTGAAATATTTTCCCAGGGCCTTCCAAGTCCACTGGCCTTCGACTGAGTGGCAAGCAGCAGAGCTTGTGGAAAGTTTACAGACTGTGTCTTAATGAGGGTCAGATCCCTTGCTAGAGCCACTCTCTGACCTGGCCCAGGGTACAGAGCAAGAGCCAACCTTTCCCATCCCTACATATATACCAAATGCATGAGATAATCTACATGGATCACAGTCTATGGAACCCCACCCCACATTTGGTTAGACTTAGGAGACTGAGGGACAGCTGTGTGCTGTGCAACTGGCTCCCTCATTTAAGATGACTGGGCAGGGTAGGGAGACCTTGGTAAGAGGAGAGAATAGAGTACTGAGAACTACCTCTTCATCTGGGACTGGGCACCGGTGGGAGGACTAAGACTGGGAACTGGATGAATGCTCCCAAATTGGTTACCACCTCTTCCTAACCAGGAACCTGGAGGGTGAAAGTCAGCCTTGCACCTTTTCCTTTCAAACTACGGAATAATATCTGTTTTGCTAGAGGCTTACATGATCACAGCTAACTCAATATGACCTTACTTCAAAAACTGAGGATCTGACAAATAAAAGTTTGGGGCAGCTAGTAAGACCTTCCCTCATCTTTCCTACGTGTGGGCTTTGCTTAAAGCTTTTGGGGAGTTCAAGATTTTTAAGGGCATAAAAAACCCATTTCCTTGCATGGCCCTGCAATGAAACTCTGCTTTAAAGTCCAATATTCTGCTATTGCTTGGCCTAACTATGTTGCATACATGATTTTTTGTTAATAGTAGCACCTTATCTCTCCAATTCTTTAGAGGGTAAGAGATTATCAGAGAGAATGCCTCATTCCAAAACTTCAGTCGGTCATAAAAACATGTGAAATTTATCATTCTTCTGTAGAAAGCAAATTAGCAAACACTGATGGCTACCCCAAGCCCCAGGTGAATTTGAGACAAAATAACGGTGACTAATGTTGTCATAATGTCCATGATGTTAGTAATGCCATCCAAATATATCATCCTCTGTCATCCCATCCCATCCTCTTCCAGCCTTCGATCTTTCCCAGCCTCAGGTACTCCTTTAATGAGTCAGCTTTTCACATCAGATGGCCAAAGTATTGAAGCTTCAGTTTCATCATCAGTCCCCCCAGTGAATATTCAGGACTAAATTTTCTAGGATTGGCAGGTTTACTCTTTTTGCTGTCCAAGGGATTCTCAAGAGTCTTCTGCAACACCACAGTTCAAAAACATCAATTCTTCAGGACTCAGGTTTATTTATTTTCCACCTCTCTTGTCCATACATGACGAGAGCAAAACCCATAACTTTGACTATATGGACATTGCCAGTAAAGTAATGGATCAGCTTTTTAATATTTCATCTTGAAGTTTCATAGAAGTTTTCTCCCAAACAGCAAATATCTTTTAATTTTATACCTGCAGTCACCATTTGCAGTGAATCTGCAGCCCAAGAAAATAAATTGTGTCATGGTTTCCATTGCTTTCCTATTTGCAATGAAGTGATGAGACCTAATCCAGTGATCTTAGCTTTCTGATAAATTGAGTTTTAAGTCAGATTTTTCACTCTCTTCTATCACTTTCAACCAGAGGATCATTAGTTCCTGTTCACTATCTGTCATAAGGTTGGTGTCACTGATATTTCTCCCTGCAATCTTTATTGCATCCTGTGCTTCATCCAGTCTGGCATTTCACAAAATGTACTCTGCATATAAGTTAAATAAGCAAGATGACAATATTCAGTCATGAAAAACTGCATTCCCAGTTTGGAACAGATCTGTTTTCCATATCCAGTTCTAACTGTTGCTTCTTAACCTGCATACAGATTTCTCGAGAGGCAGGTAAGGTGGTCTGTATTCTCACCCCTTTAAGAATTTGCAACACTTTGTTTTGATACACATAGTCAAAGGCTTTAACCAAGTCAGTAATTTGTTAGGATTCATATATAAAACATATCTTTTGTCTTTGGAAAACATTTAGTAGTTTGCTTAATATGTACGTCAGTTTATAGTTTAATACTTATTCCATAATATGTTTTCTTTCAATTATGTCTTTGTCGAGAGGATTTCTAGATTGGAAAGAAAGTTTGAATTTTGTTTTTATCTGTATTACTCCTGAACAATCTGTTTTTCTTATCCAGGTGATTTCTAGGTTGCGGAGACCCAGTGAGTGGTAAGAACTCTGGGAGATAGGTAAATATGCAGTACTGACAGGTGGAAAGAAGAAAATCAATATAATGAATAAACTGTATTCTCTTATAGTTTGTATGTTGAGGACCTAACTCTGCACAATATGAGCAAAATATGAGCACATTTTCATTTATCTCTGCTGCTGCTGCTAAGTCACATCAGTCGTGTCTGACTCTGTATGACCCCATAGACAGCAGCCCACCAGGCTCCCCTGTCCCTGGGAGTCTCCAGGCAAGAACACTAGAGTGGGTTGCCATTTCCTTCTCCAATGCATGAAAGTGAAAAGTGAAAGTGAAGTTGCTCAGTCATGTCCGACACTCAGCGACCCCATGGACTTCAGCCTTCCAGTCTCCTCTGTCCATGGGGTTTTCTAGGCAAGAGTACTGGAGTGGGATGCCATTGCCTTCTCCTCATTTCTCTCTGATCTACTTTAAAAATGGGACTTCTAAATAAGTATTTGGCTTAGTTCATGGGTTCTTTATAAGAAAAGGAGATCACTCACACAAAACACAGAGATATTACTATGTGAAGACAAAGTCAGAAAATGACCAGTCACAATAAAGAAGAAAACAAATCTGCTGATCTTTGATTACTGTCTTGATCCAGGATAGTCTGAGAAAACATTTAAGCTAGTGAAGAGCACCTGCTTATGGGAACCCTAGCAAAGTAATACATCCACATCCTTTTGAAAAGAGGCTTTCAATTTCAAATGAGGCCTCCTTTTCTTACCTAGGTTCCCAGGGAAGGGAAACTGGTAAAAAAAAAAATTATCTTACCCATCAACTGACTATCCTCACAGATTTCAAATGCTCCCTAAGAGTTTTTACTGTTTCTTCAGCTCTGTTAGAATATATTGCTATTTCATGGGTAAAGTTGACCAAGGAAATGTTAGAATGATCAGAATTTGCAAGATGTGGTAGAAGAAAATAAGCATACAAAGAAGGCAGCCTGCATAAAAAAGATACAGTCCTCCCCTTTTATCCTTACTATTGATTTTTTAAAAATAAATTTATTTAATGGAAGCTAATTAGAGTATTGTATTGGTTTTGCCATACATCAACATGAATCTGCCATGGGTGTACATGTGTTCCCTATCCTGAACACCCTTCCCACCTCCCTCCCATACCATACCTCTGGGTCATCTGTCTAAATCCTTAGGAGGCAAATTATAATGAAAAATGCATTGCTGCCTATTTCTTTATTGATGTCACAAAGTTATGATGTCCTGGCAACTGCAGCTCCCGAAACTTTCCTCAAAGAACACAGTAGGCTGAAGTAGCCATGGGGAAGCCTAGAGGATTATAAGTCTTTCCAAAACTTTGGAGCCACCTGGGCCCTTCCTGTAGACAGTTTGCTAAGTGTGCTGGTGTCACTTCCATGGCAGAATTTGTAGACTATGACTGCCGCTCTTATCATCAGACCTCTGGATTTCTGAGAACACCAAGAGAACAACATTCCAGCTTTCAAACTACATGTCTAAAAGTGAACAGGAATGCAATCCAGTTCAAAAAGAAGGGCTCCAACATATGGATATGTCCTCAACCCCATCAAGGGCTGTGATGAGAAGCAAAACCAGAGCTTCAGGCAAGGTCACCATTGACTTGTACAGCTATGCCAGGGACATATCACAAATTCTGATAAAGAATGCAGACTTTAAGTCCTCTGCCAGCTCAAAAAATTAGGCCAAAATCACATCTCAACATTCCATATTAGCCAAGTCTAAGACTCTGGACTGCAGCACAAAGTCACTCTCAACTGAGCATATCTGGAGGTAACAGTACTAGGTACAGAACATTGTGGGAAGGACATCGCCCAAATGAAGTTAAAAAGCCTTTTGAGAGAAGTTGTTCATATACCAGATGACCCAGTCAATGTGATTCAAACCACTAATAATATCCACAAGGCAATGGAAGGTCCTCCTATTGAACTTTATTATGAAGTTCCAGTGCATGCCTGTCTGCAGTCTCTAATTCTATTTCCACAAATGTTTTCATTCAATCAGCAGACATTTCAATTGTCCAGCAGACACAGACAATTGTCAGACACTCATATAAGATGATGAAGAATGCAAGAATGGAGAATCTTTACAAGGCAAGGAGCAGAGAATGCTACAGGTTGATGAGAAGGTGAATTTGGAGCAGAGAATGAAACAGAGATTTCAAAGCTATGATCTAGATTTTGAGGTTGTGGGAGCTGCTCCACACATGGCTGCAGGCCATGGGGACATATTTCAAAATACGATAAAAATATGGTCTCTGGCCTTAGTAAGCTTTTACAGTCTTACTGCTTCTGAATACTAGACAAGAGCAACTGCAGTGCAACTGCTCAGAATACATGAGATATTATTTCAGGGGTGGGGCTTCCAGAAGACTTGCTCTATCAGAGTTGTTCAAACACAACCATATTTAATAGAGCTGGAGCTAGCTTTCACCAATATATAGAGGTTCTCCTAAGCATATTTCAACTACAAGATCATATAAACACATATCTTGGATTTCACTTTCTTTCTCTTTGAGTATTCCTCTACTTGTACAAAAAGAATACAACAGTTAACTTGGAAATCTCATTTTTGTATTAGGACTTTTCTTTCACTTCCAAATGGATCAGTTGTGCTGAATGACTTCTGTCACTAAATATGTCCTGTTTTATAGTAACTCCCAAGATGCTGCAGTCAGGGCACAGGTTTGGTCAGAAGCCAGGGATACCCTGGGTGGCACTTCTCCGAGCCAAGTGATCCTTCCTTCTCTGATGATTTTTCTGCCTCAGTTGAACATAGGCCCTGTGGTATTTCTCATTTCCAGAGTTCAGTTCCATCTATAGGGCTGCCAGCACCTCCAGCCCCTTCAGAGCAGGTCAGTCACTAGGGATTCCTGGACTTGGTAGTGCCTGGCTCTGCTCCTCTGGTTTCTCCTGCCCTTGTGAGGACAACTGCTCCAGCTCCCCATGTGCCACCACCTCCACCTTCACATGTGCCACCATCTCTACCTTCCTCATGATCTCTTCCACCAGCAGTTGAACTTCCTGCCAGATCCCCACTACCTCTTTCTCCTCCACAGCTTTGTCTTCTTCCATCACCTCCATCCTGAAGAGGGTGGACTCTTTGCCTCACAAGCCACGTTGTGCCTACAACCTCCCTGTGGCCATCAGCATGAGAGCAGGTTCCAGGGCCCCTGCCCCCTGAAGTCCAGGGCTCACAACTAAGATGACCCAGTGTCCTGGGGTGTTCTGCCTTACTCTGGCAGTGTCTCACTCTCCATGTGGCCCTGACTGCAGCTCTAAGCTAGGGCAGCTGTGAAGGGGATGGTCATGCCAGCCCAGCTCGTTGCCTGCATAGCTGGTCAACAGGCTGCCATCACATTCTGCCAAGAGCTAGCTCCTTCTGGGGAGTGCACTGAGACTGAAGAATGTGATTGGGAAGGTCTGGGGCACAGTACACATGCACCAGCAGTGATAGCCTAGGCAAACGAGCCCCCTAGGCTGATGGAGCTGTAAGTCATACGGAGGCTGCTGGACCCAAATCTCAAACAATAATTGAGAGGGTAGTGGGTGGCACCCTCCAGGGACATGTCCCTAGTCCAGGAGTTGCCCCTGGTCTCCAGGAGCTCCAGCAATGGTGGGTGGCAGCCTCTGCTGCACTGTGCACATGCCTCCAGGTACCTTGCCTATCTTCCATCTGGCACTACCTGGGTGCATGCTGACATTGACTTGGCATCCAGAAATTCAAAAAATGTGTTCCTGCTCACATATCCATAAAGCATAACTTCCCTGTCCCACAGGACCTTCACCTGGGGTGGTCTCCCAAAGTGTCCAATGAAAGGCAGGGGGTAATTTGACTAGATAAAGTTTCTTCCAGTGGACAGACAAACTGACACTGTCTAGATGATTGCAGTGTGGGTACAGCTGAACCCATCCCAGCTTTGCTACAGTTGAACTCCTTTACTTGGGTGCTCCAAAGCCATACAGTACAGATTTCTCTATGTGTCTCTCTGTCTGTGCTTCTGGCATGCACTCTTTTCCTGCCCATCTTTCTGTATGTGTTAGTAGGAGTCTGTGTTTGTGTGTCTCTGTTGCTCTAACTGATGTTGTTGCCCTCTGCCACTCTCTGGACACTAAAGCTCAGAAAGGACATTTAACCTTGGCCTGACTCAAAGTCCTCTCCCCCTGTGTGAGCTGCACCCATGGGAGATCAGTCTTTGTCAGTCTATACATTTGGTGATGTTTTCTGAAATGTGAGAGGCAAAAATGGGTGATCTCTGCTGAAGAGGACAGGCCTCACTCCCTTTTTTGCATGGTAGATACAAACACTGCACACAACTAAGGTGGCTTGGTCACACTTTGGGTAGATGGAGAAACAGGGCATGCTTTTGCTGACATAAGGGAACTCCCTGAACCTTGTTTAAAAAGACCAGTCAGTGAGGTTTTTTAAGAGGTCCCTGTTAAGGCCCACGACTCAATCAGTGCCAGAGGTATTGAATTCTGCCTATTTACCATATACAAGCCCTTTCAAAGTAGCTCTGTTCCTATCCAGCCTCCGGTGAGAACACATGGCAGCCTACCCTGTCTCCCCAGCCCTTTGGGGTCTGGAGAGGAGTGAGAGGATCAACCTAAGATATCCTTTGCATAGAATGATAATAAAACATTCTGCAAAGAGTTTAAAGAGTGATGTTTCAAACTCGCAAACTCTGCAGGTAAAAGCTGCGTATGCTACAGTGCCCATCAGTCTCTGAAAGCTTACAAAAAATGGCAAGGTGTGCTCATGCCTGGTTATGTTGAGGAAGAATGCTCCTGCACTTGAGAAGGGCAGAAAGGTCTTTATAGTTGGGTGTCCAGTGGTCTGTAGATCACACCCCACTTTTGTGCCTGGGAATGGACCCCTTTCAGTTTCTCAAATTCTTTGCATACCCCCTGACCTCCCCCAGGTGTTTTCTTCCTGCCTCTCCTTTCTGCCAGGGATCCAGGGTACAGAAGCACATTTTCATTTATAGCTTGCTCCCTCGATGAAATTCCTGGGCTCATTTCCCTGGCATTAGTGCTTTTGCTGACCCAATGTCTATATACCTTACACAAGTTCTTTCACTTTTTCAGTACCCATTTTCCATCACCTGGCAAGGCCAGTTCCAACAACTCTCCCCACAGGTGTGCCAAAGCATACACACAACCCTGAAAGTAACCTTGCACATATAAAGAATACACCAGGATAACAGATTTGGTAAGGATCCTTCATTTTTTGTCCTGGTCATTTTCTTTCACTCATTCATTGATAAAGCCAATGTCCTTGGTACTTCTATTATTTATCCTGGAAGGATACACAATCTTGGTATTTGATGGTGAGGAAGATTACTGGCATAGAAGTGGTCAGGGTTGTAAGTGCTAGCCATGGAGAACTGACTGATGTGCTCCTGTGTTCTGTACTCTCCCATCATGCTGGACAAGTTTACACTGGCAATCACGTTGCCATGATTCAATTCCCTGAGCTTTCCTTTCAGGAACCACACAGAAATGGACAGGGACTTAGCACTGAGCTGACTTACAGCACCTCTATCTTAGCCTGCACCCCTCAAGAACATTCTTTGTCAATGCTGTGCCCTTGTTGCAGTCCCAACACGCCCAGGCCTGAAACCTTCTATGTGAGGTTCCCCTGGTCTTCCTAACTGCATTTTCCTCTTTGCAACTGTTTCCCTATTCCCAAAAGTGTTATCTCCCTGTACCAAGAAAAGGTCAAATAAATGGCTGGTTTTCCAAGAGGCCAAATAGAACATTTCAGGCCAAAGATTCTGATACAATTTTGTGAAGGAGATGCATATGGATCCCAAGAGTCCTGCCAAAACAAGGCACTGAACGTAAGGCTAGAATGTTAAGGGGCCTTCCTTCCCATTGGTTCTGCTCTTTACTACTATCCACACACAGAGCCCCCACACAGATGGCATCCTGGGAAGCCAACCCACTCTAGACTCATAGCTCATGCCTCTCAAAGCCTTAATCCCCACCAGGCATTACTGACTTACTAAATGACAAGTTTCTCATTCTGTAGCCCTTATGAGGCTGTCATAGCTCTGCCTACAGCTAAAGTATCCCTGATAGCCTACACAGCATGTGGTCCATGGATCCCAGATTATGGTTGGGCTGAGTACATCCAAGACATTCATTTAGATTACAGGTTCCCTGTGAGAGTCATGTGCTGTGAATCTCCTTCAGGATGCCCGTTACAAAATCAGAAATTCTGCTCCAGCGAATTAGACAGAACCCTCCCTCAGGTGCAAACCCACACCATTGTCCCTCTGCCCTTACAGACAAGGATGAGAACACAGAGAAAGGTAGGAATTCACATCACAACTTTTGGCACAAGCAATTGGGCATCTTTGGAAGGACAGCTATTCCCTAATTCCTGGAGCCTTAAACCAGCCGGCTCTGAACTTCTCCTTTTCTCTCTCTTTCCTAGGGTCCATGCATGCAAATCTTGCTTCATCACTGTTCCTGCATTCATAGGGACACAGGCAAAGGGGTACAAACACACATCTCACACATGTACTTTCCTCACATTTCTGCACTGCCAAGTAAGCTGGAAGTGCCAAGATGGATTTCAAGTTCACACACTGTCTCTTCTAGGATGCCTGGCATTTTATACTGAGCACCTAACTTAGCAAGTCATTTGCCTCACATGGTGCCAGTATGTGCCACTTGGGGAAGGTGCGTGCTGGCTGACAGGTTAATAATCCCAGGCAGCACTAGCCTGAGCTCTTACACTGTTTCCTTCTCACATGTGGAACTAGTCTCTAGGGCATCAGGCTCTCTGTGCCTCCTCCTCTCAGTCTCTGCCCTTTTCTGAAGAACCTTGACCTCTTCACAATCTTGGATCCTGCCCTAGTCACATCCACCATTTCCACATGGCAGCCAATGCCCCCACAGACTGAGGGGTCCACAGACAGTGGTTCTGAAACCCCTCAGCACTTGATTTACTCTGGTTGATAACTCAAACCCTCCACTCTCTCTTACTGATACAAACACAGACAACGACACACGATAAATTGTGAGCTTGTTTATGTCTCCTGATGTAATTGCAGATTTGTGGACCCACTATCTGCAGTAGCCACTGGCTCTCCTTTCCTCATTCCTGTTCTGGGCAGAGGCATCGCAGAGTTGTGTAAAACTAGTCTCCCCTGGTCTGTGGATGCCTCATTCTTCCTCTTCTGATTGTTCCACATCTCATGTTCTTTCACCATCTCTGTGTTTGCAATGGGCCAGACATTTGCACACACACACAAACACAAGTGACACAATACACACGTGCAAGGCACAGGGACACAAACACAAAGAGAGAATTCATGTGTCCATACCTGAAAAACCAGTGGTTTATACAAACTATAGAGATTTCTTATTTCTTATAGGAAAATTTCCATTCTGATCTTCTAATGTGAATTACAGAGAAATCCAGCATCCATGAAAGAAATCCAGCATCTATACAAAAAAAAAAAATTTTTTTTTCTAAAAAGTACAGAGAATTCCATATTTCAGGGTAGAAAATCATCTTTTCATATGTATAAGAAATATGAAGAGTTCTATATTTCATAAAGGAACAGTGGTGCCCATATTTTCATTTGTGTAATAGAGATGATTCCAATACTATATTGGTCCTCTGTATTTAAGTAAACCAGCACCAATGTTTTCATGTGTGAAATATAGAGAATTCTATGTTTTATGTAGAAAATCACCAGCCTGATTTTCATACATGAAATATACGGAATCCCAAATTTTCATGGAGTGAAAAAATAATTCAATAGTTCATGAAGTAAAGAGAGCATTGAGATTTTCATACATAAAATGTAGAGAATTCCATTTTTAATTGTGTAAAAAAAAACAGATTTTCATATATGAAATATAGAGAATTCCATACTTTATGTAGTTAAATGGGTGTGCAGATTTTGATATGTGAAATATATAGAACTGCAGATTGCTTCTGGGGAAATGGTACCCAGTTTTTCCTATGTGATATACAAGGATGTGAATACAAGATGTTCAATACTTCCTATAGGAAAATTTGAGATTTTCATATGTGATACAGTATTCCATATTTCATGTAAAAAATGGGTGGCCAGATGTCAAATGTGATATATAGAGAATTCCACATTTCAAGTGGGAAAACTGGTACCCATATATTCATATATGAAATATAGACAGCTCAATAATTTTGTTACAAATATCTGACCTGAGATTTCCTTATATGAAAATCTCATAGGTCATGTACGAAAACCTGTTCACAGATTTCTATATCTGAAATGTAGAGATTTCATGGTACATGTAGGAAAATTTGTTCCCAGATTTCTAT
Organism: Bos taurus; assembly: GCF_002263795.3. Taxonomy (NCBI): domain Eukaryota; kingdom Metazoa; phylum Chordata; class Mammalia; order Artiodactyla; family Bovidae; genus Bos; species Bos taurus. Next base: position 58,213,350 of record NC_082638.1, on the reverse strand, counting down.
GTAAAATATAGAAAATTACATATTTATGTTAGAAAATTGTATTAAGATTTTCATATATGAAATACACAGAATCCCATATATTGATATAGCAGAAAAATTTTTGCTCTAATTATCTACTGTAAAATATACACAATTCCATATTTCATTTAGGAAAACTTCTAATGTGATGTCTACACTTGAAACACAAAATTCCATATATCACACATGAGAATCTATGCCAACAAAGCCTGTACTAATATGCTTATTTTGAAGTACAATGAGTTTGATATTTAATGAAGGAAAGCTAATGTTCATATGTTCAAATATTAAACAGAATTCCATATATTATGTAGGAAAATGTGCAGCAGATATTCTCAAGTGTAATATGAAGACCTTAATATTTCATTCCAGATTTTCATATATGGAATATTGTGAATCCTATATTTATGCATGAAAATCTGTGCCTAGATTTTCATTTTTTAAATATAGAGACTTACATATTTAATGTGGAACAAACAGCATATGTATTTTCATATGTGAAATATAGAGTATTCTATACTTAAATCAAGGAAATCTGTGCTCAGATTTTTTTTTTAATCTGAAATATAAACTGTTCCAATTTTCATGTAACTTAATCCCTTCTAGACTGTCATTTGTGAAATTTTCATATTTCAGGAATTAAAATTTGCTAAGGGAATTTCATGTTTGAACTGTAGAGAATTACATACTTCTCAGAAAATTCAATTGAGTAGCTCATTTATTAAATATGAATTTCTATACTTCAAGCAGGAAGTTGTGTGCTCAAATTTTCCTATGTGAATAACAAAGAATTTTATATTCATGGCGGAAAATATATACACACATATTCATGTGAAACATACAGTAATCCATACATCGTGACCAAAAGTCTAAAGCTAGATAATTAAATGTGATACAGATTTCATACTTCATGTGGAAAAACCTGCACCTGTATTTTCATATGTGAAATATAGAAAACTGAATATCTTATGCAAGAAAATCATCATTCAGGTTTGCACATGAATGACACAGAGCAACCAAAGGCAGTGCTCTGGAATAACCCAGAGGAATAGGGTGGGAAGGAAGGTATGGAAGAGCTTAAAGATCTGTAGGACACACGTACGCATATGGCTCATTAACACTGATGTATGGTAAAAACCATCACAATATTGCATAGTAACCATCATCCAGTTAAAATAAATTAGTTTAAATTATTTAAAAAATAAGAAGAAAGAAATGTATAAGGATTTCTATACAGTGCTCTGTGTTGGCCTAAATGGGAAGGCATTCCAGGAGGGAAGGGATCTACATATGCATATAATTGATTCATTTTGATGTACAGCAGAAACTGATACAAGATTATAAAGCAACTATACTCCAATAAAAATCATTTTAAAATATTGCAATTCAACCTAGGAAGACAAAAACTTTATCATCACATGACATTGTTAGTTAAAATACCTGAGTTATAGAAACATACAGTAGAATATAGTTATCAGGGATTGTGGAAATGGGGCATAATGGTCCACATTACCAACTTTTATCATAGCTTGAATAATCACACCAAGGAAGATGCTGTAATAGGGGCAGGATGGACATGGAGCTGAAGCCCTTAGCTCAAGACCATTAGTGAAGAAGAATAATGGTTAGTCTACCATTAGTTAGACTAGCTCCACCAATAGTTATATATTTATATACACATATACAAATATATATACATATATGTATATATATGTATACACATATATATCATGTTAGAAAACTAGCTCCACCAATAGTTATAATACATATATATATATATATATATATATATATATATATATATATATATATATATGTCATATACGTATACACACACACACACTTTTAAAAATCCACCTGAAATCTCTCACACACACACCCCTTTAAAATCCTGAAATCACACACACACACACACATTTAAAAATCCTCCTGAAATCCTCAAAAGGTGTCAGCAAAGCCAACTTTCAGGAAACGTGAGGGAGGCATGCAATTAACCGTTGCAAATTTTTGCTGTCAGATTCTCTGTACTTGAAGTATATGCTCCAGCATCTTTGCCCAGGGCCCTCCAGGCCCTTGGGCTGGGTAGCAAGATATGGAGTATGTAGACAAGCTAAAGGCTGTGTCTTGCAGAGGCCCAGAGCTCTTGCTAGAGCCACTCACTGGCATGGTCCAGAGTTTAGAGCAATAGTCAAACTACCTCTCCCATCCCCACCTCAGTGACCTAAAGCTTGTGGCAATCTGCATGGGTCATACTCAATGGGACCAAGATCCCAGTTTGGGAGACTGAAATTACTGAGTGCCAGTTGTTTGCTGGACACCTGGCTCCCTCACTGAAGGTGGTTGTACAGGATATGAGGACCTTGGTAAGAGGAGGGCACAGAGAACTGAGAGCTGCCTCCTCAGCAGGGACTGGGCACTGGTGGGAGTACTGACTGGGAGCTGGATTAATGTTCCCAGACAGGAAATGAGAGAACTCCTTCCCTCTAACCAGAGCCGTAGAAGGTGAAAGTCAATACTGGAGTCTTTCCTTTCAGCATAGAGAATAATATGCTTTTGCTAAAAGTTTACAGGAACAGTTATACCACATGATCCTACTTCAAGTACAGAGGATCTAATAACAAGTAATTTGCAACAGCTAATCAAACACCTTCCTCACCTTTCAATAAAAAGTGGATTTTGCTGAAAGATTTGGGGAGGTTTCAGGATTTTTAAACGTATAAGCCACCCATATCCTTGTATTGTCCTGCAATAACTCTCTCTCTGCTTTAAGCTCCAATGTTCTGATATTGCCTGGCCTAACTATGCTGTGTACATGGATGTTCATTAACAGTATCACCTTAGTTCTGATTTCTGTGAAGGTTAAGAGATTATCTGTGAGAAGGTTTCTTGCCAAAACCACATACAGTCATAAAAGTATGTAAAGTTTATCATTTTTCTGTAGAAAACAATGAGTAAACACTGGTGGCGACCCCAATTATCAGGTTAATTTAGGACAAAATAACTGGAAACAAATGTGATTAGGTCTCATTTGAGGATTTTTTATTTTGTAAATTTTGTAATTAATTGTGCTTGCTAGGACCAGTTCAGGCTCTCAGTCATGTTTAAATATTTGCCACTCCATGAACTTCAGCACGTTAGGCTTCCCTGTCCTTCTCAATTTCGATGAGCAGGCTCCAATTCAAGTCCATTTAGTCGGCGATACCATCCAACCATCTTGTCCTCTGTCATCTCCTTCTCTTCTTGCCTTCAGTATTTCCCCACATCAGGGTCTTTTGCAATGAAATGGCTCTTCACATCAGGTGGCCAAAGCATTGTGGCTTCAGCTTCGGCATTAGTCCCCGCAATGAATTAATTAAGGACTGATTTCCTTTAGGATTGATTGGTTTGATCTCCTTGCAGTCCAAGGGACTCTCAAGAGCCTATTGCAATACAATTGAAAAACATCAGTTCTTTGACACTCAGCTTTCTTCCTGGTCCAACTCTCACACCCATTCACAACTACTGCAAAAAGCATAACTGATTAAACAGACATGTGTCAGTAAAGTAATGGGCCTGCTTTTTAAAATGCTGTTTAGGTGTGTGATAGCTTTTCTTCCAAAGAGCAAGCATGTTTAAGTTTCATTGCTACACTCAAAAGCAGTGATTTTGGAGCCTGCCCACCACCCTCCCCCCACATCGCCCCCGCCAAAATAAAGTTGGTCACTTTTTCTGTTTTCTTATCTATCTGCCCTGTAGTGATAGGTCCAAATGCCACAGTCTTAGTTTTTTGTATGTTGAGTTTTAAGGCTGGATGACATCTCCGACTGGACGGACGTGAGCTTGAGTGAACTCCGGGAGTTGGTGATGGACAGGGAGGCCTGGCATGCTGAGATTCATGGGGTCTCAAAGAGTAGGACACGACTGAGTGACTGAACTGAAGTCAACATTTTCACTCTCCTCTTTCACTTTCAACAAGAGGTTCTTTAGTGCCTCTTCACTTTCTGTCATAAGGATGGTGTTATCTTCATATCGAGGTTATTTTTATTTCTCCCTGCAGTCTTCATTCCAGCTTGTGCTTCATCCAATCCTTTATTTCTCATTATGTATTCTGCATATGTTAAGTAAATAAGATGTCGATATTCAATCTTCACATGCCTGCTACTGCTAAGTCACTTCAGTCGTGTCTGACTCTGTGGGACCCCATAGATGGCAGCCCACCAGGCTCCTCCATCCCTGGGATTCTCCAGTCACGAATACTGGAGTGGGTTGCCATTTCCTTCTCCAACCCTTTTCCTAATTTGGACCAGTCCATTATTCCATATACAGTTCAATATGTTGTTTCCAAACTTGAATTCAGAAGTCCCAGGAGGCAGGGAGGTAGGTGGTCTGGTATTACCATCTATTTAAGAATTTTCCAGATGGTTGTGATGGTTGTGACTTAACACAGTCAAAGTCTTTAGCATAGTCAATAATTTGCTGGATCTTTAGCATAGTCAATAATTTGCTGGATCTGGATGTAGCACAAGCTAGAATCAAGATTGCTGAGAGAAATACCAATAACCTCAGATATGCAGACGACACCAACCTTATGGCAAAAAGTGAAGAACTAAAGAGCTTCTTGATGAAAGTGAAAGAGGAGAGTGAAAAAATTGGCTTAAAGCTCAACATTTAGAAAACTAAGATCATGGCATCTGGTCCCATCACTTCATGGCAAATAGATGGGGTAACAGTGGAAACAGTGACTGACTTTATTCTTTGGAACTCCAAAATCACTGCAGATGGTGATTACAGTCATGAAATTAAAATACACTTACTCCTTGGAAGGAAAGTTATGACCAACCTAGACAGCATATTAAAAAGCAGAGGGATGGTATGGGGAGGGAGGTGGGAAGGGGGTTCAGGATTGGGAAAACATGTACACCTGTGGCAGATTCATGTTGATGTATGGCAAAACCAATAAATATTGTAAAGTAATTATCCTCCAAATAAATAAATAAATAAATAAGAAAGAAAATGGAAAATAAAATAAAACTATTCTATCCCCCCTCCAAAAAAAAAAAAAAAAAAGCAAAGACATTACTTGTCAACAAATGTTCATCTAGTCAAGGCTATGGTTTTTGCAGTAGCCATGTGTGGATGTGAGAATTGGACTATAAAGAAAACTGAGCCCAGAAGAATGGATGCTTTTGAACTGTGGTGTTGGAGAAGATTCTTGAGAGTCCCTTGGACTGCAAGGAGATCCAACCAGTCCATCCTCAAGAAGATCGGTCCTGGGTGTTCATTGGAAGGACTGGTGTTGAAGCTGAAAGTACAATACTTTGGCCACCTGATGCAAAGAGTTGACTCATTTGAAAAGACCCTGATGCTCTGAAAAACTGAGGGCAGGGGAAGGGGATGACAGAGGATGAGATGGCTGGATGGTGTCACAGACTCAGTGGACAGGAGTTTGGGTAAACTCTGGGAGTTGGTGATGGATTAGGAGGCCTGGCATTCTGTGGTTCATGGAGTCACAAAGAGTTAGATACAACTGAAAGACTAAACTGAACTGAAGTACAAAATATATATTTTGTCTTTGCAAAGTGCTAGTAGTTTGCTTATCATATGCATCACTTTTTTTTTTCCTCTCACATAACTGCTTTCAGGGTTGAGAAGACCCAGTTAGCAGGTTGAAATCTGTGACACAGATGAATTTACTTCAGTACCAAGTAAAAAGACATAAATCATTATTATGAATATGATGTATCCTCTGAAAATTTTTATGTTGAAGACCTAAATATCTCTATTTGTACTTAGTCAAAATATGAGTATACTGTCATTTCTTTCTGACCCTATTTGGATATAGGACCTCTAAATAGGTAGTTAATACAATAGTTTCTCTGTAAGAAATGGTGATCAGTCACAGAAAACACAGAGAAATTACTATGTGAAGAAAAAGGCAGAAGATGGACAGTAACAATCCAGAAGAAGAAAAAAAAAAAAAATCTGCTTACCATTTGATTACTGGCTTGATCCCCAGAAGTCTGAAGGAAAAAATTATTTAAGCTAACTGATATGATATGGTACACCTTGATATAGCAACAGAAATACCCACAGATTCTTTGAAAAGAGGCTTAAATTTCAAATGAGATCTCATTTTCCTACCTATGTACTGAGGGAAAGGAAACTAGTAAATAACTCTCTAACCAATAATCCTTACAGATTCCTAATGTTCCCTAAGAATTTTCAAGTTTCTTTAGAGACTCAACTGGGCTATAATTTATTCCTATTTTATGGGTAAATTTGACCTAGGGAAAATTAGAATGGGAATAATTTACAGGAACTGGTAGAAAAAATAAGCATATCAGGAAGGCTTTCTGACCTCATCAGAAAGATACAGTTCACTGCTTTTATCCTTACCATAGATCTCTTTCTAAATCCCTAGGAGACAAAGGGTAGTGACCAAGGAATTGCTGGCTATTTCTCCAGTGAAGTCACAAAATTTTGATGTTGTTGCAACCTTGCCTCCCTAAGCTATATAAAGACGTTAGGCTGTAGTAGCCATGGGGAAGTTTAGAGGATCTCAAGGCCTCCCAAGCCATTGGAACAACCTAGGCCTTTTCTCCAGACAGTTTGCCAGGCATGCTGGTATCACCTTCTCTATGGCAGAATTTGTAGTCTATTACCACCACACTTATCACCAGTCCTCTGGATTTATGAGAACCCCAAGAGATCACCATTCCAACTTTCAAACTACGTCTAGGAAAAAAAAAACAGGAATATAATCCACTCCAAAACTGACAGGCTCTACCCCATGTAGATGCATAGAATTCTCAACCCCAAGAAGGGCTGTAATTAGCAGAAAAACCACAGCTTCAGCAACCTCAATGTTAACACCTACAACTATGTCAGGGACATGTCACAAGTACTGATAAAGAGTGAAGATTTAAGTCCTCTACCAACTCAAGAAATTGTGACCCAAAATATGTTTGACCTTCCATCTTAGCCAAACCTAAAAGACAGACTCTGCACTACAGCACATCAGGCCAAAAGCATGCTAAACTGAGACTAGTTGAAGGTAAGAGTACTAGGTACAAGATATTTTGGAGGAGACATCCTCTCAGATTGATGTCATATAAAAGTGTTTTGTTCTGCTTGAGAAAGAAAATGTCCATCTTCCAGATGACCTAGGAGATAGGATTCAGATCACTAAAAACATTCAACTTAGCCCTAACATAGTGCAAGGTCCCTCTATGGAACTTACTCAGAAAATTCTAGTGCAGGTCTATCTACAGCCTCCAATTTTCATTCCCCAAAGGTTTTCATTCAATCAGCAGACAGTTCAAAAAATGGAAAATGGCAAGTAATTCGTGGAAAACAATGAAGACTGCAAGAAAAGTGAATCTTTCCAGGATTACTGACAGATAATGCTACAGGTTGGTGATAAAATGGGAGAAGATGGAGAGGAGAATGAAGGGGAGACTTCAAAGCTAGAATCTGGCTTTTTGAGGTGGTGGAAGCTGCTCCAGACCTGGCTGAAGGCCTTGGGGACATATTTCTTTTATATTTCAAAATATAATAAACAATGTCATCTCTGGCATCAGTAATCTTTTACAGTCTTAAAAATCCTCAGCACACTAGATTAGACCACCTGAAGTGATATCACTTAGAAATTCAGGAGATATTACTTGGGAGTGGGGGCTGGTACTTGGAGGAGACTTGCTGTATCAGAATTGTTTAAACACTTGCCATATTTAGTAGAGATGGAGCCAGTATTCTTCTGTGCATAGACTGTTTTCTTAAGCATATTCCAATTATGAGAGCATATAATTATCTATCTGGGGTTTCACTTTCTTTCTCTTTGAATGCTTTTCCACTTACAAAAAAAAGGAGATAGCACTAATTTGAAGTAATGTTTTTTACATTAGAATTTTTCTCACTTTTCTAAATATACCAGTTATGCTAAATAACTTCCTGCCACTAAATATGTCCCACTTTATAGTAACTAGTCTTGTCATACCAGAGGCTTTCAAGAAAATATAAGTGCAGATAAAATGTAAAAGCACAGACAAGTTAACCTTCTGAGAAGTGTTGGGAAAAAAGAAAAAACATGGGAAAATAGGCCATGAGTTGGCTGACTGAAAAGGTAGTGTGGGGAAACTCTGATGAAGTATTAGCAACCCTTATAATTAGTTCATTTGTCATCAGTTTAGTTCAGTCTCTCAGTCGTGTCCGACTCTTTGCAACCCCATGAGTCGCAGCATGCCAGCCCTCCCTGTCCATCATCAACTCCCAGAGTTCACTCAGACTCATGGCCATTGAGTCAGTGATGCCATCCAGCCATCTCATCCTCTGTCGTCCCCTTCTCCTCCTGCCCCCAATCTCTCCCAGCATCAGAGTCTTTTCCATTAGGCCCATTTTATTTCTAAATCAGTCAATTCAGTTGCTCAGTCGTGTCTGACTCTGTGACCTAAGAACCACAGCACGTCAGACCTCCCTGTCCATCACCAACTCCTGGGGTTTACCCAAACTGATGTCCATTGAGTCAGTGATGCCATCCAAACATCTCATCCTCTGTCATCCCCTGCTCCTGCCCTCAGTCTTTCACAGCATCAGTGTCTTTTCAAATGAGTCAGCTCTTCACATCAGGTGGCCAAAGTATTGCACTTTCAGCTTCAACACCAATCCTTCTAATGAACACGCAGGACTGATCTCCTTGAGGATGGACTGGTTGGATCTTCTTGCAGTCCAAGGGACTCTCAAGTCTTCTCCAAGACCACACTTCAAAAGCATCAATTCTTCTCTGCTCACATCCATACATGACTATTGGAAAAATCATAGCCTTGACTAGATGGACCTTTGTTGACAAAGTAATGTCTCTGCTTTTTAATATGCTATCTAGGTTGGTCATAACTCTACTTCCATGGAGTAACCGTCTTTTAATTTCATGGTTGCAATAACCATCTGCAGTGATTTTGGAGCCCAAAAGAATAAAGTCAGACACTGTTTCCCCATCTATTTGCCATGAAGTCATTGGACCAGATGCCATGATCTTCATTTTCTGAATGTTGAGCTTCAAGCCAACCTTTTCACTCTCCTCTTTCACTTTTGGCAAGAGGCTCTTCAGTTCTTCTTCACTTCCTGCCATAAAGGTGGTGTCCTCAGCATATCTGAGGTTATTGATATTACTCCCAGCAATCCTGATTCCAGCTTGTGCTTCTTCCAGCCCAGCATTATTCGTGATGTACTCTGCATTTAAGTTAAATAAGCAGGGTGACAATGTATACCCTTGACATACTACTTTTCCTTTTTGGAACCAGTCTGTTGTTCCATGTCCAGTTCTAACTGTTGCTTCCTGACCTACATACAGGTTTCTCAAGAGGCAGGTCAAGTGGTATGGTATTCCTTCCCATCTCTTTCAGAATTCTTCACAGTTTGTTGTGATTCACCTAGTCAAAGGCTTTGGCATAGTCAATAAAGTAAAAATAGATGTTTGTTTGTTTTGTTTTTTCCTGGAACTCTTTTGTTTTTTGATGATCCAGTGGATGTTGTCAATTTGATCTCTGGTTCCTCTGACTTTTCTAAATCCAGCTTGAACATCTGGAAGTTCATTTTTCACATATTGTTGAAGCCTGATTTCGAGAATTTTGAGCATTACTTTACTATTCTGAGATGAGTGCAACTGTGCAGTAGTTTGAAAATTCTTTGGCATTGCCTGTTTTGGGGAGTTGGTAACCAGTCCTTTTCCCCACAAGTCCAGAAGACCTCATCTGGGACCTTCCCTAAGTCTTGGTTGGAAGAATTTAGATGCTCCCAGTATGGCCCAACACCTGGGACTTCTAAGAATGGATCAAGACCAGACCAGTACAATTACATAACAAGCGAAACTGAGAGGCAAAGCAGTCAAGGTTTTTTTTTTTTTTTTTTTTCCCTTTTGAAAGGCCCAAATACCAGGTCAGGGGTTCTGGCCACTGTGAATGACACTGTTGGCAATATCATAAACAATGATTTTGCTCTTTGTTTCCCTAACTCTAGTGTAATCTTTCAACTTAAACTTTCCTCACCTAGCATCATTGTGAGCAGAGTCCAATTCCAGATAGATCCTCCTGACTGCCTGTTGATGGTTTGCTTCCATTGAAATATCTGGAGGGCATCTAGTCTAGCACTTCTCCAAGGTGATGTCTCGCTCATCAGGGATCCTCCACAGACCCAGTAATTAATGATAGCTAGTTATTTTCTACTTCCTCAGCTTGGTTAATAAAAGTTTCTTTTCAAGAGCAGGCATTTCTTGTTTCGCATTTAGGGAAGCTTGGAGTTGGTCATATAGTCCCTTTTGTCCTGGCTCAGAGTCCAATCCTTTGGATTTAGTTTTAGGGGTCAGAGTGTCAACTGTATTTACCAAGGAAATTAACCAGGAATAGGTCTCTTCAAGCCAGCCTAAATAATTTGTTGAATCCCAGTCCCAGTATACTATTTCTCCCATAGTGCCAGAATACCACAAGTCATCTTTGCATTGTAATCTGGCCATATGATAACAATACCAAAAATGCCCCCCCCACACACACCACCAGGAACATTTAGAAAGAGATTAATAGCATGCAAGTGACAGGTGTGCATAGTAGGTGAATGTGGGGCATTATTTATGCAATGTTATACAATGTTATACTTTGCAACATTATATAATCAGAACAGTCCCCCTGTTTTCTAGACTAAGTGGATATTTAACATCTGAACAGAGCTACAAGGAATTTTTTTTTCTTTACTTCATATCTAATCTATTTACAGTAGGAGACTACAAAAAAAAATAATAATAAGGAGTATGAGGAAATAAACAAAGTAAGCAGAGTAAGCTTTTAGATGATAATTCACTCCAGGGGAGATATATAGTCTTATTTTGACTAAGATAAATAGAGTCCCAGTCCAATTAACAGCCAACACATCAATAGTTCACTGGTCCTGCTGGTTTCTTAAACTTCAGCCATACACTGACTGTCCATCTTCTGGTGTGGCCAGAGCAGGACTTTGGGATCATTGTTTCCATCTTTGCAAGGTCTGCTGCAGTTAAGAGGTGTGCCTCCATATTGAGGGCTGCTTTCCACTTTCCTGAGATATGGGTTGGACCAAGAATGACTCTGAAATGATGATTCCAAGCACTTTTCCTGTTACTTTGAGAGCAGGTGGAGTGGTTAAATTACAGAATACGATCTGCTCCACATTGATTTCAAGGGCTCCTTCCAGTCTTGCACACATACTTGGTCCTCATGTTTGTGGTGGTGTAGTTATGCCCAAAAATATGAGTATCATATCCATGACCCATTTGTGTGTTTGAGAGATGGTGTGTTCAACTTCTTGCAGCTACTTATGTAAATTAAAGTCTCTCAGTTTTTGGTTTCCCCTCTTAAGCTGACCAATAGGGGCAGGCATTCATCAGTTCAGTTCAGTTCAGTTGTGTCTGACTCTTTGCTACCCCATGAATCACAGCATGCCAGGCCTCCCTGTCCATCACCAACTCTCGGAGTTCACTCAGACTCACGGCCATCGAGTCAGTGATTCCATCCAGCCATCTCATCCTCTGTCATCCCCTTCTCCTTCTGCCTCCAATCCCTCCCAGCATCAGAGTCCTTACCAATGACTCAACTCTTTGCATGAGGTGGCCAAAGTACTGGAGTTTCAGCTTTAACATCATTTCTTCCAAAGAAACCTCAGGGCTGATCTTCAGAATGGACAGGTTGGATCTCCTTGCAGTCCAAGGGACTCTCAAGAGTCTTCTCCAACACCACAGTTCAAAAACATCAATTCTTCAATGCTCAGTTTCCTTCAGAGTCCAACTCTCACATCCATACATGACCACTGGAAAAACCATAGCCTTGACTAGACGGACCTTTGTTAGCAAAGTAATGTCTCCACTTTTCAATATGCTATCTAGGTTGGTCATAACTTTTCTTCCAATGAGTAAGCGTCTTTTAATTTCATGGCTTCAATCACCATCTGCAGTGATTTTGGAGCCACCCAAAAAATAAAGTCTGACACTGTTTCCACTGTTTCCCCATCTATTTCCCATGAAATGATGGGACCAGATACCATGGTCTTCATCTTCTGAATGTTGAGCTTTAAGCCAACTTTTTCACTCTTCTCTTTCACTTTCATCAAGAGGCTTTTTAGTTCCTCTTCACTTTCTGCCATAAGGGTGGTGCCATCTGCATATCTGAGGTTATTGATATTTCTCCTGGAATGCTGATTCCAGGTTGTGCTTCTTTCAGCCCAGTGTTTCTCATGATGTACTCTGCATATAAGTTAAGCAGGGTGATAATATACAGCCTTGACATACTCCTTTTCCTATCTGGAACCAATCTGTTGTTCCATGTCCAGTTCTAACTGTTGCTTCCTGACCTGCATATAGGTTTCTCAAGAGGCAGGTCAGGTGGTCTGGTATTCCCATCTCTTTCACAATTTTCCACTGACCTTTTCCAGTCCTGTGGCCACTGTTGAGTTTTCCAAATTTGCTGGCATATTGAGTCCAGCACTTTCACAGCATCACCCTTCAGGATTTGAAACAGTTCAACTAGAATTCCATCATCTCCACTAGCTTTGTTCGTAGTGATGTTTCTAAGGCCCACTTGACTTCACATTCCAGGATTTCAAATGGGAGGAACCCTATCCCTGCCATAGGTGAACATCTCACCTTCAAGAGGACCATGGGTAATATGTCTACCCACCGTAAGCTGGTCTCCTGACAGCTTGGTCAGGGTTTGCGTGAGGTTTCTGTTCATACATTCTGCTTCCCCTAAACTCTGGAGGCAGTAGGCAGTATGCAATTTCCACCAGGTCATCAAAGCCCTTGCCACCTGTTGGGCTGTCTCAGCTACAACTGCCAGTCTAATGTCTGACCCTATGATCAGAGACACTCCATACCTTTGGACGATGTCCCTAGGAGTGCCTTCTCTTGCTTTTCTTGTTTGCATTGGAAAGTTCTCTGCTGCTGCTGCTAAGTCGCTTCAGTTGTGTCCGACTGTGTGATCCCATAGATGGCAGCCCACCTGGCGCCCCCAACCCTGGGATTCTCCAGGCAAGAACACTGGAATAAGTTGCCATTTCCTTCTCCAATGCATGAAAGTGAAAAGTGAAAGTGAAGTTGCTTAGTCGTGTCCAACTCTTAGCGACCCTATGGACTGCAGCCCACCAGGCTGCTCCGTCCATGGGATTTTGCAGGCAAGAGTGCTGGAGTGTGGTGCCATTGCCTTCTCCCCACAAAAAGGTGCAGAGGAAACCTCAAATGTATCTGAACCCTCAGCTTGTAGGGATTTCAATAAAATCTAATTACATATCCTCAAATGGGGATGGACTACAGAACTGTGCCCCTACCAGGCCACTAGGCCCCTGGCAAGCATTATTTTGTAGACAATTCAAATACCACTGAAAGACAGAACAGCAGAGTGTGGGATGGTGAGCAATGAGATGGCAATGGCCTAGGCAAGGTCTCTAACGTTTTTTCTATCTCTCCACGTGGTTTCTCACTCCATGAATGTTGGGGTCATAATGGGGCTTTCTTTCATTAAAGCTTCCTGTGCTTAGTCCTCCAGGTCTATTGGCCTCGAACCATTTCTGAGCCTTTGTAACAATTTTTTGGTGCTCCTTGGGGCTGAACAGGGTGAAGAGATGCCGTTTACAGTCCTCCCAAGTAGGGTGGTGTCTCTGGATAATGGATTCTAGGAGATCAATCAGCACTTGAGGTTTTTCAAAGTGTGATGGGGCATGATGCTTCCAGTTGAGTTGATCAGTCATGGGAAACCACTGGTAGGAGAGAACAGTTCCCCTCACTTGTAGAATCCCACTGGGGGCTATACACTACTATCTGAGTCTCTTTTAGATGCATTTGAAGTGCACATACAGTTGCCCCTTTGAGCCAACCAGAGATGTCTGCTCATTAGCTCTTATATGGCTGGCTGTGTGGGCACAACAGCTTCAGGATCATCAGGAGGGGGAGGCGAGATGGAGGTGGTGGACTGTCTGGTAAATGCAGACCTGCTGCTCCTGATGAGGAAGCTGTGGGGATGCAAGGTGGGGGCATCAGAGGTACATCTCCAGGCTCAACTTGGAGGATAGGTGGTTCCTTTTACTGACATGAAAAGTTATTATTATTATTTTATTGTTATTTATTTATTTATTTTTATGATTGAGCCACAAGAAACTTCCATTGTCCCTGACCGGTCATGCAGTTGTGAATCCAGGGAGGCCTTAGGTGGCCGATTTTTATCCTTTGTTCAATACGTGGAAACTGGTCAGTGTGGCAGAGTCTCCAGTGACAACTCTTATGTACTGCTGGGGCAATGGGGACACTTAAGGTCCTGTCTGGGTGCCCAATAACCACAAAGGAGGGACACTCTAGTGTGCAAAGAGTGAATAGCTTTCCAGCTCTCAGTTTTACACGATAATCCCCAGTGAATCCTTTCTTAAAATTCTTAACCATACACTCTAAGATAGTGGTTTTGAAGTCAAGTTCCCCATTATGAAAGAGTTCCCTCTCTGAGGTGATGCCATACAACAAATGGAAACACTGATTTTTCATCTTCCTAGCTGCTCCCCTTGCAGAGATTTAGGCACCTCTTAGCTTTGGCAGGTCAGTATAAACCCTGACCTGGACCAGACTCACAGGGAGAGATTAGATCCCCCAGAGACTGCTGCAGCCCTAAGCTGGATGAGGTCAGTCACCATGGAACCACAGGTTGGGACTCACTCAGGCTGTGTAGCCTGAAGACAATGGTGCACGGACTGTCATTTACCTCGGTCACTCTCACACACACCAGAATTATCAGGCCACCCAAGGGAACAAAACCTTTTCTGCATTATTCTCTGGTCACTGGGATGTAATCTGGCTCTCCTTGCACTGTGTGGTGCATCCTGACTCAGGGGGATGTGCCGTAGGAAATCAGCTGTCTGACATTTGTGTCCTGGAACCAAATTCTGCTATCCTTATGAGTCCGTTCAGGAAGTGGAATGGGCTGGCACAGCTCAAGCAACCGTTGGGTTCCAGCAAATAACTGGGAGGCACTTATCTGTCTGTCACCAGGCCAACTGCTGCAACTTTCTCTGGTTCCCTGACAATGGTGGTGCACACGTTTGTCAGCTTCCCATCCAATGCACCAGAATATGGTATAGAAAGTGTAGTGGCAGAAAGAGACAAGTGGAACTTGGACATGCAGAAGCACAGGGTTTATTCAGCACTGGTGAAAGCTCAGGAGAGTCACTTCCAGAGACTGAGTGACAGTTCTGGGTTATCTTTCATACAGCACAGATTTCTGGGTCTTCAGGACTTTCCCACTTAGCAGCTCAGATCCCACCTCCTCGGGCAGCTTAGGTTTCAGCCGATGCAATGGGCAAGCAAAATTACAGAGGTGGAGGTGGTGAGTAGTGAACAAATCCTGCTTAAGGAAGATAACAGAGGCAGAAGGCAGAAAGTTGTTATTCTTGAGGGGAGCTGGTATTCTAGTTGCATGTTTCCCCATGTCTACCCATATGACATGGTGTTTTTAATATTTTCCATCATTCCCACCCCATATTTACTGTCCATTCTTCCATCCCTGACCAGCAAAATTCCAAGGGCTCATGCACTCATTTGTGGTGGTGTGCACACATACCTACATACATACACAGACACCCATGAAAGGAAAGTTGCAGAATGATAGGTTTACTTGTCCAAGATAATGGATTTTGGTAAGCACCCTTCATATATATATATATATATATGTATGTATATATATTTTTTTATTTATTTATTTATTTCATTCCCTCATTCATCAAGTCAACCCACACCTCTACATCTATGACTTACCCTGGAAGGTTAAAAACTCTTAGGATTTGCTCATGGTGATGACTGAATTGCTCAAGAGGTGGGCAGGGTTTGAAGCGCTTGCCCTGGCAGATGAGTAATGTGCAAGTGTTCTGCATTTTCCCATCGTCTTGGACAGATTCAAAGTGATGAGCACATTGACCTGATTCCATTCACTGAGCTCTCTTTCCAGGAATAACACAAAAATGGCCAGGGACTTTGTCTCAGCTGAAGTTGAACACCCATTTCTCAGCATGCACCACCCAAGATCATTCATTGTCAATGTCACACCCTCATCATAGGTCCAGAACATCCTCAGGCCTGTGACCTTCTGAGCCAGGTGCCCCTGCTGTCTGTGTAGCTTTATGCTTCTAACTGTTTTACTATCCCTCAAAGGGTTATATTCCTGTAACAAGAAAAGGACAAATAGACACCATGTCCTCTAAAAGACCAAAGAGAACACGATAGGTCTGTATCTAAAACAATGTCATGAAGAAGGTGCACATGGATACCTAAGGTCTCTGACAAAACAAGGCCTTGAATATGAGGATGACACAGTAAGGTGGCCTCCCATCCCATTGCCTCTAGAGTTTACTACTATCCACAGACACCGAACCCCAAGAATGATGGCACCCTGGGAAGCCAGACTGATCTGGGCACACAGTTCATGTCTACTTTGTGAAGAAAGCATTATTCCTCTCACAAATGCATAAAGAGAGCCTGATTCCACCCCCAGGCATCACTGACTTGCTAAATTTAAGTCTCTCTTTTTGTTCCCCTCACTAGGCTGTGGTAGATCTGCCTACTGCCCAGGATCTCTGTTAGTCTATACAGCTCATGGTTCACAGAGCCCAGCTCACAGTTGGGCTGGGGGTATCTAAGATGCTCACTTAGAATCCAGTGTCCCTGTGAGAGTCGCATGCTGCAGATCTCCTTCAGACGTGACAACAACAAAGATTCTGCTCATGAAAAGTGGTCAGACACTCCCTCAGGTTCAGACCTACACCTTTGTTCCTAAGCCTTCCACAGCTTTAGGACAAGACCCCAGATTAAAGGAATGAATTCATAAAGGAAAGGCCTTTGGCACAAGAAATGGGGCATCGTTGGAAGTATGGCTATGCCCTAGACTTTGGAGCCTGAAAATCTGTAGTCTCTGAATTGCCTCCAGGGCCACTCCTGTCTGTCACTGTCCCCAGGTCCCTGCATGCAAAAAGCCCATCACACTTCCTTCAGCCCTATTTCCTCCTTCACAAGCAGATACCAGCAGAGCAGCACAAATATACTCCCCACACCGGCTCTGTCCTCAAATTTTCATACTGCCAGGAAGGCTGAACTACCCAGATAGATTCCACATTCATATCATGTCTCTCCTAGGAAGACTGGTGTTTCGCTGAGAATTTACCTTGACGTGTCATTTGTCTCACATGGTGCCAATATCAGTGTGGGAGTGTGCTGGCTGACAGGCTGATTCTAGGTAGCACTAACCCATGACCTTCTCAAGCTTAGAACCTTTTCTTTCAGCATAGGGAATAATATTTGCTTAGCTAGAGTTTCATAGAAACACAGCTACCTCACTGTGACCTTACTTCAAGAACAAACAATATTACACGAAGAAGTCTGCCATAGCTAATCACACTCCTCCCTCATCTCTCATACAAGTGGGCTTTGTTGAAAGATTTTGGGGAGTTCAGGATTTTTAAAGGCATAAGTCACCCACCTCGTTGCATGACCCTGAAATAAAACTCCAGTGCTCTGATACTGCTTGGCCTATGTTGGACACATGGGAATTTGATAACAGTAGCAATTTATCTCTCATTCTATGGACAGGAACAGCTATCTGAGACAATGTCTCATTCCAAAATGGCATTCAGTCTTAAAATTATGTGAAGTTTATCACTGTTCTGTAAAAACAAATTAGCAAACACTAATGGCTACCCCAATTATCAGGTGAATTTAAGACAATATAACTGATAAATGTCGTCATCCAATCTTCTTTGAGGATTACATATTATTTTGAAAATATTATAATGAACTGGGTTTGCTACGATCAGTTTAGTCGCTCAGTCCTTTTTGAATATGTGTTACCCCACTGACTCTATGCCAGGTTTCCCTGTCCTTCTCCATCTCCTAAAACTTGCTCAAATTCATTACCCCTGAGTCAGCAATGTCATCCAATCATCTCATCCTCTGTTGTCTCCTTCTCTTCCTGTCTTTGATCTTTCCCACTACCAGAGACTTTTCTAATGAGTTGGCTCTTCACATCAGGTGACCAAAGTACTAGAGTTTGAGCTTCAGCATCAGTCCCCACAAGGTATATTCAAGACTGATTGAAGATTGACTGGTTTGATCTCCCTGCTGTCCAAAGAACTCTCAAGAGTCTTCTGTAAAGTTTAAAAATAAAATAAAATTTAAAAAAAATGAATTAAAAAAAAAGAGTCTTCTGAAACATCACAGTTCAAAATCATTAATACTTCCATACTCATCTTCTGTTATGGTCCAATGCTTGCATCCATGCATGACTACTGCAAAACTTTAGCTTTGTCTAAATAGCCATTTGTCAGTAAGGAAATTCATCTGCTTTTTAATATGCTGTTCTGGTGTGTCATAGTTTTTCTTCAAAAAGCAGACATCTTTTAATTTCATGGCTGAAGTCAAAATCTGCAGTGATTTTTGAGTCCCAAGAAAAAGTCTGTCACTGTTTCCATTGTTTACTCATCTATTTGTCATGAGATGATGGGACCCATGGTGTTACTCCTTTGAAACTCTCCTCTTTCATTTTCAACCAGATGCTCTTTCAACCAGTTACCCTTCACTTTCTTCGCTAAGGTTGGTGTCATCTGTATATCTGAGGTTATTTATACTTCTCCCTGTAATCTTGATTCCAGCTGTGCTTCATCCAGACCTGCTATTTACATAATGTCCTCTTCATGTAAGTTAAATAAGATGACCATATTCAGCCTTGAGGTATTACTTTCCCAATTTTGAACCAGTCCATTGTTCCATGTCTGTTACTAACTGTTGCTTCTACATTTGCATATACATTTCTCAGGATGTGGGTCAGGCATTCTGGTCTTTCCATCTTTTGAAGAATTTTCCACAGTTTGCTGTGATCCACAGTCAAAGGCTTTAGAGTAGTCAACAGTTAGGATACATATTCAAAATATATCCCTTTGAGAGGATAACAGGAAGGGAGTTTCAGTTTAGTTCACTTAAGTCACTCAGTCGTGTCCAACTCTGTGACCCTATGAATCGCAGCATGCCAGGCCTCCCTGTCCATCACCATCTCCTGGAGTTCACTCAAACTCACCTCCATTGAGTCGGTGATGCCATCCAGCCATCTCATCCTCTGTTGTCCCCTTTTCCTCCTGCCCCCAATCCTTTCCAGCATCAGAGTCTTTTCCAACGAGTCAACTCTTCCCATGAGGTGGCCAAAGTACTGGAGTTTCAGCTTTAGTATCATTCCTTCCAAAGAACACTCAGGGCTGATCTCCTTTATAATGGACTGGTTGGATCTCCTTGCAGTCCAAGGGACTCTCAAGAGTCTTCTCCAACGCCACAGTTCAAAAGCATCAATACTTCAGCGCTCAGCTTTCTTCACAGTCTAACTCTCGCATGCATACATGACCACTGGAAAAACCATAGCCTTGACTAGACGGACCTTTGTTGGCAAAGTAATGTCTTTGCTTTTCCATATGCTATCTAGGTTGGTCATAACTTTTCTTCCAAGTAGTAAGCATCTTTTAATTTCAAGGAAGTTTAGGGGTTTCCAAAAGGAAGAAATAGGCTGCAAGTCTCAGATATGCTTTACCTCTCTCTTAAGAGGCAGGAGGAAACAAACTGTGTCAGATTTTTCTCTCTCTCTCTCTCTCTCTCTCTCTTCTCTATACACAATTAAAAGGTTTCTTTTAAAATTCTGTGTTGCTATGATGACACCAGGTTCCACCTGAACTTAACTTTTCTCAAACCTTAACCAATGCATTTTTCCTATGGAAATTTTTTCTGAAGCTATGTTAATGTATTTATGCTAGAACTATATATTTACGCTAGACTCTTTCTTTACGTTGGCTCCCCCTAAGACTCAGAACCAATAATGCCTCAACAAACCAGTATGTCTTACGCATGTAATCGTCCTCCTAATCTATGTTAGTGAGACTATATATTTGCTGAGAAACCAGCCTTCCTTCAAGATTTATGTCAATCGTTTTATAGCCCAGGATGACTTATCTTGTGCCAGTTCAGTTTAGTTGCTTATCATGTCTAACTCCTTGCAACCCCATGGACTACTGTACACCAGGGTTCCCTGTCCATCACCAACTCCCAGAATTTACTCAAACTCATGTCCATCGAGTTGGTGATGCAATGCAAGTATCTCATCTTGTCGTCCCCTTCTCCTCCTGCCTACAATCTTTCCCAGCATCAGGGTTTTTTCCAAAGAGTCAAATCTTTGCACGAGTTGGCCAAAGTATTGGAGTTTCAGCTTCAGCATCAGTCTTTCCAATGAATATTCAGGACTGATTTTCTTTAGGATGGACTAGTTAGATCTCCTTGCAGTCCAAGGGACTCTCGACTCTTCTCCAACACCACAGTTCAAAAGCATCAATTCTTTGGTGCCCAGCTTTCTTTACAGTCCAACTCTCATATCCACACTTGACTATTGGAAAAACCATACTTTGACTAGACACACATTTGTTACAAATTAATGGCTCTGCTTTTTAATATGTACTGTAGGTTGATCGTAGCTTTTCTTCCAAGGAGCAAGCATTTTTTAATTCCATGACTGCAGTCATCATCTGCAGTGATTTTGGAGCCCAAGAAAATAAAGTCTTCACTGTTCCTATTGTTTCCCTATCTATTTGCCATGAAGTGACAGGACTAGATGCCATGATCTTAGTTTTCTGAATGGTGAGTTTTAAGCCAAATTTTCACTCTCCTCTTTGACTTTCATCAAGAGTCTCTTTAGCTTTTCTTAACTTTCTGCCATAAGGGTGGTACCATCTACATATATGATTATTAATATTTCTTGATATTTAGATTGTTATCTCAAAATGTATGTGTGTGAGGGGCCTCGTGCTTCTTGAGTTTTGAGACATTCCCTTTCTCTAGTTAGCAGCCTGTTGATAGGTATATAACATACTGTTAAAGGCTAGCAGGGGAGACACTCTTTCTGCCCCCTTCTGATGTCTATGTCAGAAGCTTTCTTTATCTCTCTTACACTTTAATAAAATTTTATTGCTCAAAACCTCTGGGTGATCAAGCCTCAACACTGGCTATGGACTAAATTCCTCTTCTAAGGAGGCCAAGAATCCCAGCGTCTTTCATGGCTTATCAACAACTTTCACTTCATCTTTGTAAAGTTTTAGTAGTTTGCTTATCATGTACATCACATTATGGGTTAACATTTATTCAATTATAGAAATGCTTTCTTTCCCTTATGTCTTTGTGGAGAGGATTTTCTAGGTTGTTAAGAAAGTCTGAATTTTGTTTCATCTACTTTACTACAGAAGAAATTATTTTTCTTATGCATCTGCTTTCTGGGTTCAGGAGACCTGATTAGCGGGATGAACAATGAGAGACAGATGAATACACAAGTGGAAAGAAGAAAAGCAATATTATGGAATTGTATTCTCCCAAAATTTGTATGTTGAAGACCTAAATCTATGTACTTTATATATAGTCAAAATGAGAGCAAACTTCCATTTCGTTTTGACCCTATTTGGAAATTGGACCTCTAAATAGGTAGTTGGGTTAATATGACTGGCTCTTTATAAGAAAAGGATATCAGTCCTAGACACCACAGAGCCATTACTAGTGAAGATAAAACCAGAATATGGCCAGTCACAATCCATAAGAAAATATATTTGCTGACTTTTTGATTACTGACTTGATGCCCAGAAGCTTTAGGGAATATTTACTTAAGCTACCTGGGGACACCTTGTTATGGCAACCCTAGAAAAGCAATACACCCACTTTCTCTTGAAAAGGGGCTTTGTATTTCTAATGAGCCCTCCTTTTCTTTTAAGTTTCTTTAAAGGGAACTGATTCTCACAGATTGCTATTGATCCATAAGAGTTTCCACTGTTTATTAGAAATTCAATGGGTGAGAACATATTTCTAATCCATGGGTAAATTAATCTAGGAAATATTAGAATGACCATAATTTACAGGAAGCAGTACAAGAAACTAAGTGTATCAAGAAGAAAGCCTGACTTGGTAAAAAGATACAATTCTCTCCTTTTATTATTACCATAGATGTCTTTCTAAATCCCTATGAGGCAAGTGATAAAGGCATTGCTGCCTATTGCTTTAGTGATGTCACAGTGTGGTGATATCATGGCACCCATGCCCCTCTGAAGTTCCCGTAACCAAGACACTAGTCTGCAGTAGCCGTGGGGAAGGCTAGAGGATCACAAATCTTCCAAACCACTGGAGCTATGTGGGCCTTTCCCCCAGAGTTTAATATGCCTACTGGTGGTACCTATTCTACAGCAGAATCTGTAGCCTAAGGCCGCCACTCTTACCACCAGTCCCCTGGATTCCTGAGAACCCCTAGAGCCTACCAATCCAGTTTGCAAACTACATGCCTAAAAAAAAAAAAAAAAGGAATATAATCCAGTCCAAACTGAAGGGGTCCAACAAATGGAAATGCACATGATCCTCAATCCAGCAAGGTCTGAGATGAACAGCAAAGCCACAGCTCCAGGCAACCTTACCATTAACACCAAAAGCCATGCCATAGGCATGTTACAAGTACTAGTAAACATTTCATACTTTAAGTCATCTACCACCCTGAGAAATTATGTCAACAAGATCTCTCAATATTCTATCTTAGCTAAACCTAAAAGACAGACTCTGTACTGCAGCACATCAGGACAAAGACATGATTAACTGAGAATATTTAATGGTAACAGTATTTAGTACAGGATATTGTGGAGACACATTTTACCATTATGACACTTCTCTCACTTTTTGAACTGTACTAATTGTGGTAAATGACTTCCTGTCACTAAATGACCCATTTAATAATAACTCCTCCTGCATTCTAGAGGCTTTCAAGAAAATAAGTAATATACAATGCAAAAGCATAGGGAAGCCAAGCTTCTGAGGAGTGTCAGAAATAAAGAAAGGCCATAGGAAAATAGGCTATGAGCTGGCTGGTTGACAAGGTAGCATAGGGGAAGTTCTGATGGTAAATCAGAAACCCTTGTAAATATTTCATTTTTCATAGATATCAATAAGGCCCTATTTCTCCCAGCATGTTCTCATTATGTCTCTCCCCTCATTATATAAACTGCCTACAGGGGACGATCCTGCTTGATCTCAAGTCTAAAGCACATATTTTAACGTCTTCCTTTATGTCATGAAAGGATTACTGATGACTTCAATTGCTATCCCCATTTGCTTTATTATAGCAATCAACAGTCCAGCCCACTGCTTCTGACACCTTCAAATATGCCACTGTGGAGGCCATCCTTGCATCTTCCTACATCATCCACATCTTTCCTGAGCATCCAGATACCTCCAACAGTACTTCTTATGTGTGTCTCACAAAGACACTTATGACCACTCACATGACCTCTTATCAATCTTTTTAAAATATAAAATAGGCAAATATCTTAAAAGACTCTGAAAACCACTAATACCCTAGAATGGCTTCAGAAATGGGACACTCTTCCTTTTTAATATAATCTGGGGGAAAGACCTGTAGCTTGATGGGACAGAATATTAGCAAGATTCACGTCCTTTTTATGGAAAGAATTGTGGAATACAATGGAATATTTAACTTCTTTCAACTGTGAAATAAAAGCAGACATGACAGCATGGTAAAGACAGGAGAAGAGCCATGTTCCCTTGGGTGAGAAGTCTGTGGTTCTGTGATTCAATGTTAGTCTTGTTCAAGGGATAAATAGCCTGCTCCTAGATAAGGAAAGGACATAGATGGGTCTCAAATTTATAATTTCCTCTCAGTTCTACAGACTTCCAATGCATTCCTTGCTGCTCTAGACAAGGGAAGTAAGTTATACGTTCCATCCAGTTACTCATTCATGTCCAACTCTTTGCTATGCCATGGACTGCAGGACGATAGGCTTTCCTGTCCATCACCAACGTCCAGAGCTACAATCATGTTCATCAAGTCAGTGTTGTCATTCAAACATTTCATCCTCTGTCATCCCCTTCTTCCCCTCCCTCAATCTTTCCCAGCATCAGGACCTTTTCCAATGCATCAGTTCTTCATATCAGGTGGCCAAAGTATTGGAATTTTACCTTCAGCATCAGTCCTTCCAATGAAAATTCAGGGCTGACTTCCTTTAGGATTGACTGGTTAGATCTCCTTGCAGTCCAAGGGAATCTCAAGAGTCTTCTCCAACACGTTTGGAGAAATGAACACAATACGGTTCAAAAGCATTATTCAGTGCTCAGCTTCATAGTCCAATTGTCATATCCATCCACAAGTACTAGCAAAACGAGAGCTTTGACTAGACGGTCCTTTGTTTGAAAAGTAATGTCTCCACTTTTTTGCATGTTCTCTAGGTTGGTCATAGTTTTTCTTCCAAGAAACAACATCTTTTAATTTCAAGGCTGCGGCCACAATCTTCACTGATTTTGAAGCCCACCTCCCACCCCCACGGCAAAAAAAAAAAAAAAATCTCCCAACTGTTTATTTTGTTTTCCATTTCCCTGAGTGATAGGAGCAGATGCTGCCATGATCTTAGTTTTCTGAATGTTGAGTTTTAAGCCAACTTTTTCACTCTCTCTTTCACTTTCATCAAGAGGCTCTTTGGTTCTTCTTTTCTTCCTGCCATACGGGTGGTGTCATCTGTGTGTCTGATGTTACTGATATTTCTCCCAGCAATCTTGATTCCAGCTTGTGCTTTGTCCATCCTGGCATTTTGAATGATGTACTATGCATATAAGTTAAATTAGCAGGGTGACAATACACAGCCTTGACATACAGGTAATTTGGTCTGGTTTTCCCATCTGCTTAAAGTTATCCACAGTTTGTTGAAATCCGTACAGTTGGAAGCTTTGGCATAGTCAATAAAGCAGAAGTAGATATTTTTCTGGAACGTTCTTGCTTTTCTGATGATCTAACGGATGGTGACTTTTTTACTTTACAATATTGCAGTGGTTTTACCATACATTGACATGAAGGCGCCATGGGTGTACATTTAGTCCACATCCTGAACCCCCTCCTACCTCCCTCTCCATCCCATCCCTCTGGGTCATCCCAGTGCACCAGCCCCAAGCATACTGTATCATGCATCTAACCTGGACTGGCGATTCATTTCACATACGATAACATACATGTTTCAATGCCTTTCTCTCTAATCATCCCACCCTCACCCTCTCCCCCAGAGATGAAAAGACTGTAATATACATTTGTGTCTCTTTTGCTGTCTTGCATAGAGTTAACTTTATCATCTTCCTAAATTCCATATATATGCACTAGTATACTGCACTGTTGTTTTTCTTTCTGGCTTACTTAACTCTGTATAATATGCTCCAGTTTCATCCACCTCAGTAGAACTGATTCAAATGTATTCTTTTTAATGGCTGAGTAATACTCCATTGTGTATATGTACCACAGCTTTTTTATTCATTCATTTTCTGATGGACATCCAGGATGCTTCCATGTCCTGGCTATTATAAACAGTGCTACAGTGAACATCGGGGTACACATATCTCTTTCAATTTTGGTTTCCTCGGTGTGTATGCCCAGCAGTGGGGCTTCTGGGTCGTATGTCAGTTCTAGTTCCAGTATTTTAAGGAATCACCACAGTGTTCTCCATAGTGGCTGTACTAGTTCGCATTTCCATCAACAGTGTCATTATGTCCACAACAACATCTCCACACCCTCTCCAGCATGTATTGCTTGTAGACTTTTGGATAGTAGCCATTCTGACTGGGGTGAAATGTGGTTTTGATTTGCATTCTCTGATAATGAGTGATGTTGAACATCTGTTCGTTTGTTATCCATCTGTATGTCTTCTTTGGAGAACAGTCTATTTAGTTATTCAGCCCATTTTTTGATTGGGGCGCTTATTTTTCTGATATTGGCCTGTAGGAGTTGCTTCTATTTTTTTGAGATTCTTTGTCAGTTGCTTCATTTGCTCTTATTCTCTCCCATTCTGAAGGCTGCCTTTTCACCTTGCTTACAGTTTCCTTTGTAGTGAAAAAGCTTTTAATTTTAATTAGGTCCCACTTGTCTATTTCTGCTTTTATTTCCAATATTCTGGGAGGTGGGTCATAGAGGATCCTGATGTAGTTTATCTCGGAGAGTGTTCTGCCTACGTTCTCCTCTAGGAGTTCTATACTTTCTGGTCTTATGTTTAGATCTTTAATTGATCTTGAGTTTATTTTTGTGTATATATGGTGTTAAAAAATGTTCTAGTTTCATTTTTTACAAGTGTATGGTGTTAGAAAATGTTATACTTACATTCGTTTACACGTGATTGTCTAATTTTCTGAGTACCACTTGTTAAAGAGATTGTCTTTAATCCACTGTATATTCTTTCCTCCTTTGTAAAAGATACAATGTTCATAGGTGTGTGGATTAATCTCTGGGGTTTCTATTTTGTTCCATTGATCTCTATTTCTGTCTTTGTGCCAGTACCATACTGTTTTGAAGACTGTGGCTTTAATAGAGCCTGAAGTCAGGCAGGTTGATTCCTCCTGTTCCATTCTTCTTTCTAAAGATTGCTTTGGCTATTCAAGGTTTTTTTTTGTATTTCCATACAAATTGTGAAATTATTTGTTTTAGCTCTGTGAAAAATACCGTTGGTAGCTTGATAGGGATTTCATTGAATCTATAGATTGCTTTGGGCGGTATACTCATTTTCACTATATTGATTGTTCTGATCCATGAACACAGTATATTTTTCCATCTATTAGCGTCTTCTTTGATTTCGTTCACCAGTGTTCTATAGTTTTCTACATATAGGTCTTTTGTTTCTTTAGGTAGATATATTCCTAAGGATTTTATTCTTTTTGTTGCAGTGCTGAATGGAATTATTTCCCTAATTTCTCTATTTTTTCATTATTAGTGTATAGAAATATTATTAGTGTATAGAAATGCAAGAGATTTCTCTGTGTTGTTTTACATCCTGCAACTTTATTAGATTCATTGATCAGCTCTAGTAATTTTCTGGTGGAGTCTTTAGGATTTTCTATGTAGGGGATCATGTCATCTGCAAACAGTGAGAGTTTTACTTCTTCTTTTCCAATCTGGATTTATTTCTTTTTCTGTCCCTGACTGTAGGGGAAATGCTTTCAATTTTTCACCACTGAGGATAGTGTTTCCTGTGGGTTTGTCATATATAGGTTTTATTACATTGAGGTATATTCCTTCTATTCCTGCCTTCTAGAGGATTTTTATCATAAATGGATGTTGAATTTTGTCTAAGGCTTTCTCTACATGTATTGAAATAATAATGCTGTTTATTTTTCAATTTGTTATTGTGGTGTATTACATTGATTGATTTGCAGATATTGAAAAATCCTTGCATCCCTGGGATAAAGCCCAGTTGGTCATGATGAATGATCTAATATGCTGCTGGATTCTCTTTGCTAGAATTCTGTTAAGGATTTTTGCTTATATGTTCATCAGTGATATTGGCCTGTAGTATTCTTTTTTTTTCTGTGGCATCTTTGTCAGGTTTTGGTATTAGGGTGATGGCAGCCTCATAGAATGAGTTTTGAAGTTTACCTTCCTCTGCAATTTTCTGGAAGAGTTTGCGTAGGATAGGCATTAGTTCTTCCATAAATTTTTGGTAGAATTCAGCTGTGAAGCCCTCTGGTCCTGGGCTTTTGTTTGCTGGAAGATTTCTGATAACACTTTCAATGTCCATTCTTGTGATGTGTCTGTTAAGATTTTCTATCTCTTCCTGATTTAGTTTTTGAAAGTTGTACTTTTCTAAGAATTTGTCCATTTCTTCCAAGTTGTCCATTTGATTGGCATATAGTTGCAGATAGTAGTCTCTTATGATCCCTTCCATTTCAGTGTTGTCTAAAGTAATCTCTCCATTTTCATTTCTAATCTTATTGATTTCTGTCTCTTTCTTTCTTGATAAGTCTGGCTAGTGGTTTGTCAGTATTATTTATCTTCTCAAAGAACCAGCATTTGGCTTTGTTGATTTTTGCTACAGTCTCTTTTGCTTCTTTTGCATTTATTTCTGCCCTAATTTTTAAGATTGCTTTCCTTATACTAACCCTAGGGCTCTTCATTTATTCCTTTTCTAGTTGCTTTAGGTGTCAGATCAGTTCAGTTCAGTTCAGTCGCTCACTCGTGTCCAACTCTTTGTGACCCCGTGAATCGCAGCACGCCAGCCCTCCCTATCACCGACTTCAGGAGGTCACTTAAACTTACGTCCATCTAGTCGGTGATGCCATCCAGTCATCTCATCCTCTGTTGTCCCCTTCTCCTCCTGCCCCCAATCCCTCCCAGCATCAGAGTCTTTTTAATGAGTCAAGTCTTCGCATGAGGTGGCCAAAGTACTGGAGTTTCAGCTTGAGCATCAGTCCTTCCAAAGAACACTCAGGACTGATCTCCTTTACAATGTACTGGTTGGATCTCCTTGCAGTCTAAGGGACTCTCAAGAGTCTTCTCCAACTCCATAGTTCAAAAGCATCAATTCTTCAGTGCTCAGAATTCTTCATAGTCCAACTCTCACATCCATAGATGACCACTGGAAAAACCATAGCCTTGACTAGATGGACTTTTGTTGGCAAAGTAATGTCTCTGCTTTACAATATGCTATCTAGTTTGGTCATAACTTTCCTTCCAAGGAGTAAGCCTTTTTTAATTGCATGGCTGCAATCACCATCTGCAGTCATTTTGGAGCCCCAAAAAAATAAAGTCTGACATTATTCCCACTGTTTCCCCATCCATTTCCCATGAACTGACGGGCCCAGATACCCTGTGTAGAGTTAGGTTATTTGACTTTTTCTTGTCTCTTGAGGTATAACTGTATTGCTATGAACCTTCCCCTTAGCACTGCTTTTACAGGTTTGGGGTTGCTGTGTTTTAACTTTCGTTTGTTTCTATGCATATTTTGATTTTTTTTTTTTTTTTTCTTCTTCTTCTGTGACTTGCTTACTCATCAGCGTGTTGTTCAGCCTCCATATGTTGGAATTTTTAACAGTTTTTCTCCTGTAATTGAGATCTAATCTTACTGCATTGTGGTCAGAAAAAATGCTTGGAATGATTTCAATTATTTTTAATTTACCAAGGCTAGATTTATGGCCCAGGATATGATCTATCCTGGAGAAGGTTCCATGTGCACTTGAGAAAAAGGTGAAATTCATTGTTTTCGGGTGAAATGTCATACGGGTATCAATTAGGTCTAACTGGTCTATTGTACCATTTAAAGTTTGTTTATCCTTGCTAATTTTCTGTTTAGTTGATCTATCCATAGTTGTGAATTGGTTGTGAGTATTTCCCACTATTATTGTGTTATTGTTAATTTCCCCTTTAATACTTGTATTTGTCTTACAATATTAAGGTATTCCTATGTTTGGCACATATATATTTATAAGTGTTATATCATCTTCTTGGATTTATCCTTTCATTATTATGTACTGTCCTTCTTTGTCTCTTTCACAGCCTTTGTTTTATCTGATATGAGTATTGCTACTCCTGCTTTCTTTAGGCCTCTATTTGTGTGGAATATCTTTTTCCAGCCCTTCACTTTCAGTCTACATGTTGGGCTGGTGTAGACAACATATATAGGGGTCTTGTTTTTGTATCCATTCAGCCAGTCTTTGTCTTTTGGTTGGGGCATTCAACCCGCTTATATTTAAGGTAATTATTGATAAGCGTGATCCTGTTGCCATTTATTTTATTGTTTTGGGTTCAAGTTTATACACCCTTTCTGTGTTTCCTGTCTAGAGAAGATCCTTTAGCATTTGTTGGAG
The DNA here is from genome assembly GCF_002263795.3 of Bos taurus. Classification (NCBI taxonomy): domain Eukaryota; kingdom Metazoa; phylum Chordata; class Mammalia; order Artiodactyla; family Bovidae; genus Bos; species Bos taurus. The sequence goes on along the minus strand of NC_082638.1, from coordinate 58,183,640 downwards.
AGCTGGTTTGGTGATGCTGAATTCTCTCAGCTTTTGCTTGCCTGTAAAGTTTTTGATTTCTCCTTCATATTTGAATGAGATGCTCACTGGGTACAGTAATATGGGTTGTAAGTTATTTTCTTTCATCACTGTAAGTATGTCTTGCCATTCCCTCCAGGCCTGAAGCCTTTCTATTGAAATATCAGCAGTTATCCTTATGGGAATCTCTCTCTCTCTCTTTTTTTTTCCTTTGTCTATGAGCTTTGATAATTTGATTAATAAGTGTCTTGGGGTGTTTCGCCTTGGGTTTATCCTGTTTGGGATTCTCTGGGTTTCTTGGACTTGTGTGGCTATTTCCTTCCCAATCTTATGGAAGTTTTCAACTATTATCTCCTTAAGTATTTTCTCATGGTTTCTCTTTTTGTCTTCTTCCTCTGGGACTCCAATGATTCAAATGTTGGGGTGTTTAACATTGTCCCAGAAGATTATAAGGTTGTCCCCATTTAATTCATTTTTTCCCTTTTTCATTTATTTCTACCCTTCTATTTTCTACCTCATTTATCCTATCTTCTGCCTCCATTATTCTACTGTTGGTTCCTTCCAGAGTATTTTTTTTTTATCACATTTATTGCATTATTCATTATACATTAACTTTTTTATTTCTTCTAGGTCTTTGTTAATCCTTTCTGGCACCTCCTCAATCCTTGTCTGCATACTATTTATCTGTAACTCCATTTTGTTTTCAAGATTTTGGATCATTTTCATCATTATTCGTAATTCTTTACAGGTAGATTCCCTATATCTTCCTCTTTTGTTTGGTCTGGTGGGCATTTATCCTGTTCCTTTACCTTCTGGGTATTTTTCACCTCTTCAACTTGTTTAGATTGCTGTGTTTAGGGTGGCCTTTCCGTAGTCTGGCAGTTTGTGGAGTTATCTTTATTGTGGAGGTCCCTCACTGTGGGTGGGGTGGAGGGGTGGCTTGCCAAGGTTTCCTGGTTAGGGAAGCTTGTGTCGGTGTTCAGGTGAGTGGTGCTGGATTTCTTCTCTCTGGAGTGCAATGAAGTGTCCAGTAATAAGTTGTGAGATGTCAATGGGTTTGGTGTGACATGGGGCAGCCTGTGTATTGAAGCTCAGCACTATGTTTCTCTGTTACTGGAGAATTTGCATGGTATGTCTTGCTCTGGAACTTGTTGGCCTTGGGTGATGCTTCATTTCAAAGCAGGTATGGAGGTGTTTGATGAGCTCCTATCGATTAATGTTCCCTGGAGTCAGGAGTTCTCTGGTGTACCCAGGATTTGGATTGAAGTCTCCTCCCTCTGGTTTTCTGTCTTATTCTTACAGTAGCCTCAAGATTTCTCCATCTACACAGCACCAATGACAAACCATGTAGGTTAAAAATGAAACATTTTTCCACAGTGAGGGACACCCAGACAGGTTCACAGAGTTATATGGAGAAGTGAAGAGGGAGGAGGGAGATAGAGGTGACCAGGAGGAGAACAGAGGGAATCATAAGAGAGAGTAAGCTAGCCAGTAATCACTTCCTAATGTGCTCTCCAAAGTCTGGACTGCTCAGAGACGTTCATGGATGTATACACAGAAGAGAAGAAGGAGGAAGGAGAGAGAAGGGGCCAGGAGCATAAAGGGGGAAATCAAAAGGAGACATATCCAGCCAGTAATCAGTTCTCAAATTGTTCTACACAGTCCAGAACACAGAAAGAGATTCACAGAGTTGGATATGAGAGGGTAACAGGCAGGAAGGCCTGGGGTCTCCAAACGGAGGAAATAGCCTGCAATTGTCAGATATTTTTTCTCTCTCTTAAGTGGCAGGAATAAACAAACTAGATATATATATATATATTTTTTTTTTTTTTCATTCTCTATACAAATTTAAAAGGAGGTTTCTCTTAAAATACTGTTGCCATAATGACGCCTGGTTTCACCTAAAGTTAACTATTCTCAAATCTTGAGATAACCAATGCATTTTTCTTATAGAAATGTTTATCTGAAGCTATGCTAATGTGTTATGCATTTACCGCAAACTGTCTTCAAGTCAGTTATGCCAAATGGCTCAGAACTTACTTGAAAAGCCAGTATGTTATACTCAGGTATTGTTCCCCTAATCTATGTAAACAAAATTATGTGTACGGTGATCTGCCCTTCTTCAAAATTCAAGTTAATCATTTTATGGCCCAGGATAAACCATTTGGTGCCAAGATTATCCCAAAAGGAATCTTATGGGTGAGAAGCCTGGTGCCATTCTAAGTTTTAAGACATTCCTTTCTTTTATTAACAGACTGCTAGTGACTATATAGGGGCTTCAGATGGTTAAGTGTCTGTCTACAATGTGGGAGAACTGGGTTTGATTCCTGGGTAGGGAATATCCCCTGGAGAAGGAAATGGCAATCCACTCCAGTACTATTGCCTGGAAAATCCCACGGACAGAGGAGCCTGGTAGGCTACAGTCCATGGGGTCGCAAAGAGTTGGACATGACTTCACTTTCACTTTCAGTGACTATATAACATCCAGCTGAAGACTAGCAGAGGGGTACTCTTTCTGCCCCCTTCTGATGCCTTTGCCAGAAGCTTTTTCTATCTCCTTTATACTTTAATAAAACTTTATTACACAAAACCGCCGAGCGATCAAGCCTCGTCTCTGGCCCCAGATTGAATTCTTCTCCTCCGGGAGCCAAAAATCCTGGTGGCTTTGCATGATTCCGCAACAATCTTTCAGGTAGACAAGGGGGGGGGGGGGGGGAGGAGATAGAGACGACTTGTTGGAGAAAAAGGAGCGTCCAAGGAGGACAGAGTAGTCAAGCCAGTGATCTTGCTACCAAGTAAAAATGGGTACTGAGGATTGGGTTCTTAAAAGTACAAAATTGAAACAGAAAGCAAAGATTAAAAATATAGTGGTTGTGTTCAAAAATATTAAAGAAGAAACAAAGTCTTATATATATATATATGATGTTTGCTTTAAAAAAAATAGGGTATTTTTTTTTTGCAAAGTTAATAGTAGGTTATAAAAATAAAAATTAAAGGAGTAATAGAGGACATATATATATATAGAATGATAACAGTAAAAATATATCTAGGACTTTCTCTGATGTTGTTGTGGACACTGTGGGGTCAGCTCATATTCTGGCTTATACTTGATCTGGCTTAAACTTCTCAAGATCTATAGGCCCCTTCCTATGTAGTTGGTACTACCTACAGGGTTTTAATCTATTGCACCTCTCACTTCCAAGGCAGTTGCCTCTGTTTGTTTCAACTTCTTCTGTTTGCTGGTCTCTTCAGTGTCTAATTTCCACCCTGACACAAGGGGGTGGTGGTGGACACATTTTTTTGGCTCTCTTGTTCAGTCATGCTGTGGGGAGGGAGGGACACTGCAAACAAAAAACCCTGTCGTATACTCGCAGTGTCTCGGCCACACTGGTTTGCCCCCTTTCACGGTGTGTGTCCTTTCCCTGTCTACACTGTTTAGGCTCTAGGTTGCTCTGCCAGGAATTGTCTGAGGCTGGCCCTGGGTTGTATGCACTTCTCAGGTCTACGCTGCTCAGGTTCAGGTATTTGAGTACTCCACAAAGGCACAGACTCGATTGGGCCTGCGTTTCATGCCCTTTCCAGGTCTGAGCAACTCAAGTGACCAGATGCTTGATGAGCTCAGTTGCTGCAACTTATTGCCTCCCCTGTCTCTGCTGCTCAGTTTTCTGGGTGTACAACCAACGCACCTTCTCAGGTGTGCCATGTGCCTCTTCTGGGTAGGTGACTGCGACCCTCCAGGTGGATGTCAACCATCTAAAATCCCAGGAAGTCTTGTTAGAAAAGAAGCCTGTTTGCAGTTTGGTAGATGATGCCTCTCTGGGGCCGTGATTGTCCCCTTCTGGCTCTGGCTGCCCTCGCCTGCCTGTCTCTGGTGGGAGATGGGCTGGTTCACAGACAGCTAGCTCTGCTCAGTTCTGTGTTCTGTGAGAGGACCTGGCAGTGTCTTAGGTTAGGGCTTCTCGTGAGATAGATATCCCACAGTCTGGTTTGCTATCTCAATTTATTTCCCTCAGATTGCCCTCAGGGCATTCAGGCCCAGTCCTTACTCTAAGCAATGCAGCCCACGCCTCCCTCCCCAGCCCCCATTGCTAGTGGCGAATGTGGGCATCTGTCTTTCTCCACTGGAAGTTATCTCTGGGCATGTAATCTGTGGGTTTAATGATTTATTTATTTTTCTTCCCGGTTTGTTGTCCTTTGAAGTTCCAAGATTCACCACAGACTCTCCAGTGAGAGTGTTTCCTGGTGTTTGGAAACTTCACTCTTTTAAGATTCCCTTCCCAGGACGGATCTCCATCCCTACCTCTTTTGCCTCACTTTTTATCTTTTATATTTTTCCCTACCTCCCTTAGAAGACAACGGGTTGCTTTTCTGGGTGACTGGTGTCCTCTGCCAGCATTCAGAAGTTGTTTTGTGGAATTCACTCAGTGTCCAACTGTTCTTTTGATGGATTTGTGGAGGAGAAAGTGGTCTCCTCATCCTATTCCTCCACCATCTTCAAGATGTGAATTTGATATCTAGTCTTCTTCATTTTCTAAATCCAGCTTGAAGTTCTGGAAGTTCCCCATTCAAATACTGTTAAAGCCTGGCTTGGAGAATTTTGAGCACTATTTTGCTAGCATGTGAGATGAATGCAATTGTGTGGTAGTTTGAATACTTCTTTGGGGTTAGAATGAAAGCTGACCTTTTCTGGTCCTGTGGTCACTGCTGAGTTCTCTAAATTTGCTGGGATATTGAATGCAACACTTTTATAGCAATATATTTTAGGATACGAAATAACTCAACTGGCATTGAATCACCTGCTCTAGCTTTTTGTTGGTAATGATGCTTCCTAAGGCCCACTTGACTACACACTCCAGGATATCTGGCTCTGAGTGATCACACAATCGTGGTTATCTGGGTCATGAAGATCTTTTCTGTATGGTTCTGTGTATTCTTCCCACTGCTTCTTAATATCTTCTACTGCTTCTGTTAGGTCAACACCATTTCTGTTCTTTATTGTGCCCATCTTTGTATAAAAGTCCTTGGTATCTCTAATTTTCTTCAGGAGATCCCTAGTCTTTCCCCTTATATTGTTTCCCTCTATTTCTTTCCATTGATCACTGAGGAAGGCTTTCTTATGTCTTCTTGCTATTCTTTGAAACTCTCCATTCTGTTGGGTCTTTCATCTTTCTTTTATCTTTCCTATTCTCCTTTGCCTTTATCTTCTCTTTTCTCAGCTATTTGTAAGCCCTCCTTAGATAAACATTTTGCGTTTTTGCATTTCTTTTTCTTGCAGATGGTCTTGAACACTGCCTCCTGTACAATGTCACGAACCTTCATCCAGAGTTCACATACTCTATCAGATCTAATTTCTTGAATCTATTTGTCACTGTGACTGTATACTCATAGGGATTTGATTTAAGTCACACCTGAATAGTCAAGTAGTTTTCCCTGCTTTCTTCAATGTAAGCATGAATTTTGCAATAAGGATCTCATGTTCTGAGCCACAGACATTTTCCTGTCTTGTTTTTGCTGACTTTATATAGCTTCTCCATCTTTGGCTGTAAAAAATATAGTCAATCTGACTTCTGTATTGACCTGGATTGATATTGATCCGATATTAGTCCCAAGTAGAAAAAGAAAGAAAGACATCCCAAATGAATAATTCCCTAAACCTAAAATAAGATAGAAATCCTTATTTCAAGAGAGAAAAGAAGTTCCAAAGCTTTAATGGAGTAAGGAAGCACTCTCTCCCCATAGGAAGCTTTTTTTTTTTTTTTTTTTGAAGGAAAATAAAGAGCTAGCAGTCTTTAGGAAAGTCACAGAGGTAATTTTGAAAAAGCCATAGCCCTTCAGTGTGAACCACATCAAATTCTATGAGAAAAGAAAGAGCACTTTTGTATCTGATCCTAAGTTAGATGTGTGTGTTTGCGTGCTCAGCAGTGTCCAACTTTTTTGAAGCCCAAGGAGTTCAGTCAACCAGGTTCTTTTGTCCATGGAATTTTCCAGGCAACAAAACTGGTGTGAATTGCCGTTTCCTACTCCAGTAAGTTAAATTTGTAGAGTTGAAGAAAAGATTTATCCATGTATTTTCTTGAATCTCTTTGAAGATGAAGCAAACTAAATAAGCCCTTTGCTACAGAAAGTCTGAAATTCCAAAGTTGCACTTGTGAATTTGGCATGTTTGTAATAATGTGGACTGGGTTGGGTCAAGGCATAGAAATTAAAGAAAAGGGTTAAACTCTAAAAATCTAGCCTTCCTCAAAATTCAGTGATGTCCATTTTGTTTCTAAACCAAATGACAACAGAAGAGCCTTTTTTTTTTTTAATTTTATTTTTAAACTTTACAATATTGTATTAGTTTTGCCAAATATCGAAATGAATCCGCCACAGGTATACCTGTGTTCCCCATCCTGAACCCTCCTCCCTCCTCCCTCCCCATACCCTCCCTCTGGGTCGTCCCACCTAGGACAGGAGGAATAGGTAGAAATATGGGAGTAGGGTGAAGAGAAGAGGAACATAAATCTCTGTGTCAGATCTAGTCAATTTTCTACCTTTTCACTTTTTTCTTTCTAGATTTCATCTCCCAGAACTTTCTAGTAACTGTAATGATGATTCACAATTTGTATTGCCTTGGTGTTGGCAGTAACAGACTCATAAACTGGGGCACTGATTTTCCCCAGAAAAAAGTCAATAGGTCCAGTATTTATGTTCTCTTTAAGAGATTCTGGAGATCAGTATTGCAAAGTGCCAAATGGACACAGAACACATATTCATGCTGCACTAATTGTAGATTAGCATCATGTTACCACTTATCCCTCCTGGACATGATTTCTAATAAGATCAGGAAGTACTAGGCACAGTGGTAGACTTTGTACCTGCATTTAAAGAAGGAAGTACAGTTGCTGATGGGATTTAGAGAGGCTAGATGTTTACCTAGAAGCTTCAGTGTCCATGAGGAAGTCATGCAGGGGTTGACTGGTATTAAATTCAGGTTATCTACAGCTAAAGAAAATAAATATATTTTGTAGCATGCTCCTATAACAATGTGGAACCATGACTGCTGATGCTATATTTCCAGGATGGTTGTAACATATTACCTCACATCGTCCTACCCCCTATTCCATGTTTAATCCTATCCATAAAAGAAATGTTTACAGAAAAGAAAATACCACTAATTTGATGCCCTGATGCTAGAACCATGTATGCCCTAAAGTAGGAAATAAGCTGAACATCAATCTCTTCCACTCATCCTATTAATTCCAGGCAAGGAGAATATACAGCATTCCAAGGGCCTAAAGCACCTAGAGCCCTCAAAAGTCTGTTTATTCAACTCTTTACAGAAGAGACATCAGAACCTATCACTCCCCCCTTAAAATTTTCTGGTGAGTTTCACAACCTATATAACATACAGTTTTTAAACTTTCTGTCATTTTCACCCCATATTCACTGTCCATTCTTCCACCGCTGGGACAGGAATGTTCTGACAGCACACACACACACACACACACACACACACACACACACACACACCTGAATGGAAATCTGCAGAACTCTATGTACAGTATAACAGATTTTAGTACGTACATTTTTTTTTTAATCCCAGTTATTTTCTTTCACTCCTTTTTTGATGACATCAACATGCACTTCTATTCCTAAGACTTATCCTGGAAGATTACAGAGTCTTGGGATTTTCTCATGAATGAGACTAACCCGCAAAGAGGTGGTCAGGGTTTTAAGTGATTGCCATAGACAGCTGAATAATGTGCATCTGTGTTCTGTGGTCTCCTATCCCCTTGGACAGGTTCACAGTGCAAATCACATTGGAATAATTTCCAGTCTGTGTGCTTTCCTTCCAGAAATCACACAGTAATGGCCAGTGGCTTTTGTTTCAGTATCTTTGTTCCAACCCTTTCTCAGCCTGCACCTCCCAAGATCATTCCTTGTAAATTTTACGGCCTCAGTGGCAGGCCCAGCACCTCCTCCGATCTGTGAATATTCCAGCCAGGTGCTGCTGCTCTTTCTAACTCTGTAGCTTGTTGTTTGCAACTATTTTCCTTTTTCCCCTAGGATTATCTCCTGCAGCCAGAAAAGGCCAAGTAGACGCTGGCTCCTGCAAAAGTCCAAAGATAACATGAAGAAGAAGGTCTGAAGAAGGTCTTCACACAATGTCTGAAGAAGGTCTGTGTTGAAGAAGGCCTTCAGAATATGTCGTGAAGAAGATGGACATGGGTCCATAGAGTTTCTAGTGAAACAAGACACTGAACATGAGGTCAGAAAGCTAAGGTGACCTCACATCCCATTGGCTCTACAGTTTACTACTATCCAGACACATACATAGAGCCCCCACACAGATGGCACCCTGGGAAATCTACCAACCTGGGTACCACAGCTGTGCATCCCTTGTGCAGAAAGCATCATTTCTCTCCCAAATGCACCAAGTAGGCTAGATTCCATCCCAGACCTCACTGATTTATATATGCCAAGTCTCTTCTATTGCCTTGCTAGGCTGTGGTAGACCTGCTCTCCTTCAGGGGATCTTCCCAACCCAGGGATCAAACTCAGGTCTCCAGCTTTGCAGGTGGGCTCTTTACCATCTGAACTATGATGGAAGCCCCACATACACATCACACCTGCACTTTCCTTACGTTTCTGGATTGCCCAGCAGGCTCGAAGTGACCAGGAAGATGCCACACACACATCACATCTCTCCTCGGCTGCTTGGTGTTTCATATTGAGAGACTATCTTAGCATGTGATTTGTCTTACATGGTGGGTGTGTCACTCTGGGAAGGAGTGTGCTGGCTTACAGGCTGATCCAAGGCAGCACTGGCCTTATGACCTTCCCTTGTCTCCCTTTCACATTTGTGGAACAAGTCTCAAGTGCAGCAGGCTCTCTTTCTGTGCCTCCTTCTTCCAGTCTCTGCCCTTTTCTGAAGGACTTTGGCCTTTTAACAATCCTGGGTCCTGCCCTAGCAACGTCCAGCATCTTCACAGGGCAACTAGTGCCATATAGACTGAAGGGTCCAATGGCAGTGGTCCAGATTTGTGGACTCACTGTCTAGAGTTGTCTCTGGCCATTTTTTCCTCATCTCTATCCTGAACACAGGCACCGCAAGGATACATCAATCAGTCTCCCTGAATATGTGGTTGCTGGTACCTTCTCTTCTGGTTGTTCCATGTCTCATGTTCTGTCTCCTTCATCTCTGTATCTATACTTGGCTAGACACAGGCACATCCACAGAAACACACATAAGCACAGGTGACACAAGCACACCTGTGTACATACACATATGCAAGTCAAAGGGACACAAAAAGATAAAGGGAACACTGGTATTACAGTAGCTAAAGATGCTTGTGTCCAGCGATATGGGAAACGGCTTCAGAAGGCACATTGTCCTGACTTTATGGGATACCTGTCCATTTCCTCCGCTAACTCTTCAGTATTATCACCAGCCAGTCTTGAGCCTTATCCAGTTTTGTTGGTGGAGTGGTGGTGAGAGACCAAGTGGTAGATGTGGAAAATCACAGAAGTCCCCATAGACAGCACAGAAATACAATGGGACATGGGGCAGAAACCTGTTAGAAGTGGTGGGTCTTCCCAGAAGGAGGGGAGGGAGTAAAGGGCCCATGTAATCTCCAAATTCAATGAGCAGCAGGAGACCTGGGAGGGGGTAGGACCCAGGGAAGGATGATTTTGACAATGGTGCTTGATTTATCTACGCTGGCTGGGGATAATACTGAAGACCTGGTGGAGGAAATGGACAGGTATCCCATAAAGTCAGGGCAATGTGCCTTCTGAAGCCATCTCCCATATCGCTGAACACAGGCATCTATCTAGGCTCTATCAGAATCACCTAGGACACTCATGCTGTAACCACAGCTCTTTGAGTGAGACATGGACACATGACGTCCCCAAGCCTTCAGGCTCAACCTGTCACATGCTACCTGCATGACCCTAATCCAGGCTCTGGATTCAGTCAGCAAGAGCCTGAGCTTCCCCGTTTCATCATATCATTGATGAACATGGACACAAAAATCCTCACAAAATTCTAGCAAACAGAATCCAAGAACATATTAACAAGATCATATGTAATAATTTTATCTCAGGGATGCAAGTGGATTTTATCTTAGGGATGCAAGGATACATCAGTATTTGCAAAGCATCAGTGTGATACACCATATTAACAAATTGAAAAACTAAAAAAAAATAAATAAATAAAAATAATTATCTCAATTGATGCAGAGAAAGTCTTTAATAAAATTCAGCACATATTATGATGAAAACTCTCCAGAAAGCAGGCATAAAAGGCACATAACTCAACATAAAAAAGCCATATACAACAAACCCACAACAAACAATATCCTCAAAGGTGAAAAATTGAAAGCATTTCCTCTAAAATCAAGAACAAGACAGGATGCCCACTGTCACCACTACTATTCAACATACTTATGGAAGTCCTAACCACAACAATAAGAGAAGAAAAAGAAAGAAAAGGAATCAAGACTAGTAAAGAAGTAAAACTCTCATTGTCTACAAATGTCATGATCCTCTACACAGAAAACCCTAAAGACACCAGAAGAAAATTACTAGAGCTAATCAATAAATATAGTAAAGTTGCAGGATACAGAATTAATACTCAGAAATCCCTTGCATTCCAATTTACTAACAATGAGAAAACATAAAGAGAAATTAATGAAACATAAACATAAAGAGAAAACATTAAGAAAAATTAATGAAACAATCCCCTTCATCACTGCCATGAAAATAATAAAATACTTAGGGATAAATTTACCTAAATAAATAAGTTTACCTAAAGATCTGTACATAGAAAACTAGAAAACACTGATGAAAGAAATCAGAGATGACACAAATAGATGGAAAATACACCATATTTGTGGATTGCAAGTATCACTATAGTGAAAATGAATATACTATGTAAAACAAATTGTAGATTCAACGCAATCACTATCAAGTTAACAATGGTATTTTGCACAGAATTAGAACAAATGAATTCACAATTTGTATGAAAACACACACACAAACACCTCAAATAGCCAAAGCAATCTTGAGAAAAAGACTTCTGGAAATGGAGGAATCAATCTGCCTGACTTCAGACTATACCAAAAGCTACAGTTTTCAGAGAGTATGGTTCTGGCATAAAGACAGAAATATATATCAATTGGATAAAACAGAAATCCCAGAGATAAGTCTATGTACCTATGGACAACTTATCTCTCACAAAGGAAGCAGAAACACACAATGGAGAAAAGACAATCTTTTTAACAAGTGGTGCTGTGAAAACTGGTCAAAAACCTGTAAAAGAATGAAACTAGAACACTTTCTAACACCATACACAAAAACTCAAAAGGATTAAAGATGTAAATGTTTAAGACCAGAAACTACAAAACGGTTAGAATAAAACTTAGGCAGGACACTCTGACAAATCACAGCAAGATCCTCTATGACCCCCCCGCAACAGTAACAGATATAAAAACAAAAATAAATAAATGGGACCTAATTAAACTTGAAAGCTTTTGCACAACAAAGGAAACTAACAAAGTGAAAAAGCAGTGTTCAGAATGGGAGAATTTAATAGCAAATGAAACCAGTGACAAAGAATGAATCTTCTAAATATACAAGCAGCTCAAGCAGCTCAACACCAGAAAAAATAAACGACCCAGTCAAAAAGTGGGCCAAATAACTAAACAGACATGTCTCCAAAGAAGACATACCAATGGTAAACAAACACACAAAAGATGCTCAATATCACTCATTATCAAAGAAATACAAATCAAATCACAATGAGATACCATCTCATACTGATCAGAATGGCTGCCATCAAAAAGTCTACAAACAATAAATACTGAAGAGGGCATGAAGAAAAAGGAATCCTCTTATACTATTGATGGAAATGCAAACTAATACAGCCACTATGAAGAACAGTGTGGAAGTTCCTTTAAAAACTGGATATAGAATTGCAATATGACCCAGCAATCCCATTGCTGAGCATACACATCTAGGAAATCAGAACTGAAAGACACATATTGCCCAATGTTCACTGAAGCACTGTTTACAGTAGCTAGGATATGGAAGCAACCTAGATGTCCACTGGCAGAAGACTGGATAAGGAAGCAGTGGTGCATATACATAATGCAATATCACTACCCAACTACAAAAAAGGACACATTTGAGTCAGTTTTAATGAATATGTTAACACATACATACAGGATTGAGAAAGACACTAACAACAACCCTATAATGGAAGACAAGAAAAGAGACACAGATGTGAAGAACAAACTTTTGGATTATGAGAGAAAAAGTGAGGGTGGGATGATTTTAGAGGATAGGATTGAAACATATATATTACCATATGTAAAATACATGGCCAGTGAAAATTTGATGCATGAAACAGGGCACTCAAAGCTGGTGGTCTGGGACAACCCAGAGGGATGTGGGACGGGGCTCCAGAATAGGGGGAAACAGGTAGACCCATGGCTGATGCATGTCAATGTATGGCAAAAATTACAATAATATTTCAAAGTAATTAACATCCAATTAAAATAAATTAATTTAAAAAAAAAAGTATTGCCACAGGTTGTTGTAATCCACAGGGTCAAAGGCTTTAGTGTAGTCAGTAGATTGGTGGCATAGTCAATATATTGCTAGATACATATATAAAACATAACTTAGATCTCTGCAATTTATTTATTTTTCAGTTGAAGGAGAATTGCTTTACAGAATTTTGTTGTTTTCTATCAAACCTCAACATGAATCAGCCAAAGGGATACATATGCTCCATGCAAGTTTGCTTATCAGGTGCATTATACTATAGTTTGATACTTATTCAATTATAGAGCTATTATCTTTCCTTATATCTTTGCAGACAGGATTTCTAGAGTGATAAGAGTTACAGGATTTCTAGAATGATAAGAGTTTTAGAATTTTGTTTCCATCTGTGTTACTCTAGAACAACCCATTTTTCTTATGCATCTGCTTTCTGGGTTTGGGAGAACTGGTTAATGGGGTGAAGACTGGGAGATGGATGAATATACAGCAGCACCAAGTGGAAAGAAGAAAATCAATATTCTTAATAAATTGTATTGTCTCACATACAAATGCTTTCCACACATTCATCCACAAAGTGCCACAGAGTGAGATTTCAAACACAGATCACAAGGTCAGGAAGCGGATACACACACAAGGTTGACTGATTTCCCACAGTGTAATTCACACTGCAGCTCAGTGGGAAAGGGTATTTCAAAAAAAGCTGGATATCTTGCATCACTCTAAAGAAATTTATGAGAAATGGATCAGAACTCAACAGACAAAAGTGAAAACTAGGACCCTTTTAGGAGGAAAATAGAAGACAACCCTGATAACCTGGGAGAGGCACATGTTTTGTAGACTGGATGCAAGAAATACAAACCATTAAAGAATAAAACTAAAAAAAAAAAACAAAAAAAAAAAAACAGCTTTTTGTGTTCAAAAGACACGTTAAATGACAAAATGGGACAAAGACTGAGAAGAAATATGTGAAAATATATGTCTCACAAAGTAGCTGCATGCAGATTCTACATAAAGAACCCTAATGTTTTTGTTGACTCTCTCAGTCATGTACAACCTTTTGCAACCCCCTGAACTGTAGCCCATCAGGCTCCCCTATCCATGGGATTCTCATGGACATCTTCCAGTCGTGTCCATCTGGGTGTGTCATCAAAACACACTCAGTGACAAAGTAAACAGTTCACCATGAGAGACCTGAGAGACCCTAGTGACTAGGCACACTGGAGAGTGGGTGTAGGGGGAATTGTAAGGGTGGGTGGGAGACTGTCACCACTAGGTTTGACTCTCCAAGCTCTGGCCCTCTTCACATACCCAGCTCCTCAGTTTAGTGGTGGTTCAGATAGGATTTTGAGAGCCTGGGTCCCCAGTCCCCAGGCCAGTGACTAGTACTGGTCTTCAGACTCTTAGTAATGGGGTCACACAGCAGGAGGTGAATGAGACAAGTCTCATATCTGTTTACAGCCTCCCCCAGTCATTTAAACTCTCCAGGTGGCTCTACTGGTAAAGATCCTGCCTGCCAATGCAGGAAACACGAGACCCAGGTTCAATCCTTGGGTTAGAAAGACCCCTGAGAGAAGGAAATGGCAACCCACTCCAATATTCTTGTCTAGAAAATCCCAAGGACAGAAGAGCCTCATGGGCTATTGTCCATAGAGTCCCAAAGATTCAGACATGACTGAATCGAATTAGCACACACCTGTGAATCTGAATCATGCCAAAACTACCACATATCCCTCAAATCTTTCTCTGGAAAAACTCTACACAAAAGAGTCCCTGCTGCCAGAAAGGTTGAAGACCATTGTTCTCACACTGAAGTTTTGCGGGTCAGTGGGATAATGCAGAGGGGCAGACTCAGGGATGGATCCCATGTTCCTGCAGGGCCAAGTAAGCCTCCTTTGGTGTGTTTCTGGATGGTCCCCCTAGCTGTCTCTGGGTCTACCTCTCAACCTCCATGGAGGTTCAGTTTATGGAAAAGGTCTCATGCGGATCCATGAGAATGCGTCAGACACCCACCAATCATATGGAGCAAGACATGTTCCCTCTGGACTGACATCCATACCTCAATCTGTGGCTTGTCCTGTGGCTGGGAAAAAAAGCAGACTAAGTGATGGTGCAAGTCTATTCTCCTGCTATGAGTAGTAGTGTTGATAGTATGCAGGCTGTGCATGTGTGCTAAGCTGCTTCAGTTGTGTCTGACTCTTTGTGACCCCATGGACCAGTAATCCACCAGGCTCATCTGTCCATGGATTTCTTCAGGCAAGAATAATGGAGTGGGTTGTCATTTCCTTCTCCATCTGGATGTTTCGCAAGCAATCCCAGAGCATTGCCTGGGTGCTGGACTTGGTGAGCTAGCACCAGAAGAGGTCATCTTCTAACAGGGACCCTAACAGGGACACTCCTGTTAGGGTTCACAAGGGGCTCATCAGTTCAGTTCAGTTCAGTTGCGTCCGACTCTTTGTGACCCCGTGAATCACAGCACGCCAAGCCTCATTGTCCATTACCGTCTCCTGGAGTTCACTCAGACTCATGTCCATCGATTCAGTGATGCCATCCAGCCGTCTCTTTCTATGTCGTCCCCTTTTCCTCCTGCCCCCAATCCCTCCCAGCATCAGAGTCTTTTCCAATGACAACTCTTCGCATGAGGTGGCCAAAGTACTGGAATTTCAGCTTTAGCATCATTCCTTCCAAAGAAATCCCAGGGCTGATCTCCTTCAGAATGGACTGGTTGGATCCCCTTGCAGTCCAAGGGACTCTCAAGAGTCTTCAACACCACAGTTCAAAAGCATCAATGCTTCAGTGCTCAGCTTTCTTCACAGTCCAACTCTCATTTCCATACATGCACTGGAAAAACCATAGCCTTGACTAGACAGACCTCATAGCATATAGTTAAAAAATGGCCCATTGTGGTGACCTGACAAACAAGGGATGAAGTCACATTGGCCACATTGTCCTGGTGGGCATTCTTTTTCCGTAAGGCAATGCCCTGTTTTTCCCTACTGATGCCAGTTTCTCAAGACTACATGACCATCCAAACATGAGAACCCTCCGACTACGTGATCAGACGACCCCTGCTGCACACTAAAGATAAACTAAAGCCCCCTCCCTTCAGGGCACAATTTCCCATTGATAGGGTATAAGAAGGGTTGGCTGTGAAGGACAAGCACTGGTTTATCTTTAAAGCCAGTCACTTCCTTCCTCTCTTCATATATTAAATCTTTCTCTGCCTGAATGCTTGGCTCAATCTGTTTTTCTCCAAGCTCGCCTTACATTTCTGATGCCGAAACCCGAAAGCCAGGAGGGAAGACCCACTGCAGCTAGGAAAGCTGCTCTCTGAAGCCCACCTCTGGAGGTTTCCTCCCTTGGACCTTGACAAGAAACTGGAATCAGGCCCCAGGGCAGGACTCTCCAGTTGCCTTGCTGGACTGACAACAACACATCAGCTCTAATTTAACCAGCTGCAGGTGTGAGTGAATTCCTGCTCTCTTGGATCCTCTTACTCTTGTCCAGTTTTTGAAGCCCTAGCACTAGGTGGAGGATCCCACGGCCCTTGGGCCCTCTGCTTCATGCCCCAGTCTTACTTTTAAATAAGGGACTCCTGTTTCAAGGTCGATCCTTGTCGCTGGCTGAGAAGGCTGTGAGAGCAGAGACAGTTTTTCACTCAGACCCTCCTCCTCAGTTTGCACTCACCCTTTTTGCACTCCCTCCATATTCAATTAAAATGGGAACTTTTCAGTCCCAATCCACAAAATCTATCCCTTTAGGCTGACTCCTCTAAAACCTAAGCCCCTTGGGTTTGCTAGGAGAAATAAAGTCAAAGAGACTCGCTTATTACTCTAACATTTTATGGCCACAATATTGACTGGATCATAGGTCCCAGTGGCCAGAAAATGGAAGTCTTGATTTTAGTACTTTATGGGACCCCAATAACTTCTGCTGCAGCAAAGGCAAGTGGTTAGAGATCGCTTATGTTCTGGCTTTCTTTGTTCTTTGTTCTCTGTTCTCTCTCTGTACTCCGTGTTCTTCTTCTCAAATATGTTTAGCCCATTCTGGGCCACATTTCCCTAACACTAAACCTCCTGATCCCTGTTTGTATTTTTTCTCCTCTTCTTTGGATCTTTCCAACCAGAGTTCACTTCCAATCGCCTCTAATCCTCACATAGCAGACCCATTTTCACAACTTCCACCTAACATTCCATCCCCTCACCCGCACCCCACTACTCCTCTTCTCTGGGTGCAGGCCACTGCTGTTCTGACCGTCCCCCATGCCTTTGGGCTTTAGCTCCACCCCTAATACAAGTCTCTTGTCTCTATCCTGACCTGCCTAAATCCCCTCCTTATACCCAGATACTAAAGGCTAGAAAGAAACAGGACCCTGAATCCCTCCCCTCCTTCCATCCCTTAGGAGAGGTGGCTGGTACAGAAGGCATTTTTCAGGTACACATCCCATTCTCCCTCTGATTTATCTCAAATTGAAAAGCATCTTGGTTCCTTTTCCTCTAACCCTGACCCTTATTTAAAAGAATTTAAATACCTCACTCCGTCTTATGACTTGATCTGGCGTGATATTTACATTATACTCTCCTCTACTCTTCTTCCAGAAGAAAAAGAACGAGTCTGGCAAGCCTCTCAGCCTCATGCTGAGGAAATACATCAAACTGATGATACTAAGCCTGTAAGTTCAGTGCTGTTCCAAGCAAGGGACCCTAGTTGGGACTACCAGGCTGGGCATCTGGTCCCCATCTGGGGACAAACAAACACCGACAAACAGCAAGGTGACTTGCCTTATTGTAGGCCTCCAAAAAGCAGGACATAAAGCTATTAATTTTGATAAACTCAGAGAAATAACTCAAAGACTACACAAAAATCCAACACAATTTCTAGCTACATTAACAGAAGCCCTACAAAAAGATATACAAAATTAATAGTTCCAACTTTCAACAGGAAGTACTACTGTTTTAATACCCATTTTATTTCCTAAGTATCCCCAGACATTTGGGGGGGGAAAAAAAGGCAGAAGGCCCTCAAACCTCTGAGATCCTTTAAATTTGACCTTTAAAAATTTCTGGGAAGAAAAGGTAAAACTAGAAAAGGCTCAGATAAATCAAGTTAAATATTATCTCTCAGCCACTACCTTACACAACTCCAAACCTCAATTCTCCAAAAAAGAAAAGAAATCATCTAGGCCCTGTTCCAAGTGTGGTAAAGAAGGGTGCAGGGCCTCCTCATAAGCCCAAAGCCCCTCCAGGTCCATGTCCTAATTGTGGCATAAATTGACATTGAAAGGTAGACTGCCCTACTCCCCCTCCAGGGATCTGGACACCTCCAACTGGTCCTGAGCAGGCATCCTTTGACCCACCTTCGTGTAGACTCCTTGTACTTCCTGCTGAAGACTGAAGCTGTCCAGGACCCCAGGCCCCAACTCTCATCACGTCTACAAAGCCCAGGGTAACTCTCACAGTGTCAGATAAGCTGATCTCTTTTTATTGACACAGGGGCCATGTATTCTGCCATGCATGCTTATTCTGGAAAAATTAAAGCCTCTCAGATCTCTGTTGTAGGGGTTGACGATTTAGTGTCTACACCACAGATTACCGAACCTCTGCCTTGCATACTTCAAAATACTCTATTCTCATTCTTTCTTCATATTCCTAAAATGCCTCACTCCAATCTTTGTACGGTATCAACTCTCCAATTTAAGGCTTTCCTTACTATTCCAAACCCTTCTCCTGACTTGGCCTGGCTACTGCTTTTCAAACCTGTTATTTCCTCACCTCCCACCATATTCCTGTTTATATTTGTATAAAAGACCTAATGAAGTTTCCCAATCAACCTCCCTATTTCCCACATACATCAACAGAGGTTAAAATCCATCACTTCTAAGCTGCTGTGCAAGGGTCTCTTGCACCCTACTCACTATCCTTATAACACACCTATCCTACCTTTTAAAAGAAGTCAAATGGTTCCTACTTCCTGGTTCAAGACTTGAGACTTATTAATGCTTCTGTTGTCCCCATTCACCCAGTAGTCCCAAATCCCTATACTCTTCTTGCCCTTATTTCTCCTTCGACGACCTATTTCACTGTCCTGGACTTCAAAGATGCATTTTTCACCATCCTTTTATACTCCGGCTCTCAAAATCTTTTCGTTTTTACCTGGACAGATCCAGACAGCCATCGCATCCAACAATTCACTGTCCCTTCCCCAAGGATTTTGTGATAGCCCTCATTTCTTTGGCTAAGTCCTGGCCTCAGACTTAACCTCCCTCAATTTTGCCCCAGGCTCTATCCTCCAATACATAGATTATCTTCTTCTTTGTAGCACCTCACTCATATCCTATCAATCAGTGACGTACAATATAATTTAACTTCCTAGCCAATCAGGGCTATCAAGTATCTCTATTAAGACCCAACTTTCCCTTCCTGAGGTCATCTATCTTGGCATTCTCCTGGGCACCAACAAAAAGACACATAACTACAGATAGAAAGCCGCATTTTATCTGACTTACCACTCATTACATCAAAAATGGAAATTCTGTCCTTTCTGGATTGACTGTATATCTATGCCTTGGAACCCCAATTTTGCCCTCCTACTATAACACCTATACCAAGCTACCCGGGGGGGATCTTTTGAAGCCTCTTGAGCCAAAGTCCAACATCTGTTCAACTTTTAATGCTCCAAAACAACCTATTCTCTCGGCCCCAATTTTAACATTGCCTGATCTCTCTTACCCTTTTATACTCTATACTACTGAAAGACATAAAATTGCCCTAGGAGTCTTAGGACAGATGCAGGGCTCTTTCTTTGCCCCCACTGCTTGTCTGTCAAAACAACTGGATACCACCATACAGGGATGGCCAGCCAGCCTCTGTGCTCTGGCCACAGCTACATTTTTTCACTCAAGAAAGCAAAGGAAGCCCATGATCATTTGCTCACCACGTGACGTTAAGAACTTACTCTCACACAAGGTCACAGCCCTTCTATCGCCTTCTCAAATCCAACTAATTCATGTCACCCTCCTAGAATCTCCCAAGTTCTCTTCTGTACCCTGCTCTACTCTCACCCTTGCCACCCTCATCCCTAATTTTTCTGAGCCTCCAATTCACATTAGAAGACTTGATAACTCATTCATCCTATATCTATCTCCTCAAGTCCTTTAAATAATCCTTATCTTACTTGGAATATCTCTATTGCTCCTAACAACCAAACCCTCAATATTGCACTACTCCATAACCAAAAGAACAATTCAATTATTCAGTTAGGAATAGCTGTGGGAATTGGAACAGGGAATGCAGAACTCACAACCTCTTTAAACTACTATCAACCTCACTAGGATCTTACTGAGGGCCTAAAAGTACTGCTGGCCTTATCATTTTCCAGGGCCAACTAGAGTCCCTGGCAGCTGTGGCCCTTCAAAACAGAAGATGGTGAGAACTTCTCACAGCAGAAAAAAAAAAAGGGCCTATGTCTTTTTTAGAGGAAGCCTGCTGTTTCTATGCCAATAAATCACGCGTTGTAAAGAAGGCAGCAAGGAATCTGACAAATAGGGCCTCAAGGGCATCAACATCTCAGTAATCCATGGGCAAACTGGTTAAGCAATTTGGATTGGATGCCACAGCCCTACTTTTACTTAGCCCCCTTTTCATATTAACCCTTATTCTGACTTTCAGCCTCTGTCTAATTCATCTTTTTTCCAAGTTTCTCCAGTCATGAGCTACTTCTGACTGGCACTAATTATCAAAAGCTTTGAGGCCATTCAGACTTCCCCTAACCCACATTCCAGACTTTTCTTATTTTATCCTACAAGGACTCCCCAAACCAGTGCAAAGCAGATATAGAAGACGGACCTTCAGCCCTTATCCTATATCAAAAAAGCTGGAATGTTAAGGTTCACAAGGGTTTATACCATACAGATAGAAAACGGCCCATTGTGATGACCTGAAAAACAAGGGATGATGTCACAGTGGCCACAATGGCCAAGGTGGGGATCCTATTTTTCCTTTAGGCGATATCCTGTTTTTCCCTGCTGATGCCAGCTTCCTAAGACTATGAGACCACCAGACTATGAGACCATTCCGACTAAATGAGCACAAGACCCCTGCTGCAGGCTAAACTAAGGCCCCCACCCTTTCGGGCGCAATTTCCCATCTATAGGGTATAAGAAGAGTTAGCTGTAAAGGGCGAGCACTGGTCTCGCTTCAATCCAGTCACTTTCTTTCTCTCTTCCTATATAATAAATCTTTCTCCGCCTGAATGCCAGAGCTTGCTTTCTTTTTCTCCCCGCTGGTCTTACAACCCTCATCCCTCCTTCCTCCCGCACAAGCTCCTGCAGTCAGGACCCAAGTGCGGCATCAATGGATCCCACACTAAATCAGCGACCAGCCCCTAAGGGAACCAGACAAAAGGGCCCCCGGAGAAGAAGCGGGAAGCCGGCCAGTGGAATACCAGCCGCTGGGGTCCTGGGGCTCTGGGGAGGCAGAGACCTGGCCGGAGTCACGCCCGGGTGGAAGAGGCGCGGTCCCGGTTGGTAGAGACCGGGGTGAAGAGAAAAGGCTGCCCGCCCTAACGGGGTCGTGGACATAGGGTTCGGGAAGAGGTAGAGGCCCGTGGGGGTTGGGGGGCCCAGGAAAGAGGCGGGGTCCCAGCGATGGCGTCCCTGGGTCTGGGGAGGAGGCAGCGGCCCACTGAGGGTTTGAGGAGGAGACCACCCGGCCTGGCTGGGGTCGTGCGGCCTGGGTTTGGGGAGGAAGTGGCCCAGCAGGTGGTGTTGCAAGAGTGTGCTCCTGGGGTCAGGAGAGAGGCGGCGACCTACCTGGCGGGGGTCGCGGGCCTGGGGTCTGGTGAGAAGGCAGAGGCCAAATGTGGGTCGCTGACCTTACAGTCCTGCTGTAAGGGGTGAGGCGATGCCCCGCCCCTGGAGCTGCGCGAACTCAGGGGCCTGGGCCGGCAGAAGCAGATGACCAGTCCTGGTGAGGCCAACTCAACTCACGGAAGCTTCAAACCTCACTCTCTGGAGGAGCACCCAATAATGGTCGCCTCTGTCGTGCGTCACCGCGACGCGTAGCGTCATTACGGCGCCGCCCGTCTTCGCTCTTACAGGAGTTGCCCGGGGACCATTGGTTGGCCGGAAGGAGCTCAGAAGCTGGAGTGTGAACGCTGGCTGAGGATATAGGGCAACAGATCAAAAAGCACTGGAGAGGTGCAACTATTTTCAAGCTGGCGCTTTAGGGTGAGCTTGAACAACTTTGGTAATTGGAAAAATAACCGATAAATCTATTTTATATGGAGGCGTAATTACTTACATGACCTTTGGCCCCCGGACTGCCTTATTTCACCTTATCCTTTTAAAATTGATAAATCATCCAGGCGGCTCACATGCACCGCGTTTTTGTATAAAATTTCTTTTGGTGGGATGGGGCGTGGGCGGGGGGGGGCGGGGTAGGTGCTAAGATCTTTGTGTCCCTCTTTAAATTTTTTATTTGCGTTTGCTCTCTTTTAGGAGGTAATTGCAAGTTAAGGAAATGGCAATCCACTCCAGTACTATTGCTTGGAAAATCCCATGGACAGAGGAGCCTGGTAGCCTACAGTCCATGGGGTCGCAAATAGTCGGACACGACTGAGTGACTTCACTTTCACTTTCAAGTTCTTAGGCATTAAAGTCTCCTGCTTCTCAGTAGTATAAATATAACTTTGTTGTATTTTAGTGGGTCAGTCGTGTCCAACTCTTTGCCACCCCATGGACTGTAGCCCACCAGGTTCTTCTGTCCATGGGAATTCTCTAGGCAGTAATACTGGAGTGGGTCACCATGCCCTCCTCCATGGGATCTTCCCAACCCAGGAATTCAACCCAAGTCTCTCGCATTGCAAGTGGATTCCTTACTGCCTGAGCCACCAGGGAAACTCTCTTAATAGTATATAGTTTTTTGTTTGGTAGCTGAGTCCTATCTTACTCTTTGACTCCAGGGCTCAAACACTCATCTCCTAGATTGCAGGTAGAATTTTTATTTCTGAGCTACCTGCTAAACATCTCTTGTTAGAATATGGTTTTATTTTGTGTTTATAACAATTGCAAACCTTGTGTTTTGTCCAGGTCAGTCGCTCAGTCGAGTAAGACTCTTTGTGACCCCATGAATAGCAGCACATCAGGCCTCCTCGTCCATCACCAACTCCTGGATTTTACTCAAACTCATGTCCATTGAGTTGGTGATGCCATCCAGCCATCTCATCCTCTGTCATCTGCTTCTCCTCCTGCCCCCAATCCCTGCCAGCAACAGGGTCTTTTCCATGAGTCAACTCTTCACATTAGGTAGCCAAAGTACTGGACTTTCAGGTATAACATCATTCTTTCCAATGAACACCCAGGACTGATCTCCTTTAGGATGGACTGGTTGGACCTCCTTACAGTCCAAGGGACTCTTAAGAGTTCTCCAACACCACAGTTCAAAAGCATCAATTCTTTGGTGCTCAGCTTTCTTCACAGTCCAACTCTCACATCCATACGTGACCACTGGAAAAATCATAGCCTTGACTAAATGGTCCTTTGTTGGCAAAGTAATGTCTCTGCTTTTGAATATGCTATTTAGGTTGGTCATAACTTTCCTTCCAAGGAGTAAGTGTCTTTCACTGTCATGGCTGTGATCACGATCTGCAGTGATTTTGGAGCTCAAAAAAATAAACTCTGACACTGTTTCCACTGTTGCCCCACGTATTTCCCATGAAATGTCATGATCTTAGTTTTCTGAATGTTGAGATTTAAGCCAACTTTTTCACTCCCCTCTTTCACTGTCATCAAGAAGCTTTTTAGTTCCTTTTCACTTTCTGCCATAAAGGTGGCATCATCTGCATATATGAGATTATTGATATTTCTCCTGGAGGAAAAAAATAAAAATAAGCCCATCTCAAAGCTGAGAACTGTGTTTTAATCCAAGGACTTGCTGAGGACTTAAGCCTGGGGAGTATCCTCTCAGATCTTTCTGAGGGACTTTTCTCTCAGAAGAAGTAAGGAATGTGCCAGGATATATAGGACTTCTTGCAACAAAGAAGATTGGAATATCAGAAGATGATAGCAATTTAGAGAAAATCAGGCATTTACAAGTTAATGAATTTAGTGCTTTTCTATGTATGCAAAGATGCAAGTGTCTGGGTTCATTGAAATCATGCCTTTGATCATTCCTTTGATGTGTTCCTCAG
Source organism: Bos taurus (assembly GCF_002263795.3). NCBI lineage: Eukaryota > Metazoa > Chordata > Mammalia > Artiodactyla > Bovidae > Bos > Bos taurus. The sequence goes on along the minus strand of NC_082638.1, from coordinate 58,159,889 downwards.
CCATCTTTCCTTTTAGGGCTTCAATGATGGCTCATTTTTAAAATAATAATAATAATCTTCCTACAACACAGGAGACACCAGGTACACCAATTTGATTCCTGGGTGGGAAAGATGCCCTGAAGAAGGAAATGACAACCCACTCCTGTATTCTAACCTGGAGAATTCCATGGACAGAGGAGTCTGGCATTCTACAGTCTATGGGGTCCCAAAGAGTCAAATACAACTGATTAACTAATATGTCATTCCCTTCTATAGGAATTAATGATAGGATGAGCCTGTGTGTCCTGAAAAAGGCAAAATGTTTATAACCAAACATACTCTTGTGGACCCACAGCCCTCGTCCTTGACTGAAGCTCATCTTAGGCTCTCAGAGTGCTCCTTGTGGCAGGAACCTCACACATTTACTGGGAACACTGTTTAGAAATTGTTGGACATGACAACACCCTATCTTGTATACCAGAATGCTGGTTTTCTTCATCCTGACCCACCTCAGTGCAACACTGTGGTGGCTACAGTGGCCAAGTTTTGGTGGCTTAAACATCTTTGCTTACTGATAAGGCAGATGTTTTTTCCACATTTCATGACTAAAGATAAAGATGTGAATATAAGTAAATGAAGTTGCTCAGTCATGTCCAACTCTTTGCGACCCCATGGACTGTAGCGTACCAGGCTCCTTTGTCCATGGGATTTTCCAGGCAATAGTACTGGAGTGGATTACCATTTCCTTCTCCAGTGGATCTTCCCGACCCAGGGATCGAACCCAGGCCTCCCACATTGGAGACAGATGCTTTACCGTCTGAGCCACCAGGGAAGGAACGATGTGGATATACTGGGTCACAAGAGGACCACAACACTGGAATTTTATGCAGCTATTTCTGTGCATTGGAAAGCTGATGCTTATGTGTTCATGGTATCAGTTCTGTGAAAATGTTAGACCCTCTTTGCAACCTCTGGAATTCTGCAGGCAAGAATACTGAAATGGGTTTCTATGCCTTCCTCAAGGGGATATTCCTAACACAGGGATCAAACCTGGGTTTCCTGTGTTGCAGGCAGATTCTTTACCATCTGAGCCATCAGAGAAACTCATGTCAGTTCTGGAGAGAGGCAAATATTAAAACAAGTTTCTGTATGCCTTATCACACACAGACATCTTCTCAGAGAACAAATAGGCTTTTCACTCTGCATCTGTGAATGAGCTGCCACTCATCTTGTATGGATTTTTTTTTAAAGGGGGACTGGGGTGGAGGGGCCTCTCTCAATCCTTGCATGAGACAGCTTTATACCCTGGATTGGCAAAGCCCTCTGCCTCTGTGAGAGGAACATCAGCAAACTCTGGGACAGAAACAAAACCTCTTTCAATCCGTGCAGTAAGGTGGGAGCCTACCCCAGAGGATAGAGAGGTGCTGTGGGCCCAAGTTCAGTAGGGCATAGGCCAGAGAGGTCTGGAGTGGTCACAGCCACACCTAAACAGGGGCAGGATTCTGCTGATGATAGGAATGTAAGCTCTGCTTGCTGCATCCAGCTTCCATAGGTGGAAGATTCCAGAAGAGAATTACAAATTGGCACTTCCCTTCTCATTTCAGAAAGCTGAATGCTGAAGAATTGATGCTTTTGAACTGTGACGTTGAAGGAGACTTTTGAGAGTCCCTTGCTCTTTGAGGAAAACAGTCAATCCTAAGGAAATCAAGCCTAAATATGCATTGGAAGGACTGATGCTGAAGCTGAAGTTCCAGTACTTTGGCCATCTGATGGGAAGAACTGACTCATTAGAAAAGACCCTAATGCTTGGAAAGATTGAAGGCAGGAAGAGAAGGGAACAACTGAGGATGAGATGGTTGGATGGCATCCCTGACTCAATCGACATGAGTTTGAATGACAGGAAAGTCTGGCATGTGGCAGTCCATGGGGTTGCAAAAAGTTGGACATAACTGAACAACTGAATAACAATAATCTTGTATTGAAAGCAGAGAGATCACTTTGCCAACAAAGGTCCGTCTAAACTATGTTTTTTCCAGTAGTCATGTACAAGTGTGAGACGTGGACCATAAAGAAAGCTGAGTGCTGAAGAATTGATGTTTTTGAACTGTGGTGCTGGAGAGTGTGGCAGTGTCACTGGTGTCGCACTGAACTAATTCTCACAACCACACAGAATTATGAGAGACAGTGCAGGAAGAACTCATGAAAGAGCAACTCCTTGAGAAAATGCTGAGTGGATATTTAATGAGAACTTATTTGGAATTCAGTAACAGGGCTCAGCAAATCAATAGTAAAACTTTGAAGATAAGGAAGATTGTTCTGCTTGCAGAACAGCATCTGCTGAGGCTGAAGTGTCAGCCAAGGTATCTGCCTTAAGTTCATGAGAAAGAGCATGTAAAGAAAGGGTAAGAATAGTCTCTAGAAATCAGGACCTTGAGAAAGTGACACCATGAATATTACCACGATTCCCCTCTTCTTGTTTTATTAAGGAGCATGTTGATTCTATTCTTGTTGGAGAAACTGTGTCAGCATAGCTACAGTGTGAGTAAGGTGTGAAAACTAGGTGATTAATGTTCAGACTAAAAATAAAACACAAAGAATAAGTATGAGCAATATGCATGGGAAAAACCATGGTTTCAAGTTAAGTTTAGAGAACCAGTTTTTAGGATTCAGCCAGGTAGCGGTCTCAGTGAGTGTTCGGAGAGTGGCATCACAGGAATGTCATTGGAGAGCCTTTATTCATTCAATAAGTATGTTTTGTAAATGTAAGATGGAATCATTAAGCATAGAATCTGTCCATGCCAACCCTTATTACTTTCCTGTATCAATAATCTTTGAGGTCCCCAATTTTCTATAATATAATTTTAGGGCAAAAGGACTTGTGTAGAGAAATTATTGGAATGGCAGATATACCAGTTGAAACCTTCAAACATACCTATGTCCACTCAAAAATAAGCACATAAAAGAATAGGTTTATGGTAGGACAATGCCCAGAGTCACATCATTGAGAAAGCCAGCAGTAAAAACAAATTTTGTTGTTTAATAGTAACAACTAGACATTCAGATTTTGGAGGCCATATTATGGTGTTCTTATACCATTGTGGGCCTGTATAAGCACATATTTTTTTCTACCTGTGAGATTAGTAATACAGAATGGCAGATGAGTCCCATGAACTGTCCAAGGGTCATGTAGGATGTGTATACGCATGTCAAGAGGGTATGGGAGCCTTTCACATTCCATGTGGCAGAATCATTAGTGGAAATAGTAATTTCAGGATCTTCCCAAGTGACAATGGAAAATAAGGGAAGGTTCAATAAATGAGCCCAATAAGTAAGGTTGAAACTGGAAGGTTGAATGGTATGAAGGAAAAGGAGAAAAAAAGAAGAAAGGATTACATAGTTTTACCTTACTAGCAGAGTTTGCAGTTAGAGTAGTTAAAAGGGAAAGCAAGATATTTTCAGGTGTAATAGGAGTGGCAATATTAACAAGAGCTTTTCAACCCTTGAAGTAAAGCATTTAATATCACCTCAAGTGAAATCATTAACTGGTGAGGAGATCCGAGGTCTCATGAGAGAAGGCACACCTGGAGGTAGTACTGGATTGGTGGTCAGTTGAAAGTTGGGTAATGGTTTCTTGAGTCTGCAGTGTCAACTCTTAGTAAAGTTTAACACAATGAGCAAGTATCTGGAGAGGACCTGATGGAGATAAAACAGTAATATATCATCTTCCCCATGTTTGTAATTTCATTGGGCCCTGCCAGATAGTTGATGCTTTAGTCACTATGTTGATTCTGACTCTTGTGACCCCATGGACTGTAGCCTGCTAGACTCCTCTGCCATGGTATTCTCCAGCCAAGAATACTGGAGTGGATTGCCATTTCCTTCTTCAAGGGATCTTCCCAAGCCAGGAACCAAATCTGGGTCTCCTGCACTGCAGGCAAATTTTTTACTGACTGATATAGGAGGGAATCCCAGACAGGAGATAAGGGTTGCTTATACAAAACCAGAGGGTGCTTGCAAAACTGTGGAGGTAAAAAATGTCAGTGTGCGATGGAATGTGAAAAGCTTTGTGAAAATATTAAAGGATTAGTGGTAAATAAGGAAACATACAGCCTTTCCCTTGGGGAAACTAATTCCTTCTTTTTGTTTGTTTGTTTAAGCATAATTTTATTAAACCATTAGCTCGTTTCACAATAGCTTGACCTATAGGGTTATGAGAAATTCCAGTCATATGTTTGATAGCCTACAAGCGTAAAAACTATTATAATTGGGAGGATGTATAAGTAGGGGCATTGTCAGTTCTAATTATTTTAGGGTGGCCCTAACAGCAAAATATTTCAAAGATGTGCTTGACTATATTTTGCTTTTTTTGCATGGTGAACTGGGCACAAAGGAAACCAGAAAATCTGTCAATAGTTCAGTTGAGTTCAGTTCAGTCACTCAGTCATGTCCTACTCTTTGCGGCCCCATGAATTGCAGCATGCCAGGCCTCCCTGTCCATTACCAACTCCCGGACTTCACTCAGACTCACATCCATCGGGTCAATGATGCCATCCAGCCATCACATCCTCTGTTGTCCTGGTCTCCTCCTGCCCCCAATCTCTCCCAGCATCAGAGTATTTTCCAATGAATCCACTGTTCGCATGAGGTGGCCAAAGTACTGGAGTTTCAGCTTTAGCATCATTCCTTCCAAAGAACACCCAGGACTGATCTCCTTTAGAATGGACTGGTTGGATCTCCTTGCAGTCCAAGGGACTCTCAAGAGTCTTCTCCAACACCACAGTTCAAAAGCATCAATACTTTGGTGCTCAACTTTCTTCACAGTCCAACTCTCACATGCATACATGACTAATGGAAAAACCATAGCCTTGACTAGATGGACCTTTGTTGGCAAAGTAATATCTCTGCTTTTGAATATATTATCTAGGTTGGTCATAACTTTCCTTCCAAGGAACAAGCGTCTTTTAATTTCATGGCTGCAATCACCATCTGCAGTGATTTTGGAGCCCCCCCCCCAAAAATAAAGACTGACACTGTTTCCACTGTTTCCCCATCTATTTCCCATGAAGTGATGGGGCCAGATGCCATGATCTCCATTTTCTGAATGTTGAGCTTTAAGCCAAGTTTTTAACTCTCCTCTTTCACTTTCATCAAGAGGCTTTTTAGTTCCTCTTCACTTTCTGCCATAAGGGTGGTGTTATCTGCATATCTGAGGTTATTGATATTTCTCCTGGCAATCTTGATTCCAGCTTGTGCTTCTTCCAGCCCAGCCTTTCTTATGATGTACTCTGCATAGAAGTTAAATAAGCAGGGTGACAGTATATAGCCTTGACGTACTCCTTTTCCTATTTGGAACCAGTCTGTTTTTCCATGTCCAGTTCTAACTGTTGCTTCCTGACCTGCATATAGGTTTCTAAAGAGGCCAGTCAGGTGGTCTGGTATTCCCATCTCTTTCAGAATTTTCCACAGTTTATTGTGATCCACACAGTCAGAGGCTTTGGAATAGGCAATAAAGCAGAAATAGATGTTTTTTCTGGAACTCTATTGCTTTTTCAATGATCCAGTGCATATTGACAATTTGATCTCTGTTTCCTCTGCCTGACAATAGTTATATGGATATAAATGAGAGATTTAAAAGTTGGATAATGAGTGACATCCATTTGCCAGATTTCATCTGAAGAGAGTCCTCTAGGGTTGACATTTTACCTGAAGAAGAGGGTGTTAGAAGTGGACAAGTTGAACAGATACAATGTATTTATTTAGTTTCATAATTAGTTAGAGAAAACTGTGTAATGTTCTAGCTCCTTGATGAACCAGTTGGTGTGATTGAAAAGCACATGTAAATAAAGATCCCTTAAAACAAAAATTAGAATTAGCTTGATGATTATCATATGCTAGAGTTTCTGGAAATTGTGTATGTCCTCCAATGCGGGCTATAGAAAAAGAAGCATCGCAGAGATAGGTATGACCAGCACAAGGCACAATCAATTCAAACAATTTGGAAGGTTAAAGAGAATGAAGAGTTAAAGTATTGGGAAGCTAAAAATAAAATTGTGTAGGTTGAAGTGAAGTATGGAGCAACTGAAGTCCAAGATACTCTCAAGGAGTGAAATGTTGATTTTTTTTTTTTTCTGGAGTTATGATTAATTCCTTGAGTACTTAAATAGACTTGCAGAGAGAAAAGAACTTCTGTTAATTTCTTACAGCATGAATGACAAATTAAAATATCATCCATATAATGATAAATGTTAGCAGTGGGATATTGTTACCTTAAGGACATAGTGTTAGATCATTAAATCATTGACATATAGTCAGGCTCATCATCATGCCTTGAGGTTAAGTATTTCCATCAATATCTATGTAAAGGCTGATGATTTTCAAGAGTTGGAACAGAAAAATGCAATTTTTTCCTTTATTATCTGGGTGTAGAGATGATAAAGAAGCAGTCTTTTAGGTCTATAACATGACACCATGATATTTTAGAAAGTAATGTTGGGTTAGGGAGACCAGATTATAAGGGTCCTATAGGTTGTATTCCAGCATTTATTGTTCACAAATCATGGAGTAAGTGTCATTCAAAGATTTGTTTTTGGACTAGACCCCATGAGTAGCAAGTCTTTGGACCATACCTCTCTTATTAGCCTCTTGGTCTAGGAAAATATTTCCTCTTTTTTTTTTTTTTTTTTCTTTTCATATATAGAGTCACATTGTTATAAGTATGGATTTTATATGAAAGTGTATGTCATCATCATATCAGTAGCTCAGCCACATATTTGGCAATGTAAAAGACACTCATTTTTTTGAAAACAGCAACATCATAAGTAAGAACTTAAGTCAAGAACTTCCATTAGGAATAGCCCTGTGATATCCAGATCATTTGATTCGCTTTGTTAAATGACTGTATCCTGTTGTTACTCTTTTAGTTGTAGATTTTGAAGCATCAGATCTTTATTCAAAGATTGATTATTGAGATAAGCTTTAGAACTAAATTTAGAGTGTCCTTTTGAATAACTTAGTTAAACCTCTTAACAATGTAAAATAACCAAAAGGAACTATCTCAGAAGTGAGTCTTAGTAAATATAGACCTTAATTAATTTAAACTAGAATTCACTATTCAGTGAAACATAATAGGTGCCATAGGCTTTACATCAGTTGGGTGGATTTTTCTTTTAGAGTTCTACAGTATAATTTAAGATTTCTGCGTATATCAGGAGATGACCATTTTTACCTTGATGTGGCTGTTCAGAATGAAAGTGACTCCAGTTTCTAGAAGGACAAACCAGAGAGAAAAGAAAAATATTTTAATTTTATCTATTTGTATAAATCATTAATTTAAAAAAAATCATCCATAACTTGAGAAGAGTTTCTTTATATCTGAAAACAAAGATTCAGTTCAGTTCAGTTCAGTTGCTCAGTTATGTCCGACTCTTTGCGACCCCATGAACTGCAGCACGCCAGGCCTCCCTGTCCATCACCAACTCCCGGAGTTCACCAAGACTCACGTCCATCGAGTCAGTGATGCCATCCAGCCATCTCATCCTCTGTCATCCCCTTCTCCTCCTTCCCCTAATCCCTCCCAGCGTTAGAGGCTTTTCTAATGAGTCAACTCTTCGCATGAGGTGGCCAAAGTACTGGAGTTTCAGCTTTAGCATCATTCCTTCCAAAGAAATTCCAGGGCTGATCTCCTTCAGAATGCACTGGTTGGATGTCCTTGCAGTCCAAGGGACTCTCAAGAGTCTTGTCCAACACCACAGTTCAAAAGCATCAATTCTTTGGCACTCAGCCTTCTTCACAGTCCAACTCTCACATCCATACATGACCACAGGAAAAACCATAGTCTTGACTAGATGAACCTTTGTTGGCAAAGTAATGTCTCTGCTTTTGTAATATGTCAGCCAAAAAGCCATGAAAATTGTAATCATATTTAGTAGTCTATTTAATCCTATGTAATTGACCTTTTTGTTCTGTTTTTGTTTTTGTTTTTGTTTTTCCCCTACCTAATGTCCAAGGACATCAGTGAAAGCAATAGTCTCCAAGAAGCTCATGAAGGCTTTTTTTGGTTTGTTTGTTTGTTTTGTTTTGTTTTTGCCAATGTCTGTATGACCTGTCCAGCAAAGTAGGTGCCCTGATCATTTGAGATTGCAGAAAACACATTTTAAACTTTAACCAGTTTTGTCTCCCATTATCGTATCAACCCTGAAGCCACAAAAGGCTTTACCCCATCAAATAAAAGTGAGGTTTGTCAGGGAGCCAGGAAAAGCCAAGGAGCCATTTTGGGTTTCCTATAGTCCCAACTGTTTGGTTTATAGCCATTGTTTATCCATTTTAAATTCCCTGATGAACAGTTTTTCATAGAAACAGAATGAACTTTGTCTATGTGTGCCATAGTCTGTTATCAAAAGCCACATTTCAAGAAAACTTTGTTCTTTTAATGGAGAAAAAAAACAAATTTCAGTTTGGTAACAACCTATGTTCACTGTGAAATGATACTCATTTAGTCAAAGTAGCAGTAAGACTTCAAAGGCAGTTTCATGTCTTAAGAAACTTGAATCATACATAAAACTCTTTCATTTGCCGCAAAACTTTTCATTTTCTGTATTCATCACTTTATTTTCCCATTCAGAGAACACTAACTTCAGATTTACTTCCTTTTCCCTTAGTAAAATGCAATTCCCTTCCTTGTAGCTTTTTACTGAATGAAAGCACACATCCTGCTTTCCTTAAGCAACATGGACTATACTTTATATCATCATCTGTACATTCAGTTCAGTTCAGTTCAGTCACTCAATTGTATCCCACTTTTTACGACCCCATGAACTGCAGCACGCCAGGCCTCCCTGTCCATCATCAACTTCCAGAGTTTACCCAAATTCATGTGCATTGAGTCAATGATGCCATCCAACCATCCCATCCTCTGTTGTCCCCTTCTCTTCTTGCCCTCAATCTTTCCCAGCATCAGGGTCTTCTCAGATGAGTCAGTTTTTCTCATCAGGTGGCCAAAGTATTGGAGTTTCTGTAGATTGGGAAATGTAAATCACTCAAAGCTATGTCACTTGCCAAAAGTATCTTCACAATGTCTATGTTAATTAAATCAATAAACAAACATCAATACCAGGTATCAATTCAATAGTGACTATTTCCCAGTTCACACAAGCCTGAAATTCATTTAGTTTAATTTTCTTGAACTTAGAATTGTTTCATTTATAAGTACTTACTTTTCTTTAGGCCAGTTAAATAGAGTTCATTGACCAATTACCCTTAAGCCATATTATCCAAGGATGAAGACAAAAACAGATACACATAAATCTGGACAGACAGCAATCTCACAGTTTTCTGTTTGAAATTTAAAATGCCTTTTTCCCTCTTTTGTTCCCTAGGCATGAAGTTCTACCAATTTGTTCATGTCTGAAGCCCCAGACAGAATGGACTGTATTTCTCAAGGATGTGATAGGAGTTAACTTTGGATTTTCCCCCAGGTTTGTTTTTCTTCTCAGGTAGAGTTGGAGTGTCCTCCCCCCCCCAAAAAAAAAGGCATTTTATGAAGCCCGCTTTTCCCTAATTGCACATGCAAAAAGAACCTGCTTTGCAATTTCAAAAATATTTCACTTTAACCAATTTTCTATGCAGTCTAAAGAATATCAAGGCCATCCAGTGTAAACAATATTGTCTTTTGTATGGCAATGGTTTTATACTAAAATTTAAAGCAGAGAGTGTTCAAATTGGCTCTGATGTCAGGGGAAGACTGATTGACATGATGTTATCCCAGCAGGGATTATGTCTCTGCAGAGGTGAAGTCTCTTAAAGTAAAGAAAGTCTGTATATAAGGTACATTTTAGGCTCTGGGGATCAAACTTATCCCAGTTTTTCAAGATACAATTCCAAGGCATGCATCTGGAACTTCTAGATACCATCAGTGAGAGAGAAAAAAGTGGTGCCCAGTGCCTTGGCTTTTTTCCCTACTGGTTGAATTCCTCTAGATTGTTGTACCTCTCTAGATGGGAGTGGAAACACACATTCCACTTTAGCTTCTTTCCCTGACTGCAGTTAGCCTGTCTCTTACCAATGCAGGTATCTCATCAATATACATTAGCCCTTCTTGTTCTCCCACCAAGGAAGGATGTAATTGCACCAGGTGTTAAGGTGATGGCATCCCAGATTGATATCCAGTTCTTTACTATTAAGATCTTTGATTGATTTCCCCTTTTCCTCTGGTTCCACCCAGGGTGGAGCAGCACAGTCTTCCAGAATGTTTCCCAAGCTAAGATCGCTAGTAGAAACATCCATCTTCTGTGTGCCTGTGCACATTCCTGAACATATTCCTAACTGAAGTAAAGGCAGTAAGTCATACTGGAATGAACAAAACCCCCAAGATATCCCTTCTGAGTGTCACCACACCAGTATATGTGATAGCAAAAGAGGTAGCTGAGGGCTGGCCAATGAGGAATAGTGATTTTTACCCTTGAGCTCTTAGAGCCAATCCTTCCAGTTCATCTCCACAGATTTTGCACCAAAAAAAAAAAAAAGGAGTTGAGACAAAAGTCACTGGAGAGCCTTTTCTGGTCCACTAACTACTAGCCCTACCAAAGGAAGAAACCTATTGCACTTCCATTATGGGCAGGTTCTGGGATTCCTGACCTATGTTCTTCAAAACCTCATGCTTCCTATGAATCCCTCTATCCATACAGCTCAGAGGCACAGCCATGAAAGGGATTCATCTTTAGGATCCTGGGATCTCAGGCAAGCAGCCAGGAGGCTGACTTTGAGTCTGAGAGAAGTCCCTGGAGCTAGAGCTCCAGCTGGCACTCTAATATGTTTTTGTCAGGAGTATATATGAAAACAACCAAGATGTAACTTTTGGCCCTTAACAAGGCTGGGTGTCTCATGTCTGTCAATCCAAACTTGTAAGTAACATCTAGGGGTTCTTAGCTGCCTGTCACTCTGGGTAAGCTATGAGAAGAACACCAAGGGAAAAGAAAAAAAGCAAGAAATAACAATTATAATCTAAACAAAAAGTACATTGGGGCAATTAATTGGGGTCATCATGCCTTGCTGAGCTAAGGAGAAGCATAGTGTGTACTGTTGCAGCCTGGTGGAGCAGAGACCAAAACCTGCCCCACGACTTGAGGGTACGGCGAGCTGCACACTTGTGATTATCCTAGTAAGCATGCCGAATGGAAGTTATTGGAGCTGGACATGATATCTGCTCTGCTTCACTACCTAACCCTGTGTTTGTCTTCATGGTAACAAAACATAATATTCCTGATCAACAGCAGAACCTTCACTAATCAAACTCCACAGTATAGCTATTCCCTAATGATCAGATAGGGAAACAGTGGAAACAGTGTCAGACTTTAATTTTGGGGCTCCAAAATCACTGCAGATGGTGACTGCAGCCATGAAATTAAAAGATGCTTACTCCTTGGAGGAAAACTTATGACCAACCTAGATAGCATATTGAAAAGCAGAGACATAACTTTGCCAACAAAGGTCCATCTAGTCAAGGCTATGATTTTCCAGTAGTCATGTATGGATATGAGAGTTGGACTGTAAAGAAAGGTGAGCACCAAAGAATTGATGCTTTTGAACTGTGGTGTTGGAGAAGACTCTTGAGAGTCCCTTTGACTGCAAGGAGATCCAAGCAGTCCATTCTAAAGGAGATTAGCCTTGGGTGTTCTTTGGAAGGGATGATGCTAAAACTGAAACTCTGGTACTTTGGCCACCTCATGGGAAGAGTTGACTCATTGGAAAAGACTGATGCTGGGAGGGATTGGGGGCAGGAGGAAAATGGGACAACAGAGGATAAGATGGCTAGATGGCATCACCGACTTGATGGACATGAGTTTGAGTGAAGTCCGGGAGTTGGTGATGGACAGGGAGGCTTGGCGAGCTGCAATTCATGGGATCGAAAAGAGTCGGACACAACTGAGCAACTGAACTGAACTGAACTGAAGTGAATGATCTCATATGACTTCTGCCAATAAAAGTGTGGGCTGAAAAGAGCCATTTTGTCTTCCTGTCATGGAGAGCAGGAGGGCCCTTGAGTCCCTGCTTGCCAAATTATATGTGTCTGTATTTTCATTACACGCTTGCCCCATTTCAGGTCTTCATCTGCTGTGCTGAAGCGGCAGTGGACCTTGGAACGCTTAGTCAGTGCAAGTTCACAATTCTGCTTGCACACCCACTGATTGTTCTTCAAATTTCCATGCAAGGATTGCTGCCCCTGGCTGTGTGACACCCTTGGTACTAGGAGATAACAGAGAAGTACAAAGAAGAACATTAACTCTGGGATGTGACTGGGGACATGGGAATCTTTTGATATCTAAAAAGCAGATACTTTTTACATACCAAGAGTTCAATAAAAGTGATGTGGAGTTAGTCAGTGGGGCTTTTGATTCTGGAGGTCCTAAGTCACCTAGAGCCATCTTTTAAACTAATTTTGTCACCAGTTTCTTTTTTCCAAACTGTGTGACCACTTTCGATCCCTATCTGCTGTGCTGGCCACACCAGTAAAATTATGGAGTAACAGTTTGGATCACAAATCCCTTGAAGGCTTACAACATGACAGATTAGGTTTGTAGTTTCAATTCCTCAAGCAATTATGAAAGGGTCAAAGAGACTGAGAAAAGTTGACTGAGAAATGAAAGTTCAGTCCATACAGTTTGCCCATTTCTGGCTGCTAGGTGCCTCTTCACATTCACAAGTCAATATAAACTCCTGACAGGCATACTACCAAAAGTCATATGCGGATCCCCATGGAACCGTGGAGCAGGACACAGCTCTTGCTTTGTGTGCAATCGCACATCTCTTTCACACAGCATTCAGATGGATAGGCACATTGAGTTAGTAAAATAAACACTTTACCACAAAATAGTCCCAGGTCTGAGTATTCTTACTCAGAGCTTGTTATGAAGATCCTGGACAAACCCCCAAGATGATAGCTTACAGTGTTTGGTGCTGAGTTTGTGGTCTGCAAAGATTTAACTCCAGGACCAAAGATAGAGCCTCAGTCACTCAGAGCTTTGTGTAACACAGGTTTATTAGAGTGAAAGGAATAGTGAAAGCCTCCAGCAATTGACACTGCAATGTGGTAAGAGAATACCCACCTCACTTGTTTAAGCATTTTTTGCTAGCTGCTGAAAATTGATACTGGAATCAAGATTGCCGGAAGAAATATCAATAACCTCAGATATGCAATTGACACCACCCTTATGGCAGAAAGTGAAAAGAAACTAAAAAGCCTCTAGATGAAAGTGAAAGTGGAGAGTGAAAAAGTTGGCTTAAAGCTCAACATTCAGAAGGTGAAGATCATGGCATCTGGCCCCATCACTTCATGGTAAATAGATAGGGAAACAGTGGAAACATTGTCAGACTCTATATTCTGGGGCTCCAAAATCACTGCAGAAGGTGACTGGAGCCATGGAATTAAAAGACACTTACTCCTTGGAAGGAAAGTTATGTCCAACCTATATAGCATATTCAAAAGCAGGGACATTACTTTGCCAACAAAGGTCCGTCTAGTCAAGGCTATGGTTTTTCCTGTGGCCATGTATGGATGTGAGAGTTGGATTGTGAAGAAGACTGAGCATTGAAGAATTGATACTTTTGAACTGTGGTGTTGGAAAAGACTCTTGAGAGTTCCTTGGACTGCAAGGAGATCCAACCAGTCCATTCTGAAGGAGATCAGTCCTGGGATTTCTTTGGAAGGAATGATGCTAAAGCTGAAACTCCAGTACTTTGGCCACCTCATGCGAAGAGTTGACTCATTGGAAAAGACTCTGATGCTGGGGGGGATTGGTGGCAGGAGGAGAAGAGGAGGGCAGAGGATGAGATAGCTGGATTGCATCACTGACTCGATGGCCGTGAGTCTGAGTGAACTCCAGGTGTTGGTGATGGACAGGGAGGTCTGACATGCTGCGATTCATGGGGTTGCAGAGTCGGACACAACTGAGTGACTGAACTGACTGACTGACTGAGAATAGATAAAAAGAGCACTTCAAAGCTGTGCAAGTTCTGTTACACTTTACCAAGGCATACATCCTGAGATAATCTCAGTATAAGATCAGCAGTAAGGTACATGTTCCCAAACCGTGCTTCTGGGCAAAATATACTGCTACCAAGAAACAGTTCCCCGGGCTAAATTTGTAACAATTTAATTATTAACATAGAGTCTGAGTAAAGTATTTTCAAGAGTAAGACATTGTGTACTCATTAGTTTCAGACCTATAAAAGGCCAGTTCTTTGGCAAGATACGTTGTTACACAGGACTTCAAGAAAGCATGAGCTAGAATGGTCTCCTCCTTACAGGGCCTTGGACTGCTTGCCTAAAGCTTCAACTCTTTCATAGTGATTGGTACACAACAGATAGGAATAGACAAAAACTTTTTAAGAACTTTACAAGAACATGGAATCTTTGTAGCCTTACTAAGCCTATTGGAGAAGGTGATGGCACCCCATCAAGAACTCATGCCTGGAAAAACCCCATGGATGGAGGAGCCTGGTAGGCTGCAGTGCATGGGGTCGCTAAGAGTCAGACATGACTGAGCAACTTTCCTTTCACTTTTTATGTTCATGCATTGGAGAAGGAAATGGAACCCACTCCAGTGTTCTTGCCTGGAGAATCCCAGGGTCAGGGGAGCCTAGCGGGCTGCCATCTATGCGGTCGCACATAGTCGGACATGACTGAAGTGACTTAGCAGCTAGCATGGGGAGAAAATTTAAAATACAAGACATATATACATATACAAGATATATACACACATATAAATATGTATATAAAATGTATATATACTTAGCATACATATATATGTATGTTCTACATATTTACATTTCTATATTATATGTGCATAACAACTCATGATAACGTATTTGCCATTTTAAATATTATATAATGATTATATACTTTAATATATATCATCCTAAAAAATTCCTTGTGGTTTAAAAGAAACCAAAATAAACATTTTGGGAAGACTTATTTGTGATCCCTTCTTTCTCTAAAGTGATCTTAAAATGCTAATAAATACATTAGAATAATTCATGTTAATTAGGTTGCTTCATTGGTGGCACTAGTGGTCAAGAACCCACCTGCCAATGCAGGAGACTTAAAAGTCGTGAGTTCAATTCTTGGGTGGGGAGTATCTAGAGAAGGAAATGGCAACCCACTCCAGTGTTCTTGCCTGGAGAATACCATGAAAAGAAAAGCCTGGTTTACAGTCCATAGAGTCTCACAGAGTTGGACACTATTGAAGCAACTAAGCACAGCATAGCATTGCGTAGGTTGCTTAACAAGGAAATAAGAGCAAAAATAACAAGAAAAATACGAAGAGAGTGTATATCCAGGGGGTTTACCCAAAAGCAGAACAATTTCAAAGGATCTATCTCAAAAGAATAAAGAAGTCATGTGATTATTAAGCTGTGTAAATAAAATGGGCATCGATAAGATTTAAAGAAAGTGCTTTGATACAAACAGACCCCCTATTCTTCCCCAGCATTGAAGAGTACCATACAACACTGTTCTATTTATCCTGGTTTATATACTTAAGTAAAAGGCTGGGAGAAAATTACACTGAGATTCATCAAGTTACATGATTGATGAAAGGGCCTGAGTGCTTTGTTTCAACCGCTCACTAGGTATGTGTGTGTGCTAGGTCACTCAGTTGTGTCCAACTCTTCAGAGCACCTTGGACTGTAGACTGTCAGGATTCTCTGTTCATGGAACTTTCCAGGCAAGAATACTGCAGTGGGTAGCCTTTCCTACCAACGCCAATCTTTCTGGCCCAAAGATTGTAACTGCATCCTTCCTTACGCTGCAGTGACAGGTGGATGGTTTATTACTTCACCACCTGGGAAGCCTCACTGGGGATACTGAAACTTTTAATACAAAATTGGCTAAAATGATTGACAGATAAAAGATAAGTAAACCTTCCAGAATTCTTCATTAGAGCATGGCTTGTTGATGGAGTCCTAATGGAAATAAGTTGTTAGAATTTAGATAAAATTTTACAAAAATTGGCATATTAAATGGAGTTTATATTAGAGATATTCATCACTTGTGACAAATGATATTGTGGTGAAACTTTTCAAATCAGATTGGGACTTGAACCCACAGGCCAGAACTTGTATGCAGCCAAAATCCAGAGTCAGACTTGAACACATTTTTTTTTTTTTTCTTAACTGAGGTTGAACCCTGGATTCAGGGCTTGCCAAAGCTGAGATTCTTAATATCACAGTTCAGAATGAATTAACCATAGTTTTAGTCTAGTAGTTACTTATTAAGACAACAGTAAAAAAAAAAAAAAAAAGGCAGTTTACACAATTAACCCTTTTAAATAAGAGCTAGGTATTTTGCAATCAAAATTCAGGGAACAGAGTGGCATCTCTTGACACTCTGGAGGAAATGTCTGGTTTAAGGAAAAGACTACCAGATTCTCAAATACACTTCAGTGTTCATTTGCCTGCTGCACTTCTCTGCTTTGGTTGAAATGTGTGAACAGAACCCATATCTCAGAAAAATTATTAGTGTTCTTGGAAAAGACAGGAGTGCTTTAATAGCGACCCCTGGTACTTTGATGCATCTAGAGAATTCCAAACTGGGTATCTGCTGATGTCATCCAGGGTGTGAAGGAAATAGAAAAACGGACCTGTAGGACATGATGACATTTAAAGGCTGAGTAGAGAAGTCCTGGCAAAGGACTCAGAGGAATAGAAAAGAAGATAAGAAAAGAACAAGAACTTATAGCAAGAATTACTGTATATAATGCTTTGGAATAGTTGTGTGACAAGAGGTATATGATCATTGAAAATTAACTAGATACTTTTAAGTTGTGCTTAAAGTTTTGAGAAACATAGCATTTTAGTAAATATGTGGTAGGGGCACAGTGAATGTCTCCTCAGTAGAGGACTGAATAATGAAATATTTTTAGTCACAGAAGTACATAGGTCTTTATCCTACTTTTGAAGTGCAGAGAATGTACACCTTGGAACTGAATCAAATTTTGCCTCCAATCTATGGATAATATTTCTAAAATGTTTATTTGTCCCTCTAGTTAGCATGAAGAGTTTCCTCAGACAAAGGATATATTGTTCTGTATCCCTTTCGATACACACTACTTCTGGCTTTGAAATGTCTCTCTCTCTCTTTTTTTATCCAAATAAAAACTCAAATAAATACTGAGCTCAAAAGATATAGTCTTCCTGTAGGTTGCAGAAACAAAGTCTGATTTGGATTCAGATTCATAAAGCCTTTCTATGTCTAAAATACTATCAGTGATATTGATTGCATTAAGGATATTACTTTAATGCAGCTTTAAATGTAAATTCTTTGGCTATAAAATAAAAGAGCTAAAAATGCCAGAATTTTACTACAAGTAACAGGATTGTCTGTCTTACAAAGATAAAGAGGACAGATTTTCCAAATTTGAAACTTCATAATTTATAGGAAATTCAGTTCAGTTCAGTAGCTCACTTGTATCCAACTCTTTGAGACCCCATCAACCCCAGCACACCAGGCCTCCCTGTCCATCACCAACTCCCGTAGCTTACCCAACCTCATGTCCATTGAGTAGATGATGCTATTCAAACATCTCATCTTCTGTCATCCCCTTCTCCTCCTGCCCTTAATCTTTCCTAGCATCAGGGCCTTTTCTAACAAGTCAGCTCTTCACATGAGATGGCCAAAATATTGGAGTTTCAGCTTCAACATCAGTCAATTTGAACTAATGAAACTTCTATATTGTGTGGTTAGATTATTTATTTATTTATTTAATAAAGCAAATGTTTATGTCCCCCTGACACTGCTTTTTCTTCCTCTCATGCCTTCTAGTATGTTGAAGCTTTGTTTTTATGCTAATTATTTTATACTTTCTCTTGTGACTTGTACCAAAAATTTTGGTTGACTCAAGGGTGTTTTTTAATACACTAATATGTGGATTTTCCAGTTTTCCTTATGTTACTGAATTTCAATGTCTATTGTGATTGGAAACAATACTTTGTGGCTATTTACAAAAATTTATTTAGACTTAATTTGTGTCCTTATAGATGGGCTATTCTGGAAAATGTCTATTGCATACTTGAGAAGAATAGACATGTTATTGTTGTTGGGTAGAATGTTTTATATATGTCTGTTAGATACAGTTGGTTTATTGACTATGTTATTGTCTTCTACTGGGTGGAAATAAAAATAATTTTCACTGAAAACAAAAGTCAGGTATGGAACTAGAATCAGGAGAAAAACAAATAGCTTTATTTCTTCTAATTCCTTTATGGAAAGGAATATCAAGTATCCCTTGAGAAAGTTCAGATTAATTTAACCCAAGTAAGATATTATAGATTTATAAAGGAAAATTTACAGAGGGAAAAAGCCTGCCTTACCCCCCAGAGGAAATCTCTCAGCTTAAATACCTCCTATCCCCAAATGAGGAAACCGCTTAGAGGATTTTTAGGGTTGACTGGATTTTGCTGGAACTTGGTTCCTGGTCATGGAATCTGACCCAGCCCCTTTATGAAAAACTAAGAAGGAATGAGGAAAGGCCACGTGGCTGGTATGAGATCTACAAGTTTTCCCTTAACACCCTGAAAGAGGCTATTATTATGACTTCAACTTTATGCCTCCTGAACTTGGAAGTCTTTCAGGCTGTATATCTCTGAAAGGGTAGTGGCCTCTCTTGGGATGTTAGGACAAATAATATTATGGCCTAAGGCCTACCTCTCAAAACAACTAGACAATGTAACCAAATGGTGGCTCGCTTGCCTCTGGGCAGTAACAGCTACAACTCTTGTGGTTAAAAAGGCCTCCAAGCTGACTCTGGGTCAGTCCACAATGATGTACACATATCACCAGGTGCATGCAGCCTCAGAAACTAAAGAGAATAGATAGATGGCAGGTGGAAGTATCACCAATGCCATGCCATCCTCCTTGACACTCCAGAAATAAAAACTCTGTCAGGTTTGTTTTCTGTTTAGATATTTTCCCCTTAGGGCATCAAATGCATGCAAGTCATAGATGAGTCGCACTCTTGAGGTATCTAACGCACCTCCTTTGACCCAGAGGATGCATGGTTACATAGATAGAAGCAGTTTTGGGGGAAGGAAGAGAGGAAATTGAGGCATGTTATAGTGCATCCATTAAAAAAAAAAAAAAACAGCAAAGTGAGTATTTTCTCCCAGGCACCTCAGCCCAGAAGGTTTAAATTTTCACCCCATAAGAGCTCTGGAATTAGGTGACGATTAGAGGATTTATATATATTCAGATTCTGAATATATTTTCCTCTTCCTGCATATTCATGCAGCAGTCTGGAAGGAAAAGGAGATGATCAAAGCACCCAAAGCTCTCTCGTTAAACTCATAGAATTCATTCTCAGGCTGTTGGAGGTGATCAAACTTACTGCTAAATTAGCTGTCAAAAAAATAAACAAGTAAATAAATTAGCTGTCATCCATTGTAAGGGTCACCAAAAGAAGTAAAGGAGGCCTAGGGTAATAGGAAATCTGATGTGGAGGAAAAATTAGCCACTAGGGCAGCTTTCCCTGCTGCTGCTGTCTTCCCCCTTTTCCCTCATGGACTCCTTGATTCCAAATTATACTCTAAAGGTACATTTCCAGTTTGCTGAGTGCAGCTGGGAGATTGGGTCATGTGCGTGGTTACAGACTGAGCAGCTTCAAATAGTATACCCTGACTCTCAAGTCTGGAAAATTATTAACTCCTTACACAAAAGTATCCATTTTGGAAGAGATGATATGAAAACCTTGCTTAAGCCAATTCTCTACCATTTGCTACCTAAGATTATTCATCAGATCACACAGAATTGTGATAATTGTCTAAGAAGCAATCCAAAAACCAGACTATTGCCACTTCCCCTAGTTAAGTCTATCCAAATTTGGGGGTGATACTTTGGAGAGAATTGGCAAATGGATTTTAGAGATATGCTGAAAAACACAGGTTTCTGTTATGGAAACTAAGTGGAAGTAGTCTTTTTCCTTTTTATGGAACACAACCTTGTTCTGGCAAAGGGGCTTTCAAAACTCACTGAAGTAAGGAGCAATGCCTTTCTGACAAAAGGTGGTCCACTGGAAGAGGAAATGTAAATGATTACATTATTCTTGCCGCAATAACCTCAAGAACAGTATGAAAAGGCAAAAAGATATGACACTAGAAAATGAGCACCTGAGGTCAGAAATTTCCCAATATGCTACTGGGGAAGATCACAGGGCAATTAACAATAGAACCTGAAAAAATGAAGCAGTTGGGTCAAATTGGAAATGGTGCTCAGTTGTGGATATATCTAGTGGTGAAAGTAAAATCTGATGCTCTAAATAGCAGTATTGCACAGGAACCTAGAATATTAGGCCCATCAGTTCAGTTCAGTTCAGTCACTCAGTCGTATCCAACTCTTTGCGACCCCGTGACTGTAGCTAAATTGGACATGATCAAGCAGGAGATAGAGTGATTATCAACATCTTAGGAATCAGTGAAGTAAAGTGGAAGGGAATGGGTGAATTTAGCTCAGATGACCATTATATGTACTACTGCAGCAAAAATCCTTCAGAAAAACCTTGAGTAACATTCACAGTTAACAGAAGTCTCTAAAATGCAGCACTTGGGTGGAAATTCAAAAACAACAGAATGATCTCAGTCTGTTACCAAGGCAAACCATTCAACATCACAGTAATCCAAATCTATGCCCCAACCACTGATGCTGAAGAAGCTGAACAGTTCTGTAGAGATCTACAACATGTTCTGGAACTAACACCAGAAAAAGAGATGTCCTTTTCATCACAGGGGCTTAAAATGCAAAAGTAGAAAGTCAAGAGGTAACTGGAGTAACAGGCGCATTTGGCCTTGGAGTACAAAATGATGTAGTGCAAAGGCTAACAGAACTTTGACAAGAGAACACTCTGGTCAGAGGGAAAAAAAAAAACTCTCTTTCCACAACAGAAGAGATAACTGTACACATGGACAGCACCAGGTGGTTAATACCAAAATCAGATTGATTTTATTGTTTATGACTGAGGGTGGAGAAGTTCAATACAGTCAGCAAAAATAAGACCTTTAGCTGATTGTAGCTTAGATCATGAGCTCCTTTTTACAAGATTCAGGCATAAATTGAAGAAAATAGGGAAAATCATTGGTTCATGCTGGTGTGACCTAAATCAAATTCCTTATGGTCATACAGTGGAGGTGACCAATAGATTCAGGAATTAGATCTAAGAGACAGAAGGTCAGAAGAACTATGGATGGAAGTTCATAACATTGTATTGGAGGCAGGCACCAAAATCATCCCAAAGGAAAAGACATGCAAGAAGGCATAATGTTTGTTTGAGGAGGCATTATATATAGCTTAAATTTAAACATTCAATAAAACTAAGATCATAGTGCCCAGTCCCTTCATTTCATGGCAAACTGGGGCACAGTGGAGTGGAAACTGACATATTTTTCTTTTGGGGGCTGCAAAATTACTGGGGACAGTAACTGTGGCCATGAAATTCAAAAGCTCTTGCTCCTTGGAAGGAAGACTATGACAAATCTAGACACCACACTAAAAATCAGAGAGGGTCTGTAGGTCTATATAATCAAATTTGTGGTTTTTACCATGTCGTGTCCAAATGTGAGAGTTGGATCCATAAAAGGCTGAACACAGAAAAATGTATGCTTTCAAATTTTGGTGCTGGAAGAAATTCTTGAGAATCTTTTGGATTGCAAAGTGATCAAACCAGTCAGTCTTAAAGGAAGTCAACCCTGAATATCCATTAGAAGGTCTAATGATGAAGCTGAAAATCCAATATTTTGGTTACTTTATGTGAAGAGATGACTCATTGTAAAAAAAGTCCCTGAATCTGGAAAAGATTGAGAGCAGGAGGAGAAGGGGGCAACAGAAGATGAGGTGGTTGAATAGCATCACTGATTCAATAGACATGAATTTTAGCAAACTCAGGGCGTCCCTTGTGGCTCGGATTGTAAAGAATTTACCTGCAATGCAGGAGACCTGAGTTCAATCCCTTGGTCAGGAAGATCACCAGGAGAAGGGAATATCTATCCATTTCAGTATTCTTATCTGGAGAATTCCATGGACAGAGGACCTTGGCAGGCCGCAGTTCCTAGGGTTACAAACAGTGGGATATCAACTGAACACGTAGTAACACTTTCACTTTCTGAGAGATAGTGAGGGACAAAGAAGGCTTGCACATCGAGGTCCATGAGGTCACAAAGAGTCAGATGAGACTTAGTGATTGAATGAGAACAACAAATTGTGTTTAGTCTTCAGAGACAAGAAAAGGAGAACAAGACTCTGAGCTTGTTTCTGACCTACCTGGATGCTGTCCATAACTATGTTCCTTTTATGAGCTCCTGTTGTGACTTCAAGCTAAGAAGCACAGTAGATAAGACAGGATGTGGCTATCCCAATTTTTGATCCCCTGGATGGGGTCTGGCCAACCACATTCAAAGCCTAACAATGTTCTACATCTTACATGACAGAATAAACAGCATTTTATAAAAATATTAACAAAACAAGAGCCTCACTTTTCTTGTAAATTGATGATGGTATGTATCTGTTCATGGCCTGGGATTATAAGCAGGAATCCCTGAGTTGCAGTTTTGAGGTCTCACTCACAGAGTGGAAATGCTGCCTTGGAACTTTTCCCAACTGGGACTTCAGA
The DNA here is from genome assembly GCF_002263795.3 of Bos taurus. NCBI lineage: Eukaryota > Metazoa > Chordata > Mammalia > Artiodactyla > Bovidae > Bos > Bos taurus. The sequence goes on along the minus strand of NC_082638.1, from coordinate 58,137,264 downwards.
TTGCTCTTACATGGAACTTGCCAGTGCTATTTGAATCTGGATGCTGGTCAGCACAGTTAGATGATGTATACATTATTACTCTCCTTATTGTTTCTATTTCTCCTTTAGTTTAATTGTTGTATGCTGAAAGTAAGTTGGATAATTCATTAAATGTTGAAATTGTTTATGCTGTATAATGAGTGGTTTCTTTTGTTAACTTCATACCTGAAATGGAAGTTAAAACTTTTGGCAAAACATTTCCCCCCACCCCCCTAATATTTGTTGACACATTCACAGGATGGATTGAAGCATTCTCTAATTGCACAGAGAGATACAGAAATCTGAAAGTTGTGTTAAACGAGATAGTACCTAATTTATTCTGCCTTTATCACTTCAGAGTGACACTGGGCCCTCATTTACAGTCATGATATCACAGAACCTGGCCAAATGCTTAGAATTAGGTACTACCTCCATTCATCCTGGTGACCTCAAGCCTCAGAGAAGACAGAGAAAACAAACCAGACTCTTGTAAGTCCTGGATTAAACTATGTCAGGAAACACATAACAAATGGATGCAAAATGTTAACCATGTCCCACAAGAGGGTATAAGCATCCCCCAAATGGCTAGTATATTCAAGTCTGTTCAAAATGATGTATGGATACTTGTTCTTAATATCATTTTTTAAATTTTATTTTTGTTGAAGACACCAAAGCATTGCTGAAACAAGTAACTAGGGGTTCTCCTAAGATGGTGGAGGAATAGGATGGGAAGAACACTTTCTCCCACACAAATTCATCAAAAGATTGTTTGAACACTGACCAAATTCTACAAAACAACTTCTGAATGCTAGCAGAGGACACCAGGTACCCAGAAAGGCAGCCCATTGTCTTTGAAAGTAGGTAGGACAAAATTAAAAAGATAAAAAGAGAGACAAAAGAGTTAGGGACAGAGACCCATCCTGGGAAGGGAGTTATGAAAGAGGAGGTTTCCAAACACCAGGAAATCCTTTTACTAGTGGGTCTTTGTGTGTGTGTGTGTGGGGTGGGTGGTATAAGGGGGAAGGGGTTGGAATCCCAGAGGGCGACATAACCAGGAGGAAAAGTAAATACAAAAAAACCATAGATTACGTGCCTCACCACAACTCCCAGCAGAGAAGTAGCCAAGAGTTGCATCTGCCACCAGCAAGCAGGGGCTGAACTGGGAGGTGAGGCTGCATTGCTTAGGGTAAGGACAGGGCCTGAATGAGAGCTAACGTGAGATAGCAACCCAAACTGTAGGACAGCCAGACAGAGAGAAAAAAAGAAAGAGAAAGAACTTTCCCATGAAAAGCTCTAACATGAGGCACTGCCAGCCCACTCACAGACAAAGGACTGAGCAAATACCAGAGGAGAGATAGCCGGCTATGGACCAGCCCATCCCCCACCAGAGGCAAGGAGGCAGGTGAGCAACAGCCAGAGCTGGAAAGGAGCATTCTCTACCAAACAGCAAGCAGGCCCCCAGTTGTTAAACAAGTCTTCTGGAATCGTGACCGTAAACATCCGCCAGGAGGGTCACAGCCAGGGATCAGCTCCCCAGAGGAGACACTTGACACACCTGAGACAGTGCTCCCACTGCACACCAAGGAAACTGAGCGGCTGGGACCAGGGAGTTGATAAGATGAACCGCACACCTGGGGAGAGTGTGCTCGCCAAGCACCTGGTCGCTAAGCACTTGGTCGCCCTAACCTGGGAAGGGCACAAAATGCACGCCCAACTGAGTCTGTGCCTTGTGGAGTACCTGAAAACCTGAATGAGGGTAGCTTAGACCTCGGAAGTGCATGCAATCCAGGGCCCGCTTTAGAAGTTCCCTTGCTGGAGTCTGAGCAGTATAGACCAGGAAAGCACACACGCAGTGAGCAAGGGCAAACTCAATGTGACCGAGACACTGTGAGCACTCCCCACACATGCCACTGATATTTGTTTGCAGTGTTTCTCCTCCCCCACAGCACACTGAACAAGCGAGCCTTGTGTCAGGGAGGAAATTAGACCGTTAAGAGACTTGCAAACAGAAGAAGTCAAAATAAACGGAACCACTTTGGAAGTCACAGGTGCAACAGATTAAAACCCTGTAGTTACTACCAACTATATAGGAAGGGGCCTATAGACCTTGAGAAGTATAAGTTGGAACAAGGAACTATCTGAAACTGTACTGACCCTACAAAGCCTGCAAAAGCCCCAGAGAAATTCCTACATATATTTTACTATTATCATTTTTTAATTTTTTAAAAATTTAAGTCCTTTATTACTCCTTTAATTTTAATAACCTGAAACCTTACAAAAAACAAGACCTTATATTTAAAGCAAATTTCATATACATATATACATATAATTTTTTAAAATAATTTTTCTGATTTTGTTTTGTTTTGTTAACGTATTTTGAGAGTCTAACCACTACTCTAGATTTTTAATCTTTTCTTTTTAATATTTGTTATAAATTTTATACCTTTTAGAATCAAATTTTCAGTACCCATTTTTATTTAGAAGTGTTATTACTGGCTTGATAGCCCTCTTCCACTTTTGATTTTCCTTTTTCTCCCACAGGTCACCTCTCTCTCCGCCCTCCCCCTTCTCTTCTCTAACCAACTCCGTGAATCTCTTTGGGTATCCCAGGCTTTGGAGAACACTTAGGGAACTGATTACTGGCTATATCTATCTCTTTTGACTCCCCCTCTTCTCCTCTTGATCACCTCAATCTCCTTCCTCCTTCTTTCCTATGTAACACCGTGAACCTCTAATCCTGGGTGCTCCAGGCGATGGAGAGCACATAGGGATTGGATTACTGGGTAGATTGCTATCTCCCCTTTTGATGCCCCCTCTTCTTCTCCAGGACACCTCTATCTCTTTCCTCACTCTTCTCTTCTCCATGGTAACTATGAGAACCTCTCTGGGTGTCCCTCACTGTGGAGAATCCTTTCTCCATTAACGTAGATGTTTTATCATCAGTGCTGTATGGATGGAAAAGTCTCGAGGCTACTGTAAGAATAAGACTAAAAACCAGAGGCAGGAGGCTTAAATCCAAAACCTGAGAACACCAGAAAACTCCTGACTCCAGGGAGCATTAATCGATAAGCTTTCATCCAAAAGCCTCCATACCTACACTGAAACCAAGCTCCGCCCAACAGCCAACAAGTTCAAGAGCAAGCCATACCACGCTAATTCTCCAAAAATGCAGGAACATAACTCTGAGCTTCAATATGCAGGCTGCCCAAAGTCACGCCAAACCCATAGACACCTCAAAACTCACTACTGAACATTTCATTGCACTCTGGAGAGAAGACATCTAGCTCCATACACCAGAACACTGATGCAAGCTTCCCTAACCAGGAAACTTTGATAAACCACTTGTCAAACCCCACACACAGGGAGGAACCTCCACAATAAAGAGGAACTACAAACTTCCAGCATACAGAAAGGGCACCCCAAACACAGCAATCTACACAAGATGAATAGGCAGAGGAATAATCAGCAGGTAAAGGAATGTGATAAATGCCCACCAAACCAAACAAAAGGGGATGAGATAGGGAGTCTACCTGAAAAACAATTCATAATAATGCTAGTAAAAATGATCCAAACTCTTGAAGAAAAAAAAAAATGGACTTACAGATAAATAGTCTGGAGACAAGGATTGAAAAGATGCAAGAAATGTTTAACAAGGATCTAGAAGAAATAAAAAAGAATCAATATATAATGAATAATGCAATAATTGAGATCAAAAGCACTCTGGAGGGAAACAACAGTAGAATAAGTGAGGCAAAAGAAAGGAAAAGTGAGGTAGAAGATAGAATGGTAGAAATAAATGAAGCAGAGGAGAAAAAAGAATGAAAAGAAATGAGGACAACCTCGGAGCTCTGGGACAATGTGAAATGCCCCAACATTCAAATCGAAGGAGTCCCAGAAGAAGAAGACAAAAAGAAAGGCCATGGGAAAATATTTGAGGAGATAATAGTAGAAGTCTTCCATAAAATGGGGAAGGAAATAGCCACGCAAGTCCAAGAAACTGAGAAAGTCCCAAACAGGATAAAACCAATGCAAAAAACACAAGACACATATTAATCAAATTAACAAAGATAAACACAAACAAATATTAAAAGCAGCAAGGGAAAGACAACAGATAACTCACACGGAGATCCCAATAAGGATAACAGTTGATCTTTCAACAGAAACTCTTCAGGCCAAAAGGAATGGCAGGACATACTTAAAGTAATGAAAGAGAAAAACCTACAACCCAGATTACTGTACCCAGCAAGGATCTCACTCAAATATAATAGCAAAATCAAAAGCTTTACAGACAAGGAAAAGCTAAGATAATTCAGCACCACAAAACCAGCTCTGCAACACATGCTAAAGCATCTTCTCTAGACAGAAAACAGAAAAGGTGTATAAACTTGAACCCAAAACAATAGAGTAAATGGCAACAGGATCATACTTATCAATAATTACCTTGAATGTAAATGTGTTAAATGACCCAACCAATCTGGCCCCATCACTTCATGGGAAATAGATGGGAAAATAGTGGAAACAGTGTCAGACTTTATTTTGGGGGGCTCCAAAGTCACTGCAGATGGTGATTGCAGCCACAAAATTAAAAGATGCTTACTCCTTGGAAGGAAAGTTATGACCAACCTAGATAGCATATTCAAAAGCAGAGACATTATTTTGCCAACAAAGGTCCATCTAGTCAAGGCTATGATTTTCCAGTAGTCATGTATGGATGTGAGTATTGGAATGTGAAGAAAGCTGAGTGCCAAAGAATTGATGCATTTTTAATATAAATTTATTTATTTTAATTGGAGGTTAATTACTTTACAATATTGTATTGCTTTTGCCATACATCAACATGAATCTGCCATGGTGTACACATGTTCCCAAACCTGAACACCTGGAGAAGACTCTTGAGAGTCCCTTGGGCTGCAAGAAGACCTAACCAGTCCATCCTAAAGGAGATCAGTCCTGGGTGTTCATTGGAAGGACTGATGTTAAGCTGAAACTCCAAAACTTCGGCCACCTCATGCGAAGAGTTGACTTATTGGAAAAGATCCTGATGATGGGAGAGATTGGGGGGCAGGAGGAGAAGGGGATGACAGAGGATGAGATGGCTGGATGGCATCACCGACTTGATGCACGTGAGTTTGAGTGAACTCCAGGAGTTGGTGATGGACAGGGAGACCTGGTATGCTGTGATTCATGGGGTCACAAAGAATAGGACATGACGAAGAGACTGAACTGACCTGAACTGATTTCTTTGCATTGGTCACTTAGTAAGGCTTTTATCTCTCCATGCTATTTTTTGGAACTCTGCATTAACATGTATATATCCTTCCTTTTCTCCTTTGTTGTAGTTACAGCAAAAAAATTAATTCACAGAGAAGCAATATTTTTCAGCTTTTAAGACACTGTAACCATTGTTTTTGAAACAAGACCAAAACCGGGATTCATGTTATATCCATTATTACTAAAGTACTGTTCTGAAGATTTAAAGATGAAAAGGATAAGTATAAATATACAGTGCTTATGAAAAAAGTGTCAGTTAAATGTATGTCAGCTAAAGGATGATATCTTTCATATATAAATCACTACAGGAGAAAGAAAAATCCTCATCAGAAAACTGAGAAATATCCATAAGAACTGACCAATTATTAGGGTACTAAAGGTATTTCAAAAATAAGGAGCTGAATGAAAACAGTTTCTGATGTCAATAAAATGAGGAAAAAATAGTGTATACAATGTACAGTAGAGCAAGTCCATGGAATATCATTAATAAATTAACAACTTTCATCAAGTAGTTTTTGGCCAAACATCTGCTTAGTTTAAGATAGGAGATAGTGGGTCTGTGGGCCAGACACCTGGCAGTTGTCAAATGGAATAAAATTGAGGCTTTTTTCTCACCCAGACACTCCAAGGACAAGGCTAGTGGCAAAAGTCTGTTTAAAGCAAAAAGATAAAGACCCACTCCAGAGATCAAGGAAGACTTTCCTATCTGCACATACACAGGGATGTTTTTTTGGGGGGCCTCACAAATGAGGGGGCTCCATGCCATAATAAGCATGGATGGACCTCTATGGTGGGATCCATCTGAGAAAAAAGTTGTGCATGCAACTTGGGTTGGGGGGGGGTGGTCTATGGAGGTATAAAGAATGAAAGAAGATAACTGGCCAAAGGCAAACAAAGACTCAGCAGCATTGTCCTATGTAGGTAATTTATATCACATTCTTATTGCACTTTTCCTTACTCAGGACTCACACACTCCGGATGGGTATTTCTGTCTAGTTTCTGAAGTTCTGTGCTTCTCCTCATTAGAGAGGATGTCCATACACTCTTTCTAGATGTGTGCCTCTGCCCTGTGTCTGAATTTAATAAAATGTTTTCCTATATGCTCTCTCATAAGAAAAGTTATGACCAACCTAGATAGCATATTGAAAAGCACAGACATTACTTTGCCAACATCTAGTCAAGCCTATGGTTTTTCCAGTGGTCACATATGGATGTAAAAGTTGGACTGTGAAGAAGGCTGACAGCTGAAGAATTAATGCTTTTGAACTGTAGTGTTGGAGAAGAGTCTTGAGAGTCCTTTGGACTGCAAGGAGATCCAACCAGTCCATTCTAAAGGAGATCAGCCCTGGGAGTTCTTTGGAAGGACTGGTGCTAAAGCTGAAACTCCAAAACTTTGGCCACCTCATATGAAGAGTTGACTCATTGGAAAAGACTCTGATGCTGGGAAGGATTGGGGGCAGGAGGAGAAGGGGACGACAGAGGATGAGATGGCTGGATGGTATCACCGACTCGATGGACGTGAGTTTGAGTGAACTCTGGGAGTTGGTGATGGACAGGGAGGCCTGGTGTGCTGTGATTCATGGGGTCGTGGAGAGTAAGATATGACTGAGCGACTGAACTGAACTGAACTGAACAAGAAACTTTGCACCTATTTTTACAGTTTCTGTCTCCTTGAAAGACTTACTTTCAAACAGGGGCAAGAGCCGAGACCACTTTACTTTTAGCCTGTAGCCCACTGATGGTCTAGTGGCTAGGACTCTTTGTTTTCATGCTGGCTGATGAAAGTTTAATTTCTGACCAGTGAATTAAGATCTTTCTTCAGGAGTACTCACTGCTCTCCCTTCAAAATCAGATTCACTTCAGAACTTAGACTATTATTGACTTTCATAGGAACAGGAGAGATCATGAAACAGATAAGAGATCAAAAGTGACCTTCTTTTTTCAAGAAAAGAACAAGTTAAGTCAAACAACATCTGAGCTGTCTAGAGGAATTAAAAATGGTAGCTTGTGCTTTGTGCATCGGAAATTAAATGGCAGGAGTGGGACCATTTTTAATGTTTCAAGGTAGAAAGGAAGACTGCTTTGAAATGGGCTTTTTTCTCTTTATTTTAATATCAACACTTACAAATAAGCTAGGAAAATACATCAAGCTATAGTAATTTTAAAGTAATTTCCTATATTAGAAATGTCAAAATGGTAAAATTAAAAGAAAACATTAAAATGATGCTAGAGAAGAAAGCAAGAAGCATTATTTTTACAGTTGTAAACCAGATATGTATTTATATAAATAGCATATATGTATTTATATAAATAGCATATATGTATTTGCAAGTTTCTTTTTTTCAGGTGGTTTCTATTTCTTCCACCCCATATGAATTAAGATGCTCCTGGAAGGTGATAACAATTAAATCAATCATGTTTATGGGATTCAGATTCTATATGACTTATTTAAGTCTTGGAACAATGAGATAATTGAGTTTTGATATGTATCTAACACATTAAAAAGATATTTCATTTTAATTCATTAAGTCCAGGGCATGTTTAAAAATCCAGCAAGATTAAATAAAGAAACAAATGTTCTGTTTATCATTAAAAGTGAAAGTGAAGGTTGCTCAGTCATGTCTGACTCTTTATGACCCCATGGACTATACAGTACCATGCAGTTCTCCAGGCTAGAATACTGGTGTGAGTAGCCATTCCCTTCTCCAGGGGATCTTCCCAAGGCAGGTATCAAACCCAAGTCTCCTACATTAAAGGCGGATTCTTTACCAGTTGAGCCACAAGGGAAGTGCAAGAATACTGGAGTGGCTGGCCTATCCCTTTTCTAGTGTATCTTCCCAAACAATAAAATGAACTGGGACCTCCTGATTACAGGTGAATTATTTACCAAATGAGCTAGCTATCAGGGAAGCTCTATGTATTATTAGAGTTAAAAAAAAAAAAAAAACGCAGTTCACACACTAGGAAATAGGTGGACACATAAATTGATATAGATTAGTAAACTACAAATAGGGCAAGATTTAGTGTCCTTATATTTTAACCACATAATTTCATATGTTTTGCTGGGAAATGTCCTGATAGTATTAGAGGACATAAATGGAGCAAAATCTGTGCAATTATAATTGTATCTATTCCTTCATTTGAAAACGTTCTAACTATTTTGTGGGGGGAGGTGAGTGGGAATGGTGAAGAGAAAAAATATGCAAATTATTATTGTAAAATTTTGTGAGGGTTTCATGTAAACACTGTTGAACTATGGTCCATCAACTGTAGAAAGTGGGTATTTAACCAACTAGGATAAAGTGAATCAGTTCCAATCAGTTCAGTCACTCAGTCATGTCTTACTCTTTTTGACCCCATGGACTGCAGCATGCCAGGCTTCGGTGTACATTACCAACTCCTAGAACTTGCTCAAACTCATGTCCATTGAGTTGGTGATGGCATCCAACCATCTCATTCTCTGTTGTCCTCTTCCCTTGTCTTCAATCTTTCCCAGCATCAGGGTCTTTTCCAATGAGTCAGTTCTTTGCATCAGGTGGCAAAAATATTGGAGCTTCAGCTTTAGCAACAGTCCTTCCAAGGGATATTCATTCAGGACTGATTTCCTTTATGATTGGCTAGTTTGATCCCCTTGCAGTGCAAGGGACTGTTAAGAGTCTGCTCCACAGTTCATAAGCATCAATTCTTTGTCACTCAGCTTTCTTTATGGTCTAATTCTCACATCCAGCCATTACTACAGGAAAAAGACATATCTTTGACTAGATGGACCTTTGTTGGCAAAGTAATGTCTCTGCTTTTTAATATACTGTCTATGTTGGTCATAGCTTTTCTTCCAAAATGCAACCATCTTTTAGTTTTATGGCTGCAGTCATTATCTGCAGTAATTCTAGAGCCAAATAAATAAAAATCTATCACTATTTCCATTGTTTCTCCATCTATTTGACATGAAGTGATGGGACCAGATGCTATGATCCTTATTTTTTAATGTTGAATTTCAAGCCAGCTTTTTCACTCTTCTCTTTCCCGTTCATCAACAGGCTTTTTAGTTACTCTTCTCTTTCTACTATAAGAGTGTTGTCAGCTGTATATTTAAGGATAAAGTGGGTACTTATACCTTAAACAAAGCTGAGAACTGGAGAATGGATGCTTGAGAGTCCCTTGGACTGCAAGGAGATCCAACCAATCATCCTAAGGGAAATCAGTCCTGAATATTCATTGGAAGGACTGATGTTGAGACTGAAACTCCAATACCTGAAACTCCACCACCTGATGAGAATAACTGACTCATTGGAAAAGATCCTGATCCTGGAAAAGATTGAAGGCAGGAGAAGAAGGATGAGACAGAGAATGAATGGTTGGATGGCATCACCAACTCAATGGACATGACATTGAATAAGCTCCAGGAGTTGGTCATGGATAGGGAAGCCTGGTGGGCTACAGTCCATGGTGTCACAAAAAGTCAGACATGACTGAGTGACTAAAATGAACTGATAACTTACATGCAGTTGATTCCATTGCAATAATCTAGAATATAGTGTTCAGTTCTTATTCATTTTTACTTTAATTTGAGAAGAAATAAGAATCTATAATATGAAAAATTATTTTAATCTAATATCTCTGGTGCATTTTCCTTTTCTAGAATATTAATCCCACCAAAACAGAAATTGAGTTTGATAGTTTGGCAAACTTTACTGTTAGTGAATCCCCTTTGGGTTTAACTTTTTAAGAACTGTATCACTTCCTACTACTTTGCTTGTGGGGATGATTGAGACATAGTAATGAAAAGGAAATTTATAGTCATTTAACCCAATAATGCCGAGAATAAATGTGGGGAATGGGTGTGGTATCCTAGTCACCCAAAAGCTCAGGATAGCATACATTTTGTCGCTACATTTTGTATGAAGGTGCAATATTATAAGAATTACTAAATATTGTATGTGAGCATAGTGACTGAGTATATATGAGGCTTCTGAAATAAAAATAAGCTGAAACATTAAAAATGCACTCAAAGAAACATTAGGTAACCTACTGATATATTATTGAGATGGACTATACACCCTTTCTTCATCCTCTTCCCTCCATTCTTGCATCAAAAGTCTCTACTTTAGAGAATCATGGAAGCTTTGGCTTTTTATAAGAGGAATACCAGTTTGTTTGTTTTTTTTTTCTATATGCTTTTAGCCATTTTGACTCTACTTGTTGATTGAAGTATATTGTACAGGTATTTCAAGAAAGTAATATATATGCCAGGTTGTATTCTTGGAGCTGGAAGTCTAAAAGCAGTGAAATCCCTTTTTTAATTTAAAGGTTCTTGTCTTCACAACCCTTTCATATGATGACATTAATATTTGAAGTCCTCTTTTTTTTTTTTTTCCTTTTTTCTGCTTTGAAGTGACTAAATTTACATAACATTCATTTCAATCATTTTAAGGATACAATTCAGTAGCTTCAGTTCAGTTCAGTCCCTCAGTCATGTCCGACTCTTTGTGACTCCATGAATTGCAGCATGCCAGGCCTCCCTGTCCATCACCAACTCCCAAAGTTCACTCAGACTCATGTCCATCGAGCTAGTGATGCCATCCAGCCATCTCATCCTCTGTTGTCCCCTTCCCCTCCTGCCCCCAATCCCTCCCAGCATCAGAGGCATTGAGTCAACTTTTCCAGTGAGTCAACTCTTGGCATGAGGTGGCCAAAGTACTGGAGTTTCAGCTTTAGCATCATTCCTTCCAAAGAAATCCCAGGGCTGATCTCCTTCAGAATGGACTGGTTGGATCTCCTTGCAGTCCAAGGGACTCTCAGGAGTCTTCTCCAACACCACAGTTCAAAAGCATCAATACTTCAATGCTCAGCCTTCTTCACAGTCCAAATCTCACATCCATATATGACCACAGGAAAAACCATAGCCTTGACTAGACGGACCTTTGTTGGCAAAGTAATGTCTCTGCTTTTGAATATGCTATCTAGGTTGGTCATAATCTTCCTTCCAAGGAGTAAGTGTCTTTTAATTTCGTGGTTGCACTCACCATGTGCAGTGATTTTGGAGCCCAACAAAATAAAGTCTGACATTGTTTCCACTGTTTCCCCATCTATTTCCCGTGAAGGGATGGGACCGGATGCCATGATCTTCGTTTTCTGAATGTTGAGCTTTAAGCCAACTTTTTCACTCTCCTCTTTCATCTTCATCAAGAGGCTTTTTAGTTCCTCTTCACTTTCTGCCATAAGGGTGGTGTCATCTGCATATCTGAGATTATTGATATTTCTCCCGGCAATCTTGATTCCAGTTTGTGTTTCTTCCAGTCCAGCATTTCTCATGCGTATAAGAATGCATATCAGCATACTCTGCATATAAGTTAAATAAGCAGGGTGACAATATACAGCTTTGGCATACTCTTTTTCCTATTTGGAAGCAATCTGTTGTTCCCTGTCCAGTTCTAACTGTTGCTTCCTGAACTGCACACAGATTTCTCAAGAGGCAGGTCAGGTGGTCTGGTATTCCCATCTCTTTCAGAATTTTCCACAATCAGTACATTCAAATGTTGTACAATCAACAATTGTATGTAGCTCCGTAATATTTCACTGACCTAGAAAGAAAAGCTGAACAGCTTAGCAGTTACATTCCATGTTCCTTCCCTCTTATTCATTCCTGGGTAACCATCACTAATTTGGTTCTTTTCTCTTAATTTGCCCTTTCTGGGGACTTCATGTGAAGATAATCTTCCAGTATGTGGCCTCTTGTGTACCTTTTTTAACACAGTATGATGTTTTCAAGGTTCCTCCACATTGCTGAATGTATCACTTTTTGTCTTTTAATTTCAACATTGAAAAGGTATGTATTTTTCTCATATATTAAACAATTTCTAGGTTTATAAAATCTGCTTTTGTGTATGAGTGTCATTTAAACATTTGCTTCCACAGTAAGAGGCATGTTTTAAATTGCATGAAGTAATGCTATTTTCACATTTTATTTGGATCTTTAATAGTTAACTTTAATGACTAAGATACAACTTACAGGATTGACACATTTGGCTGAATAAAGTTAGCCTTTGAAGTTTCTACTATCATTGCATCATAAGACATTGCTTAAATCATTTTTTATGCAGATCATTTTTATGTAGGACAAGCATTATTCAAATTATATTTTCTTAGGAATTTTGGCATCACTTTTATGAAATCTTGGTAAGACTTTTTATTATTTATATGTTATGTGAAATATATTTCATACAATATACAGTTGTTACTTCCATTTTTCAGATATGATTTTAAAACTTGTATAGGAGAAGTCTCCTCCTATTTTATTACATGAAAATACTCTATGTCAACTTTCAAGTTTGCCTTATGGATTTATTTGGAAGAAGGCTTCACTTATTTCATTTTGTAAAGCCTTACTTTTCAATTTTCTCCACAGTTTGAACTACAATATAAAACAATTGATGGTTACAATTTAGAAATTTAGATTTATAAAGCTTTTTTTTTTGTTTTGTTTTATTTAGTTTTGATCATCTGTTAGGTAAAAGTGCAGAAGAGAGTGATGGATATTACTTCTGCACAGCCTACGCATCTAAGACACCACACACCAACCCCCACCCCCACCCTCCCACTTTTCCTACTCCCCAACCGTCAGAACAAAAAAATAAAAATCCAGTCCCTTTGAAGTGTTATATTAACACCAGGGAACTGCTTGGGTACCAAGGTTATGTGTTTTTTCTTTTAATGGAACAGGTTTTTAATCTAATTTTAGTTGTATCTGAGATTGCCTGTTAAATATGTGTTAGTATATATTAGCATTCTGAAAGTCGTTAGCACAGATAATAGAATTACCAGTTATTAGCTACTGGAATACGTACATAGATTTTTCAGCTGCACTTTGAGCCTAAGTGGAGAAGCAGGGTTAGTGATTAGCATGGATTGGGTATCCTGTGTATTCAAATATATAACAGGATTGGGCTGTTTTTCATCTTTTTTTGTTTAAGATAACATTCTCTTACATTCATAACCGTAGACAATTTGCTAGTATGTCTGCTGCACCTTCATCCTTTGAAATAAGTATATGAAAATAACTTCATAATGACACTTTTTGTATTTTTAAGCAGGTGTTAGCACATTCACAAATTCTGATTAGATGTAAACAAAGAAGAAAGCAGAGCCTTAATATCCTGTTAAGTAGCTTTGCTTGAGAAAGAGTAGGTTGATGGGTTTGGGCTGACTGCCAGGACGTATTGAGGGGAGGTATTGGGGGCGGAGAAATAAATATTTCACTGTATATATTGCACTAAGTCAGTCTGTGGTAAGAACAACTTATGAATAGCACCATAATTTTTAGAACGCTTACACCGCATATTACTTCCTCCCCTTTTAAACAGTGCAGTCGTATGCTTCTGCTATGTTCAGAGTATTGAACGACGATGTTTACAGTCCAGCTGTGGTACAGCAACAAACTACTCTCGCTTTTAGGAAAGACTCTTCCTTGTGCACAGACAGTCATAGCGCAAATGATCAGTGTGAAAGGGGAGAACATGTTAGGGAGAGCAGCCAGGACCACGTCAAGCGACCCATGAACGCCTTCATTGTGTGGTCTCGTGAACGAAGACGAAAGGTGGCTCTAGAGAATCCCAAAATGAAAAACTCAGACATCAGCAAGCAGCTGGGATATGAGTGGAAAAGGCTTACAGATGCTGAAAAGCGCCCATTCTTTGAGGAGGCACAGAGACTACTAGCCATACACCGAGACAAATACCCGGGCTATAAATATCGACCTCGTCGGAGAGCCAAGAGGCCACAGAAATCGCTTCCTGCAGACTCTTCAATACTATGCAACCCGATGCATGTAGAGACATTGCACCCCTTCACATACAGGGATGGTTGTGCCAAGACCACATACTCACAAATGGAAAGCCAATTAAGCCGGTCACAGTCCGTGATCATAACCAATTCACTCCTGCAAAAGGAGCATCACAGCAGCTGGACAAGCCTGGGCCACAATAAGGTAACATTGGCTACACGGATTTCGGCGGACTTTCCCTGTAACAAAAGCTTAGAGCCTGGACTTTCTTGTGCTTATTTTCAATATTGACTTCCTTACTCTCGCTAACAAAGGCGCTCTTTATCTCAATTTTACTACAGTTTCACCTGCGACTTAATTTTATAAGAAGCCCAATAAGTAAGTACATTTAACATGTAAAGAATTCAGACTTTCCAATATAACTGGTCCTCTGTTAATCAGTTCTTTCTATAAGAGTACTTTTTTGTAAAAAATTATCTTAACAGCACCAAAACTGCTTGAGTTCAAAGATCATCTATTTTTCCTAGTAATGGCACAATTTTTATATTTCTAATTTTAATTGTTCCAGAGATTGGTCATTAGTTAGATGGTAGCATATATTAATAATCTGGTAATGGCCACTATAGACAATATAACTTTTTATTCTAAATACTGTAACTCCAAACTATAGTACTTTCAGAAATACTCACAAATTCATGGTACAGAGTAAAAAATCTCGTACTTGGATGGAAAGCTCCCTACATTCTAAAGCACTTTCTGGTACAAGGTCTGTTCTTTGGTCTTTCTAGCTACTTTCCACCTCTTTGTAAATTGCAGGTAATTAGTGAATATATATGCATATTCTATCTTCTTTCACAGTTTATAGTCTTTTGTTCCCACTGTGAAAAAGCCAGTTTAGCTGCCATTTGCAACTCAGTTCCTTTAGTCATACAAAACTGCAAGCTTTGACCTGTGTTTTGAGGCGATTATAACATCCATCCAGTATTTAATTAGCACCTGTGAGACCCAAGGTTTCATCTCTTTTCTGAAAATTTTCTTTTAATCACTGGCAATAAATACACTTGTTTCCATTTTCACTTAAGTTTTGCATTCTTGGAGGGAGAAAACAAAAAATAAAGTGCCTTCATATCAAGAATATAAATTATTCAGATTATGTGGCATGGGGGATGGGATAAACAAGATCCTGTCTGATTAATCTGATGAGGTGTCAGTGAAAATGTAAATCAAAGGTGTTTAAAAATTTGCAAATAGGCTAAAGTAGAAAAATTGGCAGCTTGCAAAGGAAGCATCCCTTTTTTGGAATGAAAATAAGTCCATGGTGAAACTGTATGATATGATATGATATATATTACATATTAAAGTCAACTTTCCAATACATATGTTCCAAACTTTTGAAAAACAGTACTTCAAATAATAAATCTCAAAACCCAAAACAATATGTAGTGAAATGTGGAGTTTTTGAAAGAAAGTTCAGGGAAAAAAGGGAGGTAACTTCACAGACTGTTTTATTCCAGGAAAAATATTGTTTAATCAGACATTTATGCATTCCAAATGGTAATTATGTGCTATGATAACCTTCTAAACAAATACCTCAGGTTGTATTTTAAAGTATTTTATATTTTTCTATTTATATGTATTGGTGTTTAATATTTTAAGCCTCTGTTTCCACATGTTCATAAATAAACTGTACTTTAACTTTTGTCAAAATAGGTATGCTTTCCTTTTCTTTAACTTCAAATAAAGGAAAACATATAATACTATGTTTAATTTACTTTGCTTTAAATAACATCAGTGACACTGAGTTTGTTTTGGAAATTACTATGTACACTTCATCCTGTATACTATAGATGTATAACTGTGTTTCAGGGAGGAAGCTGATTCTGATTCCATGTTGGAAATTGTTTCTTTACTTACTTTTATTTTTATAACCATTCTAAATTGCTTGCCTGGGGGACTCTGCCCCTTTGCTTGACTGTAAACTAAAGTGTCTTTGTTTTGCTCAAAAAGAAATAGTTTGTCTCTGTTTACCTGTGAATAGAAGAGATTAACACACTCCTGAAGACTGGACATTCCCTTGAAGAGGTTTTATAAGACTGAAGATCCTTCTATTTTATTTTCCCCCTGCCTTTCTCTCTATTCTGGCTTTTGACTTGAGTTCCTCATGCTTCTTTTTCTCTGATCTAAACAGAACCTGGTATCCAGACCCTAATAAGATAATTATTTTGAGGCACTAGCCTGCCTCTTCTCAGTCTGCCTGCTCTGTGAATAAAGTCTTCTCATTGTGTCAACAACTTGTCTCTTGGATTCATTGGCCTGTCATGAGGTGACCAGAGTGAGCTTGGACTCGGTAACAATTGCACTTTTGGGCTTTAATTATTATGAGTAATGATGTCCTTTGTACATTTGTATACCTGTCTGTGGTAGAACATTTACAAACATTTCTCCTGAATATATGTCTAGGAAAGAAATGAATGGTTTTGTGTATTTTTAGCAAGCTCTTTTTTTTTCTTTTTTTGTAAATTTTGATGAATATTCTTGTATTTTCTAATGAATATCTGCTATATTTTAAAATGTGCCAACTTTTAAAAATATTCATTGGTATGAACTAATACCATGAATTCCAGATGTAATTGGATATGACTCCTTTCTCTACCATTTATCAGGGCTGACATTGATGGATTTGTTTTGGTCCTCAGTTTGTTTACCTTTAATCAGCAGTAGGAATAATAATAAATTAAAATAAAAAACAGCAAAGCAGAAAAATAAATCCTCATTGGGATGCTGGGAAGACTATGTAACTTTAAGGTGTATAATGAATCAATGAGCAAAAATATATAAAGCATTACAATTAAAAGTCAACATTAATTAATGCTAACATTAACTAATTAGTATGTTAACTAACACTAACATACTAACACTAACTAGTATGGATGATAATTATAACAAAATAAAAATGACAAAAGCTACCTACTAGGATACTGTGAAAACTAAATAAATGAAGGTACATATTCTGTGAGTGAAAGTATGCATAGTACTCAGAACAGAGATAAGCACTGGTAACTAACAACTGTTGACTGAAAAATGACAAGAGTTGTGAATTAAGTTTTCTTTGGGGCAAAATGAGGACTGCAGCCCAGGAGGCAGCATCAGATAGCTCTAAGAGACTACTCCAAAGTGGCAGTGGGGGAAAGTCAATATATAAGGTTTTGGTGAAGGGGGAGTTCAAAACCATGAACTGCTCATTTTACAAGAGGTTTTTTTGTTAGTCATGAATATCTGATGTCACCATGAGGGGATTTAGTGCTTACTCTATATATGAGGAGATGCAAGTATTGAGATCATACAATGTAATCCTAAAGCATCCATCTATCTAAAGACCTGTCTCGAAGACAGCCTCACCCTGAACTCCCTCAGGGGTTGTTGAAGGTCAACAGCATGAGGTTCAATCACCATAGAGGCAGATGGCAAACACCTTTGTTGTTCAGTTGTCGGCAATGCTCTTGATAGATGCCAATTTGTAGTTGACACAACTAATTAACAGAGAAGGCAATGGCAACATACTCCAGTACTCTTGCCTGGAAAATCCCATGGATGGAAGAGCCTGGTAAGCTGCAGTCTATAGGGTCGCAAAGAGTCGGACACGACTAGTGACTTTACTCTGACTTTTCAGTTTCATGCATTGGAGAAGGAAATGGCAACCTACCCCAATGTTCTTGCCTGGAGAATCCCAGGGATGGCAGAGCCTGGTGGGCTGCTGTCTGTGGGGTCACAAAGAGTCGGACACAACTAAAGCGACTTAGCAGCAGCAGCAGCAACAAATTAAAATAATGATAACAAATAACAGTGACAACCTACCTCAATTGGATGCAGAAAGGACAAAATTACTTAAAGATGCATAATAATTCAAGGATTTAAAGTATTTAAAGTACTTAGGGTAGATGTAGGCACTGGTAAAGAAATAAATAGTTAGAATAATTAAAAAAATAAACAGAAGGACAAAAACAAAAACAAAACCTGTTCTGCTTCATTGAGATGCTGTGAAGACTGAAGAAACTATGATGCATACAGATTTAATGAATATTTAATATATTCAGAGGTTAACATTATTAAAGTGCTAAATAGCAATAATGATAATGATGGTAACAATGATAATGATATTATAATAATAAAACCACCTCACTGGAATATTATGAGACTAAATAGGTAAAGGTATGTAAGGTTCAAGAAATAAATATACAATGTTCTTACAGTAAAAGATAACATTAGGAAAGAAGTAATTAATAATAATTACAAATATTAATCATGATAATAAATAACAGCAAATCTTTCCTTCAGGGGGATTCTGTGAAGACTAAATATGAAAGTATTTAGGATTCAAAGAGTAGATGTATATAATGTACTAAAAATGGAGGTTTGTTTTATTGATGTGTTAGCTAATAGTAATAATTGAAAGCAACAATGACATCATTGATATGCTGTGAAGACTGAATAATTTCAAGTGAGCAGAGTTCAAGGAGCACAATGTACTGCAAATTAAGGTCAGTATTAATAGAGAAAAAATCAATACTAATAATAATTCCAATAGCAATAATAGTACAAATATAGCAATGATGGATACTTAACTAGGATGCTATGAACACTAAGGAAATTAAGACTTAAAGGATTTGATGAGAAAGTGTATCTAAGTACTAAGAGAAGAAGTCAACATGAGTAAAATCTAAGTAGTAATAATAATAATTATGAGGATGATGATGATAAGTAGAAATAAAACCTACTTCAGGGATGCTGTGAAGACTAAGTGAAGGTGTAGGATTCAAGAAATAAGTATTTGAAATACTTGGAACACCGATAGATATTAGTAAAACACTAATTAATAACACCACCAACATGAATAATAATAAATAATAAAAATGAAACACATCATTGGGATACTATGGCAGTTTTTTAACTAGTTATGGTATATAGGGGCTGAATGAGTAAATGCATAAGAAGTACTTAGAAAAGAGGATTGGAGACAAGATGGCAGAACATTTGTCTGAACGGTGAAAGAACACTGAATGAACACTGAAAGATGAACTCCCCAAGTTGGGAGGTGACCAATATGCTACTGGAGAAGAGTGGAGAAAGAGCTCCAGGATGAATGAAGAGGCTGAGTCAAAGCAAAACAACTCCAATGGTGTAAAGAAAAATATTTCATAGGAATCTGGAATGTTAGGTCCATGAATCAAGATGTTGGGAAGGCTGGGAGGAGGGAAAGAGAGATTCCATCTTGAAGACTGTCAGTTATCTTAAGGCACGATGAAAACTGGGCCTGAACCCTGTTAACTATTGTCAAACTAAAGTCAGGAAACTCCATCCTCACAGATGGCAAAGATTGGAAGTAAAGGTCAGATTGTGTTAGACTAACGATAGTGCCTGAACGTAAAGGTCAGATTGTGTTAGACTAATGAGAGTGCCTGAACCTGCATGTTGTAGTTGTTAATTCTTCCACACCTGCATATTGTAAAACAAATTACTAATGTGTAACCAGTTTGAGTGAACTCTGGGAGTTGGTGATGGACAGGGAGGCCTGGTGTGCTGTGATTAATGGTGTTGCAAAGAGTCGGACACAACTTAGCGACTGAACTGAACTGAACTGAACTGAATGTGTAACCATTCATGTAGTGGAGGGTATAAAACTGAGTCCTCCAAAATCATCAGGGTCCTTGTCAGGAACCGATTCCCCTTGGGCCTGTTAGTGTAATAAACTGTACACTATACTGAGTGTCCTCCAAGGATTGTTCTACAACTCTGGATTCTACAAAATACCTGGTGTGTTGGCTGTGAAATCCTCAGAGAGAGAGGCACATTGAGCCTCCACCTGAGGCTTTCACTGGGATGAAAGCTTCTGTGAGGGGATGGCACCTCCTCTCTTAGATCACCTCTTGTTTTATTGACTCATCTTTCTAAGCAGACTTCACAAGACTGTGGATTACAGAGGGAAACACTCAAGTAGGTCCCACTGTAATAGTGGAAGAAGGGGCCTGATCAACTTATTGGGGCTGGATGAACCTGTGGTGACTGTGTCCTTGTAGGCTCAGTGGGGAATTGTTTACTGAAGTAAGTAAAACACTGTTAACAGAATCTGTGCCAATTGTTTGTCAATGTACTTACTGGTTTCCAAGCGACTGTCCAATTTGTGCAACACCCTCCCATTCTCCCTAGGCATTCAGGGACTTCCTGAATGTTGTTTAGGACCAGACTGGAAACTGAGGCTCTGGGTGCACATTTGTCTGCACTGACCCATAATAAGACAGACTGGGATCTTGCCAGGATCAGACTTATGCAAAGAGAAGTATATGAAAGCCTTAATAGATTGGATTTGGATGACTGCTAACAGAAAAACATGAGAGATAATACCATGGAAAGACTTGGTAGGTAAGACCCTTTTCACTTTGATCATAGTTGAGGTACAGTGGCCCTTGTACTTCTTTGAGTGGAGACTTCAGTCAGGGCTGGGGTACAAGACCCTAGCAATGAGCGATGAAATAGAAGTTGGACTTGCTGTAAGTGATAGAAGGAAAGTAAAAAGTAGGAAAGGTAGCAGAGAATTCAAACCAACCTTTCCTGAATGGATGATTAAAATTTCAAAAGGGTTTTGGAGGAAACAAACAAGCAAAAAGTGAACCCCAGTCAAGCTTAGAACATTCTGTGAGCTAGACTGGCCATCCTTTGGGGTAGGATGGCTCTCAGAAGGAACCCTAGGATTGGACAAAGTTTGTACTCTGTGGTAACTGAACAGCCAGGACACCCAGACCAGTTCCTGTACTTATGGCTACTAACTGCACAAAATCCACATCGTTAGGCCCAGGTATGTTATCTTGGAAAAGGAGAGAGCAAGATTTTGCTGGTGAAGGCAAAATCCAAGAAAGAAAAATTAAAGGAAATATGATCTGGAGGAGTAGGAACTCCCACCATGCCCTCCATTCTGGAGAACATGAAGGGGATCCCCAGAAGAAGAGGAAGGGACATTCCTCCTCTGCATCCCCCAGTGGAGGAGGTTTCTTTCCCTCCTATTGTACCAAAAATTGTGACAGGAGCTACTGCATCAACATTATACCCAACCCTCCCCAGTTTAGAAGAGGAGAGAAAGGGAGAGTAAAGTGTTCAGAGGCAGCTGAGGTCTACAAAGGAACCTCAAGAGAGAGAGGTTTTGCAAATACCTTTTAGGGAGGTCCAAGCAGTATCACAGGTGGGGCCAGATGGGCATATCCATCCTGGCCACACTGTTCTTTTCTATCAGCCATTCTTTACCACGGGTCTCTTGAACTGGCAAAGGCATACCCCTCCCTATTCTAAGAAGCCATAGGGTACAATTCATCGGACAAAGATTATTTTCAGGATCACCAACCTGTGTGGGATGACATAGCCCAGCTTCTCCTCACCCTCGTCAGTACAGAAGAAAGACACCGGGTCCTCCCAGAAGTATGTAAATGGCTTCACTGGTAAAATTTCAGGTGGGAATTTTTTCCTCATTTCTGTGGTGATACCAAAGGGAAGATGAGTGGAAGCTCTAACAGTCATCTGGAGGGCTACAGACCCTAGAACCCCTAACAAAGCTGTTTCCTGAAGTATAGGCTAAAAGCAATCCCCTGGACTTGCTGAAAACCACCCTCTGGTGATAATAGAGCTAAAGGTGGGAGCCTAGCCCATAAGGAAAAAACAATATCCTATACCACTGGCTGCCAGGGAGGGAATCAAGCTTCACATTGATAGGCTGAAGGGCACAGGCATACTGGTGGAATGCCAATCACCATGGAACACCCCTTTCCTCCCAGTAAAGAAGGACAGGGAAAAAGATTATTGGGAAGCTCAGGGCATGAGATCCCAGGATGGGTCAGAAAACCCAGCTGACTTGGATTCAGCTACCACAAGGATTCAAAATTTCCTTACAATATTTGGGAGATGCAGACAAAAGAACAAAGCTAGTGGACGTGATGGAATTCCAGTTGAGCTATTTCAAATCCTGAAAGATGATGCTCTGAAAGTGAGGCACTCAATATGCCAGCAAATTTGGAAAACTCAGCAGTGGCCACAGGACTGGAAAAGGTCAGTTTTCATTCCAATCCCAAAGAAAGGCAATGCCAAAGAATGCTCAAACTACCGCACAATTACACTCATCTCACACGCTAGTAAAGTAATGCTCAAAATTCTCCAAGCCAGGTTTCAGCAATACGTGAACTGTGAATTTCCTGATGTTGAAGCTGGTTTTAGAAAAAGCAGAGGAACCAGAGATCAAATTGCCAACATCTGCTGGATCATGGAAAAAGCAAGAGAGTTCTAGAAAAATATTTATTTCTGCTTTATTGTCTATGGAAAAGCCATTGACTGTGTGGATCACAGTACACTGTGGAAAATTCTGAAACAGATGGGAATACCAGACCACTTGACCAGCCTCTTGAGAACTCTGTATGCAGGTCAAGAAGTAACAGTTAGAACTGGACATGGAACAATAGACTGGTTCCAAATAGGAAAAGAAGTACACCAAGGCGGCATATTGTCACCCTGCTTATTTACGTGCAGAGTACATGCAGAGTACATCATGAGAAATGCTGGACTGGAAGAAACACAAGCTGGAATCAAGATTGCAGGGAGAAATATCAATAACCTCTGATATGCAGATGACACCACCCTTATGGCAGAAAGTGAAGAGGAACTAAAAAGCCGCTTAAAGAAAGTGAAAGTGGAGAGTGAAAAAGTTGGCTTAAAGCTCAACATTCAGAAAACGAAGATCATGGCATCTGGTCCCATCGCTTCATGGGAAAAAGATGGGAAACAGTGTCAGACTTTATTTTGTTGGGCTCCAAAATCACTGCAGATGGTGAGTGCTGCCATGAAATTAAAAGCACTTACTCCCTGGAAGGAAAGTTATGACCAGTTTAGATAGCATATTCAAAACAGAAACATTACTTTGCCAACAAAGGTCCGTCTAGTCAAGGCTATGGTTTTTCCTGTGGTCATATTTGGATGTGAGAGTTGGACTGTGAAAAAGACTGAGCGCTGAAGAATTGATGCTTTTGAACTGTGGTGTTGGAGAAGACTCTTGAGAGTCCCTTGGACTGCAAAGAGATCCAACTAGTCCATTCTGAAGGAGATCAGCCCTGGGATTTCTTTGGAAGGAATGATGCTGATGCTGAAACTCCAGTACTTTGGCCACCTCATGCAAAGAGTTGACTCATTGGAAAAGACTCTGATGCTGGGAGGGATTGGGGGCAGGAGGAAAATGTGATGACAGAGGATGTGATGTCTGGATGGCATCACTGACTCGATAGACATGAGTCTGTGTGAATTCCGGGAGTTGGTGCTGGACAGGGCTGCCTGGTGTGCTGCAATTCATGGGGTTGCAAAGTGTCAGACACAACTGAGCGACTGAACTGAACTGAACTGAACTGGCAACAGATCTCCTCTTCTTCCCATCAGTTACTACTAAGTGTCAGACCCCACAATGTGTGGATGACCTAGTCCTGATGGCAGAGACTTGTTCTCAGTGATGGAAAGTGTCAGGAACCACCCAACAATGAGCTGACCTGAGGGAGTGGTGCCCCAGAAGAATAAAGAAAATGATGACTCTGAAATAAAGTGAGGACCAGGGGGCTGATGCCATTTACATGCAAAAGCCCAGATCCTAACCCTGCATGCCTTTTATTGTTAACTTCTACTTCCTTATTTGTGCTCTAGAGATAACTGTTTTTATAATCTCAGATGGAGGGTACAGATATACAATGCACAGTCCTGCCTGGTCTACTAAGGGGCAAAGCAAGCAGCCACCCAGGACAATAAAGCAAGCAAACTTATGGTGACACCTGTGGTGTCTAGCCTACTAACTACTCAAGTGACCCCGGTCTTTGACAAGGAAGAAATCACCTGGGCACAAACTGAGTGAGGAACATGGTGGGAGGATGGATGGTGGAAACTCAGATGGGAGACTTTTTGTCCCCTCTAGGTTGGCATTTCAACTCGTTATGAATTTCCATCAATCCATCCATTTAGGTAAAATAAGACTTGCGATAATATCTAACTGTCTTGTGTGCAGATGCAAGCTGCCAATGTATAACCTATTCTAAAAATAACCTAGTTCCAAGGAGACAGCACCTCCTGGAATTCAATTAAAGAGGACAGCTCTATTTAAACATCTACAGGTGGACTTCACTGACATTAAGCCATGCTAAGGATACAAATATTTGCTGGTGATGGTATGTACATTTCCAGAATGGGTGGAAGTTTATCCCACCAAGACTGAAAAAACAAGAAAGTGGCCTGATGTATGCTGAGAGACATTATTTGTAGGTTTGAGTTCCCTTTGAATATAGGATCAGATAATGGGCCTGCATTTATGGTTGAGTTACTTCAACTGGTTTGCAAAACTGTAAATATTAAATGGAAACTACATACAATGTATAGGCCACAAAGCTCAGGAATGGTTCAGAAAATGAACTGGGCTATCAAGGTGACTTTGGAAAAATGAGTGTAAGAAACTGGCACCCCAATCCACCCCCACCCCCATGGATGAACATGCTGTCATTAGCTGCCATTAGTGTTAATGAGGATCAGAATCACACTGCCCCCCTCAACAATCTCATGGGTATTCCCCATATGTGATAATGTTTGGGAGGCCTCCCCCATTTTTCAGAAGTACAGGGAAAATTATCATCAAGAGGAAGAATGGAGGTGTTGTGGCAACTGGAATAGTTGGGGAAGCTGATCCATGATAACCCCTATGTTCAGGAGAGAATTCCATTTTCTCTAGGCACTACTGTACACCTATACTCATCAGGAGATTTAATGCATAAAGAATTGGAAGCAGCAGACATTGTCCCCCATCTGGAAAGGACAACCACAGATCCAGTATGGAGCCACTACTGATGACTCTGCTATTCCTTTTTTTTTTTTTTTAAATGCTTATCTCTCTCTTTTTTTTTTTTTTAACTTTACATAATTGTATTAGTTTTGCCAAATATCAAAATGAATCCGCCACAGGTATACATGTGTTCCCCATCCCGAACCCTCTTCCCTCCTCCCTCCCCATACCATCCCTCTGGGCCATCCTAGTGCACCAGCCCCAAGCATCCAGCATCATGCATCGAACCTGGACTGGCAACTCGTTTCCTACATGATATTTTACATGTTTCATTGCCATTCTCCCAAATCTTCCCACACTCTCCAGCTCCCACAGAGTCCATAAGACTGTTCTATACATCAGTGTCTCTTTTGCTGTCTCGTACACCAGGTTATTGTTACCCTCTTTCTAAATTCCATATATATGCGTTAGTATACTGTATTTATGTTTTTCCTTCTGGCTTACTTCACTCTGTATAATAGGCTCCAGTTTCATCCACCTCATTAGAACTGATTCAAATGTATTCTTTTTAATGGCTGAGTAATACTCCATTGTGTATATGTACCATTGCTTTCTTATCCATTCATCTGCTGATGGACATCTAGGTTGCTTCCATGTCTTGGCTATTATAAACAGTGCTGCGATGAACATTGGGGTACACGTGTCTCTTTCCCTTCTGGTTTCCTCAGTGTGTATGCCCAGCAGTGGGGTTGCTGGATCATAAGGCAGTTCTATTTCCAGTTT
The DNA here is from genome assembly GCF_002263795.3 of Bos taurus. Taxonomy (NCBI): domain Eukaryota; kingdom Metazoa; phylum Chordata; class Mammalia; order Artiodactyla; family Bovidae; genus Bos; species Bos taurus. Next base: position 58,111,576 of record NC_082638.1, on the reverse strand, counting down.
TTTAAGGAATCTCCACACTGTTCTCCATAGTGGCTGTACTAGTTTGCATTCCCACCAACAGTGTAAGAGGGTTCCCTTTTCTCCACACCCTCTCCAGCATTTATTATTTGTAGACTTTTGGATCGCAGCCATTCTGACTGGTGTGAAATGGTACCTCATAGTGGTTTTGATTTGCATTTCTCTGAAAATGAGTGATGTTGAGCATCTTTTCATGTGCTTGTTAGCCATCTGTATGTCTTCTTTGGAGAAATATCTATTTAGTTCTTTGGCCCATTTTTTGATTGGGTCATTTATTTTTCTGGAGTTGAGCTGTAGGAGTTGCTTGTATATTTTTGAGATTAGTTGTTTGTCGGTTGCTTCATTTGCTATTATTTTCTCCCATTCTGAAGGCTGTCTGTTCACCTTGCTAATAGTTTCCTTTGTTCTTCAGAAGCTTTTAAGGTTAATTAGGTCCCATTTGTTTATTTTTGCTTTTATTTCCAATATTCTGGGAGGTGGGTCATAGAGGATCCTGCTGTGATGTATGTCGGAGAGTGTTTTGCCTATGTTCTCCTCTAGGAGTTTTATAGTTTCTGGTCTTACATTGAAATCTTTAATCCATTTTGAGTTTACTTTTGTGTATGGTGTTAGAAAGTGTTCTAGTTTCATTCTTTTACAAGTGGTTGACCAGTTTTCCCAGCACCACTTGTTAAAGAGATTGTCTTTAATCCATTGTATATTCTTGCCTCCTTTGTCAAAGATAAGGTGTCCATATGTGCGTGGATTTATCTCTGGGCTTTCTATTTTATTCCATTGATCAATATTTCTGTCTTTGTGCCAGTACCATACTGTCTTGATAACTGTGGCTTTGTAGTAAAGCCTGAAGTCAGGTAGGTTGATTCTTCCAGTTCCATTCTTCTTTCTCAAGATCGCTTTGGCTATTCGAGGTTTTTTGTATTTCCATACAAATTGTGAAATTATTTGTTCTAGCTCTGTGAAGAATACTGTTGGTAGCTTGATAGGGATTGCGTTGAATCTATAAATTGCTTTGGGTAGTATACTCATTTTCATTATATTGATTCTTCCAATCCATGAACATGGTATATTTCTCCATCTATTAGTGTCCTCTTTGATTTCTTTCACCAGTGTTTTATAGTTTTCTATATATAGGTCTTTGGTTTCTTTAGGTAGATATATTCCTAAGTATTTTATTCTTTTCGTTGCAATGGTGAATGGAATTGTTTCCTTAATTTCTCTTTCTGTTTTCTCATTAATAGTGTATAGGAATGCAAGGGATTCCTGTGTGTTGATTTTATATCCTGCAAGTTTACTATAGCCATTGATTATTTCTAGTAATTTTCTGGTGGAATCTTTAGGGTTTTCTATGTAGAGGATCATGTCATGTGCAAATAGTGAGAGTTTTACTTCTTCTTTTCCAATTTGGATTCCTTTTATTTCTTTTACGCTCTGATTGCTGTGGCCAAAACTTCCAAAACTATGTTGAATAGTAATGGTGAAAGTGGGCACCCTTGTCTTGTTCCTGACTTTAGAGGAAATGCTTTCAATTTTTCACCATGGAGGATAATGTTTGCTGTGGGTTTGTCATATATAGCTTTTATTATGTTGAGGTATGTTCCTTCTATTCCTGCTTTCTGGAGAGTTTTTATCATAAATGGATGTTGAATTTTGTCAAAGGCTTTCTCTGCATCTATTGACATAATCATATGGTTTTTATTTTCCAATTTGTTAATGTGGTGTATTACATTGATTGATTTGCGGATATTGAAGAATTACCCAAAACCTGTGGGACACGGTAAAAGCAGTCCTAAGGGGAAAGTTCATAGCAATACAGGCACACCTCAAGAAACAAGAAAAAAAGTCAAATAAATAACCTAACTCTACACCTAAAGCAACTAGAAAAGGAAGAAATTAAGAACCCCAGGGTTAGTAGAAGGAAAGAAATCTTAAAAATTAGAGCAGAAATAAACGCAAAAGAAACAAAAGAGACCATAGCAAAAATCAACAAAACCAAAAGCTGTTTCTTTGAAAGGATAACTAAAATTGACAAACCATTAGCCAGACTCATCAAGAAACAAAGGGAGAAAAATCAAATCAACAAAATTAGAAACGAAAATGGAGAGATCACAACAGACAACACAGAAATACAAAGGATCATAAGAGACTACTATCAACAATTATATGCCAATAAAATGGATAACGTGGAAGAAATGGACAAATTCTTAGAAAAGTATAACTTTCCAAAACTGGACCAGGAAGAAATAGAAAATCTTAACAGACCCATCACAAGCACGGAAATTGAAACTGTAATCAAAAATCTTCCAGCAAACAAAAGCCCCGGTCCAGACGGCTTCACAGCTGAATTCTACCAAAAATTTAGAGAAGAGCTAACACCTATCCTGCTCAAACTCTTCCAGAAAATTGCAGAGGAAGGTAAACTTCCAAACTCATTCTATGAGGCCACCATCACCCTAATACCAAAACCTGACAAAGATGCCACAAAAAAAGAAAACTACAGGCCAATATCACTGATGAACATAGATGCAAAAATCCTTAACAAAATTCTAGCAATCAGAATCCAACAACACATTAAAAAGATCATACACTATGACCAAGTGGGCTTTATCCCAGGGATGCAAGGATTCTTCAATATCCGCAAATCTGCTATTCCTAATCAGCATGACCACCCTACTGGGACTACAGTTAGTCCCAGGATTATTTGTACCTGTCCAGGGACACTCATATGTGAACTTAACTCTTGGGTTTGTGGAACCATACTTTTGTTGATGATTGATGGACTTCCTTAGTGGGTGTCTCCCTTGCACAGAGGGAATTTTAGACCTCTCTACTAATTTTTGAGACAACAATAAGAAATGTTTCTTTCTTTGATAGGTCAAAACCTGCTGATTCTTTCTTGGTGTAATCTGAACTCTAACAAAATTGATTTAAGGACATGCGGTGACATCAATCCTCCTTTTTGGTCATCGGTATTTTCTTGAGTTAAAGGTGATTGGTGGAAAAACCTTTATGTGATTATTTTTTAATCATTGTATTATTAATTTTTAGGTCTTGTATTCTCCAATGTGTAACTCAGTGTGTAACCTCTAGACTGACAGCCTTGCTACAGCTACATAGTCCTTATGTACAATACTTATCCATGACTGATGCACATCATTAGTTAAAGATAAGATGAGCATCAAGGTGGGGTGGGGATGTTGGGGCCTCTGGGAGGAGGACAAGAGGGATTCTATCTTGAAGACTGTCAACCATCCTAAGGCAGGATGTGAGCTGGGCCGGAATCCAGTTAACCATCACTAAGGAAAAACCAGGAAACCCTCTCCTCACAAACGGCAAAGATTGGATGCAAAGGCCAGGTTGTCTCAGATTAACAATAGTGCAGGCACTTGCATGTTGTATTTATTAATTCTGCCACACCTAATTACTAACATGTAACCAGTGATTTAGAAGAGGCTATAAAACCAAGTCCTCAGAAATCACTGGACTCTTTGTTGGCAACCTATCCCCCTTGGACCCATTAGTGTAATAAACTGTATTTCATTGTTTTGAGTGTCCTCTAAGGAGTATTTTGTGACTCTAGATTCTAAAACAAAGGTAAATTGGAAGTGGTCAAACAGGGAATGGCAAGGGTGAACACTGACATTTTATGAATCAGTGAACTATAATGGACAGGAACAGGTACATTTAATTCAGATGACCATCTTGCCTACAGTCAAAGATGGAGAGGCTCTATACAGTCAGCAAAAACAAGATGAGAATCTGACTGTGGCTTAGATCATGAACTCCTAATTTCAAAATCAGGCTTCAACTGAAGAAAGTAGGGAAAATCACTAGACCATTCAGTTCAGTTCAGTTCAGTCGCTCAGTTGTGTCTGGTTCTGCAACCCCATGAACTGCAGCATGCCAGGCTTCCTGGTCCATCAATAACTCCTGGAGTTCACCCAAACCCATGTCCATCGAGTCAGTGATATCATCCAAACACCTCATCCTCTGTCGTCCCCTTCTCTACCTTCCTTCAATCTTTTCCAGCATCAGGGTCTTTTCAAATGAGTCAGGTCTTCACATCAGGTGGCCAAAGTATTGGAATTTCAGCTTCAACATCAGTCTTATCAATGAAGAACTGATCTCTTTCAGAATGGACTAGATGGATCTCCTTGCAGTCCAAGAGACTCTCAGGAGTCTTTTCCAATACCATAGTTCAAAAGCATGAATTCTGTGTTCAGTTTTCTTTATAGTCCAGCTCTTACATCCATACATGATCACAGGAAAAACCATAGTCTTGACTAGACGACCTTTGTTGACAAAGTACTGTCTCTGCTTTTCAATATGCTATCTAGGTTGGTCATAACCTTCCTTCTAAGGAGCAAGCATCTTCTAATTTCATGGCTGCAGTCACAATCTGCAGTGATTTTGGAGCCCAGAAAAATAAAATCTGACACAGTTTCCACTATTTTCCCATATATTTGTCATGAAGTGATGAGACTTTGGCCACCTCATGTGAAGAGTTGACTCACTGGAAAAGATTCTGATACTGGGAGGGATTGGGGGCAAGAGGAGAAGGGGGTGACAGAGGAAGAAATGGCTGGATGGCATCACCGACTCGATGGACGTGAGTATGAGTGAACTCCGGGAGTTGGTGATGGACAGGGAGGCCTGGCATGCTGCGATTCATAGGGTCACAAAGAGTCAGACACGACTGAGCAACTGATCTGATCTGATCTGATGGGACTGGACTCCGTGATCTTAGTTTTCTGAATGTTGAGCTTTAAGCCAACTTTTTCACTCTCCTCTTTCACTTTTATCATGAGGCTCTTTAGTTCTTCACTTTCTGCCATATTGTCACAATGCTTATTTAACTTATATACAGACCATTCAGGTGCAATTTAATAAAATCCCTTATTATATACAGTGGAAGTGGCAAATAGATTCAAGGAACTAGATCTGATAGAGTAGCTGAAGAACTATGGATGGAGGTCATAACATGGTACAGGAGATAGTGATCAAAATCATCCCTAAGAAGAAGAAAGGCAAACTGGTTGTCTGAGAAGGTCTTACAAATAGCTGAGAAATGAAGAGATGCTAAAAGCAAAGGAGAAAAGGAAAGCTATATCCATCTGAATGCAGAGTTCCAAAATTTGCAAGGAGAGGTAAAAAAACTTTCCTAAGTGATCAGTGCAAAGGAATAAAGGACAACAATAGAATGGGAAGGACTAGAGATCTCTTCAAGAAAATCAGAGATACAAAGGGAAGAGTTCATGCAAAAAACAGACACAATAAAGGACAGAAAGTACATGGACCTAACAGAAGAAGAAGATATTAAGAAAAGGTGTCAGGAATACACCAAAGAACTATACAAAAAAGACTTTCATAACCCAGGTAACCATGATGGTGTGATCACTCACCTAAAATGACATCCTGAAATGCCAACTAAAGTGGTCCTTAGGAACCATCATAATGATCAAAGCTAGTGGAGGTGATGGAATTCAAGTTGAGGTATTTAAAATCCTAAATGATAATATTATGAAAGTGTTACATTCACGGTGCCAGCAAATTTGGAAAACTCAGCAGTGGCAACAGGACTGGAGAATGTCAGTTGTCTTTCCAATCTCAAAGAAAGGCAATACCAAAGAATGTTCAAACTACAGTACAATTGCACTAATCTCACATGCTTGTAAAGTAATGCTCAAAATTCTCCAAGGTAAGTTTCCGTAGTACACGAACCAAGAACTTTGAGAGATTAAACTATATTTAGAAAAGTCAGAGAAACCATAGATCAAATTGCCAGCCTCTGCTGGATAATAGAAAAAACAAGAGAATTCCAGAAAACCACCTACTTCTGCTTCATTGACTAGGCAAATACCTTTGACCGTGTGGTTTGAAACAAAATGTGGGAAATTCTTAAAATAATGGGAATGCTAGGCCATCAGAAATCTGTATGCAGATCAAGAAGCAACAGTCATAACTGTACATTGAACTGGTTCCAAATTGAAAAGGGAGTATGTCAAGGCTGTATATTGCCACCCTGCTTATTTAACTTATATGCAGAGTATATAATGTAAAATGATGAACTGGATGAAATATAAACTGGAATCAAGAGTTTGCAGGGAGAAATAATAACCTCAGATATGAAGATGACACCACCCTTATGGCAGAAAGTGAAGAACTTTGCTTTCTTCTAAAGAGCCTCTAAATGAAACTAAAGAGCCTCTAAATGAAAGTTAAGGAGGAAAGTAAAAAAAGCTGGCTTAAATCTCAGTATTCAAAAAGATCATGGCATCTAGTTCCATCACCTCATTGCAAATAGAAGGGGAAACTGTGACAGACTATTTTCTTGGGCTCCAAAATCATCACAGATGGTAACTGCAGTCATGACATTAAAAGACACTTCCTTCTTGGAAACAAAGCTATGGCAAGCCTAGAGAGTATATTAAAAAGTAGAGGTATTACTTTGCCAACAAAGTTCCATCTGATCAAGCTATGGTTTTTGCAGTAGTCATTTATGAATCTGAGAGTTGGACCATAAGGAAAGCTGAATTTTAAAGAACTGATGCTTATGAACTGTGGTGTTGAAGAAACTCTTGAGAGTCCCTTGGACTTCTAGGAGACCAAGCCAGTCAATCCTCATGGAAATCAGTCCTGAATATTAATTGGAAGGTCTGATACTGAAGCTGATGCTCCAATACTTTGGCCACCTGATGTGACTCATTGGAAAAGCCCCTGGTGTTTGGGAAGATTAAAGGTAGGAGGAGAAGGGTATGACATAGGATGAGATGGTTGTATGGTATCACTGACTCGATGGACATGAATTTCAGCAATTCTTGGGCGTTGGTGATAGACAGTGAAGTGTCTTGTGCTGCAGTTTGTGGGGTGGCAAAGAGTCAGACACGGCTGAGTGACTGAACAGAACTGAACTGAGAAAAGAGGATGGCATTGGGGGAAAAAAAAAAGCTAACAAATAATAATGAAAATTATCAATAAAGAATATGAAACATAAAAACCATATTGCTCACTCATTGAATGTGTTAAAGTGTGTAAGATTTTGGGTAAAGGTATCAAAGAACTAAGGAAATTAGGAAAAAATAGGTCTTTACTAAATAATTAGTGATAACAAACAATGATAATACTTTAACAACAAAATAAAAAATAATCCTATCTGGAATGCTGTGAAGACATTAGTCAAGGTATTTGATGTGGTCATGAAGACTAGGACTATAAGATTCAATTAGCCAAAGTGAATAGAATTCAATAGATAAATGAACACAAAAGGCTTAGAAAAGAGATGAGGATTAGTAAGTACTAAGTGGTAACAAAAACTACAACAACAAAATCTACCTCATTGACATGCCATAAAAATTAAAGGTTATAGAATTCAAGGGGTAAATATATTAAAGTACATAATGGCCAGCATTAGTTAAAGAAAAGTAATAACTACATTAATGTGTATAGAAATTAATGTGTAAGGATTTATTAAATACGGAATTGTCAATTTTGTAAAAAAAAAAAAAAACTAATTAATTTGTATGAATAAAATAACACAAAACCTACCTTACTGGTATACTGTAAAGTTGAATAAAGTTTGTAGGATTTGAAGTATACAAGTAATAAAAATCAAATTATAAAGAATAATATGTTATTAAAATTGTATGTTTTATATCATGTAACTTTTATCACAATTAAAAAAACATTAAAAATAATGATAGTTACTATTATTAATTATGTTGAAGCTGAAGCTCCAATACCTTGGTCACCTGATGTGACTTGTTGGATAAGACCTTGGTGCTGGAAAAGATTTAGGGCAGGGAAAGAGGGTGTCAGAGTCTGAGATGGTTAGACAGCAATGCTGACTCAATGGACTTGAATTTGAACAAACTCTGGGACACAGTGAATGACAGGGCAGCCTGACTTGCTGGAATCCATGGAGTCACAAATAGTCACACATGATTTAGTGACTGAACAACAACAACAATAGCAATAACAATAAAACCTATCACATTCAAATCTGTGATGACTAAGTGGGATGTATAGGATTCAATTAGAAAATGCATATACAATGCTTTCAATAGAGGTCAGCTCTAGTAAACAACCATCTGGAAATAATAAGACAAAAAAAGTAAAATAACAAGAACAACAAACTCTATTTTATTAGGATGTTCTGAAGAATAAATAAGTTAAGGTATATAATAAGTAATCAAATGAGTCTAACCATATAACAAAGTATTTAAAAATAACCAGTAATAATTGCTCAGAACTAACTAGTAGTAATCATAATAATAATTATAACTAAATTCAGAACTAACCAGTAATAATTGCTACAATTATTAATAAGAAGAAATATGAATAATAAAAAGTGAAGTGAAAGTGAAGTCTTTCAGTCGTGTCCGACTCTTTGCGGCCCCATTGACAGTAGCCTATCAGGCTCCTCCGTCCATGGGATTTCCAGGCAAGAATACTAGAGTGGATTGCCTTCTCAAGGGGATCTTCTTCAGGGGATCTTCCCGACCCAGGGATCGAACCCGGGTCTCCCGCATTTACTGTCTGAGCCAACAGGGAAGCAAGACGTACCTAAAAGTAATCCATGAAGACAAAATATTTTATGATATATAGGAGTCTATGATTAACTGTATACTAGGAATTCAGAGAGCAGGGCATGACAACCCACTCCAGTGTTCTTAAAAGGAGAATATCGTGGACAGAAAGGGCTGACAGGCTGCAATCCATGGGGTTGCACAGAGTCAGAGACACCTGAAGAAACTAAGCAGTAGGTATTCAGAACAGAAGTATACTGAGTATACTTGCCTGGAGAATCCCAGACAGAAGAGACTAGCAGACTATGGTCCATAATTTTGCAGAGTTAGACATGACTGAAGCGACTTAGCATGCATGCACATAGGTACTTAGAATGGAGATTGGCAGTGGTAAAGGATTTCCTACTAACAACAATAATAAAATAACCACCACAACAAAAGCTGGCTCCATAGGATATTTTGAAGATTAAACATTATAGGTGTATGCTTTCGAAATGTGGTGTTGGAGAAGACTCTTGAGAGTCCCTTGGACTGCAAGGAGATCCAACCGGTCCATTCTGAAGGAGATCAGCCCTGGGATTTCTTTGGAAGGAATGATGCTAACGCTGAAACTCCAGTACTTTGGCCACCTCATGCGAAGAGTTGACTCATTGGAAAAGACTGATTCTGGGAGGGATTGGGGGCAAGAGGAGAAGGGGACGACAGAGGATGTGATGGCTGGATGGCATCAGTGACTCGATGGACGTGAGTCTCAGTGAACTCTGGGAGTTGGTGATGGACAGGGAGGCCTGGCGTGCTGTGATTCATGGGGTCGCAAAGAGTTGGACATGACTGAGCAACTGATCTGATCTGATCTGATCTGAAGGGTTCACACTGAAACCATAATCACAGAAAACTACAGTCAATCTAATCACACTGGGACCACAGCCTTGTCTAACTCAGTTAAACTAAGCCATGCCTTGTGGGGCCACCAAAGATGGGCGGGTCATGGTGGAGAGGTCTGACAGAATGTGGTCCACTGGAGAAGGGAATGGAAAACCACTTCAGTATTCTTGCATTGAGAACCCCATGAGAAGTATGAAAAAGAATGAAGGGATGGAGTCAAAGCAAAAACAATACCCAGTTGTGGATGTGACTCGTGATAGAAGCAAGGTCTGATGCTGTAAAAAGCATGGGAACCTGGAATGTTAGGTCCATGAAACAAGACAAATTGGAAGTGGTCAAACAGGAGATGGCAAGAGTGAAGGTCAAAATTCTAGGAATCAGCAAACTAAAATGGACTGGAATGGGTGAATTTAACTAAGATGACCATTATATCTACTATGGCAGGCAGGAATCTTTAGAAGAAATGGACTAGCCATCATGGTCAACAAAAGAGTCTGAAATGCTCTACTTGGATGCAATCTCAAAAACGACAGAATGATCTCTGTTCATTTTCAAGCAAACCACTCAGTTTCACAGTAATCCAAGTCTATGCCCCAATCAGTAACAGTGAAGAAGATGAAGCTGAACAGTCTACAAAGACCTACAAGATCTTTGAGAACTAACACCCAAAAAAGATGTCCTTTTCATTATAGGGAACTGGAATGCAAAAGTAGGAAGTCAAGAAACACCTAGAGTAACAGGCACATTTGGCCTTGGAATACAGAATGAGGCTGGGCAAAGGCTAATAGAGTTTTGCCAAGAGAACGCACTGGTCATAGTAAACACCCTCATCCAACAACACAAGAGAAGACTGTACACATGGATATCACCAGATGGTCAACACCAAAATCAAATTGATTACATTCTTTGCAGCCAAAGATGGAGAAGCTCTATACAGTCAGCAAAAACAAGACTGGGAGCTGACTGTGGCTCAGATAATGAGCTCCTTATTGCCAAATTCAGACTTACATTGAAGAAAGTAGGGAAAACCATTACACCATTCAGGTATGACCTAAATAAAATCTCTTATGATTATACAGTGGAAGTGAGAAATAGATTTAAAGGACTAGATCTGATAGAGTCCTGATAGAGCCTGATGAACTATGGATGGAAGTTCGTGACATTGTACAGGAGACAGGGATCAAGACCATCCCCATGGAAAGGAAATGCAAAAAAGCAAAATGGCTGTCTGGGAAAGCCCTACAAATAGTCGTGAAAAGAAGAGAAGCAAAAAGCAAAAGAGAAAAGGAAAGATATAAACATCTGAATCCAGAGTTCCAAAGAATAGCAAGAGATAAGAAAACCTTCCTCAGTGATCAATGCAAAAAAAAAAAAAAATAGATGAAAACAACAGAAAGGGGAAGACTAAAGATCCTTTCAAGAAAACTAGAGATTCCAAGGGAACATTTCATGCAAAGATGGGCTTGATAAAGAACAGAAATGGTATGGACCTAACAGAAGCAGAAGATGTTAAGAAAATGGGGCAAGAATACACAGAAGAACTGTACAAAAAAGATCTTCATGACCAAGATAATAACAATGGTATGATCATTCACTTAGAGCCAGACATCCTGGAATGTGAAGTCAAGTGGGCCTTAGGAAGCATCACTATGAACAAAGCTAGTGGAGGTGACAGAATTCCAGTTGAGCTATTTCAAGTCCTAAAAGATAATGCTATGAAAGTGCTTCACTCAATATGCCAGCAAATTTGTAAAACTCAGCAGTGTCCACAGGGCTGGAAAAGGTCAGTTTTCATTCCAACCCCAGAGAAAGGCAATGCTAAAGAATGCTCAAACTACCGCACAATTGCACCCATCTCACAGGCTAGTAAAGTAATGCTCAAAATTCTCCAAGCCAGGCTTCAGCAATACATGAACTGTGAAATTCCAGATGTTCAAGGTGATTTTAGAAAAAGCAGAGGAACCAGAGATCAAATTGCCAACATCCGCTGGATCATGATAAAAAGAAGAGTTCCAGAAAAAAAAAAAAAAAAGATTTATGCTTTATTGACTATGCCAAAGACTTTGACTGTGTTGATCACAATAAACTGTGGAAAATTCTGAAAGAGATGGGAATACCAGACCACCTGACCTGACTCTTGAGAAACCTATATGCAGGTCAGGAAGCAACAGTTAGAACTGTACATGAAAACACGGACTGACTCCAAATAGGAAAAGGAGTATGTCAAGGCTGTATATTTTCACCCTGCTTATTTAACTTCTATGCAGAGAACATCATGAGAAACACTGGGCTGGAAGAAGCACAAGCTGGAATCATAATTTCTGAGAGAAATACCAATAACCTCAGATATGCAGATGACACCAGCCTCATGGCAGAAAATGAAGAGAAACTGAAAAGCCTCTTGATGAAAGTCAAAGAGGAGAGTGAAAAAGTTGGCTTAAAGCTCAACATTCAGAAAATGAAGATCATGGCATCCGGTCCCATCACTTCATGGGAAATAGATGGGGAAACAGTGGAAACAGTGTCAGACTTTATTTTTGGCGGGCTCCCAAATCACTGAAGATGGTGACTGCAGCCATGAAATTAAAAGACGCTTGCTCCTTGGAAGGAAAGTTATGACCAACTTAGATAGCATATAGAAAAGCAGAGACATTACTTGGCCAACAAAAGTCCTTCTAGTCAAGACTATGGTGTTTCCAGTGGTCATATTTGGATGTGAGAGTTGGACTGTGAAGAAAGCTGAATGCTGAAAAATTGATGCTTTTGAACTGTGGTGTTATAGAAGAATCCTGAGAGTCCCTTGGACTGCAAGGAAATCCAACCAGTCCATTCTAAAGGAGATCAGCCCTGGGAGTTCTTTGGAAGGAATGATGTTAAAGCTGAAACTCCAGTACTTTGGCCGCCTCATGCGAAGAGTTGACTTGTTGGAAAAGACTCTGATGCTGGGGGGGATTGGAGGCAGGAGGAGAAGGGGACGACAGAGGATGAGATGGCTGGATGGCATCACTGACTCGATGGCTGTGAGTCTGAGTGAACTCCAGGGGTTGGTTATGGACAGGGAGGCCTGGCGTACTGCGATTCATGAGGTCGTAAAGAATTGGACACGACTGAGTGGCTCAACTGAACTCAATTGAAGGGTTCAATGAATAAGTTAATGCAACATACACATAAGCAGTCCACCTTAGAAAGAAAACTAATTAGATAATAATGGTTGTAACTAACAGCATTAAAAAACAAACCTAACTTACACCAATATTATGAAGACTAAATACATTAAAATACTTAAATTCAATGGGTAAAATTATATAAAGTACTTGGAACAGAGATTGGTACCATTAAATATAATTAGTAATAACAAAAATAATATTAATAAATAAAATCAAAAAGTCTTCCTCATTGGGATGCTATGAAGTTAAGGGATATGATTCAATGATTAAATATTAATAACATACAAGCGTAAAAGTCAAAGCTCAAGTTTATAACTGGGATCATTTTAATGAAATTAATATTATAAAAGTACAAATATAGTGAAGCAAAAATGCTGCACTGGGAGGTTCTGGCGACTGAATAAATTCAGGCATATAAGAATCAGAAAGTGTATATTAAGTACTCAACATTCAAACAACTATGATCATGGCAACTGGTCCCATCATCTTAATGCAAATGACAGAGGGAAAAACTAGAGGCAGTGACAGATTTCCTTTTTTGGGCTCCAAAGTCACTTCAGACGGTGACGGCAGACATAAAATTAAAAGATGTTTGCTCTTGGAAGGAAAATTATGTCAAACTTTTGTTTAGTTATTTAGTTGGAAAGTCATGTCCTACTATTTGTGACCCACGGACTGCAGTATTCCAGGTTTCCCTGTCCTTTACTAAATCCCTGAAATCAAACTCATGTCAGTTGAATCCATGGTTACATCTGATTGGTGGCTCAGATGATAAAGCATCTGTCTACAATGCTGGAGACCCGGGTTCGAGCCCTGGGTCGGGAAGATCCCCTGGAGAAAGAAATGGCAATCCACTCCAGTACTTCCATGGACAGAGGAGCCTTGTAGGCTAAAGACTTACGGGGTCGCAAAGAGTCGGACACGAATGAACAACTTCACTTTCAGTTGAATCCATGGTGACATCCAAACATCTTCTTTTCTTTCCCTCAAATTTCCCCAGCATCAGGGTCTTTTCCAGTGAGTTGCTTTGCCTCAGTTGGCCAAAATATGTGAGGTTCAGCTTCAACATCAGTCCTTCCAGTGAATATTCAGGGTTGATTTCCTTTATGATTGACTGGATTAATTTCCTTGCTGTCCAAGAGACTTTCAAGAGTCTTCTCCAGCAACACAGCTCAAAAGCATCAATTCTTTAGTGCTCAGTCTTCTTTGTGGTCCAACTCTCACAACCACACATGACTACTGGAAAAAGCACAGCTTTGACTATACAGAATTTTGTCAGCACAGTGATGTCTCTGCATTTGAATAGGCTGTCTACGTTTGTTATAATTTTCCTTCAAAGGATCAAATGTCTTTAAATTTCATGATAACAGTCACCATTTTCTGATATTGAGCTGAATGAGTGCTTGTAAATTTTGAAGATTCTTTATTCTTTTTTTTTTTTTTTTGGTCAGTAGCTTCATTGGCTAATATTTTCTCCCATTCTGAAGTCTGTCTTTTCATATTACTTATACTTTTCTTTATTGTACGAAAACTTTTAAGTTTAATTAGGCCCCATTTCTCTATTTTGTTTTATTTTCATTATTCTTGGATGTGTGTTGTAGAGGATCTTTCTGTGATTTATGATTTATAAATGTAGAAGGCAATGGTACCCTACTCCAGTACTCTTGTCTGGAAAATCCCATGGACAGAGGAGCCTGGTAGGCTGCAGTCCATGGGGTCGCTAAGAGTCGGACATGACTAAACGACTTCACTTGCACTTTTCACTTTCATGCATTGGAGAAGGAAATGGCAACCCTCTCCAGTGTTCTTGCTTGGAAAATCCAAGGGATGGGATAGCCTAGAGGGCTACCATCCATGGAGTTGCACAGAGTTGGACACGACTGAAATGACTGAGCAGCAGCAATGATTTATAAAGGCAAAAAGTGTTTTTCCCCTGGTTTCCTCTAATAATTTTATAGTCTCTGGTCTTACATTTAGTTCGTTAATCCATTTTGAGTTTATTTTTGTATATGGTGTTAAAAAATGTTCTAGTTTCATTGTTTTACAGATGGTTAACAGTTTGCAGTTTTCCCAGTGCCACTTGATAAAAAGATCGTATTTTCTCCATTGTATATTTTTATCTCCTTTATCAAAGATAATATGCCATAGGTGCATGGGTTTAACTCTGGGTTTTAATTTTGTTCCATTGATCTATATTTCTGTCTTTGTGCCGGTAGCATACTGTCTTGATGAGTGTAGTTTTGTAGTGTAGTCTGAAGTCAGGCAGGTTGGCTCCTCCAGTTCCATTCTTCTTTCACAGGATTGTTTTGGCTATTTGAAGTTTTTTTGTATTTCTATGCAAATGGTGAAAATATTTATTCTAGTTCTGTGAAAAATACCATTGGTAGCCTGATAGGGATTGCATTGAATCTATGGATTGCTCTGGGTAGTACAATCATTTTCAGTCTATTAACTTCCAATCCACGAACATGATCTATTTCTTCATTTATTTGTGTCATCTTTGATTTCTTTCAGTTCAGTACAGTTCAGTCGCTTATGTCTGACTCTTTGTGACCCTATGAATCACAGCACGCCAGGCCACCCTGTATATCACCAACACCCGGAGTTGACTCAGACTCACGTCCATCGAGTCAGCGATGCCATCCAGCTATCTCATCCTCTGTCGTCCCCTTCTCCTCCTGCCCCCAATTCCTCCCAGCATCAGAGTCTTTTCCAATGAGTCAACTCTTTGCGTGAGGTGGCCAAAGTACTGGAGTTTCAGTATCAGCATCATTCCTTCCAAAGAAATCCCAGGGCTGATCTCCTTCAGAATGGACTGGTTGGATCTCCTTGCAGTCCAAAGGACTCTCAAGAGTCTTTTCTAACACCACAGTTCAAAAGCATCAATTCTTCGGCACTCAGCTTTCTTCACAGTCCAACTCTCACATCCATACATGACCACAGGAAAAACCATAGCCTTGATTAGCCGGACCTTTGTTGGCAAAGTAATGTCTCTGCTTTTGAACACGCTATCTAGGTTGACATTAAGATTTCTTTCATCAGTGTTTTATTGCTTTCTATATATAATTCTTTGTTTTCTTTAGGTAAATTTATTCCTAAGTATATTATTCTTTTCGTTGCAATGGTGAATGAGATTGTGTCCTTAATTTCTTTTTCTATTTTCTCATTATTAGGGTATAGGATTGCAAGGGATCTCTGTGTGTTAATTTTATATCCTGCAACTTTACTATAGTCATTGATTAGGTCTAGTAATTTTCTGAAGGTCTTTTTAGGGTTTTCTATGTAGAGCATCATGTCACCTGCAAACAGTGAGAGTTTTATTTCTTCTATTTCAATCTGACTTCCTGGCATTTCTTTTTATTCTATGATTGCTTTAGCTAGGACATCCTAAATTATTTTGAATTGTAGTTGTGTTAGTGGGCATTCTTGTCTCATTCCTGATTGTAGGAGAAATGCTTTCCGTTTTTCACCACTAAGGGTAATATTTGCTTTGGCTGAGTCATATATGCATTTTATTATATTAAAGTATGTTCCTTCTTTGCCTGCTTTCTGGAGAGCTTTTATCAAAAATGGGTGTTGATTTTAGTCAGAGAATTTCTCTTCATCTATTGAGTTTACTCACATGAGCAAACCTCATGTGAGTTTTACCTTTCAAATAGTAAATGTGTTACACATTGATTGATTTACAAATATTGAAGAATCCTTGAATTCCTAGGGTAAAGCTAACTTGGTCATGATGTATAATCTTTTTGGTATGTTGTTGGATTCTTTTTGCTAAAATTTTGTTAAGGATTTTTGCATGTATGTTAATCCGTGAAACTGGCCTATAGTTTTCTTTGTGTGCCATATTTGTCTAGTTTCAGTTTTAGGGTGATGGTGGCCTCATGGAATGAATTTGAGATTTTGTCTTCTTTAAAAAATTAAATTTTTTAAAAAAATTTGCCTACTTTAAAAAAATTGCAGAATTTTTCTGGAAGAGTTTGAGAATGATAGATTTTAGCTCTTAACTGATTTTTTTTTTTTTGGTACAAATTCCTTGGTGCAATTCCCATCTGGTCCTGTGCTTTTATTTGTTGGAAGATTTTTTAAAATATAAATTTATTTATTTTAATTGGAGGCTAATTACTTCACAATATTGTATTGGTTTTGCCATACATCAACATGAATCCACCATAGGTGTACACGTGTTTCCCATCCTGAACCCCCCTCCCATGTCCCTCCCTGTACCACCCCTCTGGTTAATCCTAGTGCACCGGCCCCGATCATCCTGTATCATGCATTGAATCTGGACTGTCGATTCATTTCACATATGATATTATACATGTTTCAGTGTCATTCTCCCAAATCATCCCACCCTTGCCCTCTCCCACAGAGTTTCAGTGTCATTCTCCCAAATCATCCCACCCTTGCCCTCTTCCACAGAATCCAAAAGACTGTTCTATACATCTGTGTATCTTTGCTGTCTCACATACAGTGTTAAAATTCATTGACTGATCCTTCAACTTTCTTGCTTGTGACAAGTCTGCTAAGATTTTCTGTTTCTTCCCAGTTCAGTTTTTAAAGGTTGTACTTTTCTAAGAATTTGTCCATTTCTTCTAAGTTGTCCATTTTATTGACATATAATTGCTCACAGTAGTCCCTTTTGATCTTTTGTACATCTGTGTTGTCTGTTGTTATTTCTCCATTTGTATTTATAATATCATTGATTTCATTCTCCTTCCTTTTCTTCATGGTGACTCTGGTCTATTTTATTTATCTTCTTGAAGAACCAGCTTTTAGTTTTTTTGAGTTTTGCTCTTTATTATTTCTTTTTCACTTATTTCTACTTTGATTTTTATGACTTCCTTCCTTCTACTAACTTTGGGGTTCTTCGTTTCCTCTTTTTTCTATTTGATTTAGATGCAGTGTTAGGTTGTTTGATGTTTTGCTTGTTTTCTAAATGTAGGCTGTATTGATTTGAACCTCAAGCTTACAACTACTTTTACTGAATCCCATAGGTTTGAGGTTTACATGTTCATTTGTTTCTATGTGTACTTTGACTTCCCTTTTTAAAATTTTTTCCATAACCTGTTGGTTTTTCAGAAGCATGTTGTGTAGACTGCTAATGTTTGTATTTTAAATTCCTCCCCACCCCTCATACCTGACACATAGTCTTACTGCATTGTGATCAGAGAAACTTGAAATGATTTCATTATTTTTTTCAAATTAATGAGACTAGATTTAAGACCTAGGATTTAAACTATCCTGGAAAATGTTCTAAGTGCACTTGAGAAAAACGTGGATTCTGTTGATCTGGGGTGAAATACCTTAGAGTTATCAATTTGGTCTAACCAGTCTATTGTGTCATTTAAAGCCTACGTTTAATTGCTAATTTTCTGTTTGGTTGATCTATCCATAGGTGTGTGGGATATTAAGTTCCCCACTATTATTGTGTAGTCTTAAGTTTTCCTGTCATTCTTGTTAGCATTTACCTTACGTATTGAGGTGCTCCTATGTTGGTTGCATAAGTATTTATAATTATTGTGTCTTCTTCTGGGATTGATCCTTTGGTCATTATGCAGTGTCCTTCTTTGTCTCTTATCATTGTCTTTATTCCAAAATCTAATTTGTCTTATATAAGTATTGCCACTTCTGCTTCTTTTGGTCTCCATTTGCATGAATAACTTTTTCGAGCCCTTCATTTTCATTCTGTATGTGTAATTATTGATAAGTATGATTCTGTTATCACTTACTTAATTGTTTTTGATTCAATTTCAAAAATCTTTTCTCTGTTTTCTGTCTGGAGAAGATCCTGTCACATTTGCTGAAGAACTGGTTTGGTGGTTCTGAATTCTCTCAGGTTTTGCTTGTCTATAAAGTTTTTCATTTCTCTTCCATGTCTTAATGAGGACCTTGCTGGTTAGTGTAATTTTGGCTGTAGGTTTTTCTCTTTCATCCACTTTAAGTATATCCTGCTATTTCCTTCTGGCCTGAAGGGTTTCTATTGAAAGATGAGCTGTTACCCATATGGAGATACACTTGTGTGTTATTTATTGATTTTCCCTTGCTGTTTTCAGTATTTTCTCTTTGTGTTAGATCTCTGTTAGTTTGAAGAACATGTGTTTTGGTGTATTTTGCTTTAGGTTTTTCCTGTTTGGATCTCTCTTGGTTTCTTGGATTTGTGTGGCTATTTCTTCACCAATATTAAGGAAGTGTTGACTATTATAACCTCAAGTATTTTCTTATGTCCTTCCTTTTCATGTTCTTCTATGGCATCTATAAGTCGAATGTTGAGGCATTTAACATTGTCCCTACACGTCTCTGAGGTTGTTCTCATTTCTTTTAATTATTTTTCTTTTTTTTCTTTTTTCCTCTCTGCTTCATTTATTTCCACCATTCTCTCTTCCACCCCACTTATCCTCACTTCTGCCTCAGTTAGTCTACTTTTGATTCCCTTTAGAGTCCTTTTAATCTCAGTTATTGCATGTTCCATTATTGATTGACTCTTTTTTCTTCTGGTTCCTTGTTAAACATTTCTTCCATATTCTCAGTCCTTGTCTGTATTCTATTTATCTTTAGCTCCATTTTGTTTTCAAGATTTTGGATCACCTTAATATCATTATTCTGAATTCTCTCAGGTATACTCCCTATCTGTTCCTCTTTGGTTTGGTTTGATGGGTTTTTATCATATTCCTTAATCTACTGACTATTTATCTGCCTTTTTAACTTGTTTAGATTTCTGTGTTTGCACTGCCTTCTCTGCAGGCTGAAAGTTTGTAGTTCCTCTTAATTGTGGAGTCTGCTCCCTATGGGTGGGGTGGGCATAATGGCTTGTCAAGGTTACCTGATTGGGGGAGCTTGTGTCTTTTTTTCTGGTGGGTTGTACTCAATCTCTTCTCTCTGAAGTGCAATAAAGTGTCCAGTAGTGACTTTGTGGTTCCTATGCATTTGACATGGCTTTGGGAGTCCACTTTGTAATGTTCAGGTTTGTGTTCCTGTTTAGCTGGATAATTAGCCTGGTGTGTCTTGCACTGGATCTTGTTGGCTTTTGAGTGGAGCTTTATTTCAATGTAGGTGCTGAAAATTTTGGGTGAGCTCTTCTCTATTAAAGTCCCTAAAGTCAGGAGTTCTCTGATGTTCTGAAGTTTTGGAGTCAAGCCTTCTGCCTCTGGCTTTTGGTCCTTCTCTTACAGTGGCCTCAAGACTTCTCCATCCATTCAGCATAGAATGTAAAACCCCTAGATTATTGGTGAAATAATTCTCCAGCCAGGAGTACCCAAAGAGTTTAATAGATTTATATAGAGAAGAGAGAGAAGAGGCAGGAAGGAGATAGAGGTGACCTGGAGAAGAAAAGGCAGAGAGAAATCAAGCTGGCAATCAAATCCCTAAGTGAAAAATGGAGAGAGAAGATTAGATTCTTAAAGGTACAAAGTTGATACAAATATAAAAAAGCAAAGATTAATAAACCTAGAAGAGATGTTAACCACCAAAAATACAATATAAAATCTACAAAACATATTTAATTGCAAAGAGGAAAAAATGTATTTTTTTAAAGTAGGATATTTTTTTAAAGGTAACAATAAGCTGTAAAATTAAAGCTAAAGAAGTAATAGAGAACTTCTTTAAAAAATAAGAAATAATAATAGTAAAAGTATATTTAGGAATTTCTCTGGAGCTGTTGTGGACAGTGTGGGGTCAGTTCAGTTTCAGATAGTCTCTTGATCTGGCTTGTACTTTTTTTTCAATGTCTACTGGTGTCCCTCAAATGCACAGTCTTAAGTATAAAGTGCAGGGTTTTAATCTGTTGCACCTGTCACTTCCAGAGTGGTTTCCCCTTCTTTGTTTATTTTGGCTTCCTCTGGTTGCAAGTCTCTTTAGTGTCTAATTTCCATTCTGACACAAGGGGGCAAAGATGGATGCTTATTTAGGCTTACTTGTTCAGTTGTGCTGTGGGGAGGGAGGGACACTGTAAACAAATACTGCTCACACGTATGGGGAGTGCTTGCAGTGGATGGACCACACTGGATTTGCCACAGCCCAAGGTGGTGTGTGCTTCCCAAGACTAAGCTGCTTATGTTCTCAGGTGCTCCGCAAGGGCACAGATTTCATTGGGCTGTCCATTTTGTGCCTTTCCCTGTTTTAAGCAGCTCAGATGACTGGGTCCTTGGTGAGTACACTGCCCCATGTGGCCCATGGATCTTAATCACCTCCCTGGTCCAAGCCCCTTCGTTTTCTGGGTTCACCAAGAGAGCACAGTCCCAAGGGTACCACATGTTTCCTCTGGGGAGCTGATCTCAGGCTGTGACACTCCTGGCAGATGTCAACCTTCCATCATCCTAGGAAAATGTGGTTAGCAACTGGAGCCTACTGTCAGTTTGGTGGAAAATGCAGTCTCTGGATCTGAGATTTCAGCAGCCCCTTCCTTGTCTTCTGGCTTTGGGTGTTGCATGCCTGCTTCTCTGTCTCTCGGGAGGGAGGGCCCTATATGACAGCTGACTTGTTCTCCTTTGGTATTTTTTCAATATTTTTTTCTGTGAGGGAACCATGGGTCACTGTTCAGTGTTAGCATCTTTGTCAGGAAAGTTGTTTGTTTGTTTTCTGGAAATATCAAGATTTGGGTTACTATCTCACATAAGCTCCCTCAGATTGTCCTCAGGGCATTCAGGCCCGGACCTTTACCCTGAGGACTGATGATGTAGCA
Organism: Bos taurus; assembly: GCF_002263795.3. Lineage (NCBI taxonomy): Eukaryota > Metazoa > Chordata > Mammalia > Artiodactyla > Bovidae > Bos > Bos taurus. The sequence goes on along the minus strand of NC_082638.1, from coordinate 58,090,304 downwards.
CACACCTCCCTTCCCAGCCTCTACTCATTGGTGGCAGATGGGAACATTTAGGCCACTTCTCCACCTCTTCTTGTAACTGTGGTTAGGTGTATGGTTTTTGTTTTTTGTTTATTTCCTCCTGGTTATGTCTCCCTCTCAGATTCCAAATCTTCCTACAGACACACCTGTGTGAAAGGATTTCCTACCATGTGGAAACTTTCCCTTCTTCACGATCCCTCCTCAGGATGTTCTCTGTCGCTAAATCTTTTGTCACCTTGTTTGTCTTTTTTATTTTATCGTGCCTCTTTTTGACAGATTGAGCTGCCTCTCTTTGTTTAATGTGCCATCATTCAGAAGTTTTTTTGTGGAAGTTTCTCAGCAGCCAAACTAACGTTGGATGAATTTGTGGGGAGAAAGTGGTCTCTCTATCCTTTTCCTCCCAGATTGTGCTTTTGAAGTATAATTTGTAGGACTAATTTCTTCCGTTCTTCATAATTTCTCATAGATTTTCTTTCACATTTATTTTCTCATATTTCAATGCTTTTTTCATGTCTTCATGGAATGCTCTAGAGTAATGTTTTCAAAATTTTCTTAGTTGAATATACACAGGAAAAAATGACTCTCATTTGTCTTTTCCTCTCTTTTCCTATTTTTCAAGTGACTTTTTTTTTTTTTAATTCTTGTTCAGTCGCTGTCATTTCTCACTCTTTGTAACCCCATTAACTGAAGCACAACAGTCTTGGCTGTCCTCTGTCTGCTGGAGTATGCTCAAATTCATGTCCATTGAATCATTGATGCTATCTAACTATCTCATACTGTGCTCCCCCCTTCTCCTATTATGCTTAATCTTTTACAGCATCAGAGTCTTTTCTAATGAGTTGGTTCTTTGCATCAGGTAGTCAAATTATTGGAATAGCATCTTCAGCAACACCCCTTCTAATGAATATTTAAGGTTCATTCCCTCCCATTTTTTTTTTATCATAAATGGGTGCTGAATTTTGCTGAAAGCATTCCCTGCATTTATTGAGTTCGTCATATGGTTTTATCTTTCAATTGATTAACATGGTATACCACATTCATCAATTTGCATATTTTGAAAAGTCCTTACATCCCTGGGGTAAACTCAACTTGATCATACTGTATGATCTTTTTATGTGGTTTTCAATTGTGTTTGCTAGAATTGTGTTTGCTAGGCATGACTTGTGCCTGTATTCTAGTTGGTGGAGGCAAGTTTTATTTTTTTGTCTGATTTGCAGGGCTGTGCAATGTGGTATATTTTGGAGGATGTGAGGGAATCCTATCTGCTAATTATTGTTTTGTGTGTTTATCTTGCTTGCTGTTTGGGTAAAATGTCCTGGATTGAATGGTTTCAACAGTTGGGTGATACCAGTCTTTGTGTGCATGTGTTTAAGTTCTCAGTAATTAATACTCCATGGAGTTTGGAGCTCTCTGGCAGTCTGGGATGTTGGATTCAGTGTTCCCACCTCAGTGGTTCAGATGCAACCTTTGGCCAGGGGACAAAGATTCCAGAAGTCATTTGTTATGGGACTAAAGGGGGTTAAATTAAACATACCAAGACAAAAGCAAAACATGAAATGAAGTAAAGTATGAATCCAGATAGGTGGTGAATACACAGACAGATTATTACAAAATAATGAGACATGCTTACACACAGAGAGATATAACCAAAATATTCTAAGCAAAAGAGAGTAAAGGAGATTGACTTGGTAAGGAAAGGAAATACAAAGTGATGTTGACCAACTGAAAGCAGAGTTAACTCTCAATTTGGAAAACTGAGTCTGAGCAGAGTGCCAGGCTGGGGAATATAGCAAAGAGACTGCATCAATTTAACTTACATGGTAAAAAAAAAAGAGAGAGAGAGAGAGAGATAAGAGAAAAGGGAGAGGTGGAAAAGACAGTCAAAAAAGAAAAGAGAAAAAAATAGAAGAGCAAAGATAGATAGACATATGCAATAAAGATTTATATATATTCAAGAATAACTACAGCAGGTAAAGAATGATAAGAAAAATAGTAATAGTCAAAAAGAGCTAAAGCAAAATTTAAAAAATCACATAAAAAGGACAGAGAAAAACTCTTTACAAATTTAGCAAGGAAAAAATAAAAGAGAGAGAGCGAGGTAAGCTCTGTAGTACCACAAAAGTGGCAATGTTACGCTTGTCTATTTCTGATGTCATGTTGAAGTGGCCCTCTCAGCATAACTTCACTACCCCCAGGAAAGCACAGTCAAGTCACAAATACATTTCTCCTAATTTTGAAAGACTTGTATTATGTACATCTGTTTCTGAGAAGAAAGTTGCTCTTGGATGGATTGTCCTGTGTAGGTTGTTAAGTTCATTTCATCTAAGAGTTAGGTATGACTGGGCAGCTGAAAGGCAAAATTAATATTGCCTGCCATCAAGCATTAGCAATGCAGTTGTCATCAACATTGTGTCCTGGGTGGAAGTAAGGGTGAAGAAAAATCGCTATTATTCAGTGCTCTGGATACTGACCCTAGATAGTTTAAGATGCATATCTAAGGAATAATAATTTCAATGATTTCAGATTATTGTATTTTTCCTACATAGAAAAACACTAAAATCATTAGAGATCTTTTAATTTTTTTCATGTATGTATGATTAGAAGTAAATTTTGATGTTGAACCATGTTTTACTATTTTGTTTTGTTTTCTCAAAAACTCCTGGATAGTCAGATTTATTTGTTATGTCTTCAAACTGATTCCTAAGGGCTATTAGAGAGTGTGTCCACTAGGGTATAATTCTCAGTAAATTCCTCAAATAAAACCTAACTTTCAACATTTAGATCATTGTTTATATATATATTCAGTTAAACTAGTATCAAGTGAATGGAATCCCCCAAAACAATATAGTCTTTAGGAAAATGAACCCTTACTGAAAGTATAGTAGCTTGTAGGGAAATTAGTGAAATGGTTCCAGTCAAGCTCTCTTGCTCCACACTCTCATGTATTCTTCTTCCACATTTTGTAAACAATGATTTTCCACTGTTATGAGCAGCTGAGATCACAAACCATTGCACAAGTTCATCACAAAGTATTCTCTTAGTAACAGGATATTTTGTGTGGTGTGTTTATATGAGCTTCACCTGAAAAAGTGTTGAGGCTGTGTGAGGCTGTATGACAGGTCCATCCAATGGGTCAATCATGAGAGTAGAGGATACAATGCATCCGCTGCTATGGCTGCTTCATCAGCCAAGAGAGAATAACACTATCTGGAACTGCTATAGCTCCTCACATCTTCCAGCCTATTGCTCTTGCCTACCCCGTGTTCAGTGAATAGTGTGAACAGCAAGACAACTGGCATCACAAACAGGATCAGCAACACATATATGTTCTTCATTTTGTTTTGTGTTAATATTATTGGCATGCAAAAATCATTGAAACAGGAGATTGTGAGAATTCCCATCACAAGGAGAGTTATTCTTCATTTTTATTATCTATATGAGATAATGACTGCTAACTTTCACAATGCTTATAAATCAAAACATCATGTTGTATACCTGAAACATGAATCCAGTGACATATATCAATTGATCCTGAGTAAAACTATAGAAAAAACCAAACAAACAATTATTTTATTCTCTATGTTAAATTTGTTCATTGATTCCAGGAAGGTAACTGAAGGTCAGTTAGTCTTGTCAGTTGTCTTATAGAAGAGGAAAAGCAGATCATCTGGGAGTTCTTGGGTCTAGAGAGATTGTCATTAAATTTTTCCTTCAAAAAATTTCAGGGCAAGTGGTATTTTCAATGTCTGGATATTAACAGTATTTCCAGAAATATTGAGACAAATAGGGTAGAACCAGAGCTTGATGAGGAGACTGAATTATTTTCATTTTTTGGCTGTTAAAAGAGAGAGAGAGAGAGAGAGAGAGAGAGAGAGAGAGAGAGAGAGAGAGAGAGAGAGAGAGAGAGGAAGATGGCAAGGAAAGTCTATTGTTTTAATTCTGTTTTCTGCTTCTCTCTCTTTTTTCCTCTTCTCTCTCTGCCCCCCACTTTTCCCCCTTCCTTATAAATGATTTTCAAATAATTAGGTAACAACTTCTGTGATAACATTGAGTAAGTTTTTTTGCATACCTAAATTATACTGTCTTCAATTTGTCTCGTATAGCAGGGAGTGGATTTTTGACAATAATGGAACAAAGAAAGATTTCTATATCTTGGGCTTTTGGGTTTAAAGAAGTGTGCCTTTGGAAAATCTGTATAAAGTGTTCCAAGATGGCATGGGAATGCTTGCCTTCTCTCCCAGTGGACACGTCAATTTTAGACCAGTTGGCCTTAAGGGATCAAGTCTCTATTATTGCTTCTATTAGGTTTTGAATGCCAACCTCAAGCTGAGATTTTTCCTTATCATTTGCACAAGGTTCCAGGACGATGTGTAGCCATCTATTTCTCTTGAAAACTGAGTTTGTTTGTTTTTTCCCCCAGGAAAACATCGTCTTAGAGTATAACTGTGGTCTATTCTTTGGTGGTAAGGACACCCTTTACAAGGCAGTCAGGATCTCTGGGGGTGGGGTTATTTAATAACCACTAATTTTTCTAGTTGCCAATCTGATCACGTGAACCACAGCTTGTCTAACTCAATGAAACTAAGCCATGATGTGTGGGGCCACCGAAGGTGGATGGGTCATGATGGAGAGGCCAGACAGAATGTGGTCCACTGGAGAACGGGATAGCAGATCACTTCAGTATTCTTGCCTTGAGAACCTCATGAACAGTATGAAAAGGTAAAAAGATAGTACACTGAAAGAGGAACTCCTCAGGTCAGTATGTGCCCAATATGCTACTAGAGATTAGTGGAGAAATAACTCCAGAAGGAATGAAGTGTTGGACCCAAAGAAAAAAACACCACCCAATTGTGAATGTGACTGGTGATAGAAGCAAGGTCTGATGCTGTAAATAGCTATATTGCATAGGAGCCTGGAATGTTAGGTCCATGAATCAAGGCAAATTGGAAGTGGTGAAACAGGAGATGGCAAGAGTGAATGTTGACATTCTAGGAATCAGTGAAGTAAGATGGACTGGAATAGGAGAATTATACTCAGATGAAAAGGCCCTGATATTGGGAAAGATTGAAGGCAGGAGGAGAAGGGGACGACAGAGGATGAGATGGTTAGATGGCGTCACTGACTCACTGGACATGAGTTTGGGTAAACTTCAGGAGTTGGTGATGGAAAGGGACCCCTGCGGTTCATGGGGTCACAAACAGTCAGACATGACAGCGACTGAACTGACCTGAATCTTCCTAGTTACTCTCTGCATTTGATAGGATCTTCTAACCAAGGGAATATTGGAGGTCTGTAATTTAAAAGATCCTTGGCAGTCTATTGACATGAATTATCAAAGACACATTCACGAATGACACTGCATTGGCAGAACTGGAGCAGGCATGGTCAACTTATAGAGACCTGGGAAGTAAATGGAATAATAGGTAAGAGTACAATAAGACCTATTATGTATTCTCTAAGCTTAATGCTTAATGCTATCTTCTGGCTCTCAGTATTTGCAATAACTTGTTTGTCTTACATTGGAAGGAATACAGCTTGGAGGTCAGGCAGAAGAACTTTCTGAACTTCTTTCAAGGAAGGGAAAGTGAAAAATGCAGTTGGGTAGATGAGGGATTTTTTTTAGAGAAATAAAGAGTTTTAGAGACTAAAGAGACTTGAGAAGGTGGTGCTAGATTTGGGGGATTAGGTGTTTAAGGTAGGGAACTATAAATCCAAAAAGCCCTCTTGAACATCAAAGTATATAAGAAGGAGGGAAGTACAGAAGGGACATATAAAGCTCATATAGAGAATATGAATATTCACTTTTTTTTTTTTTGAGGTCCACTTTTTGTTTTGCAGGTTCCTTTTTCATTTATCTATTTTTTAAAAATGGGAGTACTTAGGACTTTTTCACTTTGTTCCTTCAATTTGATCTTCCTTTGTGTAACGAGAGTTTCTAAAAGTTAATTTAAAGGTCTTGCTTTTTTCCCTCAAAAGACCCATCTGGACATCAATGTGTAGGATCTCCAAGCATGAATCCCAAGTGTGACACAAATCAGGAATTTTTTTTTTTTTTTCCGATGCTGAAGTTCCAATGTTTTAGTCAAATGATGTGAAGAGCTGAATCATTAGAAAAGATCCTGATGCTGGGAAAGGAAGGAGAGAGGGATGACAGATGATGAGATCATTGATTTCATCACTGATTCAATGGATATGAGTTTGACCAAGCTCTGGGAGATGATGGTAAAGGACAGGGAAGCCTGACATCCTGCAGTTTGTGGGGTCACAAAGAGGACATGATTGAGCCACTGAACAAAAGTAAGAACAACCAACTCCACGCAGCTTTCCACTTAGAGTAAATTTTTACCAAGAACCCAATATCCATCCCTGGAGTGGGTACAGATGATATAGCCTTCATGGTCCAAAATGGCCATTCCCAAAGATAGCCAAAGAAAATAAACACTGTTGTTCTAAGTGGTAAGGATGGTATTTTTGAAAACTTTTATTTCCTGTCTCCCATAAAGCTAAGATACCTCTACAGACCTGCTAATCGTGGCGTAGGGCAAGTGATACTGAGATGGAATTCTATCAGAACTCAGAAAGGCTCAGAATGAGACACTTTATTAGGAAACTTTCCTGAGAGTTAGCATACTCAGACGTTGTCACTTAACACTTTGCCTTCTGGTTGTTTAGTTTCCAGGCACTGGTCCAACAACCTGCACCCCACAGTCTGTAAAAATCAGGGTGAGTACACTCTTCACTGGATCCAAGCCAACTTCCAGGAGACAAAATGAGATAGGAGATCCTTATCTGTATATTTTCTTTATGTTATTTTTAATGAATTAATTTACTTTAATTAGAGGCTAATTACTTTACAATATTGTGGTGGTTTTTGCCATACATAGATGTGAATCAGGGTATACATGTCTCTCTCCATCCTGAACACCCTCCTACCTCCCTCCCAACCCCTTCCCTCTGGGTTGTACCAGAGCACCAGCTTCCAGTACCATGCTTCATGCATTGAGCTTGCACAAGTTATCTATTTTACATAAGGTAATGCACATGTTGACTGGAGCCATGAAATTAAAAGACGCTTACTCCTTGGAAGGAAAGTTATGACCAACCTAGATAGCATATTGAAAAGTGGAGACATTGCTTTGCCAACAAAGGTCCATCTAGTCAAGGCTATGGTTTTTCCTGCGGTCATGTATGGATGTGAGAGTTGGACTGTGAAGAAGGCTGAGCGCCAAAGAATTGATGCTTTTGAACTGTGGTGTTGGAGAAGACTCTTGAGAGTTCCTTGGACTGCAAGGAGATCCAACCAGTCCATTCTAAGGGATATCAGCCCTGGTATTTCTTTTTCTTTTTTTGTTATTGTTGTATTATGCTGTGCTTCCCACCCGCCACCGCCCCCCCCCCGCCTTTTTACTTTTTTTTTAATTTAATTTTATTTTTAAACTTTACAATATTATATTAGTTTTGCCAAATATCGAAATGAATCCGCCACAGGTATACATGTGTTCCCCAACCTGAACCCTCCTCCCTCCTCCCTCCCTATACCATCCCTCTGGGTCGTCCCAGTGCACCAGTCCCAAGCATCCAGTATCGTGCATCGAACCTGGACTGGCGACTCATTTCATACATGATATTATACATGTTTCAATGCCATTCTCCCAAATCTTCCCACCCTCTCTCTCTCCCACAGAGTCCAAAAGACTGTTCTGTACATCAGTGTTTCTTTTTTTATATTTTTTTATTATTATTATTATTTTTAATTTTTATTCCTTTATTTCTCATGTGTTCCCCATCCTGAACCCTCCTCCCTCCTCCCTCCCCATACCATCCCTCTGGGTTGTCGCAGTGCACCAGCCCCAAGCATCCAGCATCGTGCATTGAACCTGGACTGGCATCTCATTTCATACATGACATTTCACATGTTTCAATGCCATTCTCCCAAATCTTCCCACCCTCTCCCTCTCCCACAGAGTCCATAAGCCTGTTCTATACATCAGTGTTTCTTTTGCTGTCTCGTACACAGGCTTATTGTTTCCATCTTTTGAAATCCCATATATATGCGTTAGTATACTGTATTGGTGTTTTTCTTTCTGGCTTACTTCACTCTGTATAATAGGCTCCAGTTTCATCCATCTCATTAGAACTGATTCAAATTTATTCTTTTTAATGGCTGAGTAATACTCCATTGTGTATATGTGCCATAGCTTTCTTATCCATTCATCTGCTGATGGACATCTAGGTTGCTTCCATGTCCTGGCTATTAGAAACAGTGCTGAGATGAACATTGGGGTACACGTGTCTCTTTCCCTTCTGGTTTCCTCAGTGTGTATGCCCAGCAGTGGGATTGCTGGATCATAGGCAGTTCTATTTCCAGTTTTTAAAGGAATCTCCACACTGTTCTCCATAGTGGCTGTATTAGTTTGCATTCCCACCAACAGGGTAAGAGAGTTCCCTTTTCTCCACACCCTCTCCAGCATTTATTGCTTGTAGACTTTTGGATCGCTGCCATTCTGACTGGCATGAAATGGTACCTCATAGTGGTTTTGATTTTCATTTCTCTGATAATGAGTGATGTTGAACATCTTTTCATGTGTTTGTTAGCCATTTGTATGTCTTCTTTGGATAAATGTCTATTTAGTTCGTTGGCCCATTTTTTGATTGGGTCATTTATTTTTCTGGAGTTGAGCTGTAGGAGTTGCTTGTATATTTTTGAGATTAGTTGTTTGTCAGTTGCTTCATTTGCTATTATTTTCTCCCGTTCTGAAGGCTGTCTTTTCACCTTGCTAATAGTTTCCTTAGTTGTGCAGAAGCTTTTAATTTTAATTAGGTCCCATTTGTTTATTTTTGCTTTTGTTTCCAATATTCTGGGAGGTGGGTCATAGAGGATCCTGCTGTGATGTATGTCGGAGAGTGTTTTGCCTATGTTCTCCTCTAGGAGTTTTATAGTTTCTGGTCTTACATTGAAATCTTTAATCCATTTTGAGTTTACTTTTGTGTATGGTGTTAGAAAGTGTTCTAGTTTCATTCTTTTACAAGTGGTTGACCAGTTTTCCCAGCACCACTTGTTAAAGAGATTGTCTTTAATCCATTGTATATTCTTGCCTCCTTTGTCAAAGATAAGGCATCCGTATGTGCGTGTATTTATCTCTGGGCTTTCTATTTTGTTCCATTGATCTATATTTTTGTCTTTGTGCCAGTACCATACTGTCTTGATAACTGTGGCTTTGTAGTAGAGCCTGAAGTTAGGTAGATTGATTCCTCCAGTTCCATTCTTTTTTCTCAAGATCACTTTGGCTATTCGAGGTTTTTTGTATTTCCATACAAATTGTGAAATTATTTGTTCTAGCTCTGTGAAGAATACTGTTGGTAGCTTGATAGGGATTGCATTTAATCTATAAATTGCTTTGGGTAGTATACTCATTTTCACTGTATTGATTCTTCCAATCCATGAACATGGTATATTTCTCCATCTATAAGTGTCCTCTTTGAAATCTTTCACCAGTGTTTTATAGTTTTCTATATATAGGTCTTCAGTTTCTTTAGGTAGGTATATTCCTAAGTATTTTATTCTTTCCATTGCAATGGTGAATGGAATTGTTTCCTTAATTTCTCTTTCTGTTTTCTCATTATTAGTGTATAGGAATGCAAGGGATTTCTGTGTGTTGATTTTATATCCTGCCACTTTACTATAATCATTGATTAGTTCTAGTAATTTTCTGGTGGAGTCTTTAGGGCTTTCTATGTAGAGGATCATGTCATCAGCAAATAGTGAGAGTTTACTTCTTCTTTTCCAATTTGTATTCCTTTTATTTCTTTTTCTGCTCTGATTGCTCTGGCCAAAACTTCCAAAACTATGTTGAATAGTAATGGTGAAGGTGGGCACCCTTGTCTTGTTCCTGACTTTAGAGGAAATGCTTTCAATTTTTCACCATTGAGGATAATGTTTGCTGTGGGTTTGTCCTATATAGCTTTTATTATGTTGAGGTATATTCTTTCTATTTCTGCTTTCTGGAGAGTTTTTAGCATAAATGGATGTTGAATTTTGTCAAAGGCTTTCTCTGCATCTATTGAGATAATCATATGGTTTTTATTTTCCAATTTGTTAATGTGGTGTATTACATTGATTGATTTGCGGATATGGAAGAATCCTTGCATCCCTGGGATAAAGCCCACTTGGTCATGGTTTATGATCTTTTTAATGTGTTGTTGGATTCTGATTGCTAGAATTTTGTTAAGGATTTTTGCATCTATGTTCATCAGTGATATTGGCCTGTAGTTTTCTTTTTTTGTGGGATCTTTGTCAGGTTTTGGTATTCAGGTGATAGTAGCCTCATAGAATGAGTTTGGAAGTTTACCTTCCTCTGCAATTTTCTGGAAGAGTTTGAGCAGAATAGCTCTTAGCAGAATAGCAGTTAGCTCTTCTCTAAATTTTTGGTAGAATTCAGCTGTGAAGCCGTCTGGACCTGGGCTTCTGTTTGCTGGAAGATTTTTAATTACAATTTCAATTTCCGTGCTTGTGATTGGTCTGTTAAGATTTTCTATTTCTTCCTGGTCCAGTTTTGGAAAGTTATACTTTTCTAAGAATTTGTCCACTTCTTCCACGTTGTCCATTTTATTGGCATATAATTGTTCATAGTAGTCTCTTATGATCCTTTGTATTTCTGTGTTGACTGCTGTGATCTCTCCATTTTCATTTCTAATTTTATTGATTTGACTTTTCTCCCTTTGTTTCTTGATGAGTCTGGCTAATGGTTTGTCAGTTTTAGTTATCCTTTCAAAGAAACAGCTTTTGGCTTTGTTGATTTTTGCTATGGTCTCTTTTGTTTCTTTTGCATTTATTTCTGCCCTAATTTTTTAAGACTTCTTTCCTTCTACTAACCCTGGGGTTCTTAATTTCTTCCTTTTCTAGTTGCTTTAAGTGTAGAGTTAGGTTATTTATTTGACTTTTTTCTTGTTTCTTGAGGTATGCCTGCTTTGCTATGAACTTTCCCCCTAGGACGGCTTTTACAGTGTTCCACAGGTTTTGGGTTGTTGTGTTTTCATTTTCATTTGTTTCTATGCAAATGTTGATTTCTTTTTTTATTTCCTCTGTGATTTGTTGGTTATTCAGCAGCGTGTTGTTCAGCCTCCATATGTTAGAATTTTTAATAGTTTTTCTCCTGTAATTGACATCTAATCTTACTGTATTTTGATCAGAAAAGATGCTTGGAATGATTTCTTTTTTTTTTTTTTTTTAATTTGCCAAGGATAGATTTATGACCCAGGATGTGATCTGTCCTGGAGAAGGTTCCATGTGTGCTTAAGAAAAAGGTGAAATTCATTGTTTTGGGGTGAAATGTCCTATGGATATCAATTAGGTCTAATTGGTCTATTGTATCATTTAAAGTTTGTGTTTCCTTGTTAATTTTCTGTTTAGTTGATCTATCCATAGGTGTCACCTGGTGCAGATTCCCTAGGACAAAATCAGATATATATATACTTAAGCTTTTAGAGAAGGAGAAGTTCCCATACCACAGGAAACCCTCTCAGAGGTTGATTCAGTGGGCCTCTTTGGAATCTCAGAGGGTGGTATAACCACCCTACACCACCATCTCAGAATTCAAGCCAAAAAAGCAATTATTAGTGGGGAATTGCCTCACAGTCTCATGTCCACCCACAGTGAGTGGGGGCTATGTACAGGGGCGCCCTCTGCATCTTCATCCTTAGAATAAAGATGGGGTTTGAATGCTCTACAGACACTCTGAGAAAACATGTAGCAGGCTGAAGCACATAATGCCAGAGAGAGAAAAATAAACAAAGAAAAGGAATGTTCCCATGGGAAGGCTCTACGACCACACTGTGACCCCTGACCTGCTTACAGAACGGACTATGCCCTAGTATTTACTGAAGGAGAGCAAGCTAGCTTTCATTATGGACCTCCCAGGAGGCAAAGATTCAGAATGTTGACAACCAGAGGCAGAAGGCCATAACATTTTAGGCCCAGGAGACTGTATCTCCCGCTAAGCTGTGAGTAGACTCTATCCATGAGCAGCCACTAACCATGACTTCCTGAGATCTGGGACAGTTTATAGCTGCCAAGAGTGTCATAACCTGAGAGCAACTCCTCTGAGGAGATGCACGGCCCACGATGCATGGGCTGTATCCTTGTGGAGTATCTGAGAAACTGACCAGAATGAACCTGAGCAGTGCACGAAAAACATGGTCCACCAGGAACTATGACATCACAGCTATCCTGAGAACCTGAGTGGCTCCCTGGAAGAGTGTACTCTGGAACATCCTGGAACCTGAGCAGCTTGCACCTGGAAAGTGCATTATTCAAAGAGCCCACCTGGGACTATGCTCTGGCAGAACACCAGGCCACTTTGGCCTCGGAAGAGCAGGAGATGCATGGCTCAACTGGGACTGGGCATTCATAGAACACCCAGAAATATGAGCAGCTTGGGCCTTGGAAGTGCAGGAGACAAAGAACCCACCTGGGACTGTGCCCCCAACAGAGAACTGGGGAGTCTGGACTGCTTGGGCCTGGGAAGAGCAAGAGATACATGGCTCAACTGGGGCTGGGCCTTCATACAACACCTGGGAATCTGAGCAGCTTGGACCTGGGAAGTGCAGGAGACACACGGAAAATCTGGTACTGCACGCCTAGCACAGGATGGACCCTAGGTAGTTTGGGCCTGGGAAGTGCATGAGATACATGGCCCTTCTGTAACAGTGCCCTCAAGGGACACCCAGGAGCTTGAGTGGCTGGATCTGAGAAGTGCACATCACCTTGGACTTTTGTAGACCCTGTGCTGTCCATTCACAACAAGGGCTCCCCACAAATACCAGTGGTATTTGTTTACAGTGTTCCTGCCTCTCCACAGCAAAACAGAGCAAATGACCCTGAATAAGGGTCTATTATCACATCTTCCTATCAGGGCTTAGATTAGACATTGAAGAGACTTGCAAGCAGAGGAGGCCAGCCTAAGTAAAGATAAGACAGGAGAACCACTCAAGAAGTGGCAGGTGCAACAGATTAAAATTAAGCAGTAAAATTGCATTTAAGGACAATTGTGGACTTTGAGAAAAAGTGCAAGCTAGAACAAGGGATAACATGACACTGAACTGACCCCAGAATATTTTTTCTAATTTTTGTGTTCGATTATGTTTCAGTTTATTTTGTATTGTACATTTGGGAGTTCAAATTCTAGTCTAGGTTTTTTAATTTTTGCTTTCTGGAATTTGTTATTCATTTTGTAGTATTAAGAGTCTATTTTTTAATATCCATTTTCACTCAGGGATTTGATTACAGGCTTAATTGCTCTCTTTCCTTTTGACTTTCTTTTCTCCTCCTGATCACCTCTATCTAGCTCTTCCCTCTTCTTTTCTATATATAATGCTGTGGATCTCTTTGAATGTCCAGGATGTGGAGTTATTTCACCACTAACATGGGGTTTTGTCTTCTGTGCAATGTTGATAGAGTAGTCTTGAGGTTACTGCAAGAGGGGGACCAAAAACCAGAGGCAAGTAGCTCAGCCCAGAACTTTGGATCATCATAGAACCCCTGGCCCCAGGGAAGAGTGATAGACAAGATCCCATCCAAAAGGATACATGCCTACACTGAAAGCAAGCTCCATCCAAGAGCAGCAAGCTCCAGTGCAAGACAACCCATGCTAATCTTCCAGCAAAACAAGAACATACTCAAGAAAATTAAAAGGCAGGCTAGTAAGTTCAGTCACTCAGTTGTGTCTGACTCTTTGCAGCCCCATGGACTGCAGCACACCAGGCCTCCCTGTCAATCACCAACTCCCAAAGTTGACTCAACTCATGTCCACTGAGTCAGTGATGCCATCCAACCATCTCATCCTCTGTCATACCTTTCTCCTGTGTACCCCAATCTCTCCCAGCATCAGGGTCATTTTAAATAAGTCAACTCTTCACATCTGGTGGCCAAATTATTGGAATTTTAGCTTCAGAATCAGTTCTTCCAATGAATATTCAGGACTGATCTCCTTTAGGATGGACTTGTGGGATCTCCTAGAAGTACAAGGGCCTCTCAAGAGACTTCTCCAACAATACAGTTCAAAAGCATCAATTCTTTGATGCTCAACTTTCTTTATAGTCCAACTCTCACATCCATACATGACTACTAGAAAATCCATAGCTTTGACTAGACAGACCTCTGTCGGCAAGATAATGTCTCTGTTTTTTAATATGCTGTCTAGGTTGGTCATACCTCTCCTTCCCAGAAGTAAGCATCTTTGAATTTCATGGCTTCAATCACCATCTGCAGTGATTCTGGAGCCCTTCAAAAGAAAGTAAAAAACTGATTGCCCATCAATTTGCCATAAAGTGGTGGGATCGGATGCCATGATCTTAGTTTTCAGCTTTAAGCCAACGTTTCACTTTCCTCTTTTGATTTCATTAAATGACTCTTTAGTTCTTCCCTTTCTGCCATAAGGGTGGTGTCATCTGCATATCTGAGGTTTTTTCTCCTGGAAAACTTGATTCCAGCTTGTGCTTCATCCAGCACAGTGTTTCTCATGAGGTACTCTGCATAGAAGTTAAATAAGCAGAGTGACAATATACAACTTTGACATATTCATTATCCTACGTGTAGCCAGTCATTCCATGTCCCGTTCAAACTGCTGCTTTCCGACCTGCATAGAGGCTTCTCAAGAGGCAGGTCAGCTGCTCTGGTATTCCCATCTCTTTCAGAATTTCCCAACGTTTATTGTAATCCACACAGTGAAAGTCTTTGGAATAGTCAATAAAGCAGAAGTAGATATTTTTCTGGAACTCCCTTGCTTTATTGATGATCCAGCGGATGTTGGCCATTTGATCTCTGTTTCCTCTGACTTTTAGAAAACCAGCTTGAACATCTTGAAGTTTACGGTTCATGTATTGTTGAAGCATGGCGTGGAGAATTTTTAGCATTACTTTACTAGCATGTGAGATAAGCGCAATTGTGCTGTAGTTTGAGCATTCTTTAGCATTACCTTTCTTTGGGGTTGGAATGAAAACTGATCTTTTCCAGTCCCTATCCACTGCTGAGTTTTCCTAATTTGCTGACATATGGAGTGTGGCAGTGCCATAGCATAATCTTTTAGGATTTGAAATAGCTCAACGGCAATTCTATCACTTCCACTAACTTTGTTCATAGTGATGCTTCTTAAGGCCCACTTGACTTCACATTCCAAGATGTCTGGACTTAGGTGAGTGATCACATCATGATTAT
This sequence comes from Bos taurus, assembly GCF_002263795.3. Lineage (NCBI taxonomy): Eukaryota > Metazoa > Chordata > Mammalia > Artiodactyla > Bovidae > Bos > Bos taurus. Next base: position 58,075,075 of record NC_082638.1, on the reverse strand, counting down.
TGGGTTGTGAAGATCTTTTATGTACAGTTCTTCTGTGTAATCTTTGCCCACTGTTCTTAATATCTTCTGCTTCTGTTAGGTCCATACCATTTCTGTCCTTATTGTGCCCATCTTTGCACGAAATATTCCTTTGGTATCTCATGTTTTCTTGAAGTTATCTCTAGTCTTTCCCATTCTATTGCTTTCCTCTATTTCTTTGCAATGATCACTAAGGAAGGCTTTCTTATCTCTCCTTGCTATTCTTTGCAACTCTGTATTCAAATGGCTATATCTTTCCGTCTCTCCTTTGCCTTTCACTTCTCTTCATTTCACAGGTATTTGTAAGGCTTCCTCAGGCACCCATTTTGAGTTTTCTCATTTCTTTTTCTTGGGGATGATCTTGATACCTGTCTCCATCCATGGTTCATCAGGCACTCTATCAGACCTAGTCCCTTAAATTTATTTCTCACTTCCACTGTATAATCATAAGGGATTTGATGTAGGCAATTCCTGAATGGTCTAATGGTTTTCCTTACTTTCTTCAATTTAAGTCAATATGTGGAAATAAGGATTTCCTGATCTGAGCCACAATCAGCTCCTGGTCTTGTTTTATGCTCTCTAGGAGGAGTAAGCCTCTTTTAATTTCATGGCTGTAGTCACTATCTGCAGTGATTTTGTAGCCCCCCACCACCCCCAAAATAAAGTCTGCCACCATTTCCACTGTTTGTGTATCTATTTTCCATGAAGTGATGGGGCAGGACGCCATGATTTCAGTTTTCCTAATAGAGCTTTAAGCCTACTTCTTCACTTTCCTCTTTCATTTTCATCAAGAGATTGTTAGTTTCTCTTCACTTTCTGCCATAAGGGTGGTGTCATCTGCATATCTGAAGTTATTGACATTTCTCCTGGCAATCCTGATTCCAGTTTGTGTTTCTTCCAGCCCAGCATTTCTCTGCATAGAAGGTAAATAAGCAGTGAGACAATATGTAGCCTTGAGGTACTCCTTTTCCTATTTGGAACTGGTCTGTTATTCAATGTCCAGTCCTAACTGTTGCTTCCTGACCTGCATACAGGCTCCTCAAGAGGCAGGTCCGGTGGTCTGGTATTCCCATCTCTTTCAGAATTTTCCACAGTTTATTTTGATCCACACAGTCAAAGGCTTTTGCAGAAGTAGATGTTTTTCTGGAACTTGCTTGTTTTTTCAAAGATCCATCAGATGTTGGGAATTTGATCTCTGGTTCCTCTGTATTTTCTAAAACAAGCTTGAACATCTGGAAGTTAACACTTGATGTATTGCTGAAGCCTGGCTTGGAGAATTTTGAGCATTACTTTGCTAGCATGTGAGATGACTGCAACTGCAGGGTAGTTTGAGCATTCTTTGGCATTGCCTTTCTTTGAGATTGGAATGAAAACTTATCTTTTCCAGTCCCGAGCCACTGCTGAGACTTTCAAATATCCTGGCATATTGAGTGCATCACTTCCACAGCATCATCTTCTAGGATTTGAAATAACTCAACTGGAATCAAAGCCATAATAGAACGCCCTAATTCTCTAATAGACACTGCATTGCCTCTCAGAAAAAAATGAGATCCACAGCCATCTTCTATAACAACAACAAAATAATTCCCTCAACTAGAAAACCTTCACAATCCACTGGTCCTACCACATTCACTGGGAGGAGTCTACCCAATTAATAGCAATGATGACTCTCCCGTTTGTAGAAAATAGACCTCAAAGACAGCCATCTAAACAACATGAAAAGACAGAGACATATCCAGCAGGTGAAGGAACACAATAAAAATCAACAAATCAATGAAAGAGGAGGAGGTAAGAAGTCCACAGGAAAAACAATTCAGCATAATAATAGTCAAAGTCTTGGAAATAAATGGAGCTACAGATAAATAGATTTTAGACATGTATTGAGAAGATTAAAGGGGTGTTTTAAAAGGACCTAGAAGAAGTAATGAATAGTCCATCAATAATGAACAATGCAATAACTGAGATAGAAATCACTCTGTACAACAAAAACAGTAGAGTAACTGAGTCAGAAGAAGGACTAAGTGAGCTGGAAGATAGAATGTTGGAAATAAATGAAGCAGAACAGGAAAAAAAAATAGAGAAATGAAGACAGCCTTAGAGACTTCTGGGACATTGTTAAATGCCCCACATTTAAAGCATAGGTTTCCCAGAGAAAGAAGACAAAAGGAAAGGGCATGAGAAAATATTTGAGGAGAAAATAGTGAAAAACTTCCCTGAAATAGGAAAGGGAATAGACATCTAAGATGAAAAACCCCAGAGTGTCCCACAGGGATAAATCCAAGACAAAACATATCAAAGTACACATTAATAAAAATAAAAACAAACAAATAAATATACACAGTGAACAAATATTCAAGAAAACAAAGGAATAACAACAAATAACATAGACAGGAATGCCCATAAGGATAACAGCTGATCTTACCCTAGAAACTCATCAGCTTAGAAAGGAATGGCAAGATATACTTAAAGTGATGAAAGGCAAAAACATACAGCCAAGATTACTCTATTCAACAAGGATAGCATTCTAATTCAAAAGAGGAATCAAAAGCTTAACAGAAAAACAAAAGCAATTAGAATTCAGAACCACCAAACCAGCACTTCAGGAAATGCTGAAGGATCTTATCTAGATTGGAAACAGAAAAGCTTTACAAAATAAATCCACAAAAATATATAGTAAATGGTAACAAGATCATACTTAGCAACAACTACCTTAAACATAAATGGGCTAAAAGCTCCAGTGAAAATACAGAGACTGGCTGAATGAATACAAGAATATACTGTCTGCAAGAAAACCACCTCATAACTAGGGACACATACAGAGTGAAAGTGATGACCAGGAAAAAGCTATTTTGTGAAAATGGAGAGCAAAAGAAAGTGGGAGAAGCAACACTCATATCAGATAAGTGGACTTTAATCAGAGTCCACTATAGGAGACAAAGAAGGTTGCATTACCTAATAATCAAGGTATCAATCCAAGAAGAAGCTATATGCACCCCATGTAGAAGCACCTCAATACAAGAGACAAATGCCAACAACTATTAGAGCAGAAATAGACACTAACCAATAGTATTGGGTGATTTTAATACTCCACTCATAACATGGACAGATCATCCAGACAGAACACCAATAAGGAAAACTCATGTTTTAGATGATACATTAGACCAGTTTGACCTAATTGATATCTACAGGACATCCCACCCCAAAAGAACAGATTTCACCATTTTCTCCTTATTCTCAAGTGCAAATGGAACATTATCTTAGGACAGATCACATCCAAGATCACGTCTAACCTTGGTAAACTTCAAAAAATTGTAATATTTTCAAACATATTTTCTGATCACAATGTTGTTAGATCAGATATCAACTACAGAAGAAAAAAATAGAGGAAACACAAATAATTTGGGGGCTAAACAGCTGCTACTGCTAAGTCACTTCAGTCGTGTCCGATTCAGTGCGACCCCATAGATGGCAGCCCACCAGGCTTCCCCGTCCCTGGGATTCTCCAGCAAGAACACTGGAGTGGGTTGCCACTTACTTCTCCAATGCATGAAAGTGAGAAGTGAAAATGAAGTCTCTCAGTCGTGTCCGACTCTTAGCGACACCATGGACTGCAGCCTTCCAGGCTCCTCCGTCCATGGGATTTTCCAGGCAAGAGTACTGGAGTGGGGTGTCATTGCCTTCTCCAAAACAGAAGAAAATTCAAATTTGAATTCAATAAAATTCAGAGATTTTTATGAAAAAAAAAAAAAAACTCTGCCAAAGTAGTCATAAATGGAACATACCTCAACATAATCAAATATGTTGATATGACATATTATGACTTAATATGACAAAACCACTTCATACATTATTGTCAATAATAAAAAACTTGAAACATTTCCTTTAAAATCAGCATTAAGACAAGGGGGCCTATACTCATCGCTACTAGTTTTGGAAATTCTAGCCACACCTTTCAAAGAAGAAAAAGATATAAAAAGAATCCTGATTGGAAAAGAAGAGGTAAAACTCTTTATATTTGCACATGACATTATCCTTTACACAGAAAACCCAAGAGATGCCACCAGAAAATTACTGGAGTTAATCAATGAATAGGGGAAATGTGCAGGGTATAAAATTAATACACAGAAACCCTTATATTCCTATACACTAACAATGAAAATTCAGAAAGAGAAATTAAGGAATAATTCTGTTCATCATTGCAATGAAAGGAATAAAATAACTAGAAATAAATTTGCATAAAGAGACAAAGGGCTTCACTGATAGCTCAATTGGTAAAGAAGCTACCTTCAGTGTAGGAGACTCCTGTTCAATTCCTGGGTCAGGAAGATCCCCTGAAGAAGGGATAGGCTACGCACTATAGTATTCTTGGGCTTCCCTTGTGGCCCACCACGTGAAGAATCCTCCTGCAATGTGTGAGACCTGCACACCATGTGTTTGAGCCTTGGGTTGGGAAGATCCTCTGTAAAAGGGAAAGGCTACCCATTCCAGTATTCTGGCCTGGAGAATTACAAATTCCATACACTGTATGATCCATGGGATTGCAAAGAGTCAGACATGACTAAGAAACTTTCACTTTCCCAGAGAGATAAAAAATAAGCACTGATGAAAGAAAGCAAAACACATATAGATGGAGAAACATACCATGTTCTTGGATTGGATTAATTGATATAGCTAAAATGAGTATACCACCCAAAACAATCAATAGATTCAATGCAGTACCTACAATATTTTTCATAAAACTAGAACAAATTATTTTATGATTTGCATGGAAACACATAAGACTTTGAAGAGCCAAAGCAATTTTGAGAAAGAAGAATGGAACTAGAAGAGTCAAACTTTCTGATAAGACTACACCACAAAGATATCAAGAGAGTATGAAACTTGCACAAACATAGAAATATAGACCAATGGAACAAAATATAAAGTCCAAAGATAAATTCATGCACCCATTATCTTTGACAATGGAGGCAAAAGTATGCAACAGAAAAATATATTTTCTTCAAAAAGTGTTATTGGGAAAACTGGACAGCTATGTGTAGAAACTAGAACACTATCTAACATCATGTTGAAAATAAACTCAAAATGGATTACAGATGTAAATGTAAGACCAGAAAATATAAAACCCTTAGAGTAAAACATAGGTATAACCACCCTAAAATAAGACACAGCAAGATCCTCTACCACCCATTGCCTAGAGTAAAGGAAATAAAAACAAAAAACAAAAAAAGGAAACTAATTAAGCTCTATAGCTTGTGTACAATGAAGAAACTATAATTAAGGTGACTATGTAGCCTTCAGTTTTATGTGATTATGGTTTCAGCGTGTCTGTCCTCTGATGCCCTCTTGCAACACCTACCATCTTATTTGGGTTTCTCTTACCTTGGTCATGGGGTATCTCTTCACGGCTGCTCCAGCAAAGCGCAGCCATTGCTCCTTACCTTGGATGAGGGGTATCTCCTCACGGCACCTATCCTGAAATTGAACGTGGAATAGCTCCTCTAGGCCCTCCTAGCCCACGCAGCCACCTCTCCTTGGGCCTGGGGTTACTTATCTCAGCTGCTGCCCCAGCTTTGGATGTGGGGTAGCTGCTCTTGGCTGCTCCTGTGCTGTCGCAGCCTTGCACTGTCCGCCACAGCCTCTGACCTCTGACACGGTTTAGCTCCTCCCTGCTGCGCCCCTGACCTCTGACATGGGTTAGCTCCTCTCGGCTGCTGCCCCTGACCTCGGACATGGGGTAGCTCCTCTGGGCTGCTCCTGTGCTGTTGCAGCCTTGCAATCTTGGCCACCGTCCCTGACCTTGGACATGGGGTAGCTCTTCCCTGCCACCGCCCCTGACCTTGGACGTGGGGTACCCTCTCGGCCGTGCTCTGTGCGCCATTGCAACCGCCGGTGCTCTGTGCCATGCCCATGGGGCCACCCAAGATGGACGAGTCATGGTGGAGAGGTTTGACAGAATGTGGTCCACTGGAAAAGGGAAAGGCAAACCACTTCAGTATTCTTTCTTTGAGAAACCCATGAACAGTATGAAAAGGCAAAATGATAGGATAATGAAAGAGAAACTCCCCAGGTCAGTAGGGGCCCAATATGCTACTGGAGATCAGTGGATTACTAACTCCAGAAAGAATGAAGGGATGGAGCCAAAGCAAAAAAAAAAAAAAAATACCCAGTTGTGGATGTGACTGGTGATAGAAGCAAGGTCCAATCCTGTAAAGAGCAATATTGTATAGGAACCTGGAATGTCAGGTCCATGAATCAAGGCAAATTGGAAGTGGTCAAACAAGAGATAGCAAGAGTGAACATCAACAGTCTAGGAATCAGCGAACTAAAATGGATTGGAATGGGTGAATTTAACTCAGATGACCATTTATATCTACGACTGTGGGCAGAAATCCTTTAGAGGAAATGGAGTAGCTATCATGATCAACAAAAGAGTAAAAAATGCAGTACTTGGATGTAATCTCAAAAATGATAGAATGTTCTCTGTTCATTTCCAAGGCAAACCATTCAATATCACAGCAATCCAAGTCTAGGCCCCAATCAGTAACGCTGAAGAAGCTGAAGTTGAATGGTTCTATGAAGACCTATGAGACCTTTTAGAACTAATAATCAAAAAAAGATGTCCTTTTCATTATAGGGGACTGGAATGCAAAAGTTGGAAGTCAAGAAACACCTGGAGTAACAGGCACATTTGGCCTTGGAATACAGAATGAAGCAGGGCAAAGACTAATAGAGTTTTGCCAAGAAAATGCACTGGTCATAGCAAACACCCTCTTCCATCAACACAAGAGAAGACTCTACACATGGACATCACCAAATGTTCAACACCGAAATCAGATTGATATTCTTTGTAGCCAAAGATGGAGAAGCTTTATACTGTCAACAAAAACAAGACCAGGAGCTGACTGTGGCTCAGATCATGAACTCCTTATTGCCAAATTCAGACTTAAATTGAAGAAAGTAGGGAAAACCACTAGATCATTCAGGTATGACCTAAATCAAAATTACTTATGATAATACAGTGGAAGTGAGAAATAGATTTAATGGAGTAGATCTGATAGATAGAGTGCCTGAAGAACTATGGACAGAGGTTCGTGACATTATACAGAAGACAGGGATCAAGACCTTCCCCATAGAAAAGAACTGCAGAAAAGCAAAATGGCTGTCTGAGGAGGCCTTACAAATAGCTGTGAAAAGAAGAGAAGCAAAAAGCAGAGGAGAAAAGGAAAGATATAAACATTTGAATGCAGAGTTCCAAAGAATAGCAAGAAGAGATAAGAAAGCTTTCCTCAGCGATCAACGCAAATAAATAAGGAAAACAAGAGAATGGGAAAGACTAGAGATCTCTTCAAGAAAATTAGAGATACCAAGGGAACAGTTGATGCAAAGATGGGCTCGATAAAGGACAGAAATGTTATGGACCTAACAGAAACAGTAGATATTAAGAAAAGGTGGCAGGAATACACAGAAGAACTGTAGAAAAAAAAAAAAAAAAAACCTTCTGCACAACAAAGGAAACTATAAGCTAGGTGAAAAGACAACCTTCAGAATGGGAAAAATAATAGCAAAAGAAGCAACTGAAAAACAACTAATCTCAAAAATATACAAGCAACTCCTATAGCGCAATTTCAGAAAAATAAACGACCTAATCAAATAATGGGCCAAAGAACTAAATAGATATTTCTCCAAAGAAGACATACAGATGGCTAGCAAACACATGAAAAGATGCTCAACATCACTCATTATCAGAGAAATGAAAATCAAAACAACAATGAGGTACCATTTCATGCCAGTCAGAATGGTTGCGATCCAAAAGTCTACAAGCAATACATACTGGAGACGGTGTGGAGAAAAGAGAACCCTCTTACACTGTTGGTGGGAATGCAAACTAGTATAGCCACTATGAAGAACAGTGTGGAGATTCCTTAAAAAACTGGAAATAGAACTTTCTTATGACCCAGCAATCCCACTGCTGGGCATACACACCAAGGACACGAGACTTGAAAGAGACATGTGTTCCCAAATGTTCATCGCTGCACTGTCTCTAATAGCCAGGACATGGAAGCAACCTACATGACCATCAGCAGACGAATGGATAAGAACCCCAATGTTCATTGCAGCACTGTTTATAATAGCCAAGACATGGAAGCAACCTAGATGTCCATCAGCAGATGAATGGATAAGAAAGCTGTGGTACATATACACAATGGAGTATTACTCAGCCATTAAAAAGAATACATTTGAATCAGTTTTAATGAGGTGGATGAAACTGGAGCCTATTATACAGAGTGAAGTAAGCCAGAAGGAAAAACATAAATACAGTATACTAACGCATATATATAGAATTTTGAAAGAGGGTAACAATAACCCGGTGTGCGAGACAGCAAAAGAGACACTGATGTATAGAACAGTCTTATGGACTCTGTGGGAGAGGGAGAGTGTGGGAAGATTTGGGAGAATGGCAATGAAACATGTAAAATATCATGTAGGAAACGAGTTGCCAGTCCAGGTTCGATGCACGATGCTGGATGCTTGGGGCTGGTGCACTGGGACGGCCCAGAGGGATGGTATGGGGAGGGAGGAGGGAGGAGGGTTCAGGATGGGGAACACATGTATACCTGTTGTGGATTCATTTTGATATTTGGTGAAACTAATACAATTATGTAAAGTTTAAAAATAAAATAAAATTAGAAAAAAAAGAAAGCTGTGGTACATATACACCATGGAGTATTACTCAGCCATTGAAAATAATACATTTGAATCAGTTCTAATGAGATGGATGGAACTGGAATCTATTATACAGACTGAAGTAACCCAGAAACAAAAACACCAATACAGTATACTAATGCATATATATGAAATTTAGAAAGATGGTAATGATAACCCTGTACGTGAGACAGCAAAAGAGACGCAGATGTATAGAACAGTCTTTTGGACTCTGGGAGAGGGAGAGGGTTGGATGATTTGGAAGAATGGAATTGAAACATGTATAGTATCATATATGAAACAAATCACCAGTTCAAGTTCGATGCAGGATACTGGTTGCTTGGGACTGGTTGCACGATACTGGTACACTGGGATGACCCAGAGGGATGGTACATGGTGGGAGAAAGGAGAGGGGTACGGGATGGGAACACATGTATACCTGTGGTGGATTCATGTTGATGTATAGCAAAACCAAAACAATATTGTAAAGTAATTAAACTACAATTAAAATAAATATATTTATGTTAAAAATTAAAAGATCTTCACGACCAAGATAATGACGATGGTATGATCATTCACCTAGAGCCAGACATCCTGGAATGTGATGTCAAATGGGCTTTAGAAAGCATCACTATGAACAAAGCTAGTAGAGGTGATGGGATTCCCATTGAGCTATTTCAAATCCTGAAAGATGATGCTGTGAAAGTGCTGCACTCAATATGCCAGCAAATTTGGAAAACTCAGCAGTGACCACAGGACTGGAAAATGTCAGTTTTCATTCCAATCCCAAAGGAAGGCAATGCCAGAAAATGAGCAAACTACCACACAATTGCACTCATCTCACACGCTAGTAAAGTAATGCTCAAAATTCTCCAAGCCAAGCTTCAACAATATATGAACCATGAACTTCCATATGTTCAAGCTGGTTTTAGACAAGGCAAAGAAACCAGAGACCAAATTGCCAACATCCGCTGGATCATCAAAAAAGCAAGAGAGGTTCAGAAAGCATCTAATTCTGTTTTATTGACTGTGCGAAAACCTTTGACTGTGTGGACCACAATAACCTGTGGAAAATTCTGAAAGAGATGGGATTACCAGAGCACCTGAACTGCCTTGGATAAACTTATATGCAGGTCAGGAAGCAACAGTTAGAACTGGACATGGAACAACAGACTGTTTCTAAATAGGAAAAGGAGTACATCAAGGCTGTATAATGTCACCCTGCTTATTTAACTTGTAGGCAGAGTACATCATGAGAAATGCTGGGCTGAAAGAAGCACAAGCTAGAATCAAGATTGCCAAGAGAAATATCAATAACTTCAGATTTGGAGATGAAATCACCCTTATGGCAGAAAGTGCAGAGGAACAAAAAAGCCTCTTGAGGAAAGTGATGGTGGAGAGTGGAAAAAGTTGACATAAAGCTCAACATTCAGAAAACGAAGATCATGGCATCTGGTCCCGTCACTTTATGGGAAATAGATAGGTAAACAGTGGAAACAGTGTCAGAATTTTTTGGGGGGGCTGCAGATGGTGACTGCAGCCATGAAATTAAAAGATGCTTACTCCTTGGAAGAAAAATTATGACCAACCTAGATAGTATATTGAAAAGCAGACACATTACTTCGCCAACAAATGTCTGTCTAATCATGGCTATAGTTTTTCCAGTGGTCATGTATGGATGTGAGAGTTGGACTGAGAAGAAAGTTGAGTGCCAGAGAACTGATGCTTTTGAACTGTGGCGTTGGAGAAGACTCTTGAGAGTCCTTTGGAGTCCAAGGAGATCCAACCAGTGCATTGTGAAGGAGATCAATCCTGGGGTCTCTTTGGAAGGACTGATGCTAAAGATGAAACTCCAGTACTTTGGCCACCTCACGTGAAAAGTTGACTCATTGGAAAAGACTCTGCTGCTGGGAGGGATTGGGGGCAGGTGGAGAAGGGGATGACAGAGGATGAGATGGCTGAATGGCATCACTGACTCAATGGAAATGAGTCTGAGTGAACTCCGGGAGTTCGTGATGGACAGGGAGGCCTGGTGTGCTGTGATTAATGGCGTTGCAAAGAGTCGGACACGTCTGAGTGACTGAACTAAACTGAACTATAGCCTTCAGAATTGGGAGAAAATAATAACAACTGGAAAACTAACAAAAAAATTAATCTCCAAAATATGCAAGCTGCTCATGTATCTCAATACTCAGCTACAAATACTACTCAGAAAAACAAACCAAAGAAGATATACAGATTACTAAGAAACAGAAAAGCTGCTCAGCATCACTTATCATAAAAGAAGTGCAAATCAAAACCACATTGAGGTATCATTTCACACTGGTCAGATTAGCCATGATTAAAATGTCTACAATGTAATTGCTGTAGAGGCTGTGGAGTAGAGGGAACCTTTTTAAATTGTTGATGGGAATGCAAACTGGCACAACCATTATAGAGTACTTTGAGGAAACTCCTTAGAAAGTTGAAAATAGAAGTGCCATATGACCCAGCAATCCCATTCTTGGGCATGAACCTCAAGGAAACTAGAATTGAAAGAAACACAGTGTTCTAGTGTTTATTGAAGCACTGTTTACAATAGCTAGGACGTGGAAGTGACCAAGAGGTCCATCAGCAGATGAATGATTAAGGACATTTTGCTACATATGCATATGAAATATTACTCAATAATAAGAAGTCATGCATTAGAGTCAGTTCTAATGAGGTGGAATTGCGTGAAACCTATTACACACAGTGAAGGAAATAAGAAAGAGAAAGACAAAGCTGTATATTAATTCATATATGTGGAATTTAGAAAGATGGCCTATATGCAGGCCAGGAGAAGAGACAAATATCTAAAGAATAGACTTTTGGACTCAGTGAGAGAAGGTGAAGATGAAGATTTGAGAAAATAGCATTTAAATGTGTACAGTGCTATATGTAAAAAATAGATGACCAGTGTGAGGTTTTATAACATGGGTGCTATATAATACCCATGTCACAACTTCTGAACTTGCAATCTAATACATGCATCAACCACCAATGAGCCCACATTCTAGTGCACATTATGCATGTTCTGAGCTTGCAGCCTGGAGCCCTCATTTTGCCCCTTCCCACCCCACGATCCAGGGTAGGCTCATAGTAACTGCTGAATTTTCACTTTCGGGGAGGCATCACAAATTTATTAAACCCACATTCTAGTGCAAACATGCTGCATCTTGAACCTGAACTCTGGAGCAGGCATCTTGCCACTACTAATACTGTTTATCATCATCTACTCTTTCACTGTCGTGACATGCTTCCGTTGCTTCTTCATTTCCTCTGGTCAACACACTGAGTCATTTATCACCATCCAGTGTTTACTTCAGTCCTGTAACCTGTTTCGAGTGCTTGTTCAACCCACTCTAGGTCAAATATATCTAATATTCAATCCTGCGACAGGTTAAGTGTTTCTTCATCCTCCTCTGTTTAAACACACTGTAATTTACCACCCTTTGCGTTTCAGTTCTGTGACATGCTTCTATCCACTCCAGGTCTAACAGAGTCAGTAGGTTATCATCATCCAATGTTTTAACTGTGGAACATTCCACAAGTCTTCTTCATGCACCCCATGCCAAACATACCCAGTAGCTTATCACCATCCCGTGTTTCAGTGCAGTGACATGATGTAAGTGTTTCTTCATTTTCTCCAGGTAAAGCACTCTCAATAGTTTGTCCCCAATGTTTCACCTGTGACATGATTCTTCTTAATTTATTTAGTTGGCTGTGTTGGGTCATAGTTGTGTCATGTAAGATAGTCCTTGAGACAAGCCAACTCTCACCATGGCATGCAGTCTCTGGAGTGTGAGAACTTCAGTATTTGCAGCTGTGCAGGTTTAGTTACTCTGTAGCATATGGGATCTTAGTTTCCCAGTCAGGGATTGAACCTTCATCCCCTACACTTCAAGGTGGATGCTTAACCACTGAACCACCAGGAAAGACCCCGTGACATGCTTTAAGTGCTTGCTTTTACACTCTATATCAAAAAGACACATTGTTTGATGGGATTATATCACCATCCAGGGTTGCAAAGATTTGGCATGCTTCAAGAACTTCTTCATCCACATTGGTCAAATACAACCAGGTGTTTATCACCATGCAGCACCATTCCATACAATGTGCTTCCTCATTGATTACTCGTTGAACACTTCCAATAGATTATCATGACCTACTGTTTCAGTGCAGTGACACCTCAAGTTATTCTTCACACCCTGGGTCAAACACATCCAGTTGTATATCTCCATCCAGTGTTTCACTGCTGTGACATGCTTTTAGTGTTTCTTTAATCACCCCAGGTCAAACGTACTCAGTAGCTTATCATTATCCACACTTTAAAGAGGTGATTCAGCCGCATCTTGGCCCACCTGAGCTAAAATAGACTCATCAGCTTATCACTTCCTGCTTTTCACTGCTGTCACAAGTTCAAGTGCATATTTATCAAACACACCAGTAGTTTATCACCATCCAGTATTTCCAAGCTCTGACACAAACTGCTTTATCATCCAGACTATAAAAATACATCCAGTAGTTTATCAACGTCAGTGTTTCATTGCTGTGATGTGATTCAAGTGCCTATTCATCCACTCTCTGGAAATACACACACTGTAGTTTATTACCATACAGTGCTCAGTGCCTTGACATGTGACATGCTCCAAATGTTTCTTTGTCCACCTGGTGTCAAATACTCAATAGTTTATCAACATCTATATTTCAGCATATACTTCTTTGTCAATCCTGGCCCATCACTTCTAGGAGTTTACCACCCTTCAGGGTTTCAGTGCTGTGATATGCTTCATGTGCTTCATCGTCTCCTGTAAAACATACTCATTTGTGTATCATCATCCCGTATTCAGTAGAGTGATATGCTTCAAGTGCTTAATAGTCCACATCAGTCGAACGTTCCCAGCATTTTATCATTCACCAAGGTTTCAGGGCTGTAACTTCTGGCATATATTAGGTGTTTGTTTGACCCCCAGAGGTCAAACTCTACAAGTGTTTTTTCGCCATTCAGTCTATCAGTGCTGTGACATACACCAGTGATTCCTTATCTACTCTGGCTTAACACACACATCCATTCTTTCAGTGCTGATTAATTCACAAGGGCTTCCTCAACTATCCTGTTTCAAATACATACAGTCGTTTATCAACATCCAGTGTTTAAGTGCTGTGACACACTTCAGGTGCTTCTTTATTTACCCCTGATTAATGTTTTTCAGTCACACAGCCATGTCCAGCTCTTTGCAACCCCATGAACTACAGCACACCAGGCTTCCCTGTCCTTCACTATCTCCTGGAATTTGCTCAAATTCATGCCCATTGAGACAGTTATGCCAACAGTCAACCATTTTATTCTCTGTCACACCCATCCCCACCTGCTTACAATCTTACCCAGCATTAGTGTCTTTTCTAATGATTTGGCTCTTTGCATCAGGTGGCCAAAGTATTGCAACTTCAGCATCAGTCCTTCCAATTAGTAGTCAGTGTTGATTCCCTTTAGGACTGACTGGTTTGAACCCTTTGCAGTTCAAGGGACTCTTGAGTCCCTTGAGTCTTCTCCAGCACCACAGTTCTAAAACATCAATTATTTGGCATTCAACCTTCTTTATGGTTCAGATCTCACATCCATGCACGACTACTGGGTAAAATCATACCTTGATTATATGGACCTTTGCCAGAAAAGTGATGTCTCTGGTTGCATATGCTGTCTAGGTTTGTCATAGCTTTTGGTCCAAGAAGCAAGTGTCTTTGAACTTCATGGCTTCAGGTACCATGCACAGTGATTTTGGAACTACAAAAATAAAAATCTGTCACAGTTTCCCTTGCGTCTTAATCTATTTGCTATCAAATACTTTGGCCATCTCACGTGAAGAGTTGACTCATTGGAAAAGACTCTGATGCTGAGAGGGATTGGGAGCAGGAGGAAAAGGGTATGACAGAGGATGAGATGGCTGGATGGCATCACTGACCCGATGGACATGAGTCTGAGTAAACTCCGGGGGTTGGTGATGGACAGAGAGACCTGGCATGCTGCAATTCATGGGGTCACAAAGAGTTGGACATGACTGACTGAACTGAACTGGACTGATGGGACTGGATGACATGATCTTAGTTTATTGAATGTTGAGGTTTAAGCCAGCTTTTTTTAATCCCCACTTTCATCTCAGCAAGGAGCTCTAATTCCTATTCTGCTTTCTGTCATCTGCATGTCTGAGTTTGATATTTCTCCCAGAAATTTTGATTCCAGCTTGTGCTTCTTCCAGTCTGACATTTTGCATGATATACTCTGCATGTAAGTTCAAAACAGCCTTGATGTACTCCTTTACCAATTCTGAACAAGTCCATTGTTCATGCCTGATTCTGTTACTTCTTGACCTGCATACAGGTTTCACAGGAACCAGGTAATGTGGATAAGTATATATATCTCTTTAAGAATTTTCCACATTTATAGTGACCCTCATATGCAAAGTCTTTAGCACAGTGAATGAAGCAGAAGTAGATCATTTTCTGGAATTCCATGCTTTTTCTATGATCCAGTGAATGTTGGCAATTTGATCTCTGATTCCTCTGTGTTTCCTAACCCTATTTGTACATTTGAAAGTTCTCAGTTCACATATTGTTGAAAACTAGATTGAGGAATTTTGAGCATTACATTGCCAGCATATGAAATGAGCACGATTATGCAGTAGTTTGAGCATTCCACCACAATTCCCCTCTTTGGGATCAGAGTGAAACTGACCTTTTCCTGTCCTGTGGTCATTGATGATTTTTCCAAATTTCCTGGCACATTGAGTGCAGCATTTTAACAACATTATTGTTATTGTTTTAATTTGAAATAGATCAGATCAGTCGCTCAGTCGTGTCTGACTCTTTGCGACGCCATGAATCGCAGTACGCCAGGCCTCCCAGTCCATCACCAACTTCCAGAGTTCACTGAGACTCTCATCCATAGAGTCAGTGATGCCATCCAGCCATCTCATCCTCTGTCGTCCCCTTGTCCACCTGCCCCCAATCCCTCCCAGCATCAGAGTCTTTTCCAATGAGTCAACTCTTCGCATGAGGTGGCCAAAGTACTGGAGTTTCAGCTTTAGCATCATTACTTCCAAAGAAATCCCAGGGCTGATCTCCTTCAGAATGGACTGGTTGGATCTCCTTGCAGTCCAAGGGACTCTCAGGAGTCTTCTCCAACACCACAGTTCAAAAGCACCAATTCTTCGGCGTTCAGCCTTCTTCAAAATCCAACTCTCACATCCATACATGACCACAGGTAAAACCATAGTCTTGACTAGAGGAACCTTTGTTGGCATAGCTGAGCTTCAATTCTATCTAGCATTGTTTGTGGTAATTCTTCCTAAGATCCACTTGACTTCACACCCCAGGTTGTCTGCTCTATGTGAGTGATCACACCATTATGGTTATCTAGGTGATTAAGTGGAGAAGGCAATGGCACCCCACTCCAATACTCGTGCCTGGAAAATCCCATGGACGGAGGAGCCTGGTAGGGTGCGAAGAGTCGGGCACGACTGAAGCAACTTAGCAGCAGCAGCAGCAGGAGCAGCAGGTATTTAAGACCTTTCTTTGATACAGTTCTTCTCTTATACTCTTGCCAACACTTCATCACATTTTCTGCTTCTGCTAGGCTCATACCACTTCTGTCCTTGATTGTGCCCATGTTTGCAACAAATATTCCCTTGGTGTCTCTAAGTTCCTTAGCAAGATTTCTAGTCTTTCCTGTTCTATTGTTTCCTCTGTTTTTTACTGGCCTTATACACGCACAATATCACATCCCCATTCAGTGTTTACATTCAGATATGCTTCAAGTGTTTTTTAATCCACTCTAGAAGAATTTAATGTGATAGTTTATCACCATCCATTTTTTCTGTATTGTGGCATGTTTTGAGCCTCCTTCATTCCCTCCAGGTAAAACACACTCTGTAAATTATCATCATTCATTGATGCTGTGCTATTACAGACTTGAAGTGTCCGTTTGTCTGATTGAGTCAAACACTCCCTGTAGTTTACCACTATTCAGTGTTCCAGTACTGGGGCATGCCTTATATACTTTGTTATCCTCTCCAAATAAAATATGGTCAGTAGCTTATCACAATTACTGTTTCAGTTCTATGATGAGTTTCAAGTCCTTCTTTAATTCATTCTAGATAAAACACATTCAGAAGTTTACCATGGTCCCATGTTTTACTCTGTGTCATGCTTCCAGTTTCTCTTCATTCAACATGTATCAAACACACTCAATAGTTTATCACCATCCAGTGTTTCAGTGCTGTTTCCTGCTTCAACTGTTTCTTCATTCTCTGAAGAAAATACACAACCAATAATTTATCACAATCCAGTGTGTTAATTCTGGTATATGTTTCAAAAGATCCTTTGTCCACCCAAGGTTGACCGCACTCTTAGTTTATCACCATCCCTTGATTCAGTGCTGTTACATACTTTCATCAATTTTTCAACTACCGCAGGTCATCATACACAATGATTTATCATGATCCAGTTTCAGAGTTGTGACATGCTTCATGTGCTTCTTTCCCTATACAAGATCAAAGAAAGACCATGTAAAGTGTGAACATATAGTGTTTCAGTCGTGAAACATACTTCAAGTGGTTCTTGATTCACTCCACATCAAATGCAGCATATAGGTTATCGACATTCATTGTTTCAGTGCTGTGACACATTTCATTGGCTGCTTCACTAACTCCCAGTCAAACACATTCAGCGTTTTACCACTATCTAGGGTTTCAGATCTGTGACATGCTTCAAGTGCTCCTGAAACTACTCAAGGTCAAATGCATTCAGTAGCTTTGTTGTTGCTGGTTGTTATTTGTTGTTCAGTCACTCAGTCATCTACAGCTCTTCGTAATCCCATGGACTGCAGCATATCTCACCTTTTTGTCCTTCACCATCTCCCAGAGCTTGTTCAAACTCAAATTTATCGGGTCAGTGATGCCATCCGACCATTTTGTCCTCTTCTATCCCCTTCTCCTGCTCCAATCTTTTCCAGCATCAGAGTGTTTTCCAATGAGTTGGCCCTTCACATTAGATAGCCATAATATAGGGGCTTCTGCCTCAGCATCAGCCCCTCCAGTGAATTTTCAGGATTGGTTTCCTTTAGGGTTGACTGGATTGATTTCCTTGCAGCCCAAGGGACTCAAAAGAGTCTTTTCCAAGATTGCAGTTCAAAAGTATCAATTCCTTAATGTTCAGCCTCCTATATGGTATAGCTTGCATTGGCACATGACTACTGAAAAATACAAAAACATAGCTCTGACTATATGGGTCCTTGTTGGCAAAGGAATGCCTCTGCTCTTTAACATGCAGCCTAGGTTTGTCACAACTTTTCTTACAAGAAATAAGTGTCATTTAATTTCATAGCTTCAGTCACCATCTGCCATGGTTTTGGAGTCCACAAAAACAGAAGTCTGTCACTGTTTCCATTGTTTTTCCATCTATTTGCCATGAAGTGATAGCATCGGATGCCATGATCTAAGTATTTTGAATGTTGAGCTTTAAGCCAACTTATTCAATCTCCCATTTTACTTTCATCAAGAGGCTCTTTAGTTCTTTTTAACTTTCTGCCATAAGGGTGGTGTCCTCTGCATATTTGAAGTTATTGATATTTCTCCATCAATCTTGATTCTACCTTGTGATTCCTCCAGCACAATGTTTCTCATTATGTATTCTATGTAGAAGTTCAATAAGCAGGGTGACAATTATACAGCCTTGAGGTACGCCTTTTCCTATTTGGAACCAGTCTGTAGTTCTATTTCCAGTTCTAACGGTTGCTTCCTGACCTGCATACAGGTTTCTTAAGAGGCAGGTCAGGTGGTCTGGTATTCCCATCTGTTTCAGAATTTTCCAACATTTACTGTAATCCACACAAAGTCTCAATAAAACATAAACAGATTTCTTCTGGAACTGTCCTGGTTTTTCAGTGATCTAGTGGATGTTGGCAATTTGATCTTGGTTCAAATTTTCGAACCTTTTCGAAAACCAACTTGTATATCTGGAAGTTCACGATTAATGTATTGCTGAGGCATGGCTTGGAGAATTTTGAGCATTAATTTAGTAGTGTGTGAGATGAGTGCAGTAGTTGGAGAATTCTTTGACATTGTCTTTCTTTGGGATTGGAGTGAAAACTGACATTTTTCTGTCCTGTGGTCAGTGCTGAATTTTCCAAATTTGGTGGCACGTTGAGTGCAGCACTTTCATAGCATCATCTTTTGGGATTTGAAAGAGATCAACTGGAATTCTATCACCTCCATTACCTTTCTTTGTAGTGCTGCTTCCTAAGGCCCACTTGAGTTCACATCCCAGGATGTCTGGCTCTAGGTGAATGATCACACCATCGTGATTATCTGGGTCATGAATATCTTTTTTGTACAGTTTTTTCTGTGTATTTTTGCCACCTCTTCTTAAAATCATCTGCTTCTTTTAGGCCCATACCCTTTCTGTCCTTTATTGAGCCCATTTTTGCATGAAATGTTTGCTGGTGTCTCTAATTTTTTTTGAGGAGATCTCTAGTCTTTTCTATTCTATTGTTTTCCTATATTTCTTTGCTTCAATGGGTGTGGCACAATTCAAATGCTTCTCTTCCCACTCTGGTCAGTAATAGCCAATATTTTGTACCAACCAGTGTCCAGTGCTGTGACATATGACCAATTTCAATTCATCATTGGGGTAAAACAACAACAACAACAACAACAACAACACTCCAGGAGTTTATCAACACAGTGTTTCATGGCTGCCACTGGATTCGAGCACTTCTTCACCCACTCCAGATTAACATAGTCGTTTATCACCATCCATTGCTTCACTACACTGACATTTTTCAAATGCTTCTACATTAATTCTGGTGCAAAATTTCTAGTAGTTATAAACAGCCAGTGTTTTAGTTTTGGAGCATGACCCAATGGCTTCTTCATTCTCACCCATAAACCAAAGTCTAGTGTTTACATACTGTGACATGCTTAAAGAGCTTCATCATCCACCCTAGATCTAGACAGTCAGCATTTTATCATCATACCAACGTTTTAGTGGTGTTACATGATTTTAAATTTTGTTTTGCCCACACTGAGGCATACACAGCCAGTAGTTCATCATCCTCCAGTGTTTCAGGGCTTTGATAAAATTAAATGTGTTCTTGGTCCCACTGACATCAATATACTTACCATTGATTACCATCTCGTTTCACTGCTGTGACATAATGTCAACTGCTTCTTCATCCATTCCTGTGTCAAAAAAACCCAGTAGTTCTTTCCCCATCTAGTGTTAGTGTTCAATACTATGAAATGATTTCTGGAGTCTCTGTGTCCATCCCAGCTCAAATATAGTCAGTATTATCAATCAATGCTTCAGTGATGTCACATGCTTCAAGTGCTTTCTTCATTCACTCCATATCAAGTACTTTCAGTCATTTATAAGCATCCAATGTTTCAGTTGTGTGACATGCTTCAAATATTTCTCTAACCCACTTGAGCTGAAACATACCCAGTATCTTATGACCATCCAGTATTTCAGTGCTGTGACATGCTTCAAGTGCTTCTTCTACTCCATGTTAAACACAAGCAATAGTTTATCACCATCAATTGTTTCAGTTTTGTAACATTCTTCAAGTCTTTTTTCATGTACTCTGCTTCAAATACACCGGGCATCAAGTATTTAGTTCTATGATATGTTTCAACGTTTTCTGTACCTACCAGTTCATACACACTCATAAATTTATCACCATCCTGCGTTTTAGGGCTGTCATATGGTTAAATGAGTCCCCATCCTACCCCAGGTCAAACACACCCAGTATTGATCAACATACAGCTTTTCAGCTATGTGATACATTTCAAGTGTTCTATGATCCAATCTTGGAAGATACATCCAATAATTAATCGAATTCCAGTGTTTCAGTGCTCTGAAGTTTTTAAGTGTTTCTGCATCCAAATAGCTCAGGCATGATTAATAGATTATAACCATCACTGTTTCAGTTTTATGAAGTGACTTGAGTACATCTTCATCTACTTTATACTCAATAATTACCACCATCCTGTAAATCAGAGGTAAAATATTCTTGGAATGCTTCTTTGTCTACTGTGGGTCAAACACACCTAGTAGTTTTTCACCATTCAGTGTTTCAGTGCTGTGACGACTTCCACTGCTTCTTCGTGTACTGCAGGTCATCGCACTAAGTATCTTGTAACTACTAGCTTGCACTCTAGAGAACATATCTCTCCACTACTGAGACTGAATTGTAGAGCATGCATCTCACAACTACTAAGACCCCATTCTAAGTGCACATGACACTTCTGCAGTGCCTAAACTCTGGAGGAAATGTGACAACAGTATTGATCCTGTATTCTAGAACACACATCTAGAACACACATAACTGAACCAGTGTTCTACAGCAGGCTTAGCACAACTACTTAGCTTCCATTCTGGATGTATCATCCTACCTCTACTAAGTCACTACTATATGGCATACATGACCCAACTTCTGAGTTTGCACTATGGAATACACATTATGCCACCATTGAGCAAGATCTAGTGTACACATGACAAAGTACTGATCCCCACATCAAAGGGCAATGCTGAACATTATTCAAAGTACTGGACAATTATGCTCATTTCACATACAAAGCAAGATAATGCTCAAAATTCTTTGAGCTAGGCTTCAAAGTATGTGATCCAATACACTGGATTTAGAAAAGGCAGAGGAACGAGGGCTTATACTGCCCAGCTCCATGGCCTACTAGAAAAAGTAGGAAGTCAAGAGATACCTGAAGTAACAGGTAAGTTTGACCTTGGAGTACACATGAAGCAGGGAAAAGGCTAATAGAGTTTCCTAAGAAAACTCACCACTCATAGCAAACACCTTCTTCCAACAACTCAAGAGATGAGTCTAGAGATGGTCAATGCTGAAATCAGATTATGTTCTTTGCAGCTGTAGATGGAGAAGCT
Source organism: Bos taurus (assembly GCF_002263795.3). NCBI lineage: Eukaryota > Metazoa > Chordata > Mammalia > Artiodactyla > Bovidae > Bos > Bos taurus. The sequence continues at coordinate 58,053,379 of NC_082638.1, read as the reverse complement.
CTATACAGTTAGCCACAACAAGACTGAGCAGTGACATGGCTCAGATCATGAATACCTTTAAGCAAAGTTCAGACTTAAATTGAAGTAAGTATGAAAAACCACTAGACCATTTGGTTTTGACTGAAATCAAACCACTATGATTACATAGTGGATGTGATAAATCAAATTGAAGGATTTGATCTTATAGACAGACTACAGGGAGAATTATGGACCAAGTGTCATGACATTCTGCATGAGACAGTGATCAAGAGCATACCTAAGAAAGATAAATTCAAAGATAAGGTGTCCATATGTGCGTGGATTTATCTCTGGGCTTTCTATTTTGTTCCATTGATCTATATTTCTGTCTTTGTGCCAGTACCATACTGTCTTGATAACTGTGGCTTTGTAGTAAAGCCTGAAGTCAGGTAGGTTGATTCCTCCAGTTCCATTTTTCTTTCTCAAGATCGCTTTGGCTATTCGAGGTTTTTTGTATTTCCATACAAATTGTGAAATTATTTGTTCTAGCTCTGTGAAGAATACTGTTGGTATCTTGATAGGGATTGCATTGAATCTATAAATTGCTTTGGGTAATATACTCATTTTCACTATATTGATTCTTCCAATCCATGAACATCGTATATTTCTCCTTCTGTTAGTGTCCTCTTCGATTTCTTTCACCAGTGTTTTATAGTTTTCTATATATAGGTCTTTAGTTTCTTTAGGTAGATATATCCCTAAGTATTTTATTCTTTCCATTGCAATGGTGAATGGAATTGTTTCCTTAATTTCTCTTTCTGTTTTCTCATTATTAGTGTATAGGAATGCAAGGGATTTCTGTGTGTTGATTTTGACAAAGGAGGCAGGAATATACAATGGATTAAAGACAATCTCTTTAACCATTGGTGCTGGGAAATCTGGTCAACCGCTTGTAAAAGAATGAAACTAGAACACTTTCTAACACGATACACAAAAGTAAACTCAAAATGGATTAAAGATCTAAACGTAAGACCAGAAACTATAAAACTCCTAGAGGAGAACATAGGCAAAACATTCTCTGACATACATCACAGCAGGATCCTCTATGACCCACCTCCCAGGATATTGGAAATAAAAGCAAAAATAAACAAATGGGACCTAATTAACCTTAAAAGCTTCTGAAGAATAAAGGAAACTATTAGCAAGGTGAAGAACAAAGGAAACTATTAGCAAGGTGAACAGACAGCCTTCAGAATGGGAGAAAATAATAGCAAATGAAGCAACTGACAAACAACTAATCTCAAAAATATACAAGCAACTCCTACAGCTCAACTCCAGAAAAATAAATGACCCAATCAAAAAAATGGGCCAAAGATCTAAATAGACATTTCTCCAAAGAAGACATACAGATGGCTAACAAACACATGAAAAGATGCTCAACATCACTTATTATCAGAGAAATGCAAATCAAAACCACTATGAGGTACCATTTCATACCAGTCAGAATGGCTGTAATCCAAAAGTCTACAAATAATAAATGCTGGAGAGGGTGTGGAGAAAAGGGAACCCTCTTACACTGTTGGTGGGAATGCAAATTAGTACAGCCACTCTGGAGAACAGTGTGGAGATTCCTTAAAAAACTGGAAATAGAACTGCCTTATGATCCAGCAATCCCACTGCTGGGCATACACTCCGAGGAAACCAGAAGGGAAAGAGACACGTGTACCCCAATGTTCATCGCAGCACTGTTTATAATAGCCAGGACATGGAAGCAACCTAGATGTCCATCAGCAGATGAATGGATAAGAAAGCTGTGGTACATATACACAATGGAGTATTACTCAGCCATTAAAAAGAATACATTTGAATCAGTTTTAATGAGGTGGATGAAACTGGAGCCTATTATACAGAGTGAAGTAAGCCAGAAGGAAAAACACCAATACAGTATACTAACGCATACATATGGAATTTAGAAAGATGGTAAAAATAACCCGGTGTACGAGACAGCAAAAGAGACACTGATGTATAGAACAGTCTTATGGACTCTGTGGGAGAGGGAGCGGGTGGAAATATTTGGGAGAATGACATTGAAACACATAAAATATCATGTAAGAAACGGAAAAAAAAAAAAAAAGTTGGAAGATGAGCTCTTCCAGAAGAACGGAAATTCAGTGGGAGACATCGGTTGGGTGTGTTCTTCCCCTTCCACCCCTTTGTTGCTGGAACTACTCACCCTTCTGTATGTTGGCAAGACTGCCCAGGCAGCACAATCAACACATTCGTTATCATGTGGGAAAGATGCATGTTTGTTTAAAATGGCAGGTTCTTTAACATCTATGACTCTTATGACTTCCTAAAGACCCCCAGGCTCTTTGTTGAGCTGAAGAACCAAATTAGGCTTAATATGATCTAATGTAAAGGTCTGAATTATGCCTTGAGTATACTTTGTTGGAGATGAAAGGACCAATATGCTTATAAAGTTCTATTACTCTTTAAAAAAGACTTTTAAAATGTTGGAAGTACCTCCTGGCTAGGGAAAGGATTAGATGCCCTGCTTTCAGTTCATTACTCCTAATATAAACACACGGTATCCAAAAAGAAAAAGAAAGATAAATTCAAAAAGGCAAAAGGGTTGTCTGAGGAGCCCTTACAAATAGCTTAGAAAAGAAGAGAAGCTAAAGGCATAGGACAACAAGAAAGATTATCTATTTGAATCCAGTTTCCCAAAGAACCCCAAGGAGAGATAAGAAAGCCTTCCTCGGCGGTCAATGCAAAGAAATAGAGAAAAACAATAGAATGTCAAAGAACAGACATCGCCTCAAGAATGTTACAGATACCAAGGGAAGATTTCATGCAAAACTGGCACAATAAAGGAGAAAAACAATATGGACCTGACAGAAGCAGAATATATTAAGAAGTGGTGGCAAAAATACGCAGAACTGTACCAAAAAAATAAAAAAAAGATCTTAATGACCCAGTTAGCCGTGATGGTGTCTTTACTCGCCTAGAACCAGACATCCTGGAATGTGAAATCATGTAGTTCTTAGTAAATCACTATGAACAAAGTTACTGGAGGTGATGGGTTTCCAGTCGTGCAGTTTTAAGTCCTACCAGATTATGCCATTAAAATCCTGCACTCAATATGCCAGAAACTTTGGAAAGCTCGGCATTGGCCACAGAACTGGAAAAGGTTAGTTTAAACTCCAATCCCAAAGAAAGGCTATGCCAAAGAATGTTCAAACTACAACACAATTGCATGTATCTCACATGCAAGCAAAGTGATGCTCAAAGTTCTCCAAGCCAGGCTTCAACAGTACATGAACTGAGAATTTCCAGATGTTAAAGGTGGATTTAGAAAAGTCAGAGGAACCAGAGATCAAATTGCCAACATCCGTTGGATCAGAGAAAAAGCAAGGGAGTTCAAGATATACGTCTACATCTGATTTGGACTATGCCAAAGGTTTTGACTGTGTGGATGACAACAAACTATGGAAAATGCTTGAAAAGATGCAAATACCAGATCTCTTTAGCTGCCTCCTGAGAAATCTGTAGGCAGATTAAGAAGAAAGAGTTAGAACTGGAATGGAACAATGCACTAGATTCAAATTGGGAAAGGAGTACATCAAGGCTGTATATTGTCATGTGGCTTATTTAACTTATATTCAGAGCACATCATGTGAAATGCCAGGCTGGATGAAGCCCAAACTAGAATCAGGATTGCCTGGAGAAATATCAATAACCTCAGATATGCACTTGACACCACATATATGACTGTAAGTGAAGAATAACTAAAGAGCCTACTGATGAAAAGAAAGAAGAGAGTGAAAAAGCTGGCTCATAACTCAACATTGGAAAAAATGAAGATCATGGCATCTGGTCCCATCACTTCATGTCAAATAGGGAAAACATGGGGAAAATGGAAACTGATAGACTTTATTTTCTTGGGCCCCAAAATCACTGCAGATGCTGACTGCAGCCATGAAATTAAAAGGTGCTAGATCCTTGGAAGAAAAGCTGTAACCATCTAAAAAGCATATTCAAAAGCAGAGGCATAACTTTGCAATTATGGGAGAGTTGAACTATACAGGAAACTGAGTATGGAATAATCAATGTTTTTGAACTGTGGTGTTGGAGAATACTCTTGTGAGTCCCTTGAACTGAAAGGGGATCAAAGCAGTCAATCCTGATAGAACTCAGCTCTGAATATTCATTGGAAGTACTTTTGCTGAAGCTGAAACTCTGATACTTTGGCCACCTGATGCAAAGAAATGACTATAGGAAAAGCCCCTGATGCTGGGAAAGCTTTAGGGGAGAAGGAGAAGGGCCTAACAGAGGACTAGATGGTCAGATGGTACAACTAATTTGATGCACATTATTTTGAGCAACTTTGGGAGTTAGTGATAGAGAGTAAGGCCTCGTGTGCTGCAATCCATGGTGTTGCAGAGAGTTGCTATGACTGAGCAACTGAACAACAGGAGAATAATACATTTCAGTAAGAAGTGAAGACACAATTTTCAAGAAGATACTCAGAGAAAAATAGAGAAAAATTATGAATCCACTGCTCATACAGCCATTTTCACTGCTATTGAAACAAGTTTTTCCATATTTAAATGTGACTTTCCTGAAGTATGTGAATTCTCTTTTTGTTTTTGTTTTTTAGTCTCAGAGAGGTGTATTGATGAAATCATGATGCACAGAGAAATGTCAGTTCTCACAGATTCCCTTAATAAAATCATGATGTACTTAAGGAGTTAGCGGTCTTTTTTCCATGGGAATGAAATTTTTTGATGAGTAACTCTTTAATTCTTTAGAAAACATTAATTACTATAATCAAATTAGTTTGGAATATTTGTAGTCTTTCCTTCAGTATCAGAAGATACTACAGCCCTAATAATAATGCAGGATTTTCCAACCGAAATCCTGAAACAGAAGAGCTCACCACATTCTAATAGCACTACTACCACTATAAAGCTAACAAAAGTATTCTTCACAGAGCTAGAACAAATAATATTTCACAATTTATATGGAAATACAAAAAAAACTCGAATAGCCAAAGCAATATTGAGAAAGAAGAATGGAACTGGAGGAATCAACCTGCCTGACTTCAGGCTCTACTACAAACACACAGTCATCAAGACAGTATGGTACTGACACAAAGACAGAAATATAGATTAGTGGAACAAAATAGAAAGCTCAGAGATAAATCCACGCAGCTATGGACACCTTATCTTTGACAAAGGAGGCAAGAATATAAAATGGATTAAAGGCAATCTCTTTAACAAGTGGTGCTGGAAAACTGGTCAACCAACTACTTATAAAAGGATGAAATTAGAACACTTTCTAACACCCTGCACACAAATAGACACAAAATGGATTAAAGATCTAAATGTAAGATCAGAAACTATAAAACTTCTAGAGGAGAACATAGGCAAAACACTCTCTGACATACATCACAGCAGGATCCTCTATGACCCACCTCCCAGAATATTGGAAATAAAAGCAAAAATAAACAAATGGGACCTAATTAAACTTAAAAGCTTCTGAAGAACAAAGGAAACTATTAGCAAGGTGAAAAGACAGCCTTCAATGGGAGAAAATAATAGCAAATGAAGCAACTGACAAACAACTAATCTCAAAAATATAGAAGCAACTCCTGCAGTGCAATTCCAGAAAAATAAATGACCCAATTAAAAAATGGGCAAAAAAAATAAATAGACATTTCTCCAAAGAAGACATACAGATGGCTAACAAACACATGAAAAGATGCTCAACATCACTCATTATCAGAGAAGTGCAAATCAAAACCACTCTGAGGTACCATTTCACACTAGTCAGAATGGCTGTGATCCAAAATTCTACAAGCGATACATGCTGGAGAGGGTGTGGAGAAAAGGGAACCCTCTTACACTGTTGGTGGGAATGCAAACAAGTACAGCCACTATGGAGAACAGTGTGGATATTCCTTAAAAAACTGGAAATAGAATGGCCATATGACCCAGCGACCCCACTGCTGGGCATACACACTGAGGAAACCAGAATTGAAAGAGACATGTGTACCCCAATGTTCATTGCAACACTGTTTATAATAGCCAGGACATGGAAGCAACCTGGATGACTGTCAGCAGACGAATGGATAAGAAAGCTGTGGTACATATACACAATGGAATATTACTCAGCCATTAAAAATAATACATTTGAATCAGTTTTAATGAGGTGGATGAAACTGGAGCCTATTATATAGAGTGAAGTAAGCCAGAAAGAAAAATACCAAAACAGCATACTCATGCATATATATCAAATTTAGAAAAAATGGTAATGATAACCATGTAAGCGAGACAGTAAAAGCGACACAGAGGTATAGGACAGGCTTTTGGACTCCCTGGGAGAGGGAGAGGGTGGGATGATTTGGGACAATGCTACTGAAACATGTTTAATATAATATATGAAATGAATCACCAGTCCAGGTTTCATGCATGATACTGGATGCTTGGGGCTGGTGCACTGGGACAACCCAGAAGGATGGTACGGGTAGGGTGGAGGGGCGGGCGGGTTCAGGATGGGAACACGTATACACCTGAGGCGGATTCACGTTGATGCATGGCAAAACCAATACAATATTGTAAAGTAATTAACCACGAATTAAAATAAATATATTTATATAAAAAAATAAAAGCACAGTAGAAAACTGTTAATTTTCTATTAAAATCAGTGAGCATTATATCCAAATTAAAGAATGGCAAAAACAGCTTGAAGAACATCACTAAAGCCTGCTGAAACAAATGCAGTACAGGGTTAATGGTATGCAAGTTTAGGGTACACGAAACTTGAAGTATAGTAATGGAAAATATATTAAAAGTTTCCTAGTGTGTGGGCAGAATGAGAAGTCTCCTCAGAAACTAAAACAAACAAAACAAATCTACACATTCTTTTAGAAAATGCAAATTGCTTCAGAAGGAAATATAAAGACACAGAAGAGAGAGCTAACAGCTTAAGTAGATCTATGTATGCTCGAATTATATAAGCAACATTATGTTTCATAGGCTTTTAGGCATTCACACCACAAATTTGAACTCTGATGGTTGGGATACCCTTACATCTCATCTTGGTGAACTATTGCATAGAATATTTTTATTTTGTGGTAAATTTGTCTAATCAGTATTGTTCTATCATGTTTTAAAAAATAAGTATTTTTGTGCTTTCAACATTCAAGGTACATTTGCTTGTTGCTGCATATATGTAACTACACTTCTATGTTAAACAAACTCACTTTTTTAAGGAACTCATTTATTTTATTATTTTTTAAATTTTATTTATTTTGGTGCGGCCAGGTATTCATGGATGTTCAAGGGCTTTTTCTAGCTGAGGCAAGTGGTATGGTGCACTTTGATATGGTGCATAGCCTTCCCATTGTGATGGTTGTTTTGTTGCAGAACACTGGCTCTAGTTTTGGCACATGAGCTCATGAGTTGTGGCCCATGAGCTTAGTTACACTTCAGCATATGGGATCCTCCCAGACAAGGATCACTGGGAAGCTGACTATTAACCAATGGATCCCTAGGGTAGTTCTGAAGGAACCCAGACTATGCAGGCTAGAAGTTTGATACAATACATATGAAAGCCAAGAACTACTTCTTAAATAGATTATGTGTTGCTTTGCGGGATATTCCTGGTGGCTCAGTGGTAAAGAATCCACTTCCCAATGTGGATGACCCAAGATTGAGAAATCTCTGAGTTGGGAAGATAGATCTTCTGAAAGAGAGAATGGAAACCAACCTCAGTATTCTTGCCTGGGTAATTCCACGGGCAGAGAAGCCTGGTGGTCTATGGTCCATGGAGATGGAAAAGAGAAGGAAATAACTTAGCAACTAATCATGACCACCACCACTATGTTGTTTTGGGAGATAAAGTAAATAATTTGTTTAAAAGACCTTTTCCTGAAATGTCTGAAAAGTAGTCAGTGTTTTTGATTATTCAAACTATGCATAACTAAAAGGCATTTATTTTTATTGTGTGTAAAAATCTTTTCAATATTGACTGTGATTTTTTATAATGTATTGCCAGAGAATTTAGCCAGTCATTATATACATTTATTGAGCTCTCTTTTGAAGCCATGTCTTACAACAGCAACTGATTTCAATTATGTTCTTGCTTTAATATTCGTCTTGAATTAGATTTTTTTTTCATTTTTGCAAGCAGCATTTCAGTAGATTTAAATCATTTATTTAATCATTTAATATTTTCACTACAACAACTATCCTCTAAAAAGGGAAATGACACTCCATTTCTCCTGTGATTTTATAGGGACAAGAGAGTAGTAAAGTTCATTGCTTAATGAATTTTTTTCAGGGTTAAAGTACACTTTCTAAGACACACCTCCAAATTTCAAGCTTTTCAAGCATTTTTTTAAATCTATTTTGGTTTCTGGTCTGCTTAGTCTCACAGTTATATCTGACTCTTTGTGACCCTCTGGACTATAGCCCATCAAGCTCCTCTGTCTATGGGGGTTCTCCAGGCAAGAATACTGGAGTGGGTTGTCAGGCCACTCTTCCAGCAGATCTCTGGAATGAGGAAAGGATGGCTAGTGATAACTCCCGACCGTGGCTCCAAATATCTGCAATTAGGCGAATTACAAAACACACTCACCATTTCTACCATGTTGTTGGGTGTGTTTGGACTAGGAAGAGGGGGTGCATGGTCTGAGGATACACAAAGGGCCAGTCAGGTGGGGTGGGGCTTTGAAACCTCTGCCTGTGGGGCCTTCAGTCTGGGGGGCTATGGCCAGCCTTTTGAAATGGTGGACGTGGCTATGGCAAGACCCAGGATGGCGAGGAGGCTAAGATCCTGCAGAGTTGAGCAGAGACCTGAAGGAGAAAGAGGCATAGATTGCCTGCTGCACTGGAGACTTGTTCCACACATTTGAGAAGGAGAACTGGGAAGGTCCTGGGCCAGTGCTGCCCAGGAACAGCCCATCAGCCACTACACTCCCTCCCTGAGGGTGGCACAAACTGAAACACAAAACGGGAGACATGCTATGGTAAGCTGTACCTGCAAAACCACAGGCATCCTGGGAGAGACAGGGCGTGAGTGTGGCATGCCTACAGGCACTTCCAGCCTGCCTCCCTGGCAGTGCAGAAAGGCGAAGAAAGCGCAGGTGGGTGTATGTGTCTGACCCTCTGCCCGGATGAGCCTGTGAAGGAGGAAACGGGGAGGGAGCAAGGAAGGTGAGCTAATTGCATGTCCCAAGGGACCTCAGGAGAGTGGGATACATGGAAGCCCCTGGGGGCAGTTAGAGGCCTGCTGGTTTTCAGGGTCCAGGGTCTAGGCAATAGCTGTCGTGCCAAAGATACCCCATGGTGTGTACTATAAATCCTTACGTGAATTCCTTCTTTCCTCTGGGCTCTTGCCTCTGACTCTGGGGGCCTGAGGGGCAATAGTGTGTGTCTGCATCTGAGAGAGGATTCTTCCAGTCTTGCTGGAGCAAAATCTCTGATTTTGTCGTAGGGATTCTGCACCAGGTGACACTCATAAGGAAGCTGCCTTCCAGGTGACCATCTTGGATGCCCCCAGGCCCAACTGGGGACTGGCTTCCTTGGCACGTGGGCTGTGTAGGCAAGCAGAGATGCATGCCTGTAGGGAGTGCTACCTGGGCCTAATGAGAGCAACTGAGAGACTTGGCATTTAGCAAATCACTGTGGCTTGGGTGGTTCAAGCCCTCTTGGTGCATTTGAGATAGAAAGCTTCTTTCTTCCCAAGGGAGGCATTAGATGTGGTCCCAGAAAGGGAAGGTTTTCCAGGGCATCATCTGTTTGGGGACTCCATGTGCACGGGTACTGTTAAACAGAAGGGAAGACGTGTAGCGATGCCACCTTACCTTTATGGCCTCAGGTTCCACTCTTTGTATCGGAAGACACCCTGTATACATGAGCACCTTCTTCACAACATTGGATCAGGCCAAGGCCTATCACAGTCTCTTGGGGCTCTTGGAGGCTCAGGCATCTCTTTGGCCTTTTCCTGCTACATGGACATAGCACTTGGGGGCACAGGTATATAGGTGCACACAGAAAGCTACACAGATAGGAAGAACAGAGGGCCTCACTCACAATGTTGTGGGCCATAGAGGGTGGTAAGCTAGCAAGAGGGCCACAACATTGAAGAGGAATGACCTACGTAGGTGCACACGGAGAAAGCGGTTCTCCAAGTCAGCTGAGCCCAGACGTCCTTGTTTTCTGGTTCCCTGAAGGAATGCACAGTCAATGGATCAGGCCAACGTAGAGACTGGTACTGTGAAGCAGTCCAAGGTGATGGGAGAATGCAGAACACACACACATGTCATACAGCTGTTCATGGCGAGCGCTGCAGGTCGATCCCTGTCATAAGCAAATGTCAAGATTTTGTAACCTTTGAGGATAAGTCACAGAGTTAGATGGAGAAAGCAATGGCACCCAATTCCAGTACTCTTGGCTGGGAATTCCCATGAACGGAGGAGCCTGTTAGGCTGCAGTCCTTGGGGTCACGAAGAGTCCGACACGACTGAGCAACTTCTCTTTCAATTTTCACTTTCATGCATTGGAGAAGAAAATGGAAACCCACTCCAGTGTTCTTGCCTGGAGAATTCCAGGAACTGAGGAGCCTGGTGGGCTGCCGTCTGTGGGGACACACAGAGTTGGACATGACTGCAGTGACTTAGCAGCAGTAGCAGTACAGTGTTGGAAGTGCAACGTGACATGATTAAGGAGCACAGCTTCCAGAAAGCTCGTTTTATAATCAGGTTTAGATGAAGGCTCGAAAATAATAGGACTGCCTTTCCTCCCCATTCAGACTGAGAAGCTGGTGATACGGCCACTGGTTCTGATGCTGGGGTCCTGAGATTTGCAGGTTGCAACGTGCAGGAGGGATCTGGACTCATGTGGCCCTTCTTTCTTCTTGAAGATGCCTCCCTGGCCACTCTGTTCAAAATGTTAGAAATGACTGGCTTTGAACTTGAAATCACTCTGACAAAGAGGGTTTCAGCATCCTCATTGACGTGCTGCACTCCAACAAAGATGACCTCAGCATCATCATTGTCCTCGTCTCTGGGTTTGGACCCTGCGGTCTTTTTCTTGGGTTGTGGTCATGCTTGTGCTTCCTCACATAGGAAGAGATGGGCCATTTTACAATCACTTTTGGCTTCAAGTGGCCCCTTCCAGTGTTTTTTCCACCTAAAGGCAACCACAGGGCAAGGTCATCCCCTCTGATCTCAGGTGACACTCTCTGTGGTTTCAGTTAACTCTCAGTTGTTCACTGAAAATATTAAATGGAAAACTCCAGAAATACATAACTCATAAGTTTTAAATTGCATGTCATTCTGAGGAGTGTGATTGGAATCTCACACCATTCTGCTTCCTCCTGCCCAGAATGTGAATCGAACTTAGTCCTGCACATCTCACCCGTTTGTCACTCAGTTACCACAATGACTGTTGAGATGTCACAGGGCTTGTGACCAAGTCACCCTTATTTTACTCAATAATGGCCCCAAACCATAAGTGGAGTGATGCTAGTCATTTAGATATGCCAGAGAGAATCCTTTAAGTGCTACTTTTAAGTGACAAGATCAAAGTTCTCTATTTGATATAAAAAAAAAAATGTATGCTGAGGTTGCTAATATCTGTGGTGAATGTGAAGCAGAGAAAAGAAATCTGGGTTAGTTTTGCTGTCAAACTGCAAACTGCAAAAGATATGGCCACAGAGCATAGTGCGCAGTTAGGGTGGAAAAAAATCAGTAAGTTAGTACAGTAATATATTTTACATAGAGACTACATTCACAAAACTGTTATAAAAATATGTTGTTATAATTGTTCTATGTTATTATTACACCTTCCCTGGTGGCTCAGATGGTAAAGTGTCTGCTACAATTCGGGAGACCTGGGTTCGATCCCTGGAGAAGGAAATGGCAACCCACTCCAGAATTCTTGCCTGGGAACTCCCATCACAGAGGAGCATAGTAAGCTGCAGTCCATCGGGTTGCAAAGAGTTGGACACGACTGAGTGACTTCACTTTCACTTTCTTGTTATTATTAGGAAGTTGCCAATCTCTTACTGTTCTTTTATAAAATAAACTACATCAGAGGTATGATTGTATAGAAAAACCATTGTGTATATAAGGTTTGATACTATGTGAGGTTACAGATGTCCACTGGGGGTCTTGGAACTTATTCTCTGCAGATAAGTGGTGATGATTATATTTCTCTCAAAAGACAAAATTAGTACCTGATTTAATCATCAGCTGAAACATTGAGATAACTATTAACACCCTTAGACATAAGGAAACATCTCAAACTCAGTTAAGTGACATGATCATTTTAAACTTCCTTCTCCACCCCCTACTTTTGCGTTGTCTCCCCATAGTGGCCCCAGTGCTCCTGTTAAACTCTACAGGAGAGCTGGTAGGCACCACTTTGCTTATAGATCTCCAATCTCACTCAGAAATGCTGACCAACATAAAATGTCCAAAAGAGCCCCCAGCTGTCCCTTGGGGGTTCCCTTCACTCCCTCCACTCTCTGAGTCCAGAAGGAACCAGACTCTATACATGAATCAAAAATATATATATATAAAAAAATTCCAGAAAGTTCTCACAGCAAAACTTGAACCTGCATCATGCTGGCAACTATATATACATATACATACACACACACATACATACAAAAATACATACATGTGCATATATACACATATATGTATATGCATATACATATATGTGTATATATATAGCATGTACATTGTACTTGAAACTATTTACACAGCATTGGCATTGTATTAGGTATTACAAGGAATGTGGAGATGATTTAAAGCATGTGGGAGCATCCCCTTAAGTTACGTGCAAAGACTATACCATTTTATATAAGGAACTTGAGCATCCATGGATTCTGGTATCTGTGGGTGCAGGGTTCCCAGACCCAATCTCCCAAGGGTACCAAGGAGAGAGGACAGGGCCTTCTCAGGACTTCTGCTACTCCCCCTGCCTTGGACACTGTCTCAAGTACTGTCACCCAACTCCTGACCTGCTTCAGTCCACAATCTCTGCCAGGCTTCCCTGACCCTGATGTCAGAAATCACAGCCTCCCCCAACTCACATGCCATATTCAACTCCAGAGCTATTGGGTTGCTGTATTGTTGTTTCTAGAACAAGTTCTGGTGTCTGTCAGTGCTACATGTCTGCTGCATAAATAAACAGTAGCTGTTATGAATACAATCTTTATCTGTACCACAGGCTTGACCCACTAATTCCTGGCTCCCCAGGTTCTTACACTTGATCTTAGCAAAGAAGCTGACAAGCAATTTCTCCAAGCATTTAATGAATTCCAAATCTTAATGAATTAAAAGTATCATGCAAGGGAGAAAGTCAGCCAGTATGTAGTTGGATGCTGACAGGGGCAGTAGTGGTCATTGAAATAAAAGGTTTGTAACACAATTTCTCTCCATATAATACATTTGTTGATAGCTTCCATGCTGTTAACATGTTTCATTGACATTAAGGGACATTCTACAGTTTACATTTGACCATTTCTGATACCAGATCACATTTCATCAGCAGCATATTATAGTTTGTTTGGTTGTGTATAAATGATAGCCCTAGGGGTAAAGGTCTCTCCTGACAATGCAAAAGATGTAAGAGATGCAAGTTCCATCTCTGGGTCAGGACGACCCCCTGGAGGAGGGCATGGCAACCCACTGCAGTATTCCTGCCTGAAGAATCCTATGGACAAAGGAGCCGGGTGGGCTACAGTCCATAGCGTTGCTGCTGCTGCTGCTGCTACTAAGTGGCTTCAGTCGTGTCCGACTCTGTGCGACCCCAGAGACGGCAGCCCACCAGGCTCCACTGTCCCTGGGATTCTCCAGGCAAGAACACGAGTGGGTTGCCATTTCCTTCTCCAATGCATGAAAGTGAAAAGTGAAAGTGAAGTCGCTCAGTCGTGCCCGACTCCCAGCAACCCCATGGACTGCAGCCCACCAGGGTCCTCCGTCCATGAGATTTTCCAGGCAAGAGTACTGGAGTGGGGTGCCATTGCCTTCTCCAAGTCCATAGTGTTGCAAGGAGTCAAACATTACTGAAGCAACTGAACACACTCACATACATATGTATATATGTGTATATTTTATAGTGGTATGAAAAATAATTCTGTGGGACTTCCCTGGTGATCCAGTATTTAAGACTCCTCACTTCCAGGCCAGGGTCATGGCTTCAATCCCTGTCAGAGACCTATGATCCCACATGCCACTGGGTGTGGCAAAAAAAAAAAAAGAAAAGGAATAATGCTGTATTTTACAGCTGATGTCATCTTAGATTTAATGGAAATTTCTGTTTTTCATAAGCAGAATCCAGCCTACTAAATTCATGTCACAAGTCACTAATGGGATGCTAGCTGCATTATATAGGCAAATGGTTTAAACACGAATTTACAAATTGGCTTCCTTCCTGTTTGCTTTTTCTCCCAACCAGCAAGCTAAGAATGATTTTTAGGTTTTAGGTTTTTTTTTTTTTTTAACTTTTAAAAATATATTTAATATTTTTACATTTTTTTAATTTGGGGGCAAACAAAGGAATATTTTGTGATATGTGAAAATTATACGATATCTAAATTTCAGTGTCACAAATAAAGTTTTATTGGAACACAGCCGTGATCATTTGCTGCTGCTGCTGCTGCTAAGTCACTTCAGTCGTGTCCGACTCTGTGTGGCCCCATAGACAGCAGCCCACCAGGTTCCCCTGTCCCTGGGATTCTCCAGGCAAGAACACTGGAGTGGGTACCCGAGGCTATTTCACTCTGCTAATGGCAGAGACTGCATTGGCGCTTAATGCCCGTTTACTCTCTAGGCCTTTACAGAGCAATTTTGCACACTCATGGCTGTAGAGAACAAAATGAAGCATTCCAAACCCCATGGCTCACCAGCTCCTGAAGTCCAGTTGACTCAGTGCAGCTAAACACTTCCTATTCTGAGTCCCACAGGAGGATGAAGCTGGAGTATCTCTGTCTCCACACCCCAGAAAGATTTCTCTGGAAATATCAGCACCGCTTCCTGTGTCCAGTGTCCGTGAAACTCCTACCTGGCTCTCCAAAAGCCTTTTCTCAGTGAGGCTGGATCAGGAGATTCCAAGCCTTTGAAAGCCCATTCTAATCCAATCCATAGTATCCAAATGGTGCTCCAATCAGGTTTCTGAACCAGTTTTTCCCCATGGGATCTTTCAACTAGAAACCTTTCTACCACATTGTTAAAGAGAGGAAAGAATGTGGGTGCGGCTGCAGGGCCCCACCCAGGGGCTGTTTTCCAGGTCTCAGGGTGGTGAGAGTCCCCACTTCCCTCTCTGGCATCCAGAGGCCCACCATCTTATCTCCAGTTTATCTGCATCTTTAGTTATTTGGGATTCAATAGCTTAAGGGCCGGGGAAGGTGGTCCACACAGCTATTCCAACAGAGCTCGGGCTGATATCAGGAATGGAAAAAAGCAGGGGTTCTCCTCCAATACCAGAAAATTCTCCAGCTGCAAACAGCAAACCCCTGTCCTCTTCTGGGAGCAAGGGTGGTGGGTTGGGGGCGGGTGGGCATGGTGAGGAGAGCAGAAAGCAAGCTTACTCCCAAATGATCTGCACTTGAAGACTCAGCACCCGCTGGATTTCAGGGGTCCTCACTGTGGATTTCATGCTGAACCCCAGGAGCTTTTTCTAGGCAGGGGCTCATGCTTTCTTAAACCAGGTCAGGGGTGTCAGGTCACACCCTGGTCCCCATCCTTCTGCCTTCCTCACTCACTCCCCATTTTCTCTCTCCTTCCCCTTTGCACCACCAAGATTATATCTCAAGCTTTCCTTCCCACTGCCTTTACAGCCCTGTGCACACAGATACATAGAGGGAGGGAGGGTTTCAGAGTAGAAATATGTGTATTTCCATTGCTTATAAGGTAACAGAGTCACTGAATTAGAACAAAAATGAAGTTCACTGATGAACGTGATCTCAAGTGTTGTAACCAGATATAACATCAAAAACACTGTTCTTATCAAATCAACATGTGTTCACCTTAAATTTACACAATATGTGTCCATTACATCTCAATGAAGCAGGGAAAAAAAAAAATACAGAACTGACCATTAGAAAGAGCTCGTTTTAGACTCTTTTAAGACGGTTGATGGTGAGTGCTGTGCCTAGTTGCTCAGTTGTGTCTGACTTCTTGCGACCCCATAGACTGTAGCCAGCCAGGCTCCTCTATCCATGGACTTCTCCAGGCAAAAATGCTGGATTGCCTTGCCATGGCCTTCTGCAATGTTGGTGAGTATCAAAACCCAAGGCTAGGGACTTCCCTCGTGGTCCATGGGTTGAGAATCTGCCTTCCAATGTAGGGAATGTGCGTTTAATACATGGTGGTTAAGATCCCACATACCAGAGGGCAGTAGAAAGGACAAAGGATCCTGCATGCCATGACTAAGACTCGAGGCAGCCAAATAAATGAATAAAAATATATATATATATATTTGAATTCTATGCTCTTCACATTCTTCTGGATGTATTTGTAAGCATGATATTAACAGTTTTATTTATTTATGGACACACCATGAGACTTCCTGCAGGATCTTAGTTTCCTGACCGGGGACTGAACCCAGATCACCAGAGTGATAGCATTGAGCAGTAAACGCTGGTTTGCCAGGGAATTCCTAGTTTGATTTACTTAAAGGGTTTATTTTTATTGTATGCCCAAAGGTACAGCCTTTGCTGTGTTTACACTTACAATAAAAACATTTTGGATGTCAATTTTAAAATGTTTGCAAAAACTTAGGGGAAAGGAAGGAACATGTTGACTACATATTTATGCTTCTAGGCTTCCCTAATGGCTCAGACAGTAAAAAGTCTGCCTGCAGTAGAGGAGACCGGAGTTTGATCCCTGGTTCAGGAAGATCTCCTGGAGAAGGGAATGGCTATCCACTTCAGTATGCTTGCCTCGAGAATTCCATGGATAGAGGAGCCTGGGGAACTACTATCCATGGGTTTGCAAAGAGTCAAACACAACTGGATGACTAACACTTTCATTTTCATATGCTTCTAAAGATTGTTCAAATCTCAGAATCACCTGGGACATTATTAAACATAGAGATTCCAGGGCTGCATATCATACCTAAGAAACTAAAATTGCCTGAGGAGGGGGCCTGGGCATCTGAAAGTTCAATGTTTGCCTCACTTGATTCTGATGTGACGTGAGTCCCAGGGTGTAAAATCATCCAATACTTTGGGAAAGATTGATCTCTGGTGGTTCAGCAGTTAAGAATCCACCTGTTAATGCAGGAGACCTGGTTTCAATGAAAGGGTTGGAAAGATCTCCTGGAGGAAGAAATGGCAACCCAGTCCAGTATTCTTGCCTGGGAAATACCATGGACAGAGGGGCCTGGCAGGCTACAGTCTATGGGGTCACAAAAGACTCAGACACAACTTAGCAACTAAACCACAACAGTGAAAGTGAAAGTCCCTCAGTCGTGTCTGACCCTTCCTGACCCCATGGACTATATACAGTCCATGGAATCGTCCAGGCTAGAATACTGGACTGGGTAGCCTTTCCTGTCTCCAGGGGATTTTCCCAACCCAGGGATCAAACTCAGGTCTCCCACATTGCAGGCAGATTCTTTACCAGCTGAGGCACAAGGGGAACCCAAACAACAGTAAAAACATGCTTAAAATATCCAAGAATCTACTCCTTCAGGAGACCCTGAGGGTTGAGGGTCAGGAATTAATTTTTTCTTCATGTGACACACTGAGCACCTGCCTTGGGAGAAGCGTGTTATTGGTAATTCAATAAACCAATCAGATGTTGTAGCTTGAGCTGGGAGCTTCATCCTCCCCACCACTCTTCAGAGATTCTAGGACCTCCACACTCTGTCCTGAGGCTTCTGGATGTCCTTCGTACTAAAGGAAGTTAGGGTATAAGCAAAGCTCAGAGATCTGGATCCAAACTTCTCAGTTTGGGCCACACTTGCAAATCTCCTGGGCTGTGCTTTGTAACCCTCAGTGAATCTAAGGATTTCCCTACGTGTCTTGTGTAAAAACATATTCTCGTCCGACAGTTGTGAGTGGGGCCTGAGAGTCTTGAGTTTCTCACAAACTCCAGGTGTTGCCCAGGCTGCTTAAGGTGTCCATATTAAACAGTGAGTACTAGAGAGTTTTGAAAAGTACTGATTGATTTTGAAAAATTCTGGTTGATTTTGCCGATCTTACTCCATACCCACAGAATAAGTATCTCCAGGAATGGGACCGGGGAGTCAACGTTACTAAGCGTCTCAGATATTTGTAAGGAGCAGGTAGGGTGCAACGTGAAGCTACACCACAATGTGTATCCAGGCACATCACCCTACCATCAACCCTGTTTTGGGCTTCATTGTGTCCTACAAAATCCATATGTTGAGGGGACTTTCCCAATGATCCAGTGGCTAAAGCTCTCCACTCCCAGTGCAGGGGGCTGGACTTCGGTCCCTGGTCAGGGAACTAGATCCCATGTGCTGCCAGGAAGTCCAAAGACCCCACATGCCACAACTAACAATTGGTGCCATCAAATAAATTAATTCATTAAAAAAATTATCTGTAGAAGTCCTAACCCCCTACACTTTGGAATGTGACTATATTTGTAGATTATATTCTTAACAAGGTAGTTAAACTCAACGAAGTCACTAGGGTAAGACCTAGTCCAATCTGATGTTTCTCTACATAAAAAGAGAGAGCAGAATTCCCTGCAAGGCCAGTGGTTAGGGCTCAGAATTTTCACTGCCAAGGGCCCCATTTCAATCCCTGGACTGGAAACTAAGACCCAGAAGTGAAGCAGCATGGCCAGAAAAAAAAAAAAAAGGAAATTAGGACACACAAGACATCAAGGATGCATGGACATAAAGGGACAGGAGGACACAAGAATGCAGCTGTTTGTGCATCAGGGAAGGAGATCTCCCGAGAAACCACACTGTCAACACCTTGATCCTGGACTTCTAGCCTCCAGAACTGGGAGAAAACAATTTCCTGTTGTTTAGGTCTCTTGTATATCTTGTGGCCACCTTAGTACATTAATGCGTTCTTTAGATCAGGAGTCCCTGGAGAGGGCTCACCTCAAGGACAGGTGGGGAGTATGCAGGTGATGACTCAGCTCCCAGGTGACTTCTAAACATCAACAAATGCCCACCCCCCCAGATTTTCCAGGACACAGCCTGCTCCTGTGGACCCCTTCTTGCAGACCACTGCTGCTAAAAGTCCCCACCCAACTCTCGTTCTGGCCCCAACTTTCTTTACTTCTCTCCTAGACTGTGAGGGACAGAACCTTGAGAACAGAGCAAGCCCTGTGCTCAAACCATCCTGGTTGTGAAGGGGAGTATGTGTTTTAACAAAAAATTAAAAAAAAAAAAAAAAAGGAAGAAAACCCATAGCTGTCTAGCATAAGCTTAACACTGGATGTACAGAAAAGCCTTCAGATGTTATGTTAGGAAGAAGCAGAGGACATGATTTCAACCTTTTCTTCAGGGAAGGTTTCCAGGAAGGAGGACAGCATGCTTTCTGTAGATGGGTTGAGAGCAGATGAATTTATTGGAAGGACTTTGGGTCTGTAGCCAGGAAAGGAATATGAGTGGGGAGGGGGTATGTCGTCCTTCAGTTCTCTCTACCTCCAGAAGTTTCTATGATATGGGCCATGGTCACAGGGCTCCCAGAGATCAGGGAGAGAGGGATGTTTTGTGACTTCACCCAAGCCTGACCCATAGAAGGCTGCCTCCTAGCAGCCAACGTCAGACTTCTGGGCCATCTGCCAGGCTCAAGAAATGACCTACTAGGAACTCTCTGGTAGTCCTGGAGTGGTTAGGACTCTGCACTTTCACTGCTGAGGGCAGGGATTCTATACATAGTTGGGGAACTAAGATCCTGCAAGCTGCACTGCCTGGCCAACAATAGAAACAAACAAACAAACAAAAGAAAGACAGACATGACCTTTCCCACCTTTCCTTCCATAGACAACCCCACGGCTGAGTCCAGTTCAGGTCCATTGCTGTGGTCAAGGAGGAAGCTCCCTTGGGCTTGTGGCTGTGGAGTGACATGTGGTCAGCCTGAGCATCCACCAACAGGACTGGGCATCTCACACCAACCGAGAACCTGGTACCCAGTAGGAGGTCAGGCCCTCAGGACACATGCTGGTGCCTGCTGACTACAGATCAGGGCTGTGTGAGAAGTGGACTCTACAAGGTGGCCAGAAGGCACACCTTTCAGGAGAGCACTAATCCAGGTGGCCAGACTCTTCCCACTTCCTCCGTCTCTAGGGGAGAACTTGGCGCTTCCATTGTTCTCACAAATGTTTTCCTCTTCTACTCCCCCTGGAACAGCTTTATCTCAAGAAATTGTTGTTGTTCATTTGCCCAGTTGTATCTGCAACCCCATGGACCACAGTGTGCCAGACCTCCCTGTCCCTCACCATTTCCTGAAGTTTGCCCAAGTTCGTGTCCATTGCATTGGTGATGCAATCCAGCCATCTCATTCTCTGTCACCCTTTCTCCTTCAGGCCATCTCCACATAACCAACAAAAGTCCTCTCCCAGGATGGCACTCTAAATCCTGTGTCCAGCTTCCAGACCCCATGCACACTGGTTGAGCTGCATTGCAGTTTGGGCCATATAGAGCCACGACACACATTATCTGTGTAACTTTTGCTCTATATAAATAATATTTCATCAGCTGTCTTACCTTGCTTCCTTTCAGTCCAAAGCAATTTACCCTTTACTGAAGGGGCTTGCCTCATTCTGGAAATCTCTTCCCTGCTTCTCCATCTCCCACCACAAGGCTCAGGTTTTGTTTTGCTTCCTCTTATACTTCTTTTCCCATCTTAATTCCTTCCCGCCCAGGTATGTCTGAAACCCACATGGAACACTCTGGGGACTAGGGTCTTCTGCTAGTATTTATCTGATGCTCTGGGAAAACTATTGACCATGTAGAAGTGTTACTTCTGATCTATACATTGAGAGAGGTGCATTTCATATCCTTCTACATTTCTGCCTTCTTTGAACTTCTCAGTGTTTCCTGGAAAGCTCTATTATTCTTTTTCCTTGACAGCAAAACATGAAACATTAGTGGACATGAATTACTCTGTTTGATGGGACGTTGCTTACGTACACACGTAACTGGCATTACTTTGACTTCCAACATGCAATCAAGCACATTTGTTGTTGTTGTTGTTTTCCCCCTAGAAAATTTCTCTTAATGATGAATTGTCATCAGCATGAAGAAATGCAGAACTTTCCACATAAAATATAATAGCATAACTGGGCTCAAAAAGTCAGCACTTGAATATATCTAGCTATATTTTGAATGTTCCTGACATTTTCCCAGAGTACCGATGTCTGATTTCAAATCTCAAAGCTTAATTTCATTCAGCGAGTCTCAAGGGTCAGAGACTGCCATGGGCATAATTTAATTCCTGTAGAATAAGTTGGCAAGTTCATACTTGACTTGACTACTTGGTACTTGACTACTTGATAAAGAGAGAAAACAACAATAACAACAATGACCAAAAAATAAACAAACAAAAAAACACAGAAATGTGTAGTTAGTGATTCAGTCATAACAGGTACACATAAATTGATGTATAGACTATACAATCATCTATATCTGCTTAATTGTTTATGCTAATGACTTGGACACTGTGAATCACACACAAACCATTGAAAAAGAAAAGTAATTTTGGAAAATTCTTAGAGAAAAGAACATCACAATTCCTTACCTGTCTCCTGGGAAATGTGTACGCTATTAAATTTGCAACAGTTAGACCTGGACACGGGACAATGAAGTGATTCAAAATCGGGAAAGGAATAAGTCAAAGCTATCTAGTGTTGCCCTGGTTATTTGACTTCTGTGCAGAGGACCTCATGAAAAAATAAAATCCTAGATGAATCTCAAGCTAGACACAAAATTTATGTGGGCGATACGATAACTTAGTTATCCAGATGACAACACCCAAATGACAGAAGAATTATAGGAATTAAGGCGCCTCTTGATGAAGGTATTATCTGTTTCAAGTACAGACATCTGAAATGACATAGTCCTTCATAAAAGATGAAATTCTCAGTTTCACATTTGAAAATCTAGATGTATGTTCCAGAATGTGAAATATAAAATTCTCTATTAGTCACATATACAAATCTGGGGACAATTTTTCCAACTTGAAATGTGGAATTCTCTGTACATCTCACATGAAAGTATAGATAAAATATTTACTGCATAAAATGTGGAATTTTTCACATTAGAGGTATGAAAATCAGGATGCAGATTCTTTGACAGGAAATATGAAAATGTCTATTTCACATATCAAAATATGGTCACAGGATTTCTCACATGAGGTATGGAATTTTTTCATATTTTTCATTTGAAAGTCTTTGTGCTGTCTTTCCTTCATGAAATATTGAATACTGTCTATTTAACACTTGAAAAAAGTGCATTCATTCTCCTACAAGAAATGTAGAATTTTCCCACAGATTTTCATGCTTGAGCTCTGAAATTCTGTATATTTCCATCAAGAAAGCTTGAATGAAGGTCTTCTGATATGAGACTTGGAATTCTGTGTATTTCACTTTTAACAATCTGGGGAGAAATGTTCTCATATGAAATATGAAATCTCGACTATTCACATATGAAACTTTTTCTAGATTTGTACACATGAAACCTATATGCAGGTTAGGAAAAAACAGTTAGAACTGGACATGGAACAACAGACTGGTTCCAATTAGGAAAAGGAGGACCGCAAGCCTATATATTGTCACCCTGCTTATTTAAATTACATGCAGAGTACATCATGTGAAACAGTGGGCTGGAAGAAGTGCAAGCTGGAATCAAGATTGCTGGGAGAAATATCAATAACCTCAGATATACAGATGACACCACCCTTATGGGAGAGAAGAGGAACTAAAAAGCCTCTAGAAGAAAGTGAAAGAGGAGAGTGAAAAAGTTGGCTTAAAGCTCAACATTAAGAAAACGAAGATCATGGCATCTGGTCCCATCACTTCATGGGAAATAGATGGTGAAACAGTGGAAACAGTGTCATACTTTATTTTTTGGGGCTGCAAAATCACTGCAGATGATGACTGCAGCCATGAAATTTAAAGACGCTTACTCCTTGGAAGAAAAGTTATGACCAAGCTAGATAGCATATTCAAAAGCAGAGACATTACTTTGCCAAGAAAGGTTCGTCTAGTCAAGGCTATGGTTTCTCCATTCTTCATATATGGATGTGAGAGTTGGCCTGTGAAGATTGCTGAGCACTGAAGAATTGATGCTTTTGAACTGTGGTGTTGGAGAAGACTCTTGAGAGTCCCTTGGACTGCAAGGGGATCCAACCTGTGCATTTGGAAGGAGATCAGCCCTGGGATTTCTTTGGAAGGACTGATGCTACAGCTGAAACTCTAGTACTTTGGCCACCTCATGGGAAGAGTTGACTCATTGGAAAAGACTCTGATGATGGGAGAGATTGGGGATAGAAGGAAAAGGGGATGACAGAGGATGAGACGGTTGGACGGCATCACTGACTCGATGGAAGTGAGTTAGAATGAACTCCGGGAGATGGTGATGGATAGGGAGGCCTGGCATACTGCAGTTCATGGGGTCGCAAAGAGTCAGACATGACTGAGTGACTGAACTAAACTGAACTGAACTGTACACATGAAATAGAGAATTTTCAATGAATCAGAAATTGATATCTGAGCTAAAACATCAAATAGGTACAGCTATATTTCATGTATTTCCTGAATAACAGAAAGATTTCTCTGTATTTCTTTGAAAAAAGTCTGGGTGAAGATTTCTCTGCATGAAATAGGGGATTAGCATATTTTACAGGTGCAAAATCAAAACTCTTATGATTATACAGTGGAAGTGATAAATAGATTCAGGGGATTCTATCTGATAGACAGAGTGCCTGAAGACCTATGGGTGGAGGTGTGACATTGTACAGGAATCAGGGATAAAGACCATTCCCATATAAAAGAAATGCAAAATAACAAAGTGATGAGGCCTTACAAAGATCTGAAAAGACCAAAGACGCTAAACAAAAATGAGAAAATGAAAACAATACCCATTTGAATGCAGAGTCCCAAAGAATAGCAAGGAGAGATAAAACCTTCCTCAGTTATCAATACCAGTTCATAGAGGAAATAAATAGAATGGGAAATCCTACAGATCTCTTCGAGAATATCAGAGATACCAAGGGCAAATTTCATGCAAAGAGGGGCACAATAAAGGACAGAAATGGTACGGATGTAACAGAAGCAGAAGCTAT
The DNA here is from genome assembly GCF_002263795.3 of Bos taurus. Classification (NCBI taxonomy): domain Eukaryota; kingdom Metazoa; phylum Chordata; class Mammalia; order Artiodactyla; family Bovidae; genus Bos; species Bos taurus. The sequence continues at coordinate 58,029,127 of NC_082638.1, read as the reverse complement.
TAAGAAGAGGAGGGAAGAATACACAGATGAAATATGCACAAAAGATCTGCATGATCCAGTTAAGCACAATGGTGTGATCACTCACCTAGAGCCAGACGTCCTGGAATGCAAAGTCAAGTCGGACTTTAGAAGCATAACTACAAACAAAGCTCGTGGAGGTGGTGGAATTCAGTTGAGCTCTTTCAAATTCTAAAAGATGATGTTGTGAGTGTGCTGCCCTCTATATGCCAGCACATTTGGAAGACACTGCTGTGGCCAGACCACTGGAAAAGTTCAGTTTTCATTCTAACCGCAATAAAAGGCAATCCATCGAATGTGCAAACTACTACTTAACTTCACTCATCTCACACATTCGCAAAGTACTGCTCAAAATTCCCAAAGCCAGGCTTCAATAGAATGTGAACCATGAGCTTCCAGATGTTCAAGCTGGATTTAGAAAGGTCAGAAGAACCTAAGATCAAATTACCAACACCCATTGGGTTATCAAAAAAGCCAGAGAACACCAGAAAAACATCTACTCCTTTTTGACTATGCCAAAGACTTGTTTGTGTAGATCACAACAAAACATTTTAAATTCTTCTAAACATGGGACTACTAGAGTATGTTATATGCCTCCTGATAAATCTGTATGCAGCTCAAGAAGCAACAGTCAGAAAAGGAAATGGAACAACAGACAGGTTCTGAGTTGGGAAAGGAATATTTCAAGGCTGTACTGTCAACCTCTTTATTGAACTTACATGAAGAGTTCATCACACAAAATGCCTGACTGAATGAAACAGGGTTTGGAATCAAGTTTGCTGGGAGAAATATCAATAACATCAGATATGCAGATGACACAATTCATGTGGCAGAACATGGAAAGAACTACGGAGTCTCTTGAGGAAAGTAAAAGAGGAGAGTGATTAAGGTGACTTAAAACTCAACATTCAAAATGAGATTCATGGCATCTGGTCCCATCACTTCCTGACATAAAGATGGGAAACCAATGGAAACAGTGAGAAACTATTTGGGGGGAGCAGGTTCCAAAATCACTGAAGATGGTGACTCTGTTCAGGAAATTAAAATATGCTTTCTCCTTAGAAGAAAAGTTACAACCAGGCTAGACAGCACATTATAAAGCAGACAAAGGTCAGTCTAGTCAAAGCTATGTAAAGAGATGAGAATTGGACCTAAAGAATCTTGACCTCCAAGGAATTGATGCTATTGATATGTGGTGTTAGAGAAAACACTTGAGAGTCCCTTGGACTGCAAGGAAATGAAAGGAGTCAATTCTAAAGGAAATCAGTTCAGAATATTGATTGGAAGGGCTGATGCTGGAACTGGATCCTGGATATTTTGGCCACCTGAAATGAAAGGCTGACTCATTGGGAAAGAACCTGATGCTGAGAAAGATTGAAGTCTGGAGGAGAGGGTGACGACAGAAGATGAAATGCATGGTGGCATCAGGGAATCAGTGATTATGGGTTTGAGCATATGAGTTGGTGATTGACAGGGAAGCCTCTCATGCTGCAATCCATGGGATCAAGAAGAGTTGGACTTAATGATACTCACTGAACTTACTTAGGTTCTCAGTGAAATAAAAATGGTAAAGAACTCTCTTACCCATCAATTGATAATCCTCACAGATTCCTAATGCCCCCTAAGATTTTTAATTGTTTCTTCAGAGATTCAGCAAGGACGGCCATTCTTTCCATTATATGGGTAAATATCCCCTAGGAAATAATGGAAGGGGCATAATTTACAGAAAGTTGTAGAAGAAAGTACACACATCAGCAAGTCAGCATGACCTTGTCAAAAACATATAGTATGATCCTTTAGTCCTTCACACTGATTTCCTTCTGAAACCTGATGATAGGACCTCACCAATCCTGAGGAATGGTCATTGCAAAGGGATGTTATCTAGAACAATTTCTGCCTATTACTTTAGTGATGACACAAAGCAGGCACATTATGGTAATCATGCCTCCGTTAACCTCCCCTAACCAAGACAATAGGCTGCACTAGCCATTGGGGAGCTTACAGGATCACAAGGTCTCCCGTAAATGGTTGGAGCCACCTGGGCCTTTCCCACAGAGGGTTTGCAGGTGTGATGAGGTCACCTTTTCCATGGCAAAAATTCTCATCTATGGCCACCAGTCTTACTGCCAGTCCTCTGGATTTGTGAGAACCCCACAAGACCAATTCTAGCTTGCAAAGTATACATCTGCTTAAAAAACAAACAAAAGGATAAAATCCAGTCCAAACTGAAGTGCCTAAGGATAATCAAATGGTCCTCAGCTCTATGAAGGGCCATTAGGGCCACAAAAGCATGGGTCCAGGCATGTTCATTGTTAACACCTGCAGCCCTTCAAAGGACATGTCCTGGTAATGGATAAAGATTGTAGATTGTAAGTCCTCTACCAATTTGAGAAATTGTGTCAACAAGACCTCTGAACCTCCCATCTTAGCCAAGCCTAAAAGACGGAATATGTGCATATCAGGCCCAAGGCACATTCAACTGGGAATATTTGGAGGTAACAGTACCAGATATAGGACACTATAGAGAAGGTGTACACAAAAATGAAATAAGAAAAAAAAAGCCTTTTGTGCCAGTTTCAGACTGAAAATGTGCATTTCCCCGATGACCAAGTTAACAGGATTCAAGTCAGTAATAACACTCAACATAGCCACATGTCAATGCAGATTCCCACTAGGTAACTTCAGAAGCTTCTGTGCAGGCCTGTCTTCAGTCTCTGCTTTCCATTCATAAATTGTGTTCATTCAATCAGCAGACAGTATGAAATATAGGCAATGGGTAGGCACTCAAGGAAGATGATGAAGACTGTAAGAACAAAGTATCTTTCCAGGGCAAGGGACAGACAACACCACAGGTTGGTGATAAGATGGAGGAAGTTGGAGAGGAGAATGGAGGGCAGATTTCAGATCTAGCTTCTGGACATTTAGAGTGATGGCAGCTGCCCCAGACCTGGCTGCAGGCCTTGAGGAGATATTTCCAAATGTAATAAATTAATGTGGTCTCTGTCCTCTATGAGCTTTTACAACCTTAAAGCCTCAGCCTATGATACTATACCAAATATAGAGTCATAGCTCAGAAATTCAAGATATTAATTTAGGAAGGGTGTGTGAGACTTGAAGGAGATGTGTTCTATCAGACATGTTCTAACATTTAGCATAATTAACTGGGCTTGAGCCAGGACTTACTTATATGCATGTAGACTGCTATCTTCGGAAAATTCCCATTATGAGATCATATAACCTGATATCTGGGATTTCACTTTCTTGGTGAGTACTTCTCCACTTATGAAAAAGGAAGATAGCACTAGTTTAGAAGGTACATCTTTGTATTAGGACTTTTCTATCAATTTCCCAACTCTACCAATTGTTCTAGGTAACTTCCTGACAGTAGGAAATATGGACAACTATATAGTATCTCCTCCTGCCATACTAGAGGCACTATAGTAAGTGTAAAGACAGATAACACACAAAAGCACATTTACAGCTCATGATTCTTTGCTAATTTTCTTTTCAGTTGATGTATCCATAGGTGTGAGTGGGGTATTAAAGTCCCCTATTATAATTGTGGTACTGTTAATTCCCCCTTTCCTACTTCCTTGCATTTGCCTTGCATCTTGAGGTGCTCCTAAATGGCACAATGGACTAGTTACACCTAATTGTTATATATAGGCATTACACTCATTAGGAATGGAATCATGTTTTTTTCCAGTGCAATCCTGAGCCCACATTTTGGTCCCTGCACAAAAGCAGGCTGTATCCTTCCCATGTTCAAGCCCTGAGAAACATTCCTGAGCCCACATCTCTGTCACTGCACTGAACTAGGCTGGGTCCAGCACTTGCTCAAACCTCTGGAAAATACTCATGAGTCCACATCTCGGTCACTGCACTGAACCAGTCTAGGTTCTGCCCTAGTTAGTCCCCTGACACATACCTCTGAACCAACATCTCGGGCTCTGCCCTGAAGCAGGCTGGTCCTTCCCATGTTCAAGCCCCGACAAATGCTCCTGAGCCAAACTCTTGGTCACTGCACTGAACTAGGCTCGGTCCTACACTTGTTCATGACCCCGGCAAACACTGCTGCGCCCAAATCTCATGCCCTGCACATGATCCAGTCTGTGTCTTGCCCTTGTTAGATTCCCCCAACACATACACCTGAGCCCACATCTCAGTCCCCGCACTGAAGCAGGCTGAGTCCTGCCTTTGTTCAAGCCTCCGGCAAACAACCGTGAGCCCACAACTCGCTCCCTGCCCCTGAAATTAGGTTTGTCTTGCTCTTGTTCAATCCCCCAGAAAACACTCCTGATCCCACATCTCACTCCCTGCACTGAAGCCACCTGGGTCCTACCCTTGTTCAAAACCCTGACAAATACTCTGGAACCCACATGTCAGTCCCTGAACTGAAGCAGATGAGTCCTTGCCCATGTTCAAGCCACAACAAATACTCCTGAGCCCACATATCACTCACTACCATGAACTAGGCTGGGTCCTACACTTGTTCAAGACCCTGACAAACACTCCTGAGCCCACATCTCGGTCACTGCACTGAACGAATCTGCTGCTACCACTGCTAAGTCTCTTCAGTTGTGTCCGACTCTGTGCGACCCCATACATGGCAGCCCACCAGGCTCTCCCATCCCTGGGATTCTCAAGACAAGAACACTAGAGTGGGTTGCCATTTCCTTTTCCAATGCATGAGAGTGAAAAATGAAAGTGAAGTCGGTCAGTCGTGTCCAACTCTTAGTGACCCTATGGATTGTAGCCCACCAGGCTCCTCCATCCATTGGATTTTCCAGGCAAGAGTACTGGAGTGGGGTGCCATTGACTTCTCCGACTGAACGAGTCTAGGTCCTCCCATTGTTCGATCCCCCAACACATACTCCTGAACCCACATCTCGGTTTCAGCACTGAACTAGGCTGGGTCCTGACTTTGTTCAAACCCCCAACAAACACTCCTGAGTGTGAATCGCGGTCCATGCACTGGGTCCTGCCCATGTTCAAATCCCCGACAAACACTCCTGAGCCAACATCTCCATCCCTGCACTGAATCAGGATGGTTTCTGCCTCTGTTCAAGCCCTGACAAACAATCCTGAGCCAACAACTCGCTCCCTGCCCCTGAACTAAGGTGAGTCCTCCCCTTGTTCAAACCCCCAGAAATACTACTGAGCCCTCATCTCACGCACTGCACTGAACCAGGCTGGGTCCAGACCTTGTCAAAACCCCCGGCAAAAACTCCTAAGCCCACATCTCAGTCCCTGCACTAAAATAGGCTGGGTCAAGCCCTTGTTCAAACCCCCGACAAACACTCTTGAGCCTCCATCACCGTCCCTGCACTGAACTAGGCTGTGTCCTGCACTTGTTCAAGACTCTGACAAACACTCCTGAGCCAACATCTTGGTTCCTGCACTGAACCAGGATAGTTCCAGCATTTGTTCAAGCCCCGGCAAACAATCCTGAGCTGACAACTCTCTCCCTGCCACTGAAGTAAGGTGTGTCCTCCCCTTGACCAATACCCCAGGCAACACTACGTTCGCATATCTCACTCACTGCACTGAAGTTCGCTGGTCCCTGCCCTCATTCAAATCCCTGACAAACACTCCTGAGCCAACATCACCATCCCTGCACTGAACTAGAATGGTTTCTACTTTGTTCAAGCCCCCAGAAAACTATCCTGAGCTGACAACTCGCTGCCTGCCCCTGAACTAAGGTGTGTCCTCCCCTTTTTCAATCCCCCTGGAAACACTCTTGTACCCGCATCTCACGCCCTGCCTTGAAGCCGCCTGGTTCCTGCCCTTGTTCAAGACTTTGATAAATGATCCTGAAACCACATTTTGGTCCCTGCACTGAAGCAGGTGGGTCCTGCCCACGTTGAAGGTCTAACAAACACTTCTGAGCCCATATCTCGCTCTCTACACTGAACTGGGCTGAGTCCTACACTTGTTCAGATTAGAGCAGTCGCTCAGTCGTGTCCGGCTCTTTGCGAACCCATGAATCTCAGTATGCCAGGCCTCCCTGTCGAACACCAACACCCGGAGTTCACTGAGACTCACGTCCATCCAGTCAGTGATGCCATCCAGCCATCTCATCTTCTGTGGTCCCCTTCTCCTCCTGCTCCCAATCCCTCCAAGCATCAGAGTCTTTTCCAATGAGTCAACTCTTCGCATGAGGTGGCCAAAGGACTGCAATTTCAGCTTTAGCATCATTCTTCCAAAGAAATTCCAGGGCTGATTTCCTTCAGAATGGACTGGTTGGATCTCCTTGCAGTCCAAGGGACTCTCAAGAGTCTTCTCCAACACCACAGTTCAAAAGCATCAATTCTTTGGCGCTCAGGCTTCTTCACAGTCCAACTCTCACATCCATACATGACTACAGGAAAAACCATAGCCTTGACTAGACGAACTTTTGTTGGCAATATAATGTCTCCGCTTTTAAATATGCTATTTAGGTTGGTCATAACTTTCCTTCCAAGGAGTAAGCTTCTTTTAATATCGTGGCTGCAGTCACCATCTGCAGTGATTTGGAGCCCAGAAAAATAACGTTTGCCTCTGTTTCCACTGTTTCTTCATCTATTTCCCATGAAGTGATGGGGCTGGAGGCCATGATCTTCGTTTTCTGAATGTTGAGCTTTAAGCCAACTTTTTCACTCTCCACTTTTACTTTCATCAAGAGTCTTTTCAGTTTCTCTTCACTTTCTGCCACAAGGCTGGTGCCACCTGCATATCTGAGGTTATTAATATTTCTCCTGGCAATCTTGATTCCAGCTTGTGTTTCTTCCAGTCCAGCGTTTCTCATGATGTACTCTGCATGTAAGTTAAATAAACAGTGTGACAATATACAGCCTTCGCATATTCCTTTTCCTATTTTTAACCAGTCTGTTGTTCCATGTGCAGTTCTAACTGTTGCTTCCTGACCTGTATACACATTTCTCAAGAGGCAGATCAGGTGGTCTGGTATTCCCATCTCTTTCAGAATTTTCCACAGTTTATTGTGATCCACACACTTGTTCAAGACCCTGACAAACACTCCTGTGCCAATATCTTGTTCCCTGCACTGAACTAGGCTGGGTTCAGCACTTTCTGAAGTCCCCTGCAAATGCTCCTGAGCCAACATCCTGGTCCCTGCACTGAAGCAGACGGGGTCCTGCCCTTTTTGAAACCCCTGACAAACACTCCTGAGCCCACACATCAGAAACTGCACTGAACCAGGCCAGAAACTACACATGTTCAAGCCCCCGACCAACTGTTCTGGGCCTGCATCTGACTCAAAGGCTGGTTTCTGGTCTTATTTAAGCCCCCAGAAAGCAATCCTGAGCCCACAAATCGCTCCCTGTCCCTGATCTAAGGTGTGTGCTCCCCTTGTTCAATCCCCCAGGAAACACTACTGAGCCTGCATCTCACTCACTGCCCTGAACAAGGGTGGGTCCCTCCAAAGTTCAAGCCATGACAAATACTGTTGTGCCAACATCCCAGTCCCTGCACCAAACCAGGCTGTTTCCTGCCCATATCAACCATGACAAACATTCCTAAGACCACATCTTGGTTCCTGCACTGATAGCGGCTGAGATCCTGGCCATATTCAAGCCCAGACAAACACTCCTGACCCCATTTCTCGCCCCTGAACTGAACTAGGCTGGGTCCTACACATGTTCAAGACCCTGACAAACACTCCTTGGCCTTCATCTGACTCTCAGGCTGATCTCCTTCACTACACTGAACTAGGCTGGGTCCAGCACTTGCTGAAACCCGTGGGAAATACTCCTGAGCCCATATCTGGGTCCCTTCTCTGAACCAGGCCAGGTCCTGCCCTTGTTCAAGCACTCAAAAAACACTCCTAAGCCCACATCTTGATCCCTGCACTGATCGCGGCTGGATCCACCCCTTGTTCATCCCAACAGACACTCCTGAGGCCACATCTCAGTCGCTCCAATGAACCAGGCTGGGTCCTGCCTTTGTTCAAGCTCCCAACAAACACTCCTGAGCCCACATCTCAGTCCTTGCACTGAATCAGGTGGGTCCCGCCCATGTTCAAGCTCTTTGTAGAATGCATATATCATATATCAGGACTATAGGATGGCTGGCTTAGCTTGGTCCTCTTGCTGCTTCAGGCCCCACAGGCTTGTGTGATAGGGCAGGCTTGGATGTGTTCTCACATGGAGAACAGTACCACTTTGAAAGGGCCTCAATAGGGTAAATGGCAGACATGCATGTCTCCGACACCGGTGAGTCATGGAACTTAAGGGGAACTGTCTTTAGAGTCTCCCTGGCAGGCATTCGAACAAGGTTCAGGGAGTTCCCTCATGCCAGCAGAGCGGGCCCCATTTCTCCCTCTGTGCAAAGTGTGGCCAAGCCACCTCAGGCCTGTGCAGTGTTCACATCTGTCCAGCGAGGGAGGGAGGGTCGCACGTCCAATTCTGCAGTTCAGCAGTGACCGCCCACTGTTGGCTCTCAAGGTTGAGAAAGCACTCTCCGAACGTGTGGACTAAAACCGTCTAATCTCCCATTGCTGCAACTCAGTCAGGACCAGAAGGGCTTGCAAAGGATAAGCGTCTTTTCTGAGAGCTGCTGTCCAGAGAGTGGCAGATGGCAACAGCACTACTTAGAGAGACAGAGACACACAGACATCAGCGCCTGGCACACACACAGAAGGATTGTCCAAAACAGTGCTATGCCGGAAGCAAAGATAGAGAGACAAAGAGCGAGCTCTGCACCCTAAACCTCTGGTCTCCCTGAACAGTGGAGATCAACGGTAGCAAATGTTGGGGTTTTTCCCTACTCCCCTAGTATCAGGACAGCAACAGGCTCTCTGTCCCATGAAGAAAAGTATCCAGCCAGTTGGCACCCCTGCATATCCTTTGGATAGTCAGGGAGAGCTCCCAGATATTGCCGGTCCCAGGGGACACATGAGGGTATTGTTTGGATTGTGGAGCAGGAACCCGTGGTTGGAATTTTCAGGGCCAGGTCAATGACAGCGCCTGGGGCTACCCCAGCCACATGCAAAACCCTCTACAATCCTGGTGCAGAATCTGGCCATGTGGGGGCACTGGAGCACAGGAACCGCGGAAGATGCCCTCCAGTCTAGGGGCATGTCCATAAGGGTGCCGCCCACTACCCTCTCCGCCCTTGGTCTAGATTTGGGCAAGGAGCCTGTGCTTGGCTCACAGCCTAGGCTCCTGCCTGTTTTCCGCTGATGTCCCAGGGCCCGTTCACCCTGGCCTGGGCTGTCCGGCACCCCTTTCCTTGGCCTCACGCCACCCCCAACACACCACTCCCCACCTGCCGACCATCCCCCTCACTCCCCGCCCCCAAAGAGCTAGTGGGTCCCACAGGTTCACTGCAGCCTCGGCCACCATTATGCACCATTGTCTGTGCTGTTATATCGTGTCCCTACACATCTGCCCCAGCTTGGGCCAAGAGGAGCGTGAGAGGCGATCAAAGGAAGGCGGGAGCGTCCCGGGACCCTTAGCTGTGAGCCCCAGTACTCAGGGAGAAGCCCCCACCCCTCATCCCGCGACCTGCCATCCTGATGCTGTGCGCAGCTGGAACCTTGCAACCACCAGTTGTCACGCCAAGTGAAGAGGCCATCCTCTTTAGGGTGGAGGCAGTGCAAGACAGCCAGACCCTGGTGGACGGAGACGTGGCAGGGATCGGGCGGGAGTTCCGGCTGCTTGCAGAAGACATCATGGAAGAGGTGGAGGTTGTGGCAGATGAGGAGCAGAAACAGTGGTCCTCCCAGGAGCTGGAGGAGAAGACGGTGGAGGAGCAGAGCCAGGACAGGCCGGGAGGTCCGAGTGAGCACCAGGCGCTAGAAGTCCTGAAGGCACTGGCCGTCCTGAAGGCACTGGCCGCCCTGCAGGTGGAACTGAGCTCTGAGTGTGAGCAAAACCACAGGGCCTACCATCAGAGGAGGAAGCATCACTTGGCTTGGGGGAGTGCCATCATCCAGGGCATCCCTGGCTTCTGGGCCAAAACTGTATCCTTTCCGCTGCTCCTTTGGGTCCACTGCTCATGAGGAGGAGGAGAAGGGGCAGGAGCAGGAGGAAGGGGAGGGGGCGAGGGCACAGGAAGGGCGCTGGAGGCCCCTGAAGAAAATGTGGTCCTGGGCAATTGGCAAGCTCCAAAGGCCCAGCAGAGTAGGGTCTGGGCAGGGCTACAGATGTACGTGTTGCAGCCATGCCTTTGAGTGTCTCCTTCAGGCCTGCATCTGAGGAGGAGCAGCACCTGAGGCCTCCAAGTCAGGAATGACCAGAGATGGTACACAAGAGCAGCATCTGCACAGCTATTGCTGTAAATGCGGATGATCCTGGCATATAGCTGAGACATGTGAGTCATTCACATACACACACAACACACACACACGTACACACACACACACACACACACAACCCCTTTGCTTTCAAACACGGATTGTCACAGGACTGCAAATCTGACCATGTAAGCAGTGACATGCCACTACCAAGCATACACAGGTCTGGAGGAGAACAGTAGCTGTCAGAAACCAGTCCCTGCTCGGAGAATGCAGACCACCTCAGATGCACACCACCACAAGGGGCCCAGAGCCATGAGCATGTCTGATGGTATGGCAAAGCCTGATGACATCAGGGGTGGCCAGGTAACAGGCAGTGCCCAGCTCCTTGCAGATGCCTTTTCCAATATCCTTGTTCCACCCCAGACTAGGACTGATGCTCCTGGCTCTTCTTGGCCTGGCATGTAGCTCCCTGAATGGCTCCTTGACCTAAAGCAGATTATGAGCCACCCTCAAGTTTCCGTCATGATCAGCGACCAAGATCAAGACTTTCTCGGCTACATGATCGACTTGAAGATCAGTGAGGAAGACTGAGAAACGATGGGTATGGGACCTGGCAGGGAGTGGGAAGATCCTGTTAGCCATGTTCCTGTGCTGTGAGACTTTGGAGAGGAGTTGTGGAAGCTGTTAATGCCTGCCTGGGAGGCAAGCTGAGGCCCCTAGAAGTTTGCACCTTTTCCCTCCTCCCTATCCTGGCAGGTGCAGGTGCGGAGCCATCTGCAGTCCCGCTGCAAGCTGATCTTTTCCTTTCAGGACAACCCCTACTTCTTGAACACCATGATCATTAAGGAGTATTACCTTGACATCACTGGTAACACGTGGCTCCCAGGGTGATGAGTGTGGGTGTGCAAGCATGTAGATGATCCACCTGTGGAGTCCACCCCAGTCTCCCGTCTTTCCGCAGGGAACAGGGCATGTCATTCCACTCCAGTCCCCTGGTTCTGGGACTTTGAATGGGCATCCCCCAGCCACAGTCTGGACACCAGGAGCCTTAATTTTCTCAACTGGCTGTCAGGCCACAATGGCCCAGAATTGAACACGATTGCTGATGTGGGGTTGCTTTGGGCCTGCACACAGGTGATGATTAATGTTGGAGTTCTTGGCTGCTCATGGGAGGGTTCAGGGCCTGGTCAGCCCTGGGTTGACCTTGCTCGTGTTGCCAGCAGCTCATCAGCAATGACATGTGGGACGATCCCCTGAAGTACTACCTCGGGGAGGATGATTCTTCCATCAGAGATAACTGACAGAAACACATGTGGTGAGGCAGTCAGGAGATAGGCCCTGAGAGACAGCCTTATCGTAGCTGGGACACTATCCTTTCCCAAATGGGGATGCTCAGGTTCATTCAAGCTGGCTGCAGAGCCAGAATTTGGGTTATGCATGTAGCAGGTGACTTGCTGAGACTGGGGGCATGGGGGACTCAGTGTGTCCGTGAGTGAAGTAAGTCTCCCTCAAGTCAGCTATGGTTGCAGCACAAGAGTCCTAGGTTATACCTAGGTGAGACCCTATTCCACTAGAGTCCTAGAGGTAGGGTGAATTAAGTGTCTGTGTCAGAATCACCCGTCCCTGGGTCCTGCCATCCTCCAGCCTCCTGCTGCTCACTGAGTTTGAGATTAACTGGGCCCTTCACTCCCGCCCCTTACCCTGCGATGGCCTATCATTGAAAGCACATCCTCTCGGTGGTCCCAGTGCACCTGTGTGCTGACTTTGGGATCTTGGGTGAATTTCCACATTCACCACTCGGATCTCACCACCACCACCACACATGCTGCACTCGAAGTGGCTTCAGGCTGCCTTGGGAAAATCCGGATGAATCTGGGGAGGAGGTGGACAGGGAGCCCCAAAGGCAGGACATGGTGCCGACTGACACCATCTCCAACATTGCTGGACATGGGCGTCTTCAGCTCCTGAAATACCTGTGTTCCCTGTTTGCATTTGTGTCCCTATGCCAAGCATGTGTGTATACACACATGTGCTTGTGTTGGCTGTGTTTCTGTGTGTTTGTGTGTATCCGGCCCAGGGCAGATGCAGAGATGAAGGCGACAGGAGAGGAGGTGCTGAGTAACCAGAAGAGGAGGCACGAGGCGTTCCCAGTCTGAAGGAGTTTGTCGCCATATCTGTGCACTGACCCTGTCCAGGATGGGAATGAAGAAAGGATGGCCAGTGATAACTCCTGACCATGGCTCCAGATATCTGCAATTAGACAAAACACAAAACACGCTCACCATTTCTACTGTGTTGTTGTGTGTGTTTGGACCAGGAAAAGGGATTCATGGTCTGAGGGTTCACTCAGGGCAAATCAGGTAGGATGGGGCTTTTAAACCACTGCCTGTGGAGCCCTGAGTCTTGGGGGGCCATAGCTGGCCTGTTGAAATGGTGGACATGGCTGTGGCAAGACCCACGATGGTGAGGAGGCTAAGGTCCTTCTGAGTTGGGCAGAGACGTGAAGGAGAAAGAGGCACAGATTGCCTGCTGCACTGGAGACTTGTTCCACACATGTGAGAAGGAGAACTGGGAAGGTCCTGGGCCAGTGCTGCCCAGGAGCAGCTCATCAGCCAGCACACTCCCTCCCTGAGGGTGGCACACACTGTGACACAAAACGGGAGACATGCTAAAGTAAGCTGTACCTGCAAAACCACAGGCATCCTAGGAGAGACAGGATGTGAGTGTGGTATGCCTCCAGGCACTTCCAGCCTGCCTCCCTGGCAGTGCAGAAAGGTGAGGAAAGCACAGGTGGTTGTATGTGTTTGACCCTGTGCCCGGATGAGCCTGTGAGGGAGGGAACGGAGTGAGCAAGGAGTAATTGCATGTCTCAAAGGACCTCAGGAGAGTGGGAGACAGGGAAGCCCCTGGGGGCAGTTTGGGGCCTGCTGGTTTTCAGGGTCCAGGGTCTAGGCAATAGCAGTCCTGCCAAAGATACGCCATGGTGGGTGCTGAAAGTCCTGATGTGAAGTTCTTCTTTCCTCTGGGGTCTTGCCACTGGCTTTGGGGGCCTGAGGGGCAAAAGTGTCCGTCTGCATCTGAGAGAATTCGAGCAGTCTCGCTGAAGCAAAATCTCTGATTTTGTCATAGGGGATCTGAAACCAGGTGATGCTCAGAGGGAAGCTGCGTTCCAGGTGACCGTCTTGGATGCTCCTGGGCCCAAATGGAGGCTGGCTTCCTTGGCATGTGGGCTGTGTAGGCAAGCAGAGATGTGTGACTGTAGGGAGTCCTACCTGGGCCTAATGAGAGCAATTGGAAGAGAGTCTTGACATCTAGCAAATCACTGAGGCCTTGGTGGTTCAAGCCGTCTTGGTGCCTTTGAGATAGAAAAGCTGCTTTCCGCCCAAGGGAGGCATGAGCTGTGGGCCCAGAAAGGGAAGGTTTTGCAGGGCATCATCTCTTTGGGGACTCCATGTGCATGGGTAGTGTTAAACAGAAGGGAGGACGTGTAGGAATGCCACCTTACCTTTATGGCCTCAGGTTCCAATCTTTGTATCTGAAGAGACCCTGTATCCATGTGCACCTTTCTCACAACATTGGATAAGACCCAGGCCTATCACAGTCTCTTGGGGCTCTTGGAGGCTCAGGCGTCTCTTTGGCCTTTTCCTGCTACATGGAGATAGCCCTTGGGGGCACATGTAGACAGGTGCACACATAAAGCTACACAGATAGGAAGAACAGAAGGCCTCACTCAGAATGTTGTTGTCCATAAAGGGTGGTAGGCTAGCAAGAGGGACACAACATTGACAAGGAATGACCTAGATAGGTGCACACCGAGAGAGAGGTTCTCCAAGTCAGCTGAGCCCAAAGGTCCTTGTTTTCTGTCCCCACATGGATCAGGCCAATGTGACTGGTACTGTGAAGCTGTCCAAGGTGATGGGAGAATGCAGAACACAGGCGCATGTCATACAGCTGTTCATGGCAAGTGCTTCCAACCCTGCTTGCTGCTCTGCTGGTCGGTCCGTGTCACTGGCAAATGCCAAGATTTTGTAACCTTTGAGGATAAGTCACAAAGTTAGATGGAGAAGGCAATGGCACCCTACTCCAGTACTCTTGCCTGGCAATTCCCATGGACAGAGGAGCCTGGTAGGCTGCAGTCCATGGGGTCGCGAAGAGTCGGACATGACTAAGCGACTTCCCTCTCACTTTTCACTTTCATGCATTGGAGAAGGAGATGGCAACCCACTCCAGTGTTCTTGCCTGGAGAATCCCAGGACGGGGGAGCCTGGTGGGCTGCTGTCTATGGGGTCACACAGACTCAGACTTGACTGAAGTGACTTAGCAGCAGTAGCAGCACAGAGTTAGAAGTGCAAGGTGACATGATTAATTAACAAGCGAAAGGAAACAACCAGGAAAAGAAAGTTACTTTTTGTTTGTGAGCACAAAGGTACTTACCAAAATTCATATTCCTAGAGAAGAAAGCTTGTAGTTCTGCACGTGTGCATTTCCTCTCAGGGATGTTACTGTGTACACGCACATGTGTGTGCACACATGGGCATAGAAGTCCCTGCCAGTGTGCTTGTGAGTATGAGCTTCCGGAATTGACCTAGCCAGGTGATGGAAGTTGGATAGCAAAAACATGAAGGTGTTAGAGAAAGGTACATATGCTCTGGCCAGCAGAAGCACTGAAGCCAGGGATTCGATCCCCGTTATCTCACTGAGCAAACACATTCTAAGTGGGATCACAGGGGTGCACCCAGGATGTCTGGCAGAAAGTAGAGGCAGGAAAAAAGAGCCTGGGGAATGTGCAGAGAAAAGTCCACTATATCTGCAGTTTATGAAAAGTAGAAATGTACCAGGAAGGAGAAACTGTACTTAATTAATTGAGATATCTAGCTAAGGAGATTTCCAGCCAAACAGCCAAAAGTGCTTCCTGGTTTCTTCTTGCTGCCTATAGTAAAATATAAAGGGAAATTAAAAAAATATATTTAAGAGAAACTATTAAAAAATAAGACAGAACTTGCTGAATTGGAAATTTTCCAGTCTTTTAACATGACAGAGGATGCTAAAATTAATGGCTCTCAAGCAAGGTTCTATCCAGGGCATTGAGATAAGGTGGTCTAAATATAACATTTTATAACACCTATACATCAATTCATATTTATTTATTTATTTTTAATAAACGTGGTCTAAAGATGAGTGTGAGTGTAAAATTCTTTGTTAAGCCTCAGAAAGCTGGAAGGGGATGCTTCATGGCATTATTTAGGCAGGCCAATGCCCTCCAAAGAGTTCAGGGGTGTCACTCAGAGACATTTCAGTCACACAATAAGACTTGTACCAAGTTTCAGGGTGTTATCTCTCAGCTATCTCAGCAGAAAGCCAAGACAGAGTAGGCCTTATTATGAAGACATGTGTGATGGTGGCTTTGGAGTGGAGTGCTTTACCATGAAAACCAGTAAGATTATCAGGAGACACACCAAGTTTTTAAGATAACATATTTAAGTTCAGCTTGGACTGAAAGGACCAGCAATAGTACAAAATAAGAGAGCTCTGAACTTCTACCTTCGACAAGCAGGAAGCAGGCTAGGGAGACTGTTTCACTGTAACCATATACTACCCACCTTTCCTGCAATGGAATCATGTCAGAGGGCAGAATTAAAAATTCAGAGACTGAAGCCTAGGAAGTTTCCAGGCCTTAAATCCTAATCAAAGGACTGCCAACAAGAACCCGTGGGATTTCAGAACTGCTACTGTTGACTCCCATCTCCCCTCCTCTTTCTGGAACAGGAGTGTCCATGAAGGTTATCTATGCCTGACCCAGCACTGTATGTTGGCTGTGAAAGTGAGCAGATTAACTCATCTCTTTTGTTCACAGATCATCAGGTCTAGAGGAACTACACTTGTATAATTTGATCTGATGTGTTGGAGATGACTTGAGAGTCTCCTGGACTGCAAGGAGATCAAACTAGTCAATCCTAAAGTAAAGCAGTCCTGAATATTCATTGGAAGGACTGATGCTGAAGCTGCAGCTCCAATACTTTGGCAACCTGATTCCAAGAACTGATGCATTAGAAAAGACCCTGATGCAGGAAAGATTGAAGGCCGGGGAAAGGGACAGCAGAGGATGAGATGGTTGGATGGCATCACCAGCTCAATGGACTTGAGTTTGATCATGCCTCTGGAGTTGATGGTGGACAGGAAACCCTGGCATGTGGCAGTCCATCGGGTCGCAAAGAGTAGGACACAACTGAGTGACTGAACACTTGAGTGTTCAGTGCACCAAGTGCACCCTGGTCCATATCTGGACTTGAATTCGATGACAAGGTCCTGAACTTCAAGTTAATGCTATAATGGATAAATTATTTGAAAGCATTTGCAGGAACATGCATTTTGGACATACAAGTATGTAAACAATTTGTGGCCATGGGTGTACCATGTGGTTTTAAAGTATGTCCATAAATCCTTTCCTTCAAGGGTGGTCGTTATACTCCCCTTTACATGTAGGCTGGACTTAGTGGCTCATTTCTAATGTTAGAATATTGTAGAAATGAAAATGAAGTGTCTGACTATGACTCTTTAAGTCACAAAAGGCACTGCAGCCTCCTTGCTCATCCTCTTGGATCACTCACTCTAGAAGCCAGCTTAGTCGTATCTTGAGAACACTCAGGTAGCCCAGTAGAGAGGCCCATGGGAAAGAACTGAGGCTTTCTCCCAACAGCCAGCAAGGAAACTGGTTTCAACAGCTATGTGAGTAAGCCATCTTGGAAGGAAATCCACCAGCCCATGTCAAGGCTTCAGATGACGACAATCTCATGAAACCCTGAGCCAGAACCCTCAACTGAATTACTCCTGGATTCCCAACTTTCAGCAGCAGTATGAGATAATATTGTTTTAAGCTGTTGCTTTGGGATAATTTGTTATGCAGCAGTAGTTCATTAATGCACTGCCAACTTTGGCTCATGTCTTTATACCGGGGCGCCTGTCCATTTAGTCCAATCTAAGCTAGATTCTGCTACTTCAGTTTAGAAAACATACTTCACCCTTGATCTGACCACCCTCAGATCAGATCAAATTCTTTATCACTCACCTCAATATCTTATCAGTCTTGCCTAGCCTCAGCAATGATCATCTCAGTTGAGCCAGAATCCACCGGCACCCTTATGGTCGTCTTAATAAGTTTCCATCCACTGACACCCACTCTGTTGTTGTTCATTGCTTTTCAGTCTCCCAGTCTCTCTTTGCTATCACATGGACCCACCCTGATCCTTAGCTGTAAATCCCAGCTGTGTCCCTGCTGGAGTCAGGCTTAAGCTCACTCTCTCTCCCGTATTGTAAGATCCCCGCTGTAGTACTCTTACCTTGAATAACATTTTTCTTACCACCTTTAGGAAGTGTTATGAATCATTTGTTTAACATTTCCAGGTTCTGTTAGTAGGGATTATTCTCAAAGGAATAGTTCTATACCTTTACTTTTTATACTATATTCCTTAGGGGAACAAATTTCTAGAATTAAAACATTTCATACATTTTTACCATACAAACAGAAAATATCTTTTAAAATATATTTATATATCTTTAAAAAATGTAGTAATCTGAAAAGGATGTGTATATAGACATGCCAGTGTATATACACACATACCCTCAGACCTCCAAGGAAAACTTAATTCTCAATAAACTATAAATTAAAACATTCACCTGCAAGAAGTGAAATCTTTGGAATTACCGTGCCAAAAAATCATAGAGAATGAAATTTTAATTTAAAAAATGTATACATAAAACCATTTGGAATTCAGACAAAATAGGTTATTTAAGTAAAGATAGGTCAAGCCCTAAACCATCTAGTAAAAAAAAAGAAAGAAAAGAAATAGTCTCATGTAATAACCTATAATGAAAAATAACCTAAAAAATAGACATGTATATTCATAACTAAATCACTCTGATATACATCTGAAACACAACATTGTAAATCAAATATATTTCCATAAAATTTGTAAAGAAAGCTTTTAAAATGTATGATTATAAAGAAAAAATCCTAAAGAAAGTAGAAGGTATATATGAATTGAAACAAAAATAAAAAACAACAAAAATAAAACTTATTGGGAAAATAAAACAAGACCTGCTTCTTCGAAAAAAAAAAAAATCAGAAACATTGATAATACTGTAGCCAATCTAATAACGGAAGAGGAGGTTAATTCCAATACTAGAAATGAATGACACATGGAATGGGATTTTGAGATGGTAATATTCAACCCTGAGTGGAATTACTTTTGTTTCAGGAAAGGTCAAGTCAAGCCAAAACCTGGGAAAAGAAAGGGAAGGAAAGAAAGAGGAAGACAGTCATGGGAAGAAAGGAAGAAAAGGAAAGTAAGGGAGAAAGAAAGAAAAGTAAATGTCTCAACAGATGTTGTAAATATCCAATGAAACAATTCTCTTTAAAATCTAAAAACAGAAACAGAAATTTATTAAGCCATATCCTCATTGCCTTTGATGGTACTAAGAACCAGAAAACCCATTTACACATCACTGTTTAGAATTTCTGGACACCACAATAAGATTATTTAAAAAAAAGAAACAAACAAAAAAAATGCTATGTTATTTGTAAAAAGATGGACAGCAGAAATAAGTTTTTAAAAAACATTTTATTTTTATAAATAGTAATTTTACTGACAATGTTTTGGCAACATTAATAAAACAATAAATTTTACCTGAAAGAACAAGCAAAGTAGACAAGGAAATTCACCAAAGGCAATAACAAAATAGTCATCTTGACAGATATTCAATACATTTGTAAAAAAAAACAAAGTGCTATTGCCTGAAAAAAATATAGAGATATCAATAGGAAAATAGAGGAAGCTCCTGAAAGAACTCACCTCAGTATTAACTATCTTTGTTCGGCAGGCACAGAAACTTACTCAAGTTAATTTTACGAAGCAAAGCCCTGATGTTATTATCTCTTTTCAGGTTTTGTGTGTGTGTGTGTGTGTGTGTGTGTGTGAAAATCTAGGAACTTTAGGCTGGACAGGAAAGACGAGTTAGAGACTTAAAGTGTCTTTAAGGAGGAGAAGGAAAAGGAGGGGTGTGAGGAGGATTTCATTGTGTGATTTGAACAGCATTGGGGAAGCTCAAACAAGGGATGTAGCAATGCATTTGCAAAGACTTTGGATTGGGAAGAAATTGAATTTGCTTAGGGAAAGCAAGGCCAGTGTTGTCAAAAACAGGACAGCAGTGGGGAAAATAGGAGAGTAGAATGACAGAGAATGGAAGAGAGGAAGTAGTCAGGGACCATATCACTGGAAACTTTTCATTTGGCAATAAATACAAGTTGTACTCTTTAGGAGCATATTACAGAGCAAACAACAGTAACAGTATTGATAATCCTAAGCAACAATAAAAACATATAAATAAAACATTTCATATTTTTACTATAGAAATAGAATAAAGGAGATAAGAATGCAATAGTCTGCACATTTATACATAGAGTTTTCACCTGAGACCAGAAGACAAACACACACACACACACACACACACACACACTCGTTATACAACTAAAAGCAGTTGAAGCTGACACTTAGCAAAGTGCTTTGGCCCGAGCGAACTAACTGGAAAGGCCTAGTAAAATATTCAAAGTGCAAACCAATCAATCAAGCATTGAGTAAATAAATACAATTTACTTGTGTTTGAATTTACACTCAGGAAATTACCTAAAATGGAGACAAGAGACTCACTACAGCTTAGTTATCTGTAGTCCTTCCTCTTTTGTTCTGAGAGGGATGGTAACCCCTTGGTGATTATCACTTTCTAGCATTTTGTGAAAGTTTAGACGATTTAAATGAATTGGGGGGGGGGCGGGCAGAAAGAGTGGGGAGAGACAAAGAGGAGGAGAAAGGAAGAGGAAATGGAGAGATTTCTCTTGACATAGGTCTACAGCCAAGATTCCAGGTTCCTTGAATGGTGCACAGAGATTCTAGATATCTGTGCCAGAAGTGGAGAAGGTATGGCATTCAACTCCAGGAGGAGACTCAACTCCAGGAACCCACAGAGGAAGCCAAGTGTGCTGAAACACAGGAACCAGTACTTAGAGGGTACACCACAGGTCTGTGAAAGAGCCCTTGGAGATCACACGAAAAAAGGTTTCCACAAGTATAATCACAGACTAGGTAGTTGGGTAGAGTAGAGGAAGGATGATAACTCTATGACCTGATAATTACTGAAATAAATGAGAAAATTCCTGCACATCAGACTGTGTCAAGTAAGATGGAAACCCAGTATTAGTTTGATAAAATGCGAAATTACACAAAGAATTAGCTGTTAACTTTAATACATTTGTGCCCAAGGCAAGATAAGATACAAAACTGAAATCATCACGTGTTAAACTAGGGTAAGACACATGTAACTGGAAAAGGTAAGGAAAAGTTCTATAGAGGGTTTAATCACCCTTGACCCTTTGTATCCACTACATTTACTCTTCTCGGACAACTCCTTTGTAGCTTAAGGGAAAGAGAACTAAATTTAGCTCAATTCATAAACTGAAAAGGTTCCCTGTGTTTGATCCTTTTCAGTTAAAACTATGGGTCCAGTACAAATCAAACTGGATGTCAAGCCTTTTTTCTTTGGGAATCTTAAGTTGCTTTACTACTGTGATGGACACCGATAGGGCTACTTCACTTTGACTAAAGGCCAGCCAAATGGGAAAGGAGATGGAATGAATCAAATTCCCCTTTTGATCACTCAACAGGAGGTCTACAGGCACCAGGCCTCATTCTATTAACTATCTCTGCTTCTCCAACTGCAGTCAATGATACACAGGTCCTGCTTGATCCTTGCAGGTGCCTCTCACCTAACAGGCATTTTAGTGGTTGGCTTCCTTGACATGTCCCTGGGCTAGGTTAAGACACTCTGAGACAGTGTTCCTTCTGCCTTGGCTCCATGCCTGGAGTGCATGCATGCCTCTTCCTCAACTGGGACAAGAAGCCACAGCTCTCCACTAACTAAATCCCGTGTCTGGTCCAAACTCACATCATAGTTTCTCCATCAACTTCTCCACATCAGGCTTTCGGAACCATTTTATCTTAGAACAGCACAACAGAGGCACTTCGGAGAGTTCAGCAGCACACAGGACCATACCATAACAAAGCCATTCCAATCTGGCTATATAGTTAATACTGAGATCTTCAAAGCATGAAAACAGTTGAAAATTTCATTGCTAAACACTCTACAGATTATATGTATAGTGGAGAAGGCAATGGCACCCCACTCCAGTACTCTTGTGGGAAAAATCCTATGGATGGAGGAGCCTGGTGGGCTGAAGTCCATGGGGTTGCTAAGAGTCGGGCACGACTGAGTGACTTCACATTCACTTTTCATTTTCATACATTCGAGAAGGAAATGGCAACCCACTCCAGTGTTCTTGCCTGGAGAATCCCAGGGACAGGGTATCCTGGTGGGCTGCTGTCTATGGGGTCGCACAGAGTCGAACATGACTGAAGCAACTTAGCAGCAGCAGTAGCAGCAGCAGCAGAGCTTTTGAACTTGCAAATAACATGAAATACCAAAATACGTTGTTACTTTTCCTTTCTCCACCTCTCTCTCTCTCTCTCTCACACACACACACACAATTTTTACATGTTAAAACACTTATATGAAAAACAGGTACTATATTTTTAAATAACATCTCAATATTTAAACAAAGCTGTACTTCATGTATTTAAAACAAAAACACATAAATTACACATTGGTTGCCCTATATTTGATATTATTGAAAAATTCTAAAATTTGAATTTTTTGTTTTTAATGGGGTTTTTAACTTTGACTGAAATACTTGCTTCAGACTTACTGAAAGTAGAATTAACGTTTTTTTTTTTTTGCCTCCTACTTTTAGATTTGGGAGATGATGGTTCAGAATCAGATGTGTTCACAGTAATGGATGCTACTTCCACCAATCCTGTTGAAGGGGTTCCAGTGATACCTGAAAAAAAAACTCTTGTTTCAGGAGGTAATCCTTCTAGATGCTTAGGCTTCTTAAACATTTGATGACACTGGGTCTTGTGCTGTCTTTTCTCTTTAAAAGTTAAAAACTGTAGCCTACATTTGGAACACTGATGAAAACTTTTCCCAGTGCTGTCTATAATGACATATGTATGGTGTTGCAGTTTTAAACATTTGGAGACAAAAGGGGCAAAGTAAACTCTTAATGTTACCATGGTAAGTTCTGAAATGTGCATCCACATCTGCAAAGAATGATGATCTGTAACTGCAAACCTGGCATACATAGGGCATTTCACCAGGCTTATGATTATCTTTCATGTGCTGTTAGAGAACCTGATCTGTCTCAAAGGACAATTCACAGATTTTACAGACTGCAGAGGGCTCCTGGGAAGTATGGACACTTTCAATGTGACACTGCAGCTGGAAGGGAGTAGGAAACTGGCAGTTGCAGTGCTGGCAGGTGGTGTGGTATTTCCAGCTGTCACCTCTCTGCCTCTCAAGCCCCAAATGGTGCTTCATGTGATTCATAAACTTGACATTTTTTAGAACTTTCAAGCAGCTGAGGCATTTAAAGGCTGTGTGAGTTTTCGGTTCTGGCTGCCCCATCTCCTATATGCTGTCCATAGTAGAAGTCACAGAGTAACACAATCAGATTGCCTTCTGCGGGATCAACAATCTTGTTTTGACTTGCTACACTTGGAAAGTCAATTTTTGTCAGTCCATTTTACCCTAAAGGGCTTATAGGTTTGCAATGGACATTGTCCTTTAGAAAATGTGTTGGACAAGATTCTCCATTCTGAACATGGCTTAATGAGGTATGAACACTGTCTGGTGTGCTTTGCTGAGTAGTCACTGTTTGAAAAATATCTGGAGGGGACAAAGCTAAAGAATGTTCTCCTATAATTCCATAACTGAGTTTAGGCTTTTTGGGATTTGTGCTATTTGTTTCAGAAGTGGAAAGTCACTTTGATACATGAGGACTTTTATCCATAGCTCCTGCATAACTGCTGTTTCTACTGGATGCTGCAATGAACTTGTGAAGGTAATCAAAGGAGAACATAACTCTGAAAAGCTATTAGGCACTATTTGTGGTGAAATATTTTTAGAATCTGCTTTGGACAAAGGCTCAATAATAATAGGACTATCTGTTGATCTTGATTCAGAGACAGAAAGTGGCAAGACAGTCTTTGCTTCTGATGCAGGAGTCACATGATTAACAGGCTGTAACTTCTGAGCATTATCTTTCCTGAAGTGACCATACTTTTTTCTCCTTGAACAAGAATCTGGGGTAACTCTGTTCAGTATGTTTGAAATGACTGGTTTTGAATTTGAGGTCATCCCCACAAAGATCACATCAGCATCTTCATTTACACGTTCCACTCCAAAAAGATCAGTTCAGCATGTTCATCATCTACTTATTTGATTTCTCCCTTGCTTTTCTGTGGTTCTGGCTCTTGTTCTTTTTCACGTAACATACATGGTCGTTCCATATTTTAAGTACTTTTTTTTTATTCTTGGAGGATGTGGCCACAAGTCCCAGTGCTTCCTTGAAATAAACTGCCACCTAAGTATAAATATACTACATATTATTTAAGTACAGAAAAATGTGCTATTTGTTTGTCTCCAAAACTCTAAGGTAGTTATAAACACCCTTATCTTACAGATAAAGACATTTAGCATCAAAGAGACTAAATGACAGCTGAAAAACCTATGACTACAAGTCTACATGACTCGAGAATCGTAGCTTTGTCCCATGTTGATTTTAATATTTTCTATTTAAAGAAAGAAAGAAAAAAAAAAAAACACCACTGTTCATTAGGTCAAATCACATGTAAAGGACAATTTTTTTTACAAAAGCACTATTTTACAGTGTTTAGAAATATGGACTTTGGAGTCAAAGAAGATTAACCTGGAATTCTAAGTTAACCACACACCAGCTGCATCTTTTTCAGCAAATGTATAATTTTTAAATGTGTTTCCGTATCTTAAAGACAAACAAGCTTATTTCCTAGACTTAAGGTTAACAACTCCTTTTTTTAAAGCATCAGCTATTCAATGGCATCTTGTTTTGTAGGAAAACTGAAAAAAAAAAAACCCTTATCTTAAATGCACATGACAACTGATTCACAAATACTAATTTCATAAATATTAATACAGAAAATAGGGCACAAATTCAAAGTATATAGTATCTCTACATAGTTAGCAAACAGCATAATTCGATGTCAAGCACTTAACACTGGCCTAGGAAATTGAGAATGAACTCTCTTGATAATCTCACCCCAAATCCACACTGATACATCCTAAATTTCTCCCTCTAATCCTGACTAAACTTAAATCCAACAATGCTTTATCCTTCACTCCACATGTCTCTTCCCCATAAGCAGGCAAAATGAGGTCAGTATTTCTCTAATACCAAGATCAGACAGAGACATCACACACAGACACACAACCAATGTCCCATATGAATACAGATGCAAGAGTCCTCAACAAAACACTGGCAAAAAAACCCTAACAACATATAAAAAAGGTTATATGCCATGACCACGTGGGATTTATGCAGGTATGCAAAGTTGGTTCATTATATGAAATTCAATCGACATCATGCCATTTTAATGCAATAAAGAACAAAAAACATATTTGCTTGCAGAAAAAGCATTTCCCTGAGTCTAGCACCTATCCATAATAGGGGTTAAAAACACTTAATAACTAAGAACAGAAGAGTACTTTCTCAATCAAAGGGTACCTGTAAAAGACCCACAGCTAACATCATACTTAATAATGAAAAACTGAGAGATTTCCCCCTAAGATTGGGAACAACACGAGGCAGTCTATCCCACACTTTGGCTCAATATTATACTGGCAGTTCTATAACCAGAGCAATCAGGTAAGAAAAAGGAATTATTGTTTTGGTTGTTTAAAAAAAAAAAAAAAGCCTTCAGAATGGAAAGGAAAAAGTCAAAGTATATTGGAGATAACATACTTTTATATATAGAAAATCCTGAAGAAACCACAAGTATTAGAAGTAATAAAAAGCTTGCAGAATACAAGATAAATATTTTAAAAATCAAGCAGATTTCTATACAATAGCAACAAACATTTTGAAAAAGAAATTAAGTAAACACTTGACTGTACACTAGCATTAAAAAGAATACTTAGGATGTCAGAAAGAGAAAGACAAATATCATATGGTATCACTTACATGTGGACCCCAAAATATGGTACAAACGAACTTATCTATGAAACAGAAACAGACTGAGAGACATAGAGAGTAGACTATGTGATTACCAAGAGGGGAAGGGTGGGGGAGGCATAGATTGGGAGCTGGTGATGAGCAGATGCAAATTATAATGTTAATATATAGAAAAGATAAACAAGATCCTACTGTACAGCACAAGGAAATATATTCATAGTTTGTGATAAATAATAATGGAAAAGGATATGGAAAATATTGTGTGTGCATGTGTGTGTATTTACATATGAAGGAAAGGAAAGGTAAAAGGAAAGAAAGGAAAGGACAACTCTTGGCAAGCACGTACAGAAAGTGGATCCTTGTGTGTTATGGGTAGATTTTAAAATGGTGCAACTGCTACAGAAAACAGTATAAAGGCTCCTCAGTATATTAAAAATAGAACTACCACATGATTCAGCAATTCCACTTCTGGATATAAATTCAAAAGAAGTTAACATGGGGTCTTGAGATATTTGCACAGCCATGCTCAAAGCAGCACTAATCACAACATCTAAGAGTTGGAAGCATCTAAACGTCCATCAAATGTGATATATACATACAATGGAATATTATTTAGCCATATAAAGGAAATTTTGCCACATGCTACAACATGCATGATCCTTTAAGACATCACCTATAGGAGAACATAGGCCAAACACTCGCTGACATATATCACAGCAGGATCCTCTATGACCCACATCCCAGAATATTGGAAGTCAAAGCAAAAATAAACAAATGGGACCTAATTAAACTTAAAAGCTTCAGCACAACAAAGGAAACTATAAACAAGGTGAAAAGGCAGCCTTCAGAATGGGAGAAAATAATAGCACATGAAGAAACTGACAAACAACTAATCTCAAAAATATACAAGCAACTCCTACAGCTCAATTCCAGAAAAATAAATGACCCAATCAAAAAATGGGCCAAAGAACTAAATAGACATTTCTCCAAAGAAGACATACAAATGGCTAACAAACACATGAAAAGATACTCAACATCACTCATTATCAGAGAAATGCAAATCAAAACCACTATAAGGGACATTTTCACTCCAGTCAGAATGGCTGTCATCCAAGTCTACAAGCAATAAATGCTGAAGAGGGTGTGGAGAAAAGGGAACCCTCTTACACTGTTGCTGGGAATGCAAACTAGTACAGCGACTATGGAGAACAGTGTGGAGATTCCTTAAAAAACTCGAAACAGAACTGCCATATGACCCAGCAATCGCACTGCTGGGCATACACACTGAGGAAAACAAAATTGAAAGAGGAATGTACCCCAATGCTCATTGCAACAGTATTTCTAATAGCCAGGCCATGGAAGCAACCTAGATGTCCATCAGCAGATGAATGGATAAGAAAGCTGTGGTATATATACCCAATGGAGTATTACTCAGCCATTAAAAAGAATACATTTGCACCAGTTCTAATGAGGTGGATGCAACTGGAGCCTATTATACAGAGTGAAGTAAGCCAGAAAGTAAAAGCACCAATACAGTATACTAACACATATATATGGGATTTCAAAAGATGTAACCATAACCCTGTATACGAGACAGCAAAAGAGACAAAGATGTATAGAACAGTCTTTTGGACTCTGTGGGAGGGGAAGAGGGTGGAATGATTTGGGAGAATGGCATTGAAACATGTATAATATCCTATATGAAACGAGTTGCCAGTCCAGGTTTGATGCATGATACTGGATACATGGGGCTGGTGCACTGGGACAACCCAGAGGGATGGTATGGGGAAGGAGGAGGGAGGAGAGTTCAGGATTGGGAACATATGTATACCTGTGGTGGATCCATTTTGATACATGGCAAAACCAATACATTATTGTTGTTAAAAAATAAATAAAAAATAAATTCACTTTAAAAATAAAACATCCAGCCAAAGGAATTAAGCCAGTCATAAAAAAAGACAAATACTGTAAGTTTCCACTTATATGAAATATCTAACATAGTCAAGCAATAGAAAGGAACAAAGTAGAATGATGGAGTCCAGGATCTAGGGAAACAGGGAAGAAAAGAGGAGTTGTTGTTAAATGGGACAGGTGATGGGTATAGTTTCAATTTTGCAAGATGAAAAGGTGTAAAGATATGTTTCTTAACAATATGATAAGGAATTCCATGATAGTTCAGAGGTTAGGACTCCACGCTTTCCTATCAGGGGCCTGGGTAGGGTTCTCAACCAGGAAACTGTCATTCAAGCTGCATAGCACAGCGAAAACAATGACAACAACAACAAAACAACACTGTAACTGTTTGTGTGTGTGTGTGTGTGTGTGTGTGTGTATTAGTTGCTCAGTCATGTATGAGTCTTTGCTTTCACATGGACTGTAGCCCATCAGGCTCCTTTGTCCATGGGGTTCTCCAGGCAAGAAGACTGGAGTGGGTTGCCATTTCTTTCTCCAAAAAGGCTGATGAAAGTATGTGAAATACTTAGCATGTAAAAATGGTTAAAATGGTGAAAATTTAAGTTAGATTTTTTTTTTTACAACAATTAAAAACTTTTAACAACCAGGAAAAGAATTTGAATAGACATTTCACCAAAAGTACTGCTTAACATGATTGAAAGTGAAAGAAATTAAGTCGCTCAGTCGTGTCCGACTCTGCGACCCCATGGACTGTCGCCTATCAGGCTCCTCCATCCACGGGATTTCCAGGCAAGAGTGCTGGGGTGGATTGTCATTTCCTTCTCCAGGGGATCTTCCTGGCCCAGGAATCAAACCCAGGTCTCCTGCATTGCAGGCAGACACTTTACCTTCTGAGCCACCAGGGAAGCCCTTAGCAAAATGTAAATCAGTTTCATTGAAATACTACTTCACACACATTAGCTTGGCTATAATCAAAACCAGGAAAAATAACAAGTGCTGCAGAGGATGTGGAGAAAACGAATCTTCATATATTGTTGAAAAATGTTGAAAATATACTGCTGAAATATATTGTTGAAAATATATTGCTCTAAAATGGTACAACCACTTTGGTTTGTCAGTACCTCAAAAATTAAATATATAGTAGCCATATGATCCAGAAATCTCACTCTTTTGTATATATATATATATATATAAAAAATCCCTGAAACTATTAAGTCCATTCAAAAACAGTGTTCCCAACAGCATTACTCACAAGAGCCACAAAGAATACACCATCCAAATATTATCTATTAATTGATGAATGGATAAAAAATCGTGGAAATTGTTCTCAATGGAGTTCATGTAAGCCATATACCATATTGATGTACCATATACAGCCATTAAAATGCATTGCTATACAGCCAAGAAGTGGATGAATCTTGAAAATACACAAACTAGGGGACTTCCCTGGAAATGTTTAAGTGTTTAAGACTATGCACAGTTTCCATCCCTGGGCAGGGAACTAAGATCCCACATGCCACATAGCAAAATAAATAAATATTTTAAAAGAAATGTGACATCTGAATAAAGCCAGACACAGAGGTCACACACTGCATGTGGGAGAACTGTAGGTAGAAAAGAAGCAGGAAAGAGAAGCATTCTGTAACGCAAATGAAACATTTTTTTCCAGGGAGGAGGAAATGCACTGCTCTGATAAAGGCTGTCAATAAATTAAATAAAATAACAACTAAAAATTGACCACTGAGTTAAACATTTGGAATTCACTGTTGACTTTGACAACAGTGAATTTAAAGGAAAATGAGAGATCTGGAGATAACAGATTCTACAAACAACTCTGCAGAAGTCTACCATAAGCAAATATGAAATAAAAAAAGCATAGGCGATGTGTCACCAAAGGACAGATTTTTAATGAGAGGTAACATTATAGTCATTCTGTTTGCTGATGGGAACCATCCAGAGAAACAGAAAACTTAATCCAGGACAAAGAAGAGACTTGCTAGAATATCACTGAATAAACAAGAATTGAGGTGGCAAGAATACACAGAAGAACTGTACAAAAACAGATCTTCATGACCCAGATAATTAGGGTGGTGAGATCACTGACCAAGAGCCAGATATCCTGGAATGTGAAATGAAGTGGGCTGTAGAAAGCATCACTATGAGAACAGCTAATGGAGGTGATAGAATTCCATTTGAGCTATTTCAAATCCTGAAAGATGATGCTGTGAAAGTGCTGCACTCAATATGCCAGCAAGTTTGGAAAACTCAGCAATGGCCAAAGGACTGAAAAAGGTCAGTTTTCATTCCAATTTCAAAGAAAGGCAATGCTAAAGAATGCTCAAACTACTGCACAATTACACTCATCTCACATGCTAGTAAAGTAATGCTCAAAATTCTCCAAGTCAGGGTTCAGTAATATGTGAACCGTGAACTTCCTGATGTTCAAGCTGGTTTTAGAAAAGGCAGAGGACCCAGAGATCTAGTTGGCAACATCCGCTAGATCATGAAAAAAACAAGAGTTCCAGAAAAATACATTTATTTCTACTTGATTGACTATGCCAAAGCCTTTGACTGTGTGGATCACAATAAACTGTGGAAAATTCTGAAAGAGATGGGAATACCAGACCACCCGACCTGCCTCTTGAGAAATCTGTATGCAGGTCAGGAAGCAACAGTTAGAACTCATCATGGAACAACAGACTGGTTCCAAATAGCAAAAGAGTAAGTCAAGGCTGCATATTGTCACCCTGCTTATTTAACTTCTATGCAGTGTGATATCATGAGAAACTCTGGAGTGGAAGAAGCAAAAGCTGGAATCAAGATTGCAGGGAAAATTATCAATAACCTCAGATATGCAGATGATACCACCCTTATGGCAGAAAGTGAAGAGGAGCTAAAAAGCCTCTTGATGCAAGTGAAAGTGGAGAGAGAAAAAGTTGACTTAAAGCTCAACATTCAGAAAATGAAGATCATGCCATCCGGTCCCATGTACTTCATGGCAAATAGATGGGGAAACAGTGGAAGCAGTGTCAGATTTATTTTGGGGGGATGCAAAAGCACTGCAGATGGTGACTGCAGCCATGAAATTAAAAGACACTTACTCCTTGGAAGGAAAGTTATGTCCAACCTAGATAGCATATTCAAAAGCAGAGACATTACTTTGCCAAGAAAGGTCCATCTAGTCAAGGCTATGGTTTTTCCTGTGGTCCTGTATGGATGTGAGAGTGGGACTGTGAAGAAGGCTGACCACTGAAGAATTGATGCTTTTGATCTGTGGTGTTGGAGAAGACTCTTGAGAGTCCCTTGGAAATAGATCCAACAAGTCCATTCTGTAGGAGATGAGTCCTGGGAATTCTTTGGAAGGAATGATGCTGAAGCTGAAACTCCAGTACTTTGGCCACCTCATCCAGAGTTGACTCATTGGAAAAGACTCTGATGCTGGGAGGGATTGGGGGCAGGAGGAAAAGGGGACGACAGAGGATGAGATTGCTGGATGGCATTACTGACTCGATGAACCTGTCCGAGTAAACTCCGGGAGTTGGTGATGGACAGGGAGGCCTTGCGTACTGCTATTCATGGGGTCACAAAGAGTTGGACATGACTGAGCGACCGAGCTGAATTGACCCTTAGAAAATGGCCAGGTATGGCATGCCAACAAACAAACAAACAAAAAAAACAACAACAACAACAAAAACGGGCGCAAACCACATGTCAGGAAGGAAACATCAACAGGTAAATACTTAGTCAATGCTTAGAAAAAAGCCTCTGGAAATGTGCCTCATTTGCTCTATTATCAGTGAATTGAAAACTTAAACTGCAAGGCAGTATCACTAATGGGAAACCAAAAAGGCCATTATCCAAAAGTCTACAGACAAGAAAGAGTAGAGCAATGTTAGTAAAGGGGAACCCTGTATGCCATTGGTGGGAGGTAAGGTAAGTGCTCAGAGACTTTATAAGCATGGCTGCCAAAGTACCTAGGAATCACAAAATGATGTAGATGATGTCATATGTCAGCTCCACTTCCAGAGTATTTGAGCAATCAACAGATCGTGAAAAACACACACAACACCACCACTTCCACAAACATACCCTGGATCAGCTGTCACAATGCCCAAGAGATGAAAGGAAAGAGAATCGCTGGCTGCAAATTAAAAGAGAAACATATGGGACATAGAGACACAATAAATATGAGTCTGACATTATGAAAATGCAAAAAAAAAAAAAAAAGCCATTTGCAGGAATATGCAGAAACCTAGAGCGAATCACAGTAAGTAAAGAAAGGCAGATTAAAGCGATATTACAACATATGCCTTCCAGAAGGGATTAAAAAACATATTGATGGGATGAGTACCCAAGGAAAAGTGAAATGGACTTACACTCCTGGTAAGAAAATTACAGTTGGCAAAGGGTTTTGGTGGGTGAGAGGCCAACAGGTCAAGGCTGGAATAGACTTATACCCACAAATACCTATGCAGTTCATAATCCACATGGACCTCCTGTATCAAGAGATATGTACTCAATAGATTCCAAAAGATACCTCTGACAATAACCAGAGCTAAATTCCTCCAAGTGTCTATGGAAAGGAAGGTGGAACTGTTTCTATGCAACAACTACAATGGTGTTAATAGTCTTAAAAAATATATAGCTTCGCTTAAAAAAAAAAGAAAAAAAAAAACAAACAGTAAACAACCAAAACTTTTGGTGACTACCTATGTCTCATTTTACTCTCATTTACAACCAGACTTGGGAATAACACAGAGGCTGCTGTTACCATGGGTACAAGAGGAGGGAATGAAGAAATGCTGTCACCTTGTGGACATTTTCTCTAACAGCAACCTTAAAATTCTTGCTGATGGCCACAATATTCACAAGGGTGCTGAGCTCTAACTGATATCCACCCTTAACAAATTTTCAGGGTTCACAGAGGGGAAAATAAGTAAAGTAAACTTGGGAGAAACTAACAGGAAGAGGATATGAACAGCCAAACATAGTTCCGTGTTTCTTGAAAAAAGCACATGACACATAGGGTGAATTCTAAGAGACACAGACATCTAAACTCTGAGGACATTATCACCTTCGCCTGAGCATGGAAAAGGGCCACTGTCAAATCCTGGGCATGGCATCAATGGCAGAGTAGGAGTAGTACAGTGGACGCTTTAAGGTAATGCTTTAATGGACCTGGTAAGAGCCACTATGGACATGACTAGAAAGGTGCACTCCCATGAAAGAAAAATAAATAAATAAAGAGGTCATGACAGCATGGTAAATCAGATCCTCTCCTGCAGCATTTCAGACATGAACAGATTTCAAACACCACACACCCCAAACTAGATCCTGCTGCATCATTCAGAACATCAAAGCAATGAAAGGTAAGACAGTGTACTTGGATAGAGGAATGGATAAAGAAGTGTGATATAGGTCTGGAATGAAGCTTTAATCAGGACTGAAATTTGAAAGTAGGCCCTCTTCACCGATAGAGAGAAATCCAGAGATCATCACACTAAATGAAGGAACATTTCAAGAAATATCATGGGATACACTGGAGTGGTGGGATACAGAAATCCACTGCAGTGTGTGCCCACACAAATGTGATGTGGACATCCAAACTGGCAAGAAACTTATGGTAGCCAAGGACCTTGGTGGATGGAAGGGATAAATCTGGAACTTGGTATTAATTTCTTCCCACAGATACATATTAAATACAAAATCCGTATAAACCTATTGCAGCAAGAGTGGTAGACAAAACAATTTCTAATAATATGTAGGGAAAAGCAAGCACCGCTGAATACATAATGTCATCTCAGTGTTTCAGAACAAGAATCTGTACATGTAAAACCAACTCATCCTTGTCTTCAACTTAAAGAAAATATGAGCACTTACTTCAAAGATCCAAAAGTGAGGATACATCAGGTTTCATGGCATCCTTTGGCTCATTCTGCTCTAATGTACTCCCAGGCCTGACAAAAACTCTCAGACATCACAGGCCATCCTAAAAAGGAGCAAATAATAAAGCCTTGCAGCATAGAGTTTTCTCTGTAACAGCAGCCTTAAAACTATCACTGATGTACATCTGATATACACAAGGTCCTATTGCTGGACTTGATATGACACCTACCCTTGAACATGACAGTAGTCACTCATCAAAAAAAAAAAAAAAATATCTGAAACAGAAATACAGGGCACTCCTAAGAAGAAAATATCAACATTTAAATACAGCTCAAACTGCTTGGAAAAAAAAAAAAAAAGACACTTAATATTCCAAAGGCTTTTGAGCTTTAAATATATGTCTTTAGAGGAGAACGTAGACAAAATACTCTCTGACATACATCACAGCAGGATCCTCCATGACCCACCCTCCAGGATATTGGAAATAAAAGCAAAAATAAACAAATGGGACCTAATGAAACTTAAAAGCTTCTGTACAACAAAAGAACTATAAGCCAGGTGAAAACGCAGCCTTCAGAATGGGAAAAAAAATAATAGCAAATGAAGCAACTGACAAACTAAACTCAAAAATATACAAGCAACTCCTACAGCTCAATTCCAAAAAATAATTGACCCAATCAAAAAATGGGACAAAGAACTAAATAGACATATCTCCAAAGAAGACATACAGATGGCTATGAAACACATGAAAAGATGCTCAGCATCACTCAGTATCGGATAAATGCAAATCAAAACCACAATGAGGTACCACTTCACACCAGTCAGAATGGCTGCGATCCAAACGTCTACAAGCAGTAAATGCTTGAGAGGATGTGGAGAAAAGGGAACCCTTTTACGCTGTTGGTGGGAATGTAAACTAGTACGGCCACTATGGAAAACACTGTGGAGATTCCTTAAAAAAAAAAAAAAAAAAAAAACTAGAAATAGGACTGCCATATGATCTAGCAATCCCGCTGCTGGGCATACACACTGAGGAAACCAGAAGGGAAAGAGACACGTGTACTCCAATGTTCATCGCAGCACAGTTTCTCATATCCAGGACATGGAAGCAACATAGATGTCCACCAGCAGATGAATGGATAAGAAAGCTGTGGCATATATACACAATGGAGTATTACTCAGCCATTAAAAAGAATACATCTGAAGCAGTTCTAATGAGGTGAATGAAACTGGAGCCTATTATGCAGAATGAAGTAAGCCAGAAAGAAAAACACCAATACAGTATACTAACACATATATATGGAATTTAGAAAGATGGTAATGACAACCCTGTATGCGAGATAGGTAAAGAGACACAGATGTATGGAACAATCTTTTGGACCCTGTGGGAGAGGGAGTGGGGGATGATTTGCGAGAATGGCATTAAAACATGTATAATATCATATTAGAAATGAATCGCCAGTCCAGGTTCCATGCAGGATAAGAGAAGCTTGGGGCTGGTGCACTGAGATGACCCAGAAGGATGGTATGGCTAAGGAGGTAGGAGGGGGTTCAGGATGGGGAAAATGTGTACACCTGTGGCGGATGCATGTTGATGTATGGCGAACCACTACAATAGTGTAAAGTAAAAAATAATAAGAATAAAATAAATAAATACAGAAATACAGAAATGAAAACAAAAAACCAAAATTGCTAACTCTTTTGTGTGGATGAAAAATGTCAAATAGCACACCATATCTGGAAGAAAATACCAACAGGTAAATACAGTTCTCAGTATTTATTTAAAAGCACATGAAATACACTCATTATAGTGAATTACTAAGAACTCTTTTAGCTTCACCTTTTTGTGATCCCGGAGACCATAGCCCAACAAGTTCCTCTGTCCTTGGAATTTTCCAGGCAAGAATTCTGGAGTGAGTTGCCATTTCCTCCTCCAGGGGATTTTCCCAAATCATATCTCCTTTGACTCCTGCCTTTGCTGAAAGATTCTTAACAACAGTGCCACCTGAGAAGCCCAGTGTATTACATAGATAATCCAACTATGCTAATGAGTTATCACCTCTGAGTAGTGAAAAAGTACCAAATACTATACAGAGAAGACATGGTAGAGAAACATTGTTAAAGGGGAATCTTTATGGTACTAGTGAGATATATTTGGTAGGAGTCATTATAAATGTCACTACTAAGTGCCCTTTATTTTTTGTTTAATTTAATTTTATTTTTCAATTTTACAATATTGTACTGGTTTTGCCAAATATTGAAATGAATGTGCCACAGGTATATATATGTGTTCCCCATCCTGAACCCTCCTCCCTCCTCCCTCCCCATACCACCCCTCTGGGTCGTCCCAGTGCACTATCCCCAAGCATCCAGTATTGTGCATCGAACCTGGACTGGTAACTCGTTTCATACATGATATTTTACATGTTTCAATGCCAGTCTCCCAAATCTTCCCACCCTCACCCTCTCCCACAGAATCCAGAAGACTGTTCTATACATCTGTGTCTCTTTTGCTGTCTCCTATACAGGGTTACTGTTAACATCTTTCTAAATTCCTTATATATGCATTAGTAAACTGTATTGGTGTTTTTCGTTCTGACATACTTCACTCTGTATAATAGGCTCCAGTTTCATCCACCTCATTAGAACTGATTCAAATGTATGATTTTTAATGGCTGAGTAATACTCCATTGTATATATGTGCCACAGCTTTCTTATCCATTCATCTGCTGATGGACATCTAGGTTGTTTCCATGTCCTGGCTATTATAAACACTGCTGCTATGAACATTGAGGTAAACGTCCCTCTTTCCCTTCTGGTTTCCTCAGTGTGTATGCCCAGCAGTGGGGTTGCTGGATCATAAGACAGTTCTATTTCCAGTTTTTTAACGAATCTCCACACTGTTCTCCATAGTGGCTGTACTAGTTTGCATTCCCACCAACAGTATAAGAGGGTTCCCTTTTCTCCACACCCTCTCCAGCATGTATTTCTTGTAGGTGTTTGGATCGCAGCCATTCTGACTGGTGTGAAATGGAACCTCATAGTGGTTTTGATTTGCATTTCTCTGATAATGAGTGATGTTGAGCATCTTTTCATGTGTTTGTTAGCCATCTGTATGTCTTCTTTGGAGAAATGTCTATTTAGTTCTTTGGCCCATTTTTTGATTGGGCCATTTATTTTTCTGGAATTGAGCTGTAGGAATTGCTTGTATATTTTTGAGATTAGTTGTTTGTCAGTTGCTTCATTTGCTATTATTTTCTCCCATTCTGAAGGCTGTCTTTTCACTTTGCTTATAGTTTCCTTTGTTGTGCAGAAACTTTAGAATTTAATTAGGTCACATTTGTTTATTTTTGCTTTTATTTCCAATATTCAGGGAGCTGGGTCATAGAGGATCCTGCTGTGATGTATGTCGGAGAGTGTTTTGCCTATGTTCGCCTCTAGGAGTTTTATAGTTTCTGGTGTTACATTTAGATCTTTAATCCATTTTGAGTTTATTTTTGTGTATGGTGTTAGAAAGTGTTCTAGTTTCATAGTTTTACAAGTGGTTTACCAGTTTTCCGAGCAGCACTTGTTAAAGAGATTCTCCTTAATCCATTGTATATTCTTGCCTCCTTTGTCAAAGATAAGGTGTCCATATGTGCGTGGATTTATCTCTGGGCTTTCTATTTTGTTCCATTGATCTATAATTCTGTCTTTGTGCCAGTACCATACTGTCTTGATGAGTGTGGCTTTGTAATAGAGACTGAAGTCAGGTAGGTTTATTCCTCCAGTTCCATTCTCTTTCTCAAGATAGCTTTGGCTATTCGAGGTTTTTTTTTTTGCATGTCCATACAAATTGTGAAATTATTTGTTCTAGCTCTGTGCAGAATACGGTTGGTAGCTTGATAGGCATTGCATTGAATCTATAAATTGCTTTGGGTAGTATAGTCATTTTCACTATATTGATTCTTCCAATCCATGAACATGGTATATTCCCCCATCTATTAGTGTCCCCTTTGATTTCCTTCACCAATGTTTTATAGTTTTCTATATATAGGTCTTTAGTTTATTTAGGGAGATATATTCCTAAGTATTTTATTCTTTCCATTGCAATGGTAAATGGAATTGTTTCCTTAATTTCTCTTTCTGTTTTCTCATTATTAGTGTATAGGAATGCAAGGGATTTCTGTGTGTTGATTTTATATCCTGCAACTTTACTGTAATCATTGATTAGTTCTAGTAATTTTCTGGTGGAGTCTGTAGAGTTTTCTATGTAGAAGATCATGTCATCTGCAAATAGTGAGAGTTTTACCTCTTCTTTTCCATTTGGATTCCTTTTATTTTTTTTCTCCTCTGATTGCTGTGGCCAAAACTTCCAAAACTCTGTTGAATAGTAATGGTGAAAGTGGGCACCCTTGTCTTGTTCCTGACTTTAGAGGAAATGCTTTCACTTTTTCACCATTGAGGATAATGTTTGCTGAAGGGTTTGTCTTATATAGCTTTTATTATGTTGAGGTATGTTCCTTCTATTCTTGCTTTCTGGAGAGTTTTTATCATAAATGGATGTTGAATTTTGTCAAAGGCTTTCTCTGCATCTTTTGAGATAATCATATGGTTTTTGTTTTTCAATTTGTTAATATGGTGTATTATATTGATTGATTTGAGGATATTGAAGAATCCTTGCATCCCTGGGATAAAGCCCACTTGGTCATGATGTATGATCTTTTTAATGTGTTGTTGGATTCTGATTGCTGGAATTTGTCTTTTCAAGAATACGAGAGACTGAGCATATGACCTGGCAGCTCCACTCCTAAGAGTATGTATTAAAACAAAACAAAACAGATTTTGAAAAAAACATGTAACTCAACCATGTACTGCAGGGAGATCAACAACATCCTATAATGGCACCACACTCCGGTACTCTTGCCTGGAAAATCCCATGCACGGAGGAGCCTGGTAGGCTGCAGGGCATGGAGTCGCGAAGAGTCAGACAGGACTGAGCGACTTCCTTTTCACTTTCTACTTTCATGAATTGGAGAGGAAATGGGAACCCACTCCAGCGTTCTTGCCTGGAGAATCCCAGGGATGGGGGAGCCTGGTGGGCTGCCGTCTTGGGGTCTCACAGAGTAGGACACAATGAAGCTGCTTAGCAGCAGCATCAGCATACATGAAAAATCAGGCTTCCCTTGTGGCTCAGCTGGTAAAGAATCCACCTACAAAGCAGGAGACATGGTTTCGACCCCTGGGTGGGAAGATCCCCTGGAGAAGGAAAAGGCTACCTACTCCAGTATTCTGGCCATGGGCTGTATAATCCATGTGGTCGCAAAGAGTCGGACATGACTGAGTGACTTTCACTACCACTACTATACCTGAAAATCTAGAAACTGATGCAGCCACTATTGAAAACAGTAAGCAGGTCTTTTATAATAATTATAATTATTTTTCCTTAAGGGTAATTGCTTTTCAGAGTTTTGTTGCTTTCTTTCAAACCTCAACATGAATCAGCCATATGTATACATATATTCCTTCCTTTTGAACTACCTGCCCATTATCTCCTTCCTTGGTATAGAGTTTTTTAATACTCTAAAAGTACAGTTACTATATGATCCAACAATAACACTTCTGGGCATATATCCATTAAGATGAAAACTCCCATCAGAAAAGTGATATGCACAACAGTGTTTATAGTAGCACAATGTACAGTAGCAAAGACATGCAAACGACCTTAAGGCACTTAAATATGTGAGTGGATAAAGACAGATATATTATGCATACAATGGAATATTATCCATAAGAAAGAACGAAATAATGCTATTTTTCCAACATGGATGGACCTAGAGATGATCATACTAAATAAGTCAGAGAAAGACATGAGGAGTTTAGGTGGGTTCAGCTCACCTTGACACATCCTTTGGACCTCAGTTAATGGGAGATCTTCATCTTTTCCTCCTGGGTATCTAGAGTCAGCTGTTCCAAGAATGATGCTAAAACTGAAACTCCAGTGCTCTAGAGCCTTCCCAGTCACCTTAGTAATTTTGAAGACTTGCAGTGGTCGACTTCAGAGCCCCTGAGTACCCCTATATATACCCTTCCCCAGGTGGCCACACCCTTTCACTTTATGAGGTCAGCAAGCCACTTGCACAGCCAATGGAGGCTCTGGTGAGCCTTGACCTCACAAAGCCTCATCCTGACACCTCTAGGGGAGTATGGGGAGCAAGTCAGAAAGCGTTGACCTCTCCCGATTCTTTTAACCACACCCTCTAGCTTCCTAGAGTTTTGGGCCACCTTTAAAATTTCTTATTTTACATGTTCTTTGTCCAGAAGCTTAAAAGGGAAAATTTACATAACTTTTTTTGTAGTAAAACTCCTGCATGACTGAATAGAAAATAAACACGGAATTATAAAATGACAATTGAGAAATATTTGGAAGACAGCTGAAAAATGACTCATTTACCTCATTTATGCAGAGTCCAAACTTAAAATAAGAAAAGATGAAAAACCCAATAGAAGAGAATTGTGAAATAAACAATAATTAAAAAAAAAAAAACCATACAAATTACCCTCCCCCGAAAAAAGGAAAATTACCAAAAATCAGGAAGAAATGTCATACCTACCTGGTAATAAAATAAATGCAAACGAAAACAATAATGGATTATGATTTCTCACCATGAAAACTGCCAAAGTTCAATGACAAAGTTGAAATATACCAAATTTTTCCTCCAAATGGACGATGACAAATTGGAAAAGGAGTGTTTCAGCAGTGTTGTGAGCGCATAGTGTGACGCAACTTTCTGAAGGACAATATGACATTATCTAGTAAATTTATAAATACATAGAGCCACTTGGCAAGACCCTGTTTGGAATGTCCATTTCAGAAATATTTCTGCAATTTCACCTAGATTATATATCTAATGCTCATTGAAAAAATAATTTTTTCCCCCATCATCCTAGATAATTTCTTTGGTATACTTCCCCACACTGTCTTTCCCCATGCAACCCCTGTTCTCAGTTCTGTTATTGTAGATTACTTCTGCTTCTTTTAGAACATCCTATAAATGGAGCCTAGAGTATGTACACATATACACATGTAGTTGCTTAACAATGATGTGTTACATTCTGCCGTACACAAATCACACTAGGTGTACAAGTGTATAAACATAACCTCTTTCATTTAATTTTCTTCTAAATTTAGGTCATCACAGAGCATGGAGGGCAGTTCCCTGTGCTACACAGATAGTTCCCATTAGTTATCAAGGCATTATTTTCAAAAATATGCAAATGGCTACGTAGCCCAGTATCAAAAACAAACAAACAAACAAAAAACACCTTCGTAACAAAACAGGCAGATCTAAATAGTCATTTCCCAAAAGAAATCATACAGATGATGAAAAAACACTTGAAAAGAGGCTACGTTCAGGTTAGACACTCAGTCGGGTCTGACTCTTTGCGACCCTATGGACTTCAGCACTCCAGGCCTCGCTGTCCATCACCAACTCCAGGAGTCTTCCAAACTTATGTCCATTGAGGCAGTGAAGCCATCCAACTATCTCATCCACTGTCGTCCCCTTCTCTGTCTGCCCTCCATCTTTCCCAGCGTCAGGGTCTTTTCAAATGAGTCAGCTCTTCACATCAAGTGGCCAAAATATTGGAGTTTCAGCTTAAACATCAATCCTTCCAATGAACACCAGGACTGATCTCCTTTATAATGGACTGATTGGAACTCTCTGGAGCCCATGGGACTCTCAAGAGTCTTCTCCAACACCACAGTTCAAAATCATCACTTCTTCAGTGCTCAGCTTTCTTTACAGTTAAACTCTCACATCCATACAGGACTACTAGAAAAAAACATAGCCTTGACTAGATGGACCATCGTTGGCATAGTAATGTCTCTGCTTTTTAATAAGTTGTCTAGGTTGATCATAACTTTCCTTTCAAGGAGTAAGTGTCTTTTAATTTCATGGTTTCAGTCATCACCTGCAGTGATTTTCGAGCCCCCCAAAATAAAGTCAGCCACTGTTTCTGCCATTTCCCCATCTATTTGCCATAAAGTGATGAGACCATGATCTTCATTTTCTGAATGTTGAGCTTTAAGCCAACTTTTTCTCTCTTCTTTCACTTTCATCAAGAAGCTCTTTAATTCTTCTTCACTTTCTGCCTGCAGAAAGGGTGGTGTCGCCTGCATATGTGAGGTTATTGATATTTCTCCCAGCAAACTTGATTCCAGCTTGTGCTTCCTCCAGCACAGGGTTTCTCATGATGTACTCCACATATGAGTTAAATAAACACGGCAACAATATACAGCCTTGATGTGCTCCTTTCCCACTTTGGAACCAGTTTGCTGTTCCATGTCCAGTTTTCACTCTTGCTTCTTGACCTGCATACAGATTTGTCAAGAGGCAGGTTAGGTAGTCTGGTATTTCCATCTCTTTGAGAATTTCCTACAGTTTATTGTTATTCACACACTCAAAGGCTTTGGCATAGTCAATAAAGAATAAATAGATGTTTTTCTGGAATTCTCTTGCTTTTTCACGATCTGACAGATGTTGGCAATTTGATCTCTTGCTCCTCTGCCTTTGCTGAAACCTCCTTGAACATCTGGAAGTTCATTGTTCACGTATAGCTGAAGCCTGGCTTGGAGAATTTTGAGCACTACTTTACTAGTGTGTGAGATGAGTGTAATTGTTCTGTAATTTGAGCGTTCTTTGACATTGCCTTTCTTTAGGATTGGAAGGAAAACTAATGTTTTCCAGTCCTGTGGCCACTGATGAGTTTTCCAGATTTACTGGCATATTGAGTGCAGAACTTTCCAGCAGCATCTTTGAGAATTTGAAATAGCTCAACTGGAATTCCATCACCTCCACTAGCTTTGTTTGTAGTGTGGCTTCCAAAGGCCCACTGGACTTCATATTCCAGGATGTCTGTCTCTAGGTGAGTGATCAGACCATTGTGATTAAATGGGTCTTGAAGATATTTTTGGTATAGTTCTCCTCTTAGTGTTTTCTGCTTCTGTTAGGTCCATATCATTTCTGTCGTTTATTGAGCCCATCTTTGCATGAAATGTTCCCTTGGTATCTCTAATTTTCTTGAAGAGATCTCTAGTCTTTTCCATTCTTTATTTCCTTCTATTTCTTTGCACTGATCACTGAGGAAGGCTTTCTTATCTCTACTTGCTATTCTTTGGAACTCTGCATTCAAATGGATATAGCTTTCCCTTCTTCCTTTGCTTTTGGCTTCTCTTCTTTTCACAGCTATTTGTAAGGCCTCCTCAGACAGCCATTTTACTTCTTTGCATTTCTTTTTCTTGGGGATGGTCTTGGTTCCTGTCTCCTGTACAGTGTCATGAACCTCCATCCATAGTTCATCATCACTATTCATTAGAGAAATACAAATCAAAACTACAATGTGGTATTCCTTCACACCAGGCCGAATAGATAGCAACTAAAATTCTACAAGCAATAATTCCTGGAGAGAATGTGGGAAAAAAGGGAACAATCTTGCACTGTTAGTGGGCATGGAAATTGGTACTGCCACTATGGTGAAGAGTATTGCTGCTCCTTTAAAAACTAAAACATATAATCACCTTATGACCTACTCCTGGGCATTTTTTCTGGAAAAAAAACCTTAAAACCAAAAGATTGATGCACCCTAATGTTCATTACAGTATTATTTCCTGCAGGCACGACATGCAACATTTTTTAATTATAGCAAAAACGGAAAAAAGAAAAAAAAGAATAAAAAAAGTATAAAGAAAGCAGTCTCTAAAGATGTGGTCAAATTACTCAGTATTTGTAAAAGGAAAATCTTCAGTATAAGTAAACAAAGCAAGAACCACATATCAGAACCAAGTTATATGTTAAAATTCAAATAACAGAAAGTATTTTATAGTGAAAGAACTAACACCCTGATATTTTATCTCTCCAGCTCAGGAACTCAGAATTACTTTTTTTTTGTTTTTAAATAAATTTTATTTTATTTTACAATATTGTATTAGTTTTGCCAAATATCAAAATGAATCCGCCACAGGTATACCTGTGTTCCCCATCCTGAACCCTCCTCCCTCCTCCCTCCCCATACCCTCCCTCTGGGTTGTCCCAGTGCACCAGACCCAAGCATCCAGTATCATGCACTGAACCTGGACTAGCGACTCATTTCATACATTATATTATACATGTTTCAATGCCATTCTCCCAAATCTTCCCACCCTCTCCCTCTCCCACAGAGTCCATAAGACTGATCTATACATCAGTGTCTCTTTTGCTGTCTCATACACAGGGTTATTGTTACCATGTTTCTAAATTCCATATATGTGTGTTAGTATACTGTATTGGTGTTTTTCTTTCTGGCTTACTTCACTCTGTATAATAGGTTCCAGTTTCATCCATCTCATTAGAACTGATTCAAATGTATTCTTTTTAATGGCTCAGTAATACTCCATTGTGTATATGTACCACAGCTTTCTTATCCATTCATCTGCTGATGGGCATCTAGGTTGCTTCCATGTCCTGGCTATTATAAACAGTGCTGCGATGAACATTAGGGTACATGTGTCTCTTTCCCTCTGGTTTCCTCAGTGTGTATGCTGAGCAGTGGGATTGCTGGATCATAAGGCAGTTCTATTTCCAGTTGTTTAAGGAATATCCACACTGTTTTCCATAGTGGCTGTACTAGTTTGCATTCCAACCAACAGTGTAAGAGGGTTCCCTTTTCTCCACACCATCTCCAGCATTTATTGCTTGTAGACTTTTGGATCACAGCCATTCTGAGTGGTGTGAAATGGTACCTCAGAGTGGTTTTGATTTGCATTTCTCTGATAATGAGTGATGTTGAGCATCTTTTCATGTGTTTGTTAGCCATCTGTATGTATTCTTTGGAGAAATGTCTATTTAAGGAACTCAGAATTCTGAGCGAGTAGTAAATGAGATCATGGGCGATTTCTTTCTTTCTTTCTTTTTTTTTTCTAGGAAATTAACATTTTCTGTTACGATCATGTATGATTTTTTTAATAAAGTTATACAGTATATTTTTTAATATGTGAATAATGCATCTGGATTTTATAAATTTCATTC
This sequence comes from Bos taurus, assembly GCF_002263795.3. Classification (NCBI taxonomy): domain Eukaryota; kingdom Metazoa; phylum Chordata; class Mammalia; order Artiodactyla; family Bovidae; genus Bos; species Bos taurus. The sequence continues at coordinate 57,984,870 of NC_082638.1, read as the reverse complement.
ATAAGCATTCTTCTATTTCTCCATGAGATGGCAGTAAAACCACAGTAAATATTTCTTCATACACATTTATATATATGAGTGAATACATTCGGATTTTATAAATTACATTCATTATCATTTTTCTATTTCTGCTTGAGAGGGCATCATACGCATCCATTCAGTTCAGTTCAGTCGTTCAGTGGTGTCCGACTCTTTGGAACCCATGAATCGCAGCAGGCCAGTCCTCCCTGTCCATCACCAACTCCCAGAGTTCGCTCAGACCCACGTCCATTGAGTCAGTGATGCCATTCAACCATCTCATCCTCTGTCGTCCCCTTCTCCTCCTGCCTCCCATCCCTCCCAACATCAGAGTCTTTTCCAATGAGTCAATTCTTTGCATGAGGTGGCCAAAGTACTGGAGTTTCAGTTTTAGCATCATTTCTTCCAAAGTAATCCCAGGGCTGGTCTCTTTCAGAATGGACTGTTTGGATCTCCTTGCAGTTCAAGGGACTCTCAAGAGTCTTCTCCAACACCAGAGTTCAAAAGCATCAATTCTTCGGCGCTCAGCTTTCTTCACAGTCCAACTCTCACATCCATACTTGACCACTGGAAAAACCATAGTCTTGACTAGATGGATTTTTGGTGGCAAAGTAATGTTTCTGCTTTTCAATATGCTATCTAGATTTGGTCATAACTTTTCTTCCAAGGAGTAAGCGTCTTTTAATTTCTTGGCTGCAGTCATCATTTGCAGTGATTTTGGAGCCCCCAAAAATAAAGTCTGACACTGTTTCCACTGTTTCCCCATCTATTTCCCATGAAGTGATGGGACCGAATGACATGATCTTCATTTTCTGAATGTTGAGTTTTGAGCCAACTTTTTCCCTCTCCTCTGTCACCTTCATCAAGAGCATAGTAAACATTTATTCATACGCACATATACATATGAGAGGATACATCAACATTTTATGAATTACATTCATAAGTATTCTATGTCTCCAAAAGACGAAACATAAGCACAATGAATATTTTTTCATACCCACATATACTCTGGAGAGTCTCTTGGATTGCAAGGAAATCAATTCAGTCAATCCTTAAGGGTATTACTGTTGGATATACTCTGGAAGGACTGATGCTGAAACGTCAATACTTTGGCTACCTTATCTGAAGAACTGACTCATTGGAAAGGCCCCTGATGCTGAGAAAGATTGAAAGCAAGAGGAGAAGCAGACAAAAGAGGATGAGATCATTGGTTCACATCACCCACTCGGTGCATCTGAGTTTAAGCAGGCTTGGGTAGTAGGTAATTGGACAGGGAAGCATGGCATGCCACAGTTCATGGAGTCGCAAAGAGTTGGACTCGACTGGGCAAATTAAGTGAAGTGACAGATACATATAAAATCCTTATACAGACTCAAAATGGACATACTATACCAAGAGTGATTTATAAGCACTTTTTAATAATATATTTTAGAAAATAACCATAGATGAATAGCTCCATGTATGGTTAAAAAGATACAGGAATATGTACAGTTACAACAATAAGGCCATTTGAGTCAACATGCAAGGTCTGAGAGCTGATCATACTAAATGAAGTGAGGCACACAGGGAAACATATATACCAAATAATATCATAATATCCAAATGTGGAATCTAAGATATGACACAAATGAACATATGTATGAATCAGAAAGACACTCATAGACATAGAGAATAGACTTACAGCTTCAGGGCAGAGAGAATTGGGGGAGAAATGGAGTAAGAGACTGGGGTTAAGAGATAGTAAACAAATTATATGGAATGGATTGACAAATTCCTACTCTAGAGCACAGAGGACTACATTCAGTATCCAATTATAAATCATAATGAAATGTGATTTAAAAAGGCATATATATATATATAAATCATATATATATAAATTATATATATATGTCTTCCCTGGCAGTCCAGAGGTTAAGACTGCAGATTTCCACTGCAAGGGATGCAGGTTCAAACCCTGGTCAGGGAACTAATTCCACTTGCTGCACAGTTTAGCCAAAAACAAACAAACAAACAAACAAAAAAACCAAGAGAGAGAGATTAAATAAAAGAATGCGTGTGTGTGTGTGTATATATATATATATATCTCCACACTCAACGTATACATATGTAAATATATGTCTATAACTGAATCACTTTGCTGTAAAGCAGAAATTAACACAAAATTATAAATGGACTATACTTCAGTTCAAAAGTAGCATGACTGAGGAAAGAAAAGATTGCTATATTTCATTGTGTGTAAAGTTAATATCCAAAGAAAATTGCTGTATACAAACACGGCTGACTACTTAATGGCAGGCTTGCTGAGATACTTAAGGAGACACATACTGAAATGCACCAAGGAAAAAGATTGATTGTTGATTGGATAGAGGGATGGACAAATGGATAGATAGGTGACAAAGAAAGTATGATAAATCGGTTACAAAACCAGGCTTCTATGTATGCTGTGTAAAAGAGACACACCTGAAACCAAGGGGCATATACAGAGTGAAAGTGAAGGGCTGAGAAAAGGTATTTCATGCAAAATGTGAGCAACAGGAATCAGGAGTAGCAATACTCATATCAGACAAAATAGACTTTGAGATAAAGGGTGTGGAAAGAGACAAAGAAGGCCACTACATAATGGTCAAAGGATCAATCCAAGAAGAAGATATAACAATTATAAATATATATGCACCCAACATAGGAGCACTCAATACGTAAGGCAAATGCTAACAAATATGAAAGGGGAAATTAAAAACAACACAATAATAGTGGGAGACCTTAAGACCCTACACACACCTATGGATAGATCAACCAAACAGAAAATTAGCAAGGAAACACAAACTTTAAGTGATACAATGGATCAGTTAGACCTAACTGATTTCAAAAGAACGTTTCACGCCAAAGCAATGAATTTCACCTTTTTCTCAAGTGCACATGGAACATTCTCCAGGATAGATCACATACTGGGCCACAAATCTAGCCTTGGTAAACTGAAAACAAAAATCAAAATCATTTCAAGCATCTCTTCTGATCACAAAGCAGTAAGATTGCATGTCAACTACAGGGGGAAAGAAACCATGACAAATAGAAACATATGGAGGGTAAACAACGTGCTTCTGAATGACCGACATATAACAGAAGAAATCAGAAATGAAATGCAAATATGCATACAAACAAATGAAAATGAAAACACAACACATACAAATAGCTGAGAAAAGAAGAGAAGAGAAAAGCAAAGGAGAAAAGGAAAGATATAAACATCTGAATGCAGAGTTCCAAAGAAAAGCAAGAAGAGAAAAGAAAGCCTTTTTTCAGCGATCAATGCAAAGAAATAGAGGAAAATAACAGAATGGGAAAGACTAGGGATTTCTTCAAGAAAATAAGAGATACCAAAGGAACATTTCATGCAAACATTGGCTCGATAAAGGACAGAAATGGTATGGACCTAACAGAAGCTGAAGATATTAAGAAGAGATGGCAAGAATACACAGAAGAACTGTACAAAAAAGATCTTCATGACCCAGATAATCACGATGGTATGATCACTGACCTAGAGCCAGACACCCTGGAATGTGAAGTCAAGTGGGCTTTAGAAAGCATCACTACGAACAAGGAGAGTGGAGGTGATGGAATTCCAGTTGAGCTATTCCAAATCCTGAAAGATGATGCTGTGAAAGTGCTGCAGTCAATATGCCAGCAAATTTGGAAAACTCAGCAGTGGCCACAGGACTGGAAAAGGTGAGTTTTCATTCCAATCTGAAAGAAAGGCAATGCCAAGGAATGCTCAAACTACAGCAAAATTGCTTTCATCTCACACGCTAGTAAAATAATGCTCAAAATTCTCCAAGCCAGGCTTCAGTAATATGGGAACCATGAACATCCTGATGTTCAAGCTGGTTTTAGAAAAGGCAGAGGAACCAGAGACCAAATTGCTAACATCTGCTGGATCATGGAAAAAGCAAGAGAGTTCCAGAAAAACCTCTATTTCTGCTTTATTGACTATGCCAAAGCCTTTGACTGTGTGGATCACAATAAACTGTGGAAAATTCTGAGAGAGATGGGAATCCCAGACCACCTGATCTGCCTGTTGAGAAATTTGTATGCAGGTCAGGAAGCAACAGCTGGATCTGGACATGGAACAACTGACTGATTCTAAATAGAAAAAGGAAAAAAAATAAATAGAAAAAGGAGAACGTCAAGGCTTTATATTGTCACCCTGTTTATTTAACTTCTATGCAGAGTAAATCATGAGAAACGATGGACTGGAAGAAACACAAGCTGGAATCAAGATTGCCGGGAGAAATATCAATAACCTCAGATATGCAGATGACACCACCCTTACGGCAGAAAGTGAAGAGGAACTCAAAAGCCTCTTGATGAAAGTGAAAGTGGAGAGTGAAAAGGTTGGCTTAAAGCTCAACATTCAGAAAACGAAGATCATGGCATCCGGTCCCATCACGTCATGGGAAATAGATGGGGAAACAGTGGAAACAATGTCAGACTTTATTTTTTGGGCTCCAAAATCACTGCAGATGGTTACTGCAGCCATCAAATTAAAAGACACTTACTCCTTGAAAGGAAAGTTATGACTAACCTAGAGAGCATATTCAAAAGCAGAGACATTCCTTTACCAAAAACATTCGTCTAGTCAAGGCTATGGTTTTTCCTGTGGTCATGTATGGATGTGAGAGTTGGACTGTGAAGAAGCCTGAGTGCTGAAGAATTGATGCTTTTGAACTGTGGTGTTGGAGAAGACTCTTGAGAGTCCCTTGGACTGCAAGGAAATCCAACCAGTGCATTCTGAAAGAGATCAGCCCTTGGATTTCTTTGGAAGGAATGATGCTAAAGCTGAAGCTCAAGTACTTTGGCCACCTCATGCGAAGACTTGACTCATTGGAAAAGTCTCTGATACTGGGAGGGATTGGGGGCAGGAGGAGAAGGGGAAGACATAGGATGAGATGGCTGGATGGCATCACTGACTCCTTGGGCGTGAGTCTCAGTGAAATCCGGGAGTTGGTGATGGACAGGAAGACCTGGCATGCTGCGATTCATAGGGTCGCAAAGAGTTGGACATGTCTCAGCGACTGATCTGATCTGATCTGATCTGAAGGGAAACGTTCATAGAAATACAAACTTACCCTAAGAAACAAGAGAAACCTCAAATAAATGACCTAACTTTACACCCAAATCAACTAGAAAAAGAAGAAGTGAAGAATCCCAGGGTTAGAAGAAGGAAAATGTAATAATAACAATTAGGTGGTATACTCGTTTTCACTATATTGATTCTTCCAATCCATGAGCATGTTATATTTCTCCATCTATTAGTGTACTCTTTGATATGTTTCACCAGTGTTTTATAGTTTTCTATGTATAGGTCTTTAGTTTCTCTAGGTAGATACATTCCTAAGTATTTTATTCTTTCCATTGCAATGGTGAATGGAATTGTTTCCTTAATTTCTCTTTCTGTTTTCTCCTTATTAGTGTATAGGAATGCAAGGGATTTCTGTGTGTTGATTTTATATCCTGCAACTTTACTGTAATCATTGATTAGTTCTAGTAATTTTCTGGTGGAGTCTTTAGAGTTTTCTATGTAGAGGATCATGTCATCTGCAAATAGTGAGAGTGTTACTTCTTCTTTTTAATTTGGATTCCTTTTATGTCTTTTTCTGCTGTGATTGCTGTGGCCAAAACTTGAAAAACTATGTTGAATAGTAATGGTGAAAGTGGGCACCCTTGTCTTGTTCCTGACTTTAGAGGAAATGCTTTCAATTTTTCACCATTGAGGATAATGTTTGCTGTGCTTTTGTCATATATAGCTTTTATTATGTTGAGGTATGTTCCTTCTATTCCTGCTTTCTGGAGAGTTTTTATCATAAATGGATGTTGAATTTTGTCAAAGGCTTTCTCTCCATCTTTTTAGTTAATCATATGGTTTTTATTTTTCAATTTGTTAATGTGGTGTATTATATTGATTGATTTGAGGATATTGAAGAATCCTTGCATCCCTGGGATAAAGCCCACTTGGTCATGGTGTATGACCTTTTTAATGTGTTGTTGGATTCTGATTGCTAGAATTTTGTTAAGGATTTTTGCATCTATGTTCATCAGTGATATTGGCCTGTAGTTTTCTTTTTTTGTGGGACCTTTGTCAGGTTTTGGTATTAGGGTGATGGTGGCCTCATAGAATGAGTTTGGAAGTTTACCTCCCTCTACAACTACCCAAAGCAACTTATAGATTCAATGCAATCCCTATCAAGTTACCAAGGGTATTCTTCACAGAGCTAGATAAATAATTAAACAATTTGAATGGAAATACAAAAAAAAAAAAAACTCAAGTAGCCAAAGCTATCTTGAGAAAGAAGAATGGAACTGGAGGAATCAACCTACCTGACTTCAGGCTCTACCACAAAGCCACAGTTATCAAGACAGTATGGTTCTGGCACAAAGACAGAAATATAGATCAATGGAAAAAAATTGAAAGCCCAGAGATAAATCCATGCATATATGGACACCGTATCTTTGACAAAGGAGTCTATAATATATAACGGATTAAAGACAATCTCTTTAACAAGTGGTGCTGGGAAATCTGGTCAACCACTTGTAAAAGAATGAAACTAGAACACTTCTAACACCATACACAAAAATAAACTCAAAATGGATTATAGATCTAAACATAAGACCAGAAACTATAAAACTCCTAGAGGAGAACGTAGGCAAAACACTCTCTGACATACATCACAGCAGGATCCTCTATGACCCACCTTCCAGAATATTGGAAATAAAAGCAAAAATAAACAAATGGGACCTAACTAAACTTAAAAGCTTCTGTACATCAAAGAAAACTATTAGCAAGGTGAAAAGGCAGCCTTCAGAATGGCAGAAAATAATAGCAAATGAAGCAACTGAAAAACAACTAATCTCAAAAATATACAAGCAACTCTTACAGCTCAACTCCAGAAAAATAAATGACCCAATCAAAAAATGGGCCAAAGAACTAAATAGACATTTCTCCAAAGAAGACATACAGATGGCTAACAAACACATGAAAAGATACTCAACATCACTCATTATCAGAGAAATGCAAATCAAAACAACTATGACGTACCATTTCACACGACTCACAATGGCTGTGATCCAAAAGTTTACAAGCAATAAATGCTGGAGAGGACGTGGAGAAAAGGGAACCCTCTTACACTGTTGCTGGGAATGCAAACTAGTACAGCCACTCTGGAGAACAGTGTGGAGATTCCTTAAACAACTGGAAATAGAACTGTCTTATGATCCAGCAATCCCACTGCTAGGCATACACACCGAGGAAACCAGAATTGAAGGAGACACATGTACCCCAATGTTCATAGCAACACTGTTTATAATAGCCAGGACATGGAAGCAACCTAGATGCCCATCAGCAGATGAATGGATAAGAAAGCTGTGGTACATATACACAATGGAGCATTACTCAGCCATTAAAAAGAATAAATTTGAATCAGTTTTAATGAGGTGGATGAAACTGGAGCCTATTATACAGAGTGAAGTAAGCCAGAAAGAAAAACACCAATACAGTGTACTAAAGCATATATATGAAATTTAGAAAGATGCTAACAATAACCCTGTGTATGAGACAGCAAAAGAGACACTGATATATAGAACAGTCTTATGGACTCTGTTTCAGAGAGAGAGGGTGGGAAGATTTGGGAGAATGGCATTGAAACATGTATAATATCATGTATGAAATGAGTTGCCAGTCCATGTTCGATGCACGATACTGGATGCTTAGGCCTAGTGTACTGGGATGACCCAGAGGGATGGTATCGGGAGGGAGGAGGGAGGAGGGTTCAGGATGGGAAACACAGGTATACCTGTGGCGGATTCATTTTGATATTTGGCAAAATTATTACAATTTGTAAAGTTTAAAATAAAATAAAATAAAATAAAAACAATTAAGGCAGAAATACATGAAAAAAAGCACAGGAAACTATAGCAAAACTCAGCAAAATAAACGCTGGTTCTTTGAGAAGATAAATAAAATAGACAATACATTAGCAAAACTCATCAAGAAAGAAAGGGGAGATAATCAAATCAACAAAATTAGAAAGGAAAATGGATTAATCACAGCAGACAACACAGAAGTACAAAGGATCATAAAAGACTACTATCAGCAGCTATAGGACAATAAAATGGACAACTTGGAAGAAATGAACAAATTCCTAGAAAAGTATAACAATCCAAAACTGAACCAGGAAGAAATAGATAATCCCAACATACCCATCACAAGCATGGAAAGCAAAACTGTAATCAAAAATCTTCCATCGAACAAAAACGAAGCTCAGGACCAGATGACTTATTCACCCTCATGGTTACCCTGGACACCTGGAGAGAACAAGAGAGGGAGCACAGAAAGCCACTTGTTTGGGGAAGAGCGTGAAGATGGATAGGAACGATAGTTTCAGGAAAAGTGTGACCAGAGAAGGGCTATGTGCCAGGCCAGTAGAGGGCAGGGGGTCTTATGGGGCGGTGTCAATGGGCAAGAGGAGCTTGGATGGGTGCAACTCACTTTGACACTTTTGTGGACCTCAGTTGACAGGAGGTCTTCATCTTTTCCTCCTGGTTGCCTGAAGTCGGCTGTTCCATAAGTGCTCTAGAGCCTTGTGGCTTCTGAGTCTCTTTAGTCATTTTGAAGACTCCCAGTGGTCTGCTCCAGAGTCCCTGAGCACACCTCGATATACCCCTCCCTAGGGTCCACAGCATTATGCTTTATGAGATCAGCAACTCACTTCCCCAGCCAATGGTGGCCCTGGCTGAGAATTGACATCACAAAGCGCAATCCTGATACCTCTAGGTTAGAATGGGGGGCAACTCAGATGTATTGAGGGGGGGGGGAATGCATCATTTTTAATGGCCCTTAGGAGCCCTCCAAACTCACCTGTCATCCTCATCTCTCTAAGTCAACTCTGTTGTGTCACAAGGCAGGGAGCATGTGTCTCCTCCAAACCTTGACCCACAGCCACAGTACCGAGGCTTTGATTCTGTTCTCTCCCACATTTCACCATCATCTAGATTGTAATATCTTGCCTAAAGTACCTCCATGATAATTAGGCTGTATTGAAGTGTCTGTGGAAATGAGAATCATCCCACTTTCCTCCTACAGTTCAGTTCAGTCTCTCAGTCGTGTCTGACTCTTTGAGAGGTGGTCTTAAAGCACTTTCTAGACCATTTAATTCTGGGCCACCTCCCAGAAGCTTTTTCCATCCCACCTCCTTTGTTCTAGATTCCATTCAGACACTGCTGTCTTCAGACTGTGAGACTGCACTGAATACACTTGCCCTTTCTCCACATGGAGCTGTCTTGCTTCAAGTCTTCGACTCATGGTCACCTCACTATGTGTAAAAAAAATGGTTCCCCAAAGACGTGCACATGAATGTTCATAGCAGTCTTATTTCTAATAGTCAAAAAGTTGAGATGAACAAGATGGCAGAGTGGTAGTTGCAGGAGGAATACACCTCTCTCCTTGGACACATCAGGAATACATCTTCAGACACAGAAGTGCTTGCAGAACACCAGCTGAGAGCTGACAGGAGTACCTGACCAGTGGAAAAGAATGTATAGAACCACAAAACTTGGTAGGATGAAGGAACTAGGGGGAAAAACAGGAGTGTTAATAGGTCTGAACCTGCCCTTGGTGGGTGGGAGAACTGAAGTAGGTTTCCACTCCCCACATTGGAGTAATTGTTTGGACCAAAGGAGAAACAGTTAAGGCTGAGAATGAATCAGCTGATCTGTGGCAGCCTACACCAATACATACAATGTATGACATAGCATAATCCATTGGTTTTTGTCCCCTTAAGAGTGTAGCATTCATTAAACATTTGAAAATCCATCAGGATAAAGCAACTTACTAAAGAACTGAAAATGATGACACAGTAGGGTCATCTCGATAAATGCTGAAAAATAATTTGATAAAATCTAATATCCCTGGGTTGGGAAGATTCCCTGAAGTAGGGATTGGCTACCCACTTCAGTATTCTTAGGCTTTTCTGGCAGGTCAGCTCTTAAAGAAAGTGCCTGGCATCTCAGAGATCTGGGTCCATCCTTGGGTTGGGAAGATCCCCTGGAGGAGAGCATGGCAACCCATTCCAGTATTCTGGCCTGGAGAATCCCCAAGGCCAGAGGAACCTGTTCGGCCTACACTTCATAGGGTTGCAAAAAGCTGGACACAACTCTGTGACTGAGCACATTCTGTATAAAACATTTTAGCAAACTAGAAATAGAAGAAGAAATAGAAATAGAATTGGAGGAGGCAATGGCACCCCACTCCAGTACTTTTGCCTAGAAAATCCCATGGATGGAGGAGCCTGGTAGGCTGCAGTCCATGGGGTCGCTAAGAGTCAGACACGACTGAGTGACTTCACTTTCACTTTTCACTGTCATGCATTGGAGAAGGAAATGGCAACCCACTCCAGTGTTCTTGCCTGGAAAATCCCAGGGACTGGAAGCCTGGTGGGCTGCCGTCTATGGGGTCGCACAGAGTTGGACAGGACTGAAGCGACTTAGCAGCAGCAGAAATAGAAGACTTCCTCAACCTTATGAAAGTACTACACTATCACTAACATCACACTTTATGGTAGAACACTGAGTGTTTTACTTCTAAAATCACAATCAACAGAAAGATGTCCACTCTCATTATATTGAATTTCTGTCCGTGAAGTCATATTAGGAAATGATTGAAAAGCTATCCAGTTTGGAAAAGAAGAATAAAGCTGTTTTTATCTGTTGGTGACATCTATGTAGAATATCCAATGAAATCTACAGGAACAGAATACCTAAAACTAAGAATTAATTTAAGCAATGTCACAAGATATACAGATGATATATAAAATTTAATTAATTGCTTTTCTATATAGTAGGCCAATTTAAAATTAAAATAAAAAATAATAACAGTCACATTGAAGTCAGAAAAACTTAAGAATCAGACAGAATATATGAAACACACCAATGCAAAAATGGACAAAAGATTTGAACAGGAAATTCACTAGATAATGATATACAGATGGCAAGTAAGCATGCAGGGCACACCGAAAGTATGGCTCTCATGAGAGACAGAGAAGAACAAGTGTGATGAGGAAGTGAAAATATTTGAACATTCATGCACTGCTTATGGGATACAAAATAGTACACCATGGTGGAAAACAGTTTGGAAGTTCCTTCAAAAGTTAAACATTGGGTTACCATATGTCCCAGCAATCCCTTTCTAAGGTTTATACCAGCAAGTATGAAAAAAAAAAAAAAAACCCAAAGAAGTGCACATGAATGTTCATAACAGTCTTATTTCTAGTAGTCCAAACGTTGAGATGAACAAAATGGCAGAACAGTAGCTGGAATTGTAGTACATTTCACTCCACGGATACATCAAGGACACACCTTCAGACACAGAAGTGTGTGCAGAACATCAACTGAGAGCTGACAGGAGTACCTGACCAGAGGAAAATAATAAATAGTACCACAAAACTCGGTAGGGTGAAGGAACTAGGGGTGGGTGGAACAGGAATGTTAATAGGCCTGGACCTGCCCTCGGTGGGTGGGAGAACTCTAAGTCGGTGTCCGACCCCCACCTGGGATCAACTGTCTGGATCAGAGGAGAAATATTTTAGGCTGAGAGTGAAACAGTTGATCTGTGGTAGCCTAAATGGAATGAGAATCAGACAGTCCTTGCCACAGTCATACACACCCCAGACAGGGACACAGGTCCCATAGAAGGGACAGCAGTTGGGATCTGGATTTTGCAGATTGTGGAGCAATCCCAGGGGAAGGGCTGCTATTGACTGCAGAGAGACGGACTGATGGGATGTGAGGAAGGAGATCGGGTTGGAAATGCTTGTGGAGGAACACCAGGCCCCATGGAAGCAAGGGGATCCTACTGGGTCAATCATAGTGGGTGGAGCCCTCACCATAGTCTCTTTCTCCCCATACACCAGCATAGGCAGCTGAACAATAGAGAGGCTGGCCAATCAAGTGCCTGACTTACTGAGCTGCAGACTAGGACCCCACTCAGGGGCCCCATCTATGTGCCTGATGCTCCAAACAACAGAGAAGTACCCCAGGCAAGGGAGCCCTCTAAGTGCCTGAAAGAGTGGAGCTATGGAGGAAGAGTGGCAAAAGAGGCCTCCTTATCACCAGCTACAAGAGGCTGGTGAAAAGACTCTGATAGGGTCAAAACTTCTGCGGCAGAGGAGGTCATTGTCCCTGCACAGTTATCGCTACCACGGTCCCCAGAAATCAAGAAGCTATGCCAAGTTCATGCTCAATGCTCGCTGGGGCGGAGCTGCTACAGGCCAAAAAAGTCTTGTGTCTATGGATACCTGGTCACTTCAGTTCAGTTCAGTTCAGATCAGTTCAGTTCAGTCGCTCATTCCTGTCCCACTCTTCGCGACCCCATGAATCGCAGCACGCCAGGACTCCCTGCCCATCACCACCTCCCGGAGTTCACCCAGATCCACGTCCATAGAGTCAGTGACGGCATCCAGCCATCTCATGCTCTGCTGTCCCCTTCTCCTTCGGCCCCCAATTCCTCCCAGCATCAGAGTCTTTTCCAATGAGTCAACTCTTCTCAAGAGGTGGCCAAAGTACTGGAGTTACAGCTTCAGCATCATTCCCCCAAAGAAATCCCAGGGCTCAATTGCTTTAGAATGGACTGGTTGGATCTCCTTGCAGTCCAAGGGACTCTCAAGAGTCTTCTCCAACACCACAGTTCAAAAGCATCAATCCTTAGGCGCTCAGCCTTCTTCACAGTCCAACTCTCACATCCATACATGACTACAGGAAAACCCATAGCCTTGACTAGACGGACCTTTGTTGGCAAAGTAATGTCTTTGCTTTTGAATATGCTATCTATGTTGGCCATAAATTTCCTTCCAAGGAGTAAGTGTCTTTTAATTTCATAGCTGCAGTCACCATCTGCAGTGATTTTGGAGCCCCCAAAAATAAAGTCTGACACTGTATCCATTGTTTCCCCATCTATTTCCCATGAGGTGATGGGACCGGATGCCATGATCTTCGTTTTCTGAATGTTGAGCTTGAAGCCAACTTTTTCACTCTCCACTTTCACCTTCCTCAGGAGGCTTTTTAGTTCCTCTTCACTTTGTGCCATAGGGCGGTGTCATCTGCGTATCTGAGGTTACTGATATTTCTCCCGGCAATCTTGATTCCCCCTTGTGTGTCTTCCAGTCCAGGGTTTCTCATGATGTACTCTGCATAGAAGTTACATAAGCAGGGTGATAATATACAGCTTTGACGTACTGCTTTTCCTAATTGGAACCAGTCTGTTGTTCCACGTCCAGTTCTAACTGTTGCTTACTGACCTTCATAGAGGTTTCTCAAGAGGCAGGTCAGGTGGCCTGGTATTCCCATCTCTTTCAGAATTTTCCACAGTTTATTGTGATCCACACAGTCAAAGGCTTTGGCATAGTCAATAAAGCAGGAATGGAGGTTTTTCAGGAACTCTCTTGTTTTTTCCATGATCCAGCAGATGTTGGCAATTTGATCTCTGGTTCCTCTGCCTTTTCTAAAACCAGCTGGAACATCAGGAAGTTCACAGTTCACGTATTGCTGAAGCCTGGCCTGGAGAATTTTGAGCATTACTTTACTAGCATGTGAGGTGAGTGTAACTGTGCAGTACTTTGAGTATTCTTTGGCATTGCCTTTCTTTGGGATTTGAATGAAAACTGACCGTTCCAGTCCTGTGGACACAGGCTGAGTTTTCCAAATTTGCTGGCATATTGAGTGCAATACTTTCACAGCATCATCTTTCAGGATCTGACATAGCTCAACTGGAATTCCATCACTTCCTCTAGCTTTGTTCGTAGTGCTGCTTTCTAAGGCCCACTTGATTTTACATTCCAGGATGTCTGGCTCTAGGTCGGTGATCACATCATCGTGATTATCTGGATCATGAAGATCTTGATTGTTTAGTTCTTCTGTGTATTCTTGTCATCTCTTCTTAGTATCTTCTGCTTCTGTTAGGTCCATGCCATTTCTGTCCTTTATCGAGCCCATCTTTGCATGAAATGTCCCCTTGGTATCTCTAATTTTCTTGAAGAGATCTCTAGTCTTTCCCATTCTGTTGTTTTCCTCTATTTCTTTGCATTGATCAGTGAGGAAGGCTTTCTTATCTCTTCCTGCTATTCTTTGGGACTCTGCATTCAGATGCGTATATCTTTCCTTTTCTCCTTTGCTTTTCGCTTCTCTTCTTTTCACAGCGATTTCTAAGGGGTCCCCAGACAGCCATTTTGCTTTTTTGCATTTCTTGTCCATGGGGATTGTCTTGATCCCTGTCTCCTGTACAATGGCATGAGCCTCATTCCATAGTTCATCAGGCACTCTATCTAACAGGTCTAGGCTCATAAATCTGTTTCTCACTTTCACTGTATAATCATAAGGGATTTGATTTAGGTCATACCTGAATGGTCTAGTGGTTTGTCCTACTTTCTTCAATTTCAGTCTCAATTTGGTAATAAGGAGTTCATGATCTGAGTCACAGTCAGCTCCTGGTCTTGTTCTTGTTGACTGTATAGAGCTTCTCCATCTTTGGCTGCAAAGAATATAATCAATCTGATTTCGGTGTTGACCATATGGTGATGTCCATGTGTAGAGTCTTCTCTTGTGTTGTTGGAAAAGGGTCTTTGCTATGACCAGTGCATTTTATTGGCAAAACTCTATTAGTCTTTGCCCTGCTGCATTCCGTATTCCAAGGCCAAATTTGCCTGTTACTGCAGGTGTTTCTTGACTTCCTCTTTTTGCATTCCAGACCCCTACAATGAAAAGGACACCTTTTTTGGGTATAGTTCCATAAGGACTTGTAGGTCTTCATAGAACCGTTCATCTTCAGCTTCTGCAGCATTACTGGTTGGGTTCTAGACTTGGATTACTGTGATATTGAATGGCTTGCCTTGGAAACGAACAGAGATCATTCTGTCGTTTTTGAGATTGCATCCAAGTACTGCATTTCGGAATCTTTTGTTGACCATGATGGCTACTCCAGTTCTTCTGAGGGATTCCTGCCTGCAGTAGTAGATATAATGCTCATCTGAATTAAATTCACCCATTCCAGTCCATTTTAGTTTGCTGATTCCTAGAATGTCTACATTCACTCTTGCCATCTCTTGTTTGACCACTTCCAATTTGCCTTGATTCATGGACCTGACATTCCAGGTTCCTATGCAATATTGCTCTTTACAGCATCAGACCTTGCTTCTGTCACCAGTCACATCCGCAACTGGGTATTGTTTTTGCTTTGGCTCCATCCCTTCATTCTTTCTGGAGTTATTTCTCCACTGATATCCAGTAGCATATTGGGTCCCTACTGACCTGGGGAGTTCCCCTTTCAGTATCCTATCATTTTGCCTTTTGATACTGTTCATGGGGTTCTCAAGGCAAGAATACTGAAGCGGATTGCCAATCCCTTCTCCAGTGGACCACCTTCTGTCAGATCTCTCCACCATGACCCGCCCGTCTTGGGTTGCCCCCAGGGCATGGCTTAGTTTCTTTGAGTTAGACAAGGCTGTGGTCCTAGTGTGATTAGATGGACTAGTTTTTTTGTGAGTATGGTTTCAGTGTGTCTGCCTTCTGATGCCCTCTTGCAACACATACCAACTTACTTGGATTTCTCTTACCTTGGGTTTGGGGTATCCCTTCACGCCTGCTCCATCAAAGCGCAGCCACTGCTCCTTAACTTGGAAGAGGGGTATTTCCTCACTGCCCCCCTTAGTGTCCAACTGCTTGTGACATTGTAGACTGTGGCTTGCCAGGCTTCTTTCTCAGGGAAGGGGCTTCTACATGCAAAAATACTGGTACGTATGGGCCAGTACTGGTTGACATACCCTTCTAGAGCACTATATGTCCTTCTGCCCTAGCCACCAACTCCTCTGAGTCCCTGATGCAGCCAGAACCACTATGACCCAAGCAGTTGCATCTCCACATCTGGCCCCCTCACAGGGGCAAACCCAAGTCCTCCAGGACAGTCTCAAGAGCAAACCCCAGTGGATGATTCACATTCAGAAGTGGGAATAAAACCACAATTGGAACCCAGGGGCAGTGTTGTTAAGGAAGAAGACCCAAAACCTTCCTACCACCTGTACAAGCTGCAGATTAAATCCACATAGCTGTGAAAAGAAGAGAAGTGAAAAGCAAAGGAGAAAAGGAAAGATATAAGCATCTGAATGCAGAGTTCCAAGGAAGAGCAAGAAGAGATAAGAAAGCCTTCCTCAGGGAGCAATGCATAGAAAAGGAGGAAAACAACAGAATGGGAAAGACTAGAGATCACTTCAAGAAAATTAGAGATACCAAGGGGGGATTTCATGCAAAGATGGGCTTGATAAAGGACGGAAATGGTATCGACCTAACAGAAGCAGAAAACATTAAGAAGAGATGGCAAGAATACACAGAAGAACTGTACAAAAAAGATATTCACGACCCAGATAATCACGATGGTGTGATCACTGAACTAGAGCCAGACATTGTGGAACATAAAGTCAAGTGGGGCTTAGAAAGCAGCATTACGAACAAAGCTAGTGGAGGTGATGGAATTCCAGTTGAGCTATTTCAAATCTCAAAGGATGATGCTGGGAAAGTGCTGCACTCAATATGCCAGCAAATTTGGAAAACTCAGCATTGGCCACAGGACTGGAAAAGGTGAGTTTTCATTCCAATCCCAAAGAAAGGCAATGCCAAAGAATGCTCAAACTACCTCAGAATTGCACACACCTCACACACTAGTAAGGTAATGCTCAAAATTCTCCAAGCCAGGCTTCAGCAATACATGAACTATGAACTTCCTGCTGTTCAAGCTGGTTTTAGAAAAGGCAGAGGAACCAGAGACCAAATTGCCAACATCTGCTGGATCATGGAAAAGCAAGAGAGTTCCAGAAAAACCTCTATTTCTGCTTTATTGCCTATGCCACAGCCTTTGCCTGTGTGGATCACAATAAACTGTGGAAAATTCTGAAAGAGATGGGAATACCAGACCACCTGACCTGCCTCTTGAGAAATCTGTATGCAGGTCAGGAAGCCACAGTTAAAACTGGATATGGAACAACAGACTGGTTCCAATTAGGAAAAGGAGTACGTCAAGGCTGTATGTTCTCACCCTGCTGATTTAACTTCTATGCAGAGTACATCATGAGAAACCCTGGACTGGAAGAAACACAAGATGGAAAGAAGATTGCCGGGAGAAATGTCAATAGCCTCATATATGCAGATAACACCACCCTTATGGCAGAAAGTGAAGAGGAACTGAAAAGTCTCTTGATGAAATGAAAGTGGAGAGTGAAAATGAAGATCATGGCATCCGGTCCCATGTACTTCATGGGAAATAGATGGGGAAACAGTGGAAAGAGTGTCAGATTTTTTTTTTTTTTTTTGGGGGGGGGTGTTGGTGGGGCAGGGCTCCAAAATCACTGCAGATGATGACTGCAGGTATGAAATTAAAAGACCCTTACTTCTTGGAAGGAAAATTATGACCAACCTAGATAGCATATTCAAAAGCAGAGACATTACTTTGCCAACAAAGGTCCGTCTAGTCAAAGCTATGGTTTTTCCTGTGGTCATGTATAGATGTGAGAGTTGGACGGTGAGGAAGGCTGAACACTGAAGAATTCATGCTTTTGAACTGTGGTGTTGGAGAAGACTCTTGAGAGTCCCATGGACTCCAAGGAGATCCAACCAGTCCATTCTGAAGGAGATCAGCCCTGGGATTTCTTTGGAAGGAATGATGCTAAAGCTGAAACTCCAGTACTTTGGCCCCCTTATGCGAAAAGTTGACTCATTGGAAAAGACCCTGATGCTGGGAGGGATTCGGGGCAGGAGAAGGGGACGACAGAGGATGAGATGGCTGGATGGCATCACTGACTCGATGGACATGAGTCTGAGTGAACTCCGGGAGTTGGTGATGGACTGGAGGCCTGGCGTGCTGCAATTCATGGGGTCGCGAAGAGTCGGACACGACTGAGCGACTGAACTGAACTGAATAATATATAAAAAGACACTGATAACTGCCACAAAAGGAAACGTCCTAGTTCTGATAGTTGTGAACATTGGAGACAAAAAAACGTATAGGAGTAGGACCGGATTAGAATGAGCTCCCCCCAAATCAGGTTCAGAGTTCAGCACAGTTTTGGAGGGCATCCTAGGGAGGTGAGGTGGACTGCAATTTTAGCGGGTGAAAGGACTCTGAGAGCAATGACTAAAGAAAAACCTGTATTATTCTCATGTTTTGACTTGCTCTGTAGATTCTTTAGGATTTTTGTTTGTGTGGTTGGTTTCAATTCCTTCCCCTCGCCCACGGTGTAGTTGCCAATTTCATTGGCACTATGAAATCTAATGAAGCTTTTGAGCCTTATTTTTCTTCGGTCACATTTGTATTGCTGTTATAAATCTCTGTCTCTATATACAGCTTTTGAAATTCTGTGGAGTTTCCTTTTCTCTCTCTCTCTCTCTTTTTCATTTTTTACCTATTATTATTTTTTCTACATTTATTATTTGTTTACTTTCCCTACTGTTCTTTTCCCCTTGCAGTTAATCTTTAATGTATATAAATCTTTTCAGTTCAGTTCAGTTCAGTGGCTCAGTTGTGCCCGACTCCTTGTGACCCCATGAACCACAGCACGCCAGGCCTCCCTGTCCATCACCAACCCCCGGAGTCCAACCAAACCCATGTCCATCGAGCTGATGATGCCATCCAACCATCTCATCCTCTGTTGTTCGCTTCTCCTCCTGCTCTCAATCTTTCCCAGCATCAGGGCCTTTTCCAAAGAGTCAGCTCTTCGCATCAGGTGGCCAAAGTATAGGAATTTCAGCTTCAACATCAGTCCTTCCAATGAACACCCAGGACTGATCTCCCTTAGAATGGACTGGTTGGATTTACTTGCAGTCCAAGGGACTCTCAAGAGTCATCTGTATCTCTATTTAACTCTGCATATGTATTTTTTCCTTTCTTTCCTTTTCTCTCAATATATTTGTTAGTTTTATTTTCATTCTTTTATTCTCCAATTGGCACCTTGCTCTAGTTTTGTTTCCCAGTTTGTGCTTCAGGTGGTTCTATTCTGGTATGTATGTATGTATATATATATATATATATATATAGATAGATAGATAGATAGATAGATAGATAGATATAGATATATAGATATATATATAATTTTTTTTTCCTTTGTTCACCAGGTCAATCAATCTATTGTACTTAATTTTGCTGGAATGTTTTGATTTTGCTGGTGGGTGTATATGTACATGTGTCTATTCAGTCATACTTTTTACTCTTGTGATAAACCTCTGCTTCTACATTGGATTTTTACAGTTCTTTGGAGGATTCCTTGTTTTCCCATTTATTTTTGATTTTTTTATTATTTTCTATTTTTATTGTTTTAAATTTTAATTTTTTAAACCTATTATATTTATTCCATTGTTTGCCTTTCCTCTGTTCTTGTCCCCTTGCAGCTAAACTTTAAACAAACCTTGTTCATCTACCTCTATTGAACCTTGCATATCTATTCTTTCTTTCTTTTCTTTCCTTCCTTTCCTCTCAACATTTTGTTAGATTTATTTTCAGTGCTTTCATTCCCACTTGGGACTTTGCTTTAGATTTCTTTTCCAGCTTGTGCACTCGTTAGTTTTGTGCTTAACTGGTAGATATCATTTTTGGTTTCCGTTGTTTGCTAGGTCAGTCTATTGTAGTTTATTTTTGTTGAACTGTTTGGATTTTGCTGATGGTTGTATATGTGTATATTCCCATATATTGGAATATATGTGTATATTCCTTTATTTTAATTATTATTTGTGTGACAGTGTAACTGCCATTTGTCAGGGGTTCCCCTTTGGTTTCTCTTTTTTTTTTTTGGATATTTATTTTAATCTAAATTAATGCCATAACAAACCACCTGTTGTAACGGTGTTCCTGGCCAATGATCCAGCCCCGAGCATTTGGAGTGGGAGCACTGACTCCAAGACCCTATACAACCGGAGAACTCCTAACCTTAGGGAGTATCAATTACTGAGAACTCACTCACGCAAACTAAACCACTTGAATACAAGACCTAGAATCACCCAACCACCAATCAGGACAACCCAACCCAGTGTAGGACACCTCATCCAAACAGCAAATAGGACAAAAGTAGAAACCCAGTCGTCAGCAGACAGGATTACCCTTCTCAATCAGCCCTGCACATCAGAAGGAAAAGAAAGAAAGAAAAAAAAAAAAAAAAAAACTCAGCACCTATCTCACCCAATGCAAAGCTTACACAAACCATTGGACCAAACTTAGGAGTGCAGAAACTAAAAGGAAGAAAGAATGCAAATTTGAAGGCTGGCAAAAGGAGACCTCAAACACAATAAGATCTTTTTAAAAATGAAGAAATGACAAAGAAATGCTGCACAAACAAAGGAACAAACTGGACACACAGAAATTTAAACAAATGAAGAGGAATTAGGCAAACTGCCTGAAAAACTATTCAGAATAATGATAGTAAAGATGATCAAAAACTTTGAAAATGACATGGAGACAATGCAAGAATCAATGAGCAAACCCGTAGTTGAATTGAAGAATAAGCAAAAAATAAATTGAAAAATAAATAGAGAGACAAACAACAATTACTGAAATTAAAAATACTCTAGAAAGAATCAGGAGCAGGGTATCTGAACCAGAAAATGGATCAGTGTGTTGAAAGACAAAATGGTGGAAACAACTGCGGAAGGGCAGAATAAAGTCAAAAGAATGAAAAGAACTGAGGATAGTCTCAGAGACCTCTTGGACAATGTTAAATGCACCAAGATTCAAATTATAGGGGTCCCAGAAGAAGAGAGAAAAATAAAGGGTATGAGAAAAGTTTAGAGGAGATTATACTTGAAAAACCCCCAACATGGAAAAGGAAATAGTCAATCAAGTCCAAGAGGTGCCAAGAGTCCCATTTGTGATAAACCCAAGGAGAAACAGCCCTAGACATATACTACGCAAACTAAGGAAGATGAAACACAAAGAAAGAATATTAAAAGTAGCAAGTTAAAAGTAAGAAGTAACATCCAATGGAAACCCCATATGTTTCACCGCTGATCTTTCAACAGAAACTCTGCAGGCCAGAAGAGAATGGCATGGCATATTTAAAGCACTGAAAGAGAAAAATCTACAGCCAAGATTACTGTACTTGGCAAGGATCTCCTTCAAAATTGATGGAGAAATCAAAGCTTTTCAGATGAGCCAAAGGTAAGAGAATACTTTACCACAAAACCAGCTTTACAACAAATGGTAAAGGGACTTATATAGTCAAGAAATACAAGAGAAGAAAAAAGATCTACAAAACCGACTCCAAACAATTAAGAAAATGGCAATAGGAGCACTGCTGCTGCTGCTGCTAAGTCGCTTCAGTCCTGTCCGACTCTGTGCGACCCCATAGACGGCAGCCCACCAGGCTCCCCGGTCCCTGGGATTCTCCAGGCAAGAACACTGGAGGGGGTTGCCATTTCCCTCTCCAATGCATGCAAGTGAAAAGTGAAAGGGAAGTCGCTCTGTCATGTCGAACTCTGTGTGACCCCATGGACTGCAGCCTACCAGGCTCCTCTGTCCATGGGATTTTCCAGGCAAGAGTACTGAAGTGGGGTGCCATTGCCTTCTCCGAATAGGAGCACATATGTCAATAATTATTCTAAATATAAATGGATTAAATGTTCCAACCAAAAAGCCCAGACTGGCTAAATGGATACATAAACAAGACCTCGGGGTGGGGGCGCGGTCCTAAGATGGCAGAGGAATAAGATGGGGAGACCCCATTCTCCCCAACACATTCATCAAATGATCATTTGAACGCTGAGCAACTTCCACAAAACAATTTCTGAATGCTGGCAGAGGACACCAGGTACCCAGATAGGCTGCTCATTGTCTTTGAAAGGAGAACAAAGGATTGAGCAAATACCAAAGCAGAACTAGCCGGCTGTCTCCAGGCCCCTCTCCCAACAAGAGGCAGACAGCCATGTGTGTGGCAGCCAGAACCAGAAGGCAAGGGGCGGCCTCAGCCTCAGAGACCGGCATTCTCCACCAAACTGTGAGCAGGCTGCCAGTTTCTAACCATGTCTTCCTGGAGTCCTGGATGGTTGACATCTGCCAGGAGAGTTGCAGCTTGAGATCAGCTCCCCAGAGGAGATACATGATACACCTGAGGCAGTGTTCTCATGGCACACCCAGGAAACTGAGCGGCCTGGACCCAGTAGGTAATTAAGATGCATGGCCCACTTGGGACAGTGCGTTGGCCAAGCACCTGGTCGCCTGAGCTGCTGGGACCTGGGAAGGGCACAAAACGCACGTGCATCTGAGTCTGTGACTTTGCGGTGTACCTGAAAACCTGAACCTGAGCAGCTTAGACCTGGGAATTGCAGGAAATGCAGGGCCCACATTGTGCAGTACCCCTGAAGAGCAATCTGGAACCTGAGCAGTGTACACGTGGAAAGCACACACCACCATGATCTTGGGAAAGCCCAGTGTGTTCCATACACTGCAAGCACTTTCCCAAAATACACACCAACATTATTTGTTTGCAGTGTTCCTCCCTCCCCACAACTCAACTGAACAAGTGAGCCGAAATAAGTGACCACCTTTGCCCCCTTGTGCCAGGGCAGAAATTACACACTAAAGAGACTTGCAAAGAGAGAAAGCCAAAATAAATAAAGAAAAGGGAACCGCTCTGGGAGTGAGAGGTGCAACAGATTAAAACCCTGTAGTTAATATTGACTAAGCATAGGAAGGGGCTTATAGATCTTGTGAAGAAATGCAAGCTGGAACAAGGAATTATCTGAAACTCAACTGAACCCACACTGCCCACAACGGCTCCAGAGAAATTCCTAGATATAGTTTTCCTATTATCAGCCTTCTAATTTTTTAAAATTATTTATTATTTTTTCCTTCTTACTTTTTTTTTTAATGTTACAATATTGTATTGGTTTTGCCATACATCCACATGAATCTGTAATGGGTGTACACGTGTTCCCCATCCTGAACCCCCCTCCCACTCCCTCCCTGTACCATCCTTCTGGGTCATCCCAATACACCAACCCCAAGCATCCTGTAACCTGCATCAAACCTGGGCTGGCGATTCATTTCTTATATGATATTATACATGTTTCAATGCCATTCTCCCAAATCATCCAACCCTCCTCCTCTCCCACAGAGTCCAAAAGACTGTTCTATACATCTGTGTCTCTTTTGCTGTCTCACATCCAGGGTTATCGTTACCATCTTTCTAAATTCCATAGACATGTGTTAGTATACTGTATTGGTGTGGCTTTTTTTTTTTTTTTTTCCTTTCTTTCTTTCTGGCTTACTTCACTCGATATAATAGGCTCCAGTTTCATCCACCTCATTAGAACTGATTCAAATGTATTCTTTTTAATGGCTGAGTAATACTCCACTGTGTATACGTACCACAGCTTTCTTATCCATTCGTCTGCTGATGGACATCTAGGTTGCTTCCATGTCCTGGCTATTAGAAACAGTGCTGTGATGAACATTGTGGTACACGTGTCTCTTTCAATTCTGGTTTCCTTGGTGTGTATGCCCAGCAGTGGGATTGCTGGGTCATAATTAATCCTTTAATTTTCAATTTTACAACCTATTACCTTGCAAAATATGACCCTATTTTTAAAGCATATTTCATATTTTTAAATATATTTTGTGATTGATTGTGTTTTGTATTTTTAATATTGTATTTCAGAGAGTCTACCCTCTCCTCTAGATTTTTTTTTTTACTTAAATTAATTTACTTGTTTTAACTGGAGGCTAATTACTTTACAAAATTGTAGTGGTTGTTGCCATACATTGACATGAATCAGCCATGGGTGTATCAGTTCAGTTCAGTTCAGTTGCTCAGTTGTGCCCGACTATTTGCGACCCCACGCGCTGCAGCATGCCAAGCCTCCCTGTACATCAACAACTGCTGGAGTCTACCCAAACCCATGTCCATTGAGTCGGTGATGCCATCCAAACATCTCCTCCTCTGCTGTCCTCTTCTGCCCTCAGTCTTTCCCTGAACCAGGGTCTTTTCAAATGAATCAGGTGGCCAAAATATTGAAGATTCAGCTTCAAAATCAGTCCTTCAAATGAACACCCAGGACTGATCTCCTTTGGGATGGACTGGTTGGGTCTCCAAGGGACTCTCAAGAGTCTTCTCCAACGCCACAGTTTAAAATCATTTATTCTCAGGAGCTCTGCTTTCTTTATAGTTCAACTCTCATATCCATACATGACCACGGGAAAAACCATAAGCTTGACTAGATGGACCTTTGTTGACGAAGTAATGTCTCTGCGTTTCAATATACTGTCTAGGTTGGTCATAAATTTCTTTCCAAGGTGTAAGTGTCTTATAATTTCATGGCTGCAATCACCATCTGCAATGATTTTGGACCCCTCCCTCCTCTCAAAGTATAACGTCAGCCACTGTTTCCCCATCTATTTGCCATGAAGTGATGGGACTGAATGCCATTATCTTAGCTTTGTGAATGTTGAGCTTTAAGCCAATCTTTTCAATCTGCTCATTCTCTTTCATCAAGAAGCTCTTTAGTTCTTCTTCACTTTCTGTCAAAAGGTGGTGTCATCTGCATATCTGAGTTATTGATATTTCTTCCGGCAAACTTGATTCCAGATTGTACTTCCTCCAGCCCAGCGTCTCACATGATGTACTCTGCATATAAGTTAAGTAAGCAGGGTGACAATATACAGCCTTGACCTACTCCTTTTCCTATTTGGAACCAGTCTGTTATTCCATGTTCAGTTGTAACTGTTCCTTCCTGACCTGCATACAGGTTTCTCAAGCGGCAGGTTACGTGGTCTGCTAATATATACTATGGGTGTATACCCATGGATGTATGTGCGTGCCTAATCCTGAACCCCCTCCCATCTCCCTCCCCATCTCATTCCTCAGGATTGTCCCAGTGCACTGGCCCTTGGCACCCTGTCTCATGCACCAAACCTGGACTGGCCTTCTATTTCACATATGGTAATATGCATGCTCCGCTTCTATTCTCCCAAATCATCCCACCCCTAGCTTCTTCCATAGAATCCAAAAGTCTGCTATTTATATCCGTGCCTCTTTTGCTGTCTCACATGTAGGGTCCTCATTACTATCTTTCTAAATTATATATATATATATATATATATATATATATATATATATATATATATGTGTGTGTGTGTGTGTGTTTGTGTGTGTGTGTGTGTGTGTGTGTGTGTTAATATAGTGTATGGATGTTTTTCTTTCTGACTTGCATCACTCTGTATCATAGGATCCAGTTTCATTCACCTCATTAGAACTGATTCAAATGCACTCTTTTAAATAGCTGAGTAATATTCCATTCTGTATATGTACCAAAGCTTTACTATCCATTCATCTGCTCATGGATATCTAGGTAGCTTCCATGTCCTAAACATGAAAACACTGCTGTGATGATGAACATTGGGGTAGACGTGTCTCTTTCAATTCTGGTTTCTTCAGTGTGTATGCCCAGCAGTGGGTTTCCTGGGTCACATGACAGTACTAGTTCCAGCTTTTTAAGAAATCTACACAGCGTCCCCCATACTGGCTGTACTAGTTTGCATTGCCTCCAACACTGTAAGAGGATTCCCTTTCTTCTGCAGTCTGTTCAGCATGTATTGTTTGTCGACGTTTTGATAACAGCCATTCTGACAGGTGTGAGATGGTACAACATTGTGGCTTGATTTCCATTTCTGTGATAATGAGTGATGTTGAGCATCTTTTCATGTGTTTCTTAACCATCTGTATGTCTTATTTGGAGAACTGTCTGTTGAGTTCTTCAGCCTAATTTTTGATTGGGCCATTAATTTTTTCTGGTATTGAGTTGCATGAGCTTCCTGTATATTTTTGAGTTTCACTTAGTCAATTGCTTCATTTACTATCATTTTCTCCCGTTCTGATGACTGTCTTTTCACCTTCCTTGTTTCCTTCATTGTTCAGGAGCTTTTAAATTTGATTCGTTCCGTTGGTTTATTTTTGCTTTTATTTACATTACTCTGGGAGGTGAGTCATAGAAGGTCCTGCTGTGATTTATGTCAGAGACTGTTCTGTCTATATTTTCCTCTAGAAGTTTTACAGTTTCTGGTCTTTCATTTAGATCTTTAATCCATATTTAGTTTATTTTTGTGTATCATTAGAAAGTATTCTAGAGTCATTATTTTACAGGTGGTTGGCCAGCTTTTCCAGTGCCACTTGTTAAAGAGATCGGTCTTTTCTCCATTGTATATTCCTGAGTCCTTTGTCAAAGATAAAGTGACCATAGGTGCGTGGATTTATCTCTGGGCTTTCTATTTTGTTCCATTGGTCTATATTTCTGTCTTGGTGTCAGTAACATATTGTCTTGATAACTGTAGCTTTGTACTATAGTCTGCAGTCATGCAGGTTGATTCCTTCAGTTCCATTCTTCTTTCTCAAGATTGCTTTGGCTATTCGAGGTTTTTGTTTTTGTTTTTTTCCCCTTCATACAAACTGTGCAATGATTTGTCCTAGTTCTCTGAAAAACACTTTTGGTAGGTTGATAATTACTTTAAATGTAAACAGATTAAATGTTCCAACCAAAAGACACAGACTGATTGAATGGATACAAAAACATGACCCATATATATATGCTGTCAACCAGAAACCACCTTCAGATGCAAAGACACATATAGACTGAAATTGAGAGGATGGAAAAATACATTCTATGCAAATGGAAAGCAAAAGAAGGCTGGAATATTAATCCTGATATCAGACAGGCCTTAAAATAAGAATACTATAAAAAATAAGGAAAGACACTACACTACGATAAAAGGATCAATCCAAGAGGGAGACATAACAGTTGTAAACATCTATGCACTGAACACTTTTTTGCCGAATTTTACCTTAAATTGAAGAAACTAGCGAAAATGACTAGATGATTCAGGTATGAACTAAATCAAATCCCTTATGTTTATACAGTGGAAGTGACAAATAGATTCAAGACAGAATATTGAAGATTCAAGACAGAATCAAGATAGACAGAATGCCTGATGAACTATCGATGGAGTTTTGTGACAGTGTACAGGAGGCAGTGATCAAGACCATACCCAAGAAACACAAATGCCAAAAGTCAAAATGGTTCTCTGAGGAGGCCTTCCAAATAGCTGAGAAACGAAAAGAAGCAAAAGACAAAGGAGAGAGGGAAATATATACCCATTTGAATGAAGAGTTCCAAAGAATTGCAAGTAGAGATAAGAAAGCCTTCCTCAGCAATCAACAAAAAGAACAGAGGAAAACAATAGAATGGGAAAGACTAGAGATCACGTCAAGGAAATTAGAGATACTAAGGGAGCATTTCATGTAAAGATGGGCACAATAATGGACAGAAATGGTACGGACATAAGAGAAGCAAAAGATACTAAGAATTGATGGCAACAATGCACAGAAGAATTATACAAAAAAGATCTTCATGATGCAGATAACCAGGATAGTGTGATCACTCACCTAGAGCCAGACATCCTGGAATGTGAAGCCAAGTGGATCTTAGGAAGCAAAGCTAGTGGAAGTTATGGAATTCCAGTTGAGCTATTTGAAATCCTAAAAGACGATGTTGTGAAAGTACCACGCAATACGCCGGCAAAGTTTCAAAGCTTGGCAGTGGCCACCGGACTGGAAAACGTCAGTTTTCATCCCAGTCTCAAAGGAAGGTAATGCCAAAGAATGCTCAAACAACCACACAGTTGCACTCATCTCACGTGCTAGTAGAGTAATGCTCAAAATTCTCCAAGCCAGGCTTCAACAGTATGTGAACTGTGAACTTCCAGATGTTGAAAGTGGACTTAGAATAGGCAGAGGAACCAGAGATCAAATTGCCAACATCCACTGGATCATGGAAAAAGCAAGAGTTCCAGGAAAAACATATATTTCTGCTTTATTCATTATGCCAAAACCTCTGAGTGTGTGGGTCAAAATAAACTGTGGAAAATTCTAAAAGAGATGGGAGTACCAGGCCACCTGACTTGCCTCCTGAGAAATCTGTGTGCAGGTCAAGAAGCATCAGTTAGAACTGGACATGAAACAGCAGACTGGTTGCAAGTCGGGAAAGGAGTATATCAAGGCTGTATTTCATCACCCTGCTGTTTAACTTACAAGCAAAGGACATCATGCTAAATGCCAGGCTGGATGAAGCACAAGCTGGAATCAAGATTGTCAAGAGAAATATCAGTAATCCCATATATGCAGATAACACCACCCTTATGGCAGAAAGTGAGGACCTAAAGGGCCTCTTGATGAAAGTGAAAGAGGAGAGTGAAAAAGTTGGCTTAAAACTCAACATTCAGAAAACTAATATCATGGCATCCAGGCACATCCCTTCATGGCAAGTAGATCAGGAAACAATGGAAATAGTGCCAGACTGTTTTTCGCAGTTGGGGAGGCAAATCACTACAGATGTTGATTGCAGCCATGAAATTCAAAGGTGCTTGCTCCTTGGAAGTCACGCTATGACTTACTTAGAAAGCATTAAAAAGCAGAGACATTATTTTACCAACAATCAACCAATGTGTCAAAGCAATCCTTTTTGCAATAGTCATGTACTGATGTGAGAGTTGGAGGAGAAGGAAAGCTGAGTGCCTAAGAATTGATCCTTTGGAACTGTGGTGTTGGAGAAAACTCTTGAGGATATCAAAGCAGTCAATCCCAAGAAAATCAGTCCTGATCATACATTGAGATGACTGAAGCTCCAATACTTTGGCAACCTGATGCAAAGAAGTAACTCATTTGAAAAGACCCTGATGCTGGAAAAGATCGAAGGCCAGAAGAGAAGGGGACGATAGAAGACGAGATAGTTGGATGGCATCCTCAATGCACATGAGTTTTAGCAAGCTCTGGAAGTTGGTGATGGACAGGGACAGGGAAGCCTGGTGTGATGTTTTACCATAAAGTATGATGTTAGTTATACAGTGTATTACCATCATCAGGTTGAGGAAGTTTTCTATTTCTAGTTTGCTAAGAGTTTTTATACAGAATGTGTTCAGTCACTCAGATCTGTCCAGCTCTTTGCGACCCCATGGAGTTTAAACCCAAATGGTTCCTCTGGTTGAGGATTCTCCAGGCAAGAATATTGAAGTTGGTTGCCGTGCCCTCTGCCAGGGCATCGTCCCAACCCTGGAATAGATATCAGACTTTATCAAATTATTTTTCAGCGTTTTTCGAGATGACCCTACTGTGTTTTATTTTTTGTCCTTTAGTACTTTGAATTACACTGATTGATTTTCAAATGTTTAACCAATCCTGCATTCTTAGGGGACAAAAAGTAATAGATTATGCTGCGTTGTCTTTGTACATATTGGCATGGTCTGCGCTTCACTCTGAACACTTTCTGTTGCTACGTCTTCAAGTGCACAATTTTCTCCTGCTGTCCTGTCTAATCTGTCATTTATTCTATCGACTGTGTTTGCCATCTGACGTTACAGTTTTCCTATCTACAAGATGGAATTGGTCTACTTTATTATTTGCATGTCTCTACTTAATTTTACAAAATGCAAAAAACACAGTCATTCCAATATTCTAATGTCTCTGTCGGCAATGTCTTAAATCTATGCCGCTTCTGGGTCAGTTTGATTTCTCAAGGGAAATTTAATATGATTTTTTCTTACCTTAGTGAGATTAAATATCTTTTTAATGTGGTTAGTGTATAGTCCCATATCTTTCTTGTCAAATGGCTGCTCATGTCTTTTAAACATCTCTGAATAAAGTGAATGTCCAGTAGTACATCTTTCTTAGAAACTGTGGGCTCGTGTGTTTTTCACATTTTTCTATCATTCTTTAGGTTCTTTGTTATAAAATTTTAACAGCCATCTTTTGGGTTTGTTTATGGTGCTTTTTTTTTTTTTTTTCCTACCTCTTAAAATTTTAAGCAGTGTCATGCATCCAGGGTGAATAAGGAACCAGTGTACACCAGGAAGTGAGCACTTCACAGGAAACCCAGGAAGTCCCACTAAGACAAAAAACTGTGTACCCCAGGGCACACCTCAGGCTGGCTGACCCTGCTTGTCAATTAGGAACACAAGGACTGAGATGAAGCCGACACCTCATTCCCCTTTCCTCCAGAGGCAAGCACCTCAGTGAGAGACCTTGGGAACCAGACGGGGATACATGATTACACAGTGTTCCTTCCAGGAAGCTGGAATCTTGTCGTAGCTCTTCATGGAAATGAATTCCAGCATGGTCTCAATGGTGACGTAAGCAGCAATGGAGGTACCAGCTGGAAAACAAGATGAGGAAAGAGATTTGTAAGGGCACATGTTGAGAAAGCCCTTTCCAGATGAGGCTCACACAATCTGAGCAAGCACCGCCCCTTCGGGGGAATACTAATCACTCAAAGGTCGTCATTTCTTTCTTGGGATGCCTCATCCCCATCACCCTGTAGAAACCCAAACTTGGGCATTACACCTAACGAGGTGAGCATGAGTCCTAGATTTGAAACTAGACAGCTCCAAGTGGACCAATAGCAAAAATATTCAGTGCATTCTCACAGCCTGAAGACAGGGGTTTCAGACTGGAAACTAGAAAAGTGAGGACACCTATGTGCAAACTGAGCAAAGGAAGTGGGATGGAAAAGATTCCTGGTAGGTGGTCCAGAATTAAATGGTGCTCAAAGTGCTTTAAGAACACCTTATAGGAGGAAAGTAGAATGATTCTCTTTTCCACAGAAACTTCGATAGAACCTAATTATCATGGAGGAATTTTAGGCAGGATATGAAAAACTAGATAATGGTGAAATGTGAGAGAGAAAAGAATGAGAAAAACTAGATAATGGTGAAATGTGAGAGAGAAAAGAATGAAAGCCTGAATACTGTGGCTGTGGGCCAAGGTTTGGAGGAGATCCAGTCTCCCTGCCATGTGGCCCTTCATGTAGACTTAGAGAGATGAGGATGGCAGGTGAGTTTGGAGGGTTCCTAAGGCCATTAAAAATGCTACCTTTCCCCCACCAAATCATCTGAGTTGCTCTCCATCCTCCCCTAGAGTTGACAGGATCGGGCTTTGTGATGTGAAGGCCCACTCAGGGCCACCATTGGCTGGGGAAATGAGTTGCTGATCTCATAAAGCATAAGGCTGTGGCCCCCTGGGAGGGGTATGCATAGGGCTGCTCAGGGGCTCTGGAGCAGACCACTGCGAGTCTTCAAAATGACTAAGGTGACTGGGAAGCCACAAGGCTCTAGAGAAGTTGTGGAACAGCAGACTCTAGATACCCAGGAGGAAAAGATGAAAAGCTCCTGTCAACAGATGTCCAAAGAAGTGTCAAGGTGAGCTGAACCCATGCAAGGTCCCTTTGCCCATTGAGACCGCCCCATAAGACTCCTCCCCTTGTCCTTGCCAGGCCCTTACCCCTTCTCCTCCCACACCCCTTCTCCTGAAGCCATTGTTCCCATCCATCTTCGCCCTCTTCCCCAAACAAACCGCCACTCTGTACTCCCTTTTTGTGTTTTCTCCAGGTGGCCAGGGTAACCATGAGGGTGAATAAGCCATCTGGTCCTGAGCTTATTTTTTCTTGTGGTTGGAAGCTTTTTGGTTGCAGTTTTGCCTTCTATGTTCGTGATGCGTCTGTTGAGATTATCTATTTCTTCCTGGTTCAGTTTTGGAAGGTTATACTTTTCTGAGTATTTGTCCATTTCTTCTAAGTTGTCCATTTTATTGTCATATAGCTGCTGATAGTAGTCTCAGGATCCTTTCTATTTCTGTGTCGTCTGTTGTGATTTTTCCATTTTCATTTTAATTTGTTGAATTGATTCTTCTCCCTTTCTTTCTTGATGAATCTGGCTAATGGCTTGTCTTTTTTGTTTCTTTTTCAATCTTCTTAAAGAACTGTCTTCCTTTCGCTGATTTTTGTAACAGTTTCCTTTCTTTTTCACTTATTTCTTCCCTAATTTTTATGATTTCTTTCCTTCTGCTAACCCCGGGGTTCTTCATTTCTTCTTTTTCTCATTGCTTTAGCTGGGACGTTAGGTCATTTATTTGAGGTTTCTCTTGTTTCTTCAGATAAGCTTGTATTTTTATGAATCTTCCCCTTAGCACTGCTTTCTGAATCCCATTGGTTTTCATTTCATTTTCATTCATATCGTGTTTTCATTTTTGTTTGTATCTATGCATATTTTCATTTCTTTTCTGATTTCTTCTGTTATATGTTGGTTATTCAGAAGTGTGTTGTTCAGCCTCCATATGTTTGTATTTTTAATAGTTTTATTTTTCCTGCTGTTGTAGGTTGTTTAGTCGCTCAGTCGTTTCCGACTCTTGTGGCCCCATGGACTGTAGCCTGCCAAACTCCTCTGTCCGTGGAACTCTCCAGGCCAGAATACTGGAGTTGGTTGCCATTTCCTTCTCCAGAGAATCTTCCCAACTCAGGAATCGAACCTGGGTCTGCTGCATTGCAGGCAGATTCTTTGCTGACTCAGCTACAACATCTAATCTTACTGCATTGTGATCAGAAATGATGCTTGAAATGATTTCATTTTTGTTTTCTTTTTCTAATTTACCAGGGCTAGATTTATGCGATCTATCCTGGAAATGTGCCATGTGCACTTGAGAAAAAGGTGAGATTCATTGTTTTGGGGTGAAGTGTCCTATAGATATCAATTAGGTCTAACCGGTCCATTGTATCATTTGAAGTTTGTGTTTCCTTGCTGATTTTCTGCTCGGTTGATCTATACATACATGTAACTGGGATATGAAAGTCTCCGACTATTACTACATTACTTTTAATTTCCCCTTTCAAATTTGTTAGCATTTGCCTTACGTACTGCGGTACTCCTATGTTGGGTACATAGGTATTTATAGAAGAAAAGGAGAGAGATAAACATCTGAATGCAGAGTTCCAAAGAATAGCAAGAAGAGATAAGAAAGCCTTCTTCAGCGGTCAATGCAAAGAAATAGAGGAAAACAACAGAATAGGAAAGACTAGGGAATCTCTTCAAGAAAATCAGAGATACCAAAGGAACCTTTCATGCAAACCTTGGCTCAATAAAGGACAGAAATGGTATGGACCTAACAGAAGCAGAAGATATTAAGAAGAGATGGCAAGAATACACAGAAGAACTGTACAAAAAAAGATCTTCATGACCCAGTTAATCATGATGGTGTGTTCACTGACCTAGAGCCAGACATCCTGGAACGTGAAGTCAAGTGGGCCTTAGAAAGCAGCACTATGAAGAAAAATAGTGGAGGTGATGGAATTCCAGTTGAGCTATTCCAAATCCTGAAAGACGATGCTGTGAAAGTGCTGCACTCAATATGCCAGCAAATTTGGAAAACTCAGCAGTGGCCACAGGACTGGAAAAGGTGAGTTTTCATTCCAATCCCAAAGAAAGGCAATGCCAAAGAATGCTCAAACTACCACACATTTGCACTCATCTCACACACTAGTAAAGTAATGCTCAAAATTCTCCAAGCCAGGCTTCAGCAATATGGGAACCGTGAACTTCCTGCTGTTCAAGCTGGTTTTAGAAAAGGCAGAGGAACCAGAGATCAGATTGCCAACATCCGCTGGATCATGGAAAAAGCAAGAGTGTTCCAGAAAAGCATCTATTTCTGCTTCATTGACTATGCCAAAGCCTTTGCCTGTGTGGATCCCAATAAACTGTGGAAACTTCTGAAAGAGATGGGAATACCAGACCACCTGATCTGCCTCTTGAGAAATTTGTATGCAGGTCAGGAAGCAACAGTTAGAACTGGACATGGAACAACAGACTGGTTCCATATAGGAAAAGGAGTCCGTCAAGGCTGTATATTGTCAACCTGTTTATTTAACTTACATGCAGAGTACATCATGAGAAACGCTAGGCTGGAAGAAATACAAGCTGGAATCAAGATTGCCGGGAGAAATATCAATAACCTCAGATATGCAGATGACACCACCCTTATCGCAGAAAGTGAAGAGGAGCTAAAAAGCCTCTTGATGAAGGTGAAAGTGGAGAGTGAAAAAGTTGGCTTAAAGCTCAACATTCAGAAATCGAAGATCATGGCATCTGGGCCCATCACTTCATGGGAAATAGATGGGGTGACAGTGGAAACAGTGTCAGACTTTGTTTTTCTGGGCTCCAAAATCACTGCAGATGGTGACTGCAGTCATGCAATTAAAAGACGCTTACTCCTTGGAAGGAAAGTTATAACTAACCTAGATAGCATATTCAAAAACAGAGACATTCCTTTACCAACAAAGGTCCATCTAGTCAAGGCTATGGTTTTTCCTATGGTCATATATGGATGTGAGAGTTGGACTGTGAAGAATGCTGAGCGCCTAAGGATTGATGCTTTTGAACTGTGGTGTTGGAGAAGACTCTTGAGAGTCCCTTGGACTGCAAGGAGATCCAAGCTGTCCATTCTGAAGGAGATGAGCCCTGGGATTTCTTTGGAAGAATGATGTTAAAGCTGAAACTCCAGTACTTTGGCCACCTCTTGAGAAGGATTGACTCATTGAAAAAGTCTCTGATGCTGGAAGGGATTGGGCGCAAGAGGAGAAGGGGACGACACAGGATGAGATGGCTGGATGGCTTCACTGACTCGATGAACGTGAGTCTCAGTGACTTCCGGGAGTTGGTGATCTACAGGGAGGCCTGGCGTGCTGCGATTCCTGGGGTTGCGAAGAGTCAGAAACAACTGAGCGACTGATCTGATCTGATCTGATATCTTCTTCTTGTATTGATGCTTTGATCATTATGTAGTGGCCTTCACTTTCTCATTTCACAGGCTTTATTTCAGTCTATTTTATCTGATATGAATATAGCTACTCCTGCATTCTTTCGGTCTCCACTTGCATGAAATACCTTTTCCCAGCACTCCACATTCAAGCTATATGTGTACCTTGGCTTCAGGTGGTTCTCTTGTAGAGAGCATATAAAGGAGTCTGGTTTGGTAACCATTTTACAATACTTCCTTTGTCACCTATCTATCCATTTGTCCATCCCTCTTTCCAACGCACAGTCGATCTTTTTCCTTGTTGCTTTTGTTTTAAATTGCAGACATCAGTATGTGTCTCCTTAGATATTTCAGCAAGCCTGCCATTAAGTAGTGAGCCGAATTTGTTTACAGCAATTTTCTTTGGATACTAATTTTAGATACAATGATATATAGCAATATTTTCTTTTCACAGTCACGTTACTTTTTAACTGAAGTATAGTTGATTTACAACATTGTGTGAATGTCTGTTTTACAGAAAAGTGATTCAGTTATGCACATATATACGTGTAAATGCATTGTGTGTACACACACACACACACACACACACACACATATATATACACATTCTTTTATTTAATCTTTATGTATGTATGCATTTATTTATTTATTTAATTTTTTTTACTACACTGTAGTGCGTGTGATTAGTTCTATAACCAGGATTTGAACATGTATCCACTGCAGTGCAAGTGTGGAATCTTTACTGCTGGACTGCCAGGGTTCCCCCATATATATTTGTTTTCATTATAAGTTATCATGGGGTACTGAATATATTTCTCTGTGTTCTACAGTAGAAACTTGTCAATCCATTCCATGTACTCTAGTTTATATCTCCTCCCCCCAATCTCTTAGTCCATTGCTCCCCCAATTCTCTCTGCCTTGGAAGCCTCAAGTCTGTTATATATGTCCATGAGCTTGCATCTGTTGCATACACATGTTCATTTGTGTCATATCTTAGATTCTACATTTGAATGATATAATTTGGTATTTGTCTTTCTCTGTGTGCCTTATTTCATTTTTGATTATCTCTCGGGCCATGCATGTTGACTCAAATGGCCTTATTTTTGTAGTTGTACATTTTCTTGTATCCTTCTAACTATACATAGAATTATTCATCTGTGATTAATTTCCTGTATATATTTTTTAAATGAGTGTAGTACACCACTCTTGGTATAGTACATCCATTTTGAGTCTGTATTAGGATTTTATATGGATATGTCAGTCACTTCAATTCAATTGCTCAGTTGTGTCCGATGGTTTGGAACCCCATGGACTGTAGCATGCCCCGCTTTCCCTGTCAATCACTAACTCCGGGAGCTTGTGTCTCCTTCCTTCTCAGCTTTATTATAGTTCGTATTTCTTGTTTGACGAATCTGTACAGAGTTTCCTTTGTTGTGGCTGTACTGATTCTCGCTCCCTTACATCGATACACAGAGGCAGTCAGCAGTGTTTATTTTCTCTGACCTGCTCTCAGAAGTGTGTACGACATCACTCTTGCTAAGTCGGTCCCTGTAGATTATGTATGTGACAGGTATTTGTGGGAATCCATGAATTTCAGCCTACCAATATAAGCCTTCCAGGGAGTTCCATTTTACCTCGGTTGGGGTACTCACTACCAGCAATATTGTCTGTCCTATGTGAAACGTAAATTCTGTAACACAACTCTCATCTGCCCTTCTTCAGTGACTCTGATTATCACAATTGTCTGTACCTCTGACAAGGTCATTCTTTCCTTGTTTCAATGCTTGAGTCATATTCCGTCATGAACCCCTACCCCATTCCTTTATCTGTTCATCTCTCTGTCCCCGTGTACTTCCTTTAATTTCATCTCTGGGCATTGGGAATCCTGCTGCAGTGCATGCTCTTGGGCATGTGGTTTTCAAAGTCTGTGTATTTCTGAAGTATCATAGGAGTGGAGAAGCCCTGTCATATTTTCTTTTTTTTTTTTTTATAAAGCCACGTGGACAGTGATTCTTATACTGGCTCCTCCCGCTGATATACCCTCACTACTATAAAAGGATCCCGCTGACTAATGTTAATCTACCATTTCTGGCCTGGTCTGTTTTCCACGGTGGCCTTTTTCACTGGTCAGAGTTGATATCTTGTGGCAGTTTGTATCTCTGATAAGAAACCTTGTGGAGTACTATTCATGGGCTTTTTGCTTTTAGAAAGCACTTTGAGTTGTATTTTCCTGTTGATACTTTCTTCCTGAGAGTGTTCCAGTTGTGTGTGTGTGTGTGTATGTGTGTGTGTGTGTGTGTGTGTGTGTGTGTGTTTATTTATTTAATTTTGGGTGTGTGACCTTGACATGTTCAAGGGTGGGTGTCCTGTCGAGTCCAGAGGCCTTGTGAATATCAGATGTCCATCAGCGATAGTTTTGATGCTGCAGTTGCAGAGAAAATCTTCCATGCTGAAGGGTTTCTTTATTCTGTCCTATTTTAGGATGGTCTGTGCCGCCTGAGAGTTTTACTCAGGCCTGGTTGTATATTAAAGTAGAAAGAGCCAGAGGATGCCGGCAAACCTGGTGACTGCTCACACTTGGTGACTGCTCACACTTGGATTTTACTTTAAGTAAAAGTCAATCCTTGATTGACAAGGACACGTTTGTTTTACTTGTACGGATTCTTGTTCCATGGGACTGAGGATACTAGATATTCAGCTGTGCTTGTTTTCACCTACATGTTATTAGAACGAGTCTCATCTACCACTCTTGCTGAACTAGGTTTGCATGGATTCTGTATGTTATATGTATCTCTGGGAAGAAATTAGTACCAATTTCCAGATGTATCCCTTCCATGCAACCAGGGTCCTCTGCTATCCATAAATTTCATGCCAGGTTGGATGCTCACATCACTTTTGTGTGGGTGCTAACTGCTCTGGATTTTTGTATAGCAATTGTCCGTTGCATCCCATAATGTTTCTTGAGTCGACTCTCCTTCACTCAGTGTGATGATCTCTGGGTTGATCTCTCTCTCTGAAGACGGCCTATGTTCATATTTCAATGCTTGATTCAAAAATCATTCTAGACCTGTATCATGTTTGTTTATCCATTGCTCTCTCCAGGTATGCTAACTTTGCTTTCATCTCTTCAATGTTCTGAATGGTGCCACCGGAGGTTTGGGGTGTGTTGTGTGCAAAATCTCTTCATTTCTGAAATATTCCAGGAGAGGATCTGATTAATCAAACTGTCTCTACCTCTTTATTTATTTATTTATTTCTCTCTCATGGGAGTGCACTTTTCTAGTCATGCTCATATGACTCTTACCAAGTCTATCCCACCAGTACTCTAAACCGTCCACTGTAGTAATGTTACTCTACCATTGATACCATGTCCAGCTTTTGACACATGGTCTTGTTCCATGCTCATGCAGAGGTGATAATGTCCTCACAACTTCGATGTTTATGTCTCTTAGAATTCAACCCAATGTGCAAATTGCCGTGTGCTTTCTTAGATAAACATGGAATTGTGTTTACCTGTTCACATGCTCTTCCTGTTAGCTTCTCCTGTGTTTACGTTATTTTTCCCCTTAGGTGAGCTCTGGTAATTTGTCATGGGTGGGTATCAGTTGGAGCTCAGCACCCTTGTGAATAGTGTGTCCATCAGCAAGCATTTTAAGGTTACTGTTAGAAAAAAATGTCCACAAGACGCCAGCATTTCTTCAGGCCCTGCTCTTGTTGCTCTGGTAACAGAAGCCTCTGTGGTTATCCCAGACCTGCTTGTAAATGAGAGTAAAATAAGAAAGAGGAAGCCACCCAAAGCTTTTGTCTCTTGAGCCTTTAAGATTTTTTACTATAAGTAAAGTTTTATTTCTTACTTAAGACTATTTACTCCATTGTAATTATTGCAGGTAAACAGTTTCTCCTTCCCTTCCACAGACAACTGGAGGTATTCTGCTGCAGTTATTGTCACCTATTTTTTTCAGAATCTGAAAAAATCAACAGAATCTGTTGAGGACATGTCTCTTGATACAGGAGGTCTGTGTGGATTATGAATTGCATAGGTATTCAGGGGAATAAGTCTATTGCAGCCTTCACCTTTCAGCTTCTTACGCATTGACACCATTTGCTAACTGTAAGTTTCTTACCAGGAGTGTAAGTACATTTCACTTTTGTTTGGATACTAATGTTAACCTACATTTGTCAGGGGCTTGAACAAGAGAAGGACCCAGCCTGGTTCATGGCAGGGACAGAGATGCTGACTCAGGAGTATTTGTTGGGGGTTTGAACAAGGTCAGGACTCATCCTGGTTCAGTGCAGGGAACTACATGGAACTACACTGGGCCCTGCCCTTGTTCAAGCCCGGACAAACACTTCTGAGCCCTCATCTCGTTATGTGCACTGAACTAGCTGGGTCCAGCATTTGCTCAAGCCCCTGGAAAATGCTCCTGAGTCCACCTCTTGGTCACTGCACTGAATGAGTCTAGGTCCTGCCATTGTTAGATCACCCAACAAATAATCCTGAAACCACAGGTTAGTCCCTGACCTGAAGCAGATGCTTTCTGCTCTTGTTCAAGCCCCGACAAACACTCCTGAGCCTACATATCAGCCCCTGCACTGAACTTGGCTGGGTTTTGCCCTAGTTGAAGACCCCGACAAACACTCACGAGCCCATATCTTGGTCACTGTTTGGAAAAAGGCCGGGTTCTTCCCATGTTCAAGCCGCGGGAAACACTCCTGGGTCCACATCTCATTCCCTGTACTGAACTAGCTGGGTCCAGCATTTACTCAAGCCTCCGCAAAATGCTCCTGAGCCCACCTCTAGGTCACTTCACTGAAGAAGTCTAGGTCCTGCCCTTGTTATATACCCCAACACAGACTCCTGAGCCCACGTCTTGGTCCCTGCTTTGAAGAAGGCTGGGTCCTTCCCATATTCAAGCTGCGGGAAACACTCCTGAGCCCACATCTCATTACCTGCACTGAACTAGGCGGGGTCAAGCACGAGATCAAGCCACTGGCAAATGCTCCTGAACCTACATCTCGGTCATTGACCTGAACGAGTGTAGGTCCTGCCCTTGTTAGATCCCCCAACACATACTCCTCAGCTAAAATCTTGGTCCCTGCCCTGAAGCAGGCTGCGTTCTTTCCATGTTCAAGTCCCCAACAAATATTCCTGAGCCCGCCTCTCGGTCTCTGCACTAAATTGGCTGGGCCCTCCATTTTCAAAACCCCAACAAAACACTCCTGAGCCTGCATCTCGGTCTCTGCACTGAGCTAGCCTCGGCCCTATCCTTGTTCAAGACCCTGACTAATAATCTGAGCCAACGTCTCGGTCCCTGCACTCAACTACGATGGTTTCTGCCTTTTAGCAGGGCTGCTGAAAATACTCCTGATCACACCTCTCTGTCACTGCACTGAACGAATCTAGGTTCTGCCCTCGTTAGTCTCCCAACACATAATCCTGAACCCACTTAAGGATCCCTGCACAAAAGCAGGCTGGGTGCTCCCAATGTTTAAGCCCTGAGAAACACTCCTGATCCTGCAATTCGGTCCCTGCACTGAACCAGGGTGAGTCCTGACCTTGTTCAAACCCCCAACAAATACTCCTGAGTCAGCATCTCTGTCCCTGCCATGAACCAGGCTGGGTCCTTCTCTTGTTCAAGCCCCTGACAAATGTAGGTTAACATTAGTATCCAAACAAAAGTGAAATGTACTTACACTCCTGGTAAGAAACTTACAGTTAGCAAATGGTGTCAATGCGTAAGAAGCTGAAAGGTGAAGGCTGCAATAGACTTATTCCCCTGAATACCTATGCAATTCATAATCCACACAGACCTCCTGTATCAAGAGACATGTCCTCAACAGATTCTGTTGATTTTTTCAGATTCTGAAAAAAATAGGTGACAATAACTGCAGCAGAATACCTCCAGTTGTCTGTGGAAGGGAAGGAGAAACTGTTTACCTGCAATAATTACAATGGAGTAAATAGTCTTAAGTAAGAAATAAAACTTTACTTATAGTAAAAAATCTTAAAGGCTCAAGAGACAAAAGCTTTGGGTGGCTTCCTCTTTCTTATTTTACTCTCATTTACAAGCAGGTCTGGGATAACCACAGAGGCTTCTGTTACCAGAGCAACAAGAGCAGGGCCTGAAGAAATGCTGGCGTCTTGTGGACATTTTTTTCTAACAGTAACCTTAAAATGCTTGCTGATGGACACACTATTCACAAGGGTGCTGAGCTCCAACTGATACCCACCCATGACAAATTACCAGAGCTCACCTAAGGGGAAAAATAACGTAAACACAGGAGAAGCTAACAGGAAGAGCATGTGAACAGGTAAACACAATTCCATGTTTATCTAAGAAAGCACACGGCAATTTGCACATTGGGTTGAATTCTAAGAGACATAAACATCGAAGTTGTGAGGACATTATCACCTCTGCATGAGCATGGAACAAGACCATGTGTCAAAAGCTGGACATGGTATCAATGGTAGAGTAACATTACTACAGTGGACGGTTTAGAGTACTGGTGGGATAGACTTGGTAAGAGTCATATGAGCATGACTAGAAAAGTGCACTCCCATGAGAGAGAAATAAATAAATAAATAAAGAGGTAGAGACAGTTTGATTAATCAGATCCTCTCCTGGAATATTTCAGAAATGAAGAGATTTTGCACACAACACACCCCAAACCTCCGGTGGCACCATTCAGAACATTGAAGAGATGAAAGCAAAGTTAGCATACCTGGAGAGAGCAATGGATAAACAAACATGATACAGGTCTAGAATGATTTTTGAATCAAGCATTGAAATATGAACATAGGCCGTCTTCAGAGAGAGAGATCAACCCAGAGATCATCACACTGAGTGAAGGAGAGTCGACTCAAGAAACATTATGGGATGCAACGGACAATTGCTATACAAAAATCCAGAGCAGTTAGCACCCACACAAAAGTGATGTGAGCATCCAACCTGGCATGAAATTTATGGATAGCAGAGGACCCTGGTTGCATGGAAGGGATACATCTGGAAATTGGTACTAATTTCTTCCCAGAGATACATATAACATACAGAATCCATGCAAACCTAGTTCAGCAAGAGTGGTAGATGAGACTCGTTCTAATAACATGTAGGTGAAAACAAGCACAGCTGAATATCTAGTATCCTCAGTCCCATGGAACAAGAATCCGTACAAGTAAAACAAACGTGTCCTTGTCAATCAAGGATTGACTTTTACTTAAAGTAAAATCCAAGTGTGAGCAGTCACCAAGTGTGAGCAGTCACCAGGTTTGCCGGCATCCTCTGGCTCTTTCTACTTTAATATACAACCAGGCCTGAGTAAAACTCTCAGGCGGCACAGACCATCCTAAAATAGGACAGAATAAAGAAACCCTTCAGCATGGAAGATTTTCTCTGCAACTGCAGCATCAAAACTATCGCTGATGGACATCTGATATTCACAAGGCCTCTGGACTCGACAGGACACCCACCCTTGAACATGTCAAGGTCACACACCCAAAATTAAATAAATAAACACACACACACACACACACACACACACACACATACACACACACACACACAACTGGAACACTCTCAGGAAGAAAGTATCAACAGGAAAATACAACTCAAAGTGCTTTCTAAAAGCAAAAAGCCCATGAATAGTACTCCACAAGGTTTCTTATCAGAGATACAAACTGCCACAAGATATCAACTCTGACCAGTGAAAAAGGCCACCGTGGAAAACAGACCAGGCCAGAAATGGTAGATTAACATTAGTCAGCGGGATCCTTTTATAGTAGTGAGGGTATATCAGCGGGAGGAGCCAGTATAAGAATCACTGTCCACGTGGCTTTATAAAAAAAAAAAAAAGAAAATATGACAGGGCTTCTCCACTCCTATGATACTTCAGAAATACACAGACTTTGAAAACCACATGCCCAAGAGCATGCACTGCAGCAGGATTCCCAATGCCCAGAGATGAAATTAAAGGAAGTACACGGGGACAGAGAGATGAACAGATAAAGGAATGGGGTAGGGGTTCATGACGGAATATGACTCAAGCATTGAAACAAGGAAAGAATGACCTTGTCAGAGGTACAGACAATTGTGATAATCAGAGTCACTGAAGAAGGGCAGATGAGAGTTGTGTTACAGAATTTACGTTTCACATAGGACAGACAATATTGCTGGTAGTGAGTACCCCAACCGAGGTAAAATGGAACTCCCTGGAAGGCTTATATTGGTAGGCTGAAATTCATGGATTCCCACAAATACCTGTCACATACATAATCTACAGGGACCGACTTAGCAAGAGTGATGTCGTACACACTTCTGAGAGCAGGTCAGAGAAAATAAACACTGCTGACTGCCTCTGTGTATCGATGTAAGGGAGCGAGAATCAGTACAGCCACAACAAAGGAAACTCTGTACAGATTCGTCAAACAAGAAATACGAACTATAATAAAGCTGAGAAGGAAGGAGACACAAGCTCCCGGAGTTAGTGATTGACAGGGAAAGCGGGGCATGCTACAGTCCATGGGGTTCCAAACCATCGGACACAACTGAGCAATTGAATTGAAGTGACTGACATATCCATATAAAATCCTAATACAGACTCAAAATGGATGTACTATACCAAGAGTGGTGTACTACACTCATTTAAAAAATATATACAGGAAATTAATCACAGATGAATAATTCTATGTATAGTTAGAAGGATACAAGAAAATGTACAACTACAAAAATAAGGCCATTTGAGTCAACATGCATGGCCCGAGAGATAATCATACTAAATGAAATAAGGCACACAGAGAAAGACAAATACCAAATTATATCATTCAAATGTAGAATCTAAGATATGACACAAATGAACATGTGTATGCAACAGATGCAAGCTCATGGACATATATAACAGACTTGAGGCTTCCAAGGCAGAGAGAATTGGGGGAGCAATGGACTAAGAGATTGGGGGGAGGAGATATAAACTAGAGTACATGGAATGGATTGACAAGTTTCTACTGTAGAACACAGAGAAATATATTCAGTACCCCATGATAACTTATAATGAAAACAAATATATATGGGGGAACCCTGGCAGTCCAGCAGTAAAGATTCCACACTTGCACTGCAGTGGATACATGTTCAAATCCTGGTTATAGAACTAATCACACGCACTACAGTGTAGTAAAAAAAATTAAATAAATAAATAAATGCATACATACATAAAGATTAAATAAAAGAATGTGTATATATATGTGTGTGTGTGTGTGTGTGTGTGTGTGTACACACAATGCATTTACACGTATATATGTGCATAACTGAATCACTTTTCTGTAAAACAGACATTCACACAATGTTGTAAATCAACTATACTTCAGTTAAAAAGTAACGTGACTGTGAAAAGAAAATATTGCTATATATCATTGTATCTAAAATTAGTATCCAAAGAAAATTGCTGTAAACAAATTCGGCTCACTACTTAATGGCAGGCTTGCTGAAATATCTAAGGAGACACATACTGATGTCTGCAATTTAAAACAAAAGCAACAAGGAAAAAGATCGACTGTGCGTTGGAAAGAGGGATGGACAAATGGATAGATAGGTGACAAAGGAAGTATTGTAAAATGGTTACCAAACCAGACTCCTTTATATGCTCTCTACAAGAGAACCACCTGAAGCCAAGGTACACATATAGCTTGAATGTGGAGTGCTGGGAAAAGGTATTTCATGCAAGTGGAGACCGAAAGAATGCAGGAGTAGCTATATTCATATCAGATAAAATAGACTGAAATAAAGCCTGTGAAATGAGAAAGTGAAGGCCACTACATAATGATCAAAGCATCAATACAAGAAGAAGATATCAGATCAGATCAGATCAGTCGCTCAGTTGTTTCTGACTCTTCGCAACCCCAGGAATCGCAGCACGCCAGGCCTCCCTGTAGATCACCAACTCCCGGAAGTCACTGAGACTCACGTTCATCGAGTCAGTGAAGCCATCCAGCCATCTCATCCTGTGTCGTCCCCTTCTCCTCTTGCGCCCAATCCCTTCCAGCATCAGAGACTTTTTCAATGAGTCAATCCTTCTCAAGAGGTGGCCAAAGTACTGGAGTTTCAGCTTTAACATCATTCTTCCAAAGAAATCCCAGGGCTCATCTCCTTCAGAATGGACAGCTTGGATCTCCTTGCAGTCCAAGGGACTCTCAAGAGTCTTCTCCAACACCACAGTTCAAAAGCATCAATCCTTAGGCGCTCAGCATTCTTCACAGTCCAACTCTCACATCCATAT
Organism: Bos taurus; assembly: GCF_002263795.3. Classification (NCBI taxonomy): domain Eukaryota; kingdom Metazoa; phylum Chordata; class Mammalia; order Artiodactyla; family Bovidae; genus Bos; species Bos taurus. Next base: position 57,939,901 of record NC_082638.1, on the reverse strand, counting down.
ATGACCATAGGAAAAACCATAGCCTTGACTAGATGGACCTTTGTTGGTAAAGGAATGTCTCTGTTTTTGAATATGCTATCTAGGTTAGTTATAACTTTCCTTCCAAGGAGTAAGCGTCTTTTAATTGCATGACTGCAGTCACCATCTGCAGTGATTTTGGAGCCCAGAAAAACAAAGTCTGACACTGTTTCCACTGTCACCCCATCTATTTCCCATGAAGTGATGGGCCCAGATGCCATGATCTTCGATTTCTGAATGTTGAGCTTTAAGCCAACTTTTTCACTCTCCACTTTCACCTTCATCAAGAGGCTTTTTAGCTCCTCTTCACTTTCTGCGATAAGGGTGGTGTCATCTGCATATCTGAGGTTATTGATATTTCTCCCGGCAATCTTGATTCCAGCTTGTATTTCTTCCAGCCTAGCGTTTCTCATGATGTACTCTGCATGTAAGTTAAATAAACAGGTTGACAATATACAGCCTTGACGGACTCCTTTTCCTATATGGAACCAGTCTGTTGTTCCATGTCCAGTTCTAACTGTTGCTTCCTGACCTGCATACAAATTTCTCAAGAGGCAGATCAGGTGGTCTGGTATTCCCATCTCTTTCAGAAGTTTCCACAGTTTATTGGGATCCACACAGGCAAAGGCTTTGGCATAGTCAATGAAGCAGAAATAGATGCTTTTCTGGAACACTCTTGCTTTTTCCATGATCCAGCGGATGTTGGCAATCTGATCTCTGGTTCCTCTGCCTTTTCTAAAACCAGCTTGAACAGCAGGAAGTTCACGGTTCCCATATTGCTGAAGCCTGGCTTGGAGAATTTTGAGCATTACTTTACTAGTGTGTGAGATGAGTGCAAATGTGTGGTAGTTTGAGCATTCTTTGGCATTGCCTTTCTTTGGGATTGGAATGAAAACTCACCTTTTCCAGTCCTGTGGCCACTGCTGAGTTTTCCAAATTTGCTGGCATATTGAGTGCAGCACTTTCACAGCATCGTCTTTCAGGATTTGGAATAGCTCAACTGGAATTCCATCACCTCCACTATTTTTCTTCATAGTGCTGCTTTCTAAGGCCCACTTGACTTCACGTTCCAGGATGTCTGGCTCTAGGTCAGTGAACACACCATCATGATTAACTGGGTCATGAAGATCTTTTTTTGTACAGTTCTTCTGTGTATTCTTGCCATCTCTTCTTAATATCTTCTGCTTCTGTTAGGTCCATACCATTTCTGTCCTTTATTGAGCCAAGGTTTGCATGAAAGGTTCCTTTGGTATCTCTGATTTTCTTGAAGAGATTCCCTAGTCTTTCCTATTCTGTTGTTTTCCTCTATTTCTTTGCATTGACCGCTGAAGAAGGCTTTCTTATCTCTTCTTGCTATTCTTTGGAACTCTGCATTCAGATGTTTATCTCTCTCCTTTTCTTCTATAAATACCTATGTACCCAACATAGGAGTACCGCAGTACGTAAGGCAAATGCTAACAAATTTGAAAGGGGAAATTAAAAGTAATGTAGTAATAGTCGGAGACTTTCATATCCCAGTTACATGTATGTATAGATCAACCGAGCAGAAAATCAGCAAGGAAACACAAACTTCAAATGATACAATGGACCGGTTAGACCTAATTGATATCTATAGGACACTTCACCCCAAAACAATGAATCTCACCTTTTTCTCAAGTGCACATGGCACATTTCCAGGATAGATCGCATAAATCTAGCCCTGGTAAATTAGAAAAAGAAAACAAAAATGAAATCATTTCAAGCATCATTTCTGATCACAATGCAGTAAGATTAGATGTTGTAGCTGAGTCAGCAAAGAATCTGCCTGCAATGCAGCAGACCCAGGTTCGATTCCTGAGTTGGGAAGATTCTCTGGAGAAGGAAATGGCAACCAACTCCAGTATTCTGGCCTGGAGAGTTCCACGGACAGAGGAGTTTGGCAGGCTACAGTCCATGGGGCCACAAGAGTCGGAAACGACTGAGCGACTAAACAACCTACAACAGCAGGAAAAATAAAACTATTAAAAATACAAACATATGGAGGCTGAACAACACACTTCTGAATAACCAACATATAACAGAAGAAATCAGAAAAGAAATGAAAATATGCATAGATACAAACAAAAATGAAAACACGATATGAATGAAAATGAAATGAAAACCAATGGGATTCAGAAAGCAGTGCTAAGGGGAAGATTCATAAAAATACAAGCTTATCTGAAGAAACAAGAGAAACCTCAAATAAATGACCTAACGTCCCAGCTAAAGCAATGAGAAAAAGAAGAAATGAAGAACCCCGGGGTTAGCAGAAGGAAAGAAATCATAAAAATTAGGGAAGAAATAAGTGAAAAAGAAAGGAAACTGTTACAAAAATCAGCGAAAGGAAGACAGTTCTTTAAGAAGATTGAAAAAGAAACAAAAAAGACAAGCCATTAGCCAGATTCATCAAGAAAGAAAGGGAGAAGAATCAATTCAACAAATTAAAATGAAAATGGAAAAATCACAACAGACGACACAGAAATAGAAAGGATCCTGAGACTACTATCAGCAGCTATATGACAATAAAATGGACAACTTAGAAGAAATGGACAAATACTCAGAAAAGTATAACCTTCCAAAACTGAACCAGGAAGAAATAGATAATCTCAACAGACGCATCACGAACATAGAAGGCAAAACTGCAACCAAAAAGCTTCCAACCACAAGAAAAAATAAGCTCAGGACCAGATGGCTTATTCACCCTCATGGTTACCCTGGCCACCTGGAGAAAACACAAAAAGGGAGTACAGAGTGGCGGTTTGTTTGGGGAAGAGGGCGAAGATGGATGGGAACAATGGCTTCAGGAGAAGGGGTGTGGGAGGAGAAGGGGTAAGGGCCTGGCAAGGACAAGGGGAGGAGTCTTATGGGGCGGTCTCAATGGGCAAAGGGACCTTGCATGGGTTCAGCTCACCTCGACACTTCTTTGGACATCTGTTGACAGGAGCTTTTCATCTTTTCCTCCTGGGTATCTAGAGTCTGCTGTTCCACAACTTCTCTAGAGCCTTGTGGCTTCCCAGTCACCTTAGTCATTTTGAAGACTCGCAGTGGTCTGCTCCAGAGCCCCTGAGCAGCCCTATGCATACCCCTCCCAGGGGGCCACAGCCTTATGCTTTATGAGATCAGCAACTCATTTCCCCAGCCAATGGTGGCCCTGAGTGGGCCTTCACATCACAAAGCCCGATCCTGTCAACTCTAGGGGAGGATGGAGAGCAACTCAGATGATTTGGTGGGGGAAAGGTAGCATTTTTAATGGCCTTAGGAACCCTCCAAACTCACCTGCCATCCTCATCTCTCTAAGTCTACATGAAGGGCCACATGGCAGGGAGACTGGATCTCCTCCAAACCTTGGCCCACAGCCACAGTATTCAGGCTTTCATTCTTTTCTCTCTCACATTTCACCATTATCTAGTTTTTCATATCCTGCCTAAAATTCCTCCATGATAATTAGGTTCTATCGAAGTTTCTGTGGAAAAGAGAATCATTCTACTTTCCTCCTATAAGGTGTTCTTAAAGCACTTTGAGCACCATTTAATTCTGGACCACCTACCAGGAATCTTTTCCATCCCACTTCCTTTGCTCAGTTTGCACATAGCTGTCCTCACTTTTCTAGTTTCCAGTCTGAAACCCCTGTCTTCAGGCTGTGAGAATGCACTGAATATTTTTGCTATTGGTCCACTTGGAGCTGTCTAGTTTCAAATCTAGGACTCATGCTCACCTCGTTAGGTGTAATGCCCAAGTTTGGGTTTCTACAGGGTGATGGGGATGAGGCATCCCAAGAAAGAAATGACGACCTTTGAGTGATTAGTATTCCCCCGAAGGGGCGGTGCTTGCTCAGATTGTGTGAGCCTCATCTGGAAAGGGCTTTCTCAACATGTGCCCTTACAAATCTCTTTCCTCATCTTGTTTTCCAGCTGGTACCTCCATTGCTGCTTACGTCACCATTGAGACCATGCTGGAATTCATTTCCATGAAGAGCTACGACAAGATTCCAGCTTCCTGGAAGGAACACTGTGTAATCATGTATCCCCGTCTGGTTCCCAAGGTCTCTCACTGAGGTGCTTGCCTCTGGAGGAAAGGGGAATGAGGTGTCGGCTTCATCTCAGTCCTTGTGTTCCTAATTGACAAGCAGGGTCAGCCAGCCTGAGGTGTGCCCTGGGGTACACAGTTTTTTGTCTTAGTGGGACTTCCTGGGTTTCCTGTGAAGTGCTCACTTCCTGGTGTACACTGGTTCCTTATTCACCCTGGATGCATGACACTGCTTAAAATTTTAAGAGGTAGGAAAAAAAAAAAAAAAAGCACCATAAACAAACCCAAAAGATGGCTGTTAAAATTTTATAACAAAGAACCTAAAGAATGATAGAAAAATGTGAAAAACACACGAGCCCACAGTTTCTAAGAAAGATGTACTACTGGACATTCACTTTATTCAGAGATGTTTAAAAGACATGAGCAGCCATTTGACAAGAAAGATATGGGACTATACACTAACCACATTAAAAAGATATTTAATCTCACTAAGGTAAGAAAAAATCATATTAAATTTCCCTTGAGAAATCAAACTGACCCAGAAGCGGCATAGATTTAAGACATTGCCGACAGAGACATTAGAATATTGGAATGACTGTGTTTTTTGCATTTTGTAAAATTAAGTAGAGACATGCAAATAATAAAGTAGACCAATTCCATCTTGTAGATAGGAAAACTGTAACGTCAGATGGCAAACACAGTCGATAGAATAAATGACAGATTAGACAGGACAGCAGGAGAAAATTGTGCACTTGAAGACGTAGCAACAGAAAGTGTTCAGAGTGAAGCGCAGACCATGCCAATATGTACAAAGACAACGCAGCATAATCTATTACTTTTTGTCCCCTAAGAATGCAGGATTGGTTAAACATTTGAAAATCAATCAGTGTAATTCAAAGTACTAAAGGACAAAAAATAAAACACAGTAGGGTCATCTCGAAAAACGCTGAAAAATAATTTGATAAAGTCTGATATCAATTCCAGGGTTGGGACGATGCCCTGGCAGAGGGCACGGCAACCAACTTCAATATTCTTGCCTGGAGAATCCTCAACCAGAGGAACGATTTGGGTTTAAACTCCATGGGGTCGCAAAGAGCTGGGCAGATCTGAGTGACTGAACACATTCTGTATAAAAACTCTTAGCAAACTAGAAATAGAAAACTTCCTCAACCTGATGATGGTAATACACTGTATAACTAACATCATACTTTATGGTAAAACATCACACCAGGCTTCCCTGTCCCTGTCCATCACCAACTTCCAGAGCTTGCTAAAACTCATGTGCATTGAGGATGCCATCCAACTATCTCGTCTTCTATCGTCCCCTTCTCTTCTGGCCTTCGATCTTTTCCAGCATCAGGGTCTTTTCAAATGAGTTACTTCTTTGCATCAGGTTGCCAAAGTATTGGAGCTTCAGTCATCTCAATGTATGTTCAGGACTGATTTTCTTGGGATTGACTGCTTTGATATCCTCAAGAGTTTTCTCCAACACCACAGTTCCAAAGGATCAATTCTTAGGCACTCAGCTTTCCTTCTCCTCCAACTCTCACATGACTATTGCAAAAAGGATTGCTTTGACACATTGGTTGATTCTTGGTAAAATAATGTCTCTGCTTTTTAATGCTTTCTAAGTAAGTCATAGCGTGACTTCCAAGGAGCAAGCACCTTTGAATTTCATGGCTGCAATCAACATCTGTAGTGATTTGCCTCCCCAACTGCGAAAAACAGTCTGGCACTGTTTCCATTGTTTCCTGATCTACTTGCCATGAAGGGATGTGCCTGGATGCCATGATATTAGTTTTCTGAATGTTGAGTTTTAAGCCAACTTTTTCACTCTCCTCTTTCACTTTCATCAAGAGGCCCTTTAGGTCCTCACTTTCTGCCATAAGGGTGGTGTTATCTGCATATATGGGATTACTGATATTTCTCTTGACAATCTTGATTCCAGCTTGTGCTTCATCCAGCCTGGCATTTAGCATGATGTCCTTTGCTTGTAAGTTAAACAGCAGGGTGATGAAATACAGCCTTGATATACTCCTTTCCCGACTTGCAACCAGTCTGCTGTTTCATGTCCAGTTCTAACTGATGCTTCTTGACCTGCACACAGATTTCTCAGGAGGCAAGTCAGGTGGCCTGGTACTCCCATCTCTTTTAGAATTTTCCACAGTTTATTTTGACCCACACAGTCAGAGGTTTTGGCATAATGAATAAAGCAGAAATATATGTTTTTCCTGGAACTCTTGCTTTTTCCATGATCCAGTGGATGTTGGCAATTTGATCTCTGGTTCCTCTGCCTATTCTAAGTCCACTTTCAACATCTGGAAGTTCACAGTTCACATACTGTTGAAGCCTGGTTTGGAGAATTTTGAGCATTACTCTACTAGCACGTGAGATGAGTGCAACTGTGTGGTTGTTTGAGCATTCTTTGGCATTACCTTCCTTTGAGACTGGGATGAAAACTGACGTTTTCCAGTCCGGTGGCCACTGCCAAGCTTTGAAACTTTGCCGGCGTATTGCGTGGTACTTTCACAACATCGTCTTTTAGGATTTCAAATAGCTCAACTGGAATTCCATAACTTCCACTAGCTTTGCTTCCTAAGATCCACTTGGCTTCACATTCCAGGATGTCTGGCTCTAGGTGAGTGATCACACTATCCTGGTTATCTGCATCATGAAGATCTTTTTTTATAATTCTTCTGTGCATTGTTGCCATCAATTCTTAGTATCTTTTGCTTCTCTTATGTCCGTACCATTTCTGTCCATTATTGTGCCCATCTTTCCATGAAATGCTCCCTTAGTATCTCTAATTTCCTTGACGTGATCTCTAGTCTTTCCCATTCTATTGTTTTCCTCTGTTCTTTTTGTTGATTGCTGAGGAAGGCTTTCTTATCTCTACTTGCAATTCTTTGGAACTCTTCATTCAAATGGGTATATATTTCCCTCTCTCCTTTGTCTTTTGCTTCTTTTCGTTTCTCAGCTATTTGGAAGGCCTCCTCAGAGAACCATTTTGACTTTTGGCATTTGTGTTTCTTGGGTATGGTCTTGATCACTGCCTCCTGTACACTGTCACAAAACTCCATCGATAGTTCATCAGGCATTCTGTCTATCTTGATTCTGTCTTGAATCTTCAATATTCTGTCTTGAATCTATTTGTCACTTCCACTGTATAAACATAAGGGATTTGATTTAGTTCATACCTGAATCATCTAGTCATTTTCGCTAGTTTCTTCAATTTAAGGTAAAATTCGGCAATAAAGTGTTCAGTGCATAGATGTTTACAACTGTTATGTCTCCCTCTTGGATTGATCCTTTTATTGTAGTGTAGTGTCTTTCCTTATTTTTCATAGTATTCTTATTTTAAGGCCTGTCTGATATCAGGATTAATATTCCAGCTTTCTTTTGCTTTCCATTTGCATAGAATGTATTTTTCCATCCTCTCAATTTCAGTCTATATGTGTCTTTGCATCTGAAGGTGGTTTCTGGTTGACAGCATATATATATGGGTCATGTTTTTGTATCCATTCAATCAGTCTGTGTCTTTTGGTTGGAACATTTAATCTGTTTACATTTAAAGTAATTATCAACCTACCAAAAGTGTTTTTCAGAGAACTAGGACAAATCATTGCACAGTTTGTATGAAGGGGGAAAAAAAAAAAAAACACCTCGAATAGCCAAAGCAATCTTGAGAAAGAAGAATGGAACTGAAGGAATCAACCTGCATGACTGCAGACTATAGTACAAAGCTACAGTTATCAAGACAATATGTTACTGACACCAAGACAGAAATATAGACCAATGGAACAAAATAGAAAGCCCAGAGATAAATCCACGCACCTATGGTCACTTTATCTTTGACAAAAGACTCAGGAATATACAATGGAGAAAAGACCGATCTCTTTAACAAGTGGCACTGGAAAAGCTGGCCAACCACCTGTAAAATAATGACTCTAGAATACTTTCTAATGATACACAAAAATAAACTAAATATGGATTAAAGATCTAAATGAAAGACCAGAAACTGTAAAACTTCTAGAGGAAAATATAGACAGAACAGTCTCTGACATAAATCACAGCAGGACCTTCTATGACTCACCTCCCACAGTAATGTAAATAAAAGCAAAAATAAACCAACGGAACGAATCAAATTTAAAAGCTCCTGAACAATGAAGGAAACAAGGAAGGTGAAAAGGCAGTCATGACTAAGTAAAACTCAAAAATATACAAGAAGCTCATGCAACTCAATACCAGAAAAAATTAATGGCCCAATCTGGACATGGGTTTGGGTAGACTCCAGCAGTTGTTGATGGACACGGAGGCCTGGCATGCTGCAGCGCGTGGGGTCGCAAATAGTCGGGCACAACTGAGCAACTGAACTGAACTGAACTGATACATCCATGGCTGATTCATGTCAATGTATGGCAACAACCACTACAATTTTGTAAAGTAATTAGCCTCCAATGAAAACAAGTAAATTACTTAAATTTAAGTAAAAAAAAAAATCTAGTGAAGAGGGTAGACTCTATGAAATACAATACTAAAAATACAAAACACAATCAATCACAAAATATATTTAAAAAATATGAAATATGCTTTAAAAATAGGGTCATATTTTGCAAGGTAATAGGTTGTAAAATTGAAAATTAAAGGATTAATTATGACCCAGCAATCCCACTGCTGGGCATACACACCAAGGAAACCAGAATTGAAAGAGACACGTGTACCACAATGTTCATCACAGCACTGTTTCTAATAGCCAGGACATGGAAGCAACCTAGATGTCCATCAGCAGACGAATGGATAAGAAAGCTGTGGTATGTATACACAGTGGAGTATTACTCAGCCATTAAAAAGAATACATTTGAATCAGTTCTAATGAGGTGGATGAAACTGGAGCCTATTATATCGAGTGAAGTAAGCCAGAAAGAAAGAAAGAAAGAAACCCACACCAATACAGTATACTAACACATGTCTATGGAATTTAGAAAGATGGTAACGATAACCCTGGATGTGAGACAGCAAAAGAGACACAGATGTATAGAACAGTCTTTTGGACTCTGTGGGAGAGGAAGAGGGTTGGATGATTTGGGAGGATGGCATTGAAACATGTATAATATCATATAAGAAACGAATCGCCAGTCCAGGTTTGATGCAGGTTACAGGATGCTTGGGGTTGGTGTACTGGGATGACCCAGAAGGATGGTACAGGGAGGGAGTGGGAGGGGGGTTCAGGATGGATAACACGTGTACACCCATGACAGATTCATGTGGATGTATGGCAAAACCAATACAATATTGTAAAATTTAAAAAAAAAAAAAAGTAAGAAGGAAAAAATAATAAATAATTTTAAAAAATTAGAAGGTTGATAATAGAAAAACTATATCTAGGAATTTCTCTGGAGCCGTTGTGGGCAGTGTGGGTTCAGTTGAGTTTCAGATGATTCCTTGTTCCAGCTTGCATTTCTTTACAAGATCTATAAGCCCTTCCTATGCTTAGTCAATATTAACTACAGGGTTTTAATCTGTTGCACCTTTCACTCCCAGAGGGGTTCCCTTTTCTTTATTTGTTTTGGCTTTCTCTCTTTGCAAGTCTCTTTAGTGTCTAATTTCTGCCCTGGCACAAGGGGGCAAAGGTGGTCACTTATTTCGGCTCACTTGTTCAGTTGAGTTGTGGGGAGGGAGGAACACTGCAAACAAATAATGTTGGTGTGTATTTTGGGAAAGTGCTTGCAGTGTATGGAACACACTGGGCTTTCCCAAACTCATGGTGGTGTGTGCTTTCCACGTGTACACTGCTCAGGTTCCAGATTGCTCTTCAGGTGTACTGCCCAATGTGGGCCCTGCATTTCCTGCAATTCCCAGGTCTAAGCTGCTCAGGTTCAGGTTTTCAGGTACACCGCAAAGTCACAGACTCAGATGCACGTGCGTTTTGTGCCCTTCCCAGGTCCCAGCAGCTCAGGCGACCAGGTGCTTGGCCAACGCACTGTCCCAAGTGGGCCATGCATCTTAATTACCTACTGGGTCCAGGCCGCTCAGTTTCCTGGGTGTGCCATGAGAACACTGCCTCAGGTGTATCATGTGTCTCCTCTGGGGAGCTGATCTCAAGCTGCAACTCTCCTGGCAGATGTCAACCGTCCAGGACTCCAGGAAGACATGGTTAGAAACTGGCAGCCTGCTCACAGTTTGGTGGAGAATGCCGGTCTCTGAGGCTGAGGCCGCCCCTTGCCTTCTGGTTCTGGCTGCCACACACATGGCTGTCTGCCTCTTGTTGGGGCAGGGGCCTGGAGACAGCTGGCTAGTTCTGCTTTGGTATTTGCTCAATCCTTTGTTCTCCTTTCAAAGACAATGAGCAGCCTATCCGGGTACCTGGTGTCCTCTGCCAGCATTCAGAAATTGTTTTGTGGAAGTTGCTCAGCGTTCAAATGATCATTTGATGAATGTGTTGGGGAGAATGGGGTCTCCCCATCTTATTCCTCTGCCATCTTAGGACCACGCCCCCACCCCGAGGTCTTGTTTATGTATCCATTTAGCCAGTCTGGGCTTTTTGGTTGGAACATTTAATCCATTTATATTTAGAATAATTATTGACATATGTGCTCCTATTCGGAGAAGGCAATGGCACCCCACTCCAGTACTCTTGCCTGGAAAATCCCATGGACGGAGGAGCCTGGTAGGCTGCAGTCCATGGGGTCACACAGAGTTCGACATGACAGAGCGACTTCCCTTTCACTTTTCACTTGCATGCATTGGAGAAGGAAATGGCAACCCCCTCCAGTGTTCTTGCCTGGAGAATCCCAGGGACCGGGGAGCCTGGTGGGCTGCCGTCTATGGGGTCGCACAGAGTCAGACAGGACTGAAGCGACTTAGCAGCAGCAGCAGCAGTGCTCCTATTGCCATTTTCTTAATTGTTTGGGGTCGGTTTTGTAGATCATTTTTCTTCTCTTATATTTCTTGACTATATAAGTCCCTTTACCATTTGTTGTAAAGCTGGTTTTGTGGTAAAGAATTCTCTTACCTTTGGCTCATCTGAAAAGCTTTGATTTCTCCATCAATTTTGAAGGAGATCCTTGCCACTTACAGTAATCTTGGCTGTAGATTTTTCTCTTTCAGTGCTTTAAATATGCCATGCCGTTCTCTTCTGGCCTGCAGAGTTTCTGTTGAAAGATCAGCTGTGAAACATATGGGGTTTCCATTGGATGTTACTTGTTACTTTTAACTTGCTACTTTTAATATTCTTTCTTTGTGTTTCATCTTCCTTAGTTTGCTTAGCATATGTCTAGGGCTGTTTCACCTTGGTTTTATCACAAATGGGACTCTTGGCACCTCTTGGACTTGATTGACTATTTCCTTTTCCATGTTGGGGGTTTTTCAAGTATAATCTCCTCTAAACTTTTCTCATACCCTTTATTTTTCTCTCTTCTTCTGGGACCCCTATAATTTGAATCTTTGTGCATTTAACATTGTCCAAGAGGTCTCTGAGGCTATCCTCAGTTCTTTTCATTCTTTTGACTTTTTTCTGCCCTTCTGCAGTTGTTTCCACCATTTTGTCTTTCAACACACTGATCCATTTTCTGGTTCAGATACCCTGCTCTTGATTCTTTCTAGAGTATTTTTAATTTCAGTAATTGTTGTTTGTCTCTCTATTTTTCAATTTATTTTTTGCTTATTCTTCAATTCAACTAGGGGTTTGCTCATTGATTCTTGCATTGTCTCCATGTCAATTTCAAAGTTTTTGATCATCTTTACTACCATTATTCTGAATAGTTTTTCAGGCAGTTTGCCTATTTCCTCTTCATTTGTTTAAATTTCTGTGTGTCTAGTTTGTTCCTTTATTTGTGCAGCATTTCTTTGTCATTTCTTCATTTTTAAAAAGATCTTATTGTGTTTGAGGTCTCCTTTTGCCAGCCTTCAAATTTGCATTCTTTCTTCCTTTTAGTTTCTGCACTCCTAAATTTGGTCCAATGGTTTCTGTAAGCTTTGCATTGGGTGAGATTGGTGCTGAGGTTTTGTTTTTTTTTCTTTTCTTTTCTTGTCCTTCTGATGTGCAGGGCTGATTGAGAAGGATAATCCTGTCTGCTGATGACTGGGTTTCTACTTTTGTCCTATTTGCTGTTTGGATGAGGTGTCCTACACTGGGTTGGGTGGTCCTGATTGGTGGTTGGGTGATTCTAGGTCTTGTATTCAAGTGGTTTAGTTTGCATGAGTGAGTTCTCTGTAATTGATACTCCCTAAGGTTAGGAGTTCTCCGGTTGTATAGGGTCTTGGAGTCAGTGCTCCCACTCCAAATGTTCAGGGCTGGATCATTGGCCAGGAACACCATTACAACAGGTGGTTTGTTATGGTATTAAGTTAGATTAAAATAAATATCCAAAAAAAAAAAAAAGAGAGAGAGAAACCAAAGGTGAACCCCTGACAAATGGCAGTTACACTGTCACACAAATAATAATTAAAATAAAGGAATATACACATATATTCCAATATATGGGAATATACACACATACAACCATCAGCAAAATCCAAACAGTTCAACAAAAATAAACTACAATAGGCTGACCTAGCAAACAAGGGAAACCAAAAATGATATCTACCAGTTAAGCACAAAACTAACGAGTGCACAAGCTGGAAAAGAAATCTAAAGCAAAGTCCCAAGTGGGGATGAAAGCACTGAAAATAAAACTAACAAAATGTTAAGAGGAAAGGAAGGAAAGAAAAGAAAGAAAGAATAGATATGCGAGGTTCAACAGAGGTAGATGAACAAGGTTTGTTTAAAGTTTAACTGCAAGGGGACAAGAACAGAGGAAAGGCAAACAATGGAATAAATATAATAGGTTTAAAAAATTAAAATTTAAAACAATAAAAATAGAAAATAATAATAAAAAAATCAAAAATAAATGGGAAAACAAGGAATCCTCCAAAGAACTGTAAAAATCCAATGTAGAAGCAGAGGTTTATCACAAGAGTAAAAAGTATGACTGAATATATACATGTACATATACACCCACAAGCAAAATCAAAACATTCCAGAAAAATAAAGTACAATAGATTGATTGACCTGGTGAACAACGGAAAAAAAAAAATATATATATATATATGTATATGTATATATATATATATACATACATACCAGAATAGAATCACCTGAAGCACAAACTGGGAAACAAATCTAGAGCAAGGTGCCAATTGGAGAATAAAAGAATGAAAATAAAACTAACAAATATATTGAGAGAAAAGGAAAGAAAGAAAAAAATACGTATGCAGAGTTAAATAGAGGTACAGATGACTGTTGAGAGTCCCTTGGACTGCAAGTAAATCCAACCAGTCCATTCTAAGGGAGATCAGTCCTGGGTGTTCATTGGAAGGACTGATGTTGAAGCTGAAATTCCTATACTTTGGCCACCTGATGCGAAGAGCTGACTCTTTGGAAAAGGCCCTGATGCTGGGAAAGATTGAGAGCAGGAGGAGAAGCGAACAACAGAGGATGAGATGGTTGGATGGCATCATCAGCTCGATGGACATGGGTTTGGTTGGACTCCAGGGGTTGGTGATGGACAGGGAGGCCTGGCGTGCTGTGGTTCATGGGGTCACAAGGAGTCGGGCACAACTGAGCCACTGAACTGAACTGAACTGAACTGAAAAGATGTATATACATTAAAGATTAACTGCAAGGGGAAAAGAACAGTAGGAAAAGTAAACAAATAATAAATGTAGAAACAATAATAATAGGTTTAAAAAATGAAAAAGAGAGAGAGAAAAGGAAACTCCACAGAATTTCAAAAGCTGTATATAGAGACAGAGATTTATAACAGCAGTACAAATGTGGCTGAAGAAAAATAAGGCTCAAAAGCTTCATTAGATTTCATAGTGCCAATGAAATTGGCAACTACACCGTGGGCGAGGGGAAGGAATTGAAACCAACCACACAAACAAAAATCCTAAAGAATCTACAGAGCAAGTCAAAACATGAGAATAATACAGGTTTTTCTTTAGTCATTGCTCTCAGAGTCCTTTCGCCCGCTAAAATTGCAGTCCACCTCACCTCACTAGGATGCCCTCCAAAACTGTGCTGAACTCTGAACCTGATTTGGGGGGAGCTCATTCTAATCCGGTCCTACTCCTATATGTTTTTTGTCTCCTATGTTCACAACTATCAGAACCAGGACGTTTCCTTTTGTGGCAGTTATCAGTGTCTTTTTATATATTATTCAGTTCAGTTCAGTCGCTCAGTCGTGTCCGACTCTTCGCGACCCCATGAATTGCAGCACGCCAGGCCTCCAGTCCATCACCAGCTCCCGGAGTTCACTCAGACTCACGTCCATCAAGTCAGTGATGCCATCCAGCCATCTCATCCTCTGCTGTCCCCTTCTCCTGCCCTGAATCCCTCCCAGCATCAGAGTCTTTTCCAATGAGTCAACTCTTCGCATGAGGGGGCCAAAGTACTGGAGTTTCAGCTTTAGCATCATTCCTTCCAAAGAAATCCCAGGGCTGATCTCCTTCAGAATGGACTGGTTGGATCTCCCTGGAGTCCATGGGACTCACAAGAGTCTTCTCCAACACCACAGTTCAAAAGCATCAATTCTTCAGTGCTCAGCCTTCCTCACAGTCCAACTCTCACATCTATACATGACCACAGGAAAAACCATAGCTTTGACTAGACGGACTTTTGTTGGCAAAGTAATGTCTCTGCTTTTGAATATGCTATCTAGGTTGGTCATAATTTTCCTTCCAAGAAGTAAGCGTCTTTTAATTTCATACCTGCAGTCATCATCTGCAGTGATTTTGGAGCCCTGCCCCATCAACACCGCCCCCCCAAAAAAACAAAACAAAACAAAAATTGACACTCTTTCCACTGTTTCCCCATCTATTTCCCATGAAGTATATGGGACCGGATGCCATGATCTTCATTTTCACTCTCCACTTTCATTTCATCAAGAGACTTTTCAGTTCCTCTTCACTTTCTGCCATAAGGGTGGTGTCATCTGCATATATGAAGTTATTGACATTTCTCCCAGCAATCTTCTTTCCAACTTGTGTTTCTTCCAGTCCAGGGTTTCTCATGATGTACTCTGCATAGAAGTTAAATCAGCAGGGTGAGAACATACAGCCTTGACGAACTCCTTTTCCTATATGGAACCAGTCTGTTGTTCCATATCCAGTTTTAACTGTGGCTTCCTGACGTGCATACAGGTTTCTCAAGAGGCAGGTCAGGTGGTCTGGTATTCCCATCTCTTTCAGAATTTTACACAGTTTATTGTGATCTACACAGGCAAAGGCTGTGGCATAGTCAATAAAGCAGAAACAGAGGTTTTTCTGGAACTCTCTTGCTTTTCCATGATCCAGTAGATGTTGGCAATTTGGTCCCTGGTTCCTCTGCCTTTTCTAAAACCAGCTTGAACATCAGGAAGTTCACAGTTCATGTATTGCTGAAGACTGGCTTGGAGAATTTTGAGCATTACCTTACTAGTGTGTGAGATGTGTGCAATTCTGTGGTAGTTTGAGCATTCTTTGGCATTGCCTTTCTTTGGGATTGGAATGAAAACTCAGCTTTTCCAGTCCTGTGGCCACTGCTGAGTTTTCCAAATTTGCTGGCATATTGAGTGCAGCACTTTCACAGCATCATCCTTTGAGATTTGAAATAGCTCAACTGGAATTCCATCACCTCCACTAGCTTTGTTCATAATGCTGCTTTCTAAGCCCCACTTGACTTTATATTCCACAATGTTTGGCTCTAGTTCAGTGATCACACCATCGTGATTATCTGGGTCGTGAATATCTTTTTTGTACAGTTCTTCTGTGTATTCTTGCCATCTCTTCTTAATATTTTCTGCTTCTGTTAGGTCCATACCATTTCCGTCCTTTATCGAGCCCATCTTTGCATGAAATCTCCCCTTGGTATCTCTAATCTTCTTGAAGTGATCTCTAGTCTTTCCCATTCTGTTGTTTTCCTCCTTTTCTTTGCATCGCTCCCTGAGGAAGGCTTTCTTATCTCTTCTTGCTCTTCCTTGGAACTCTGCATTCAGATGCTTATATCTTTCCTTTTCTCCTTTGCTTTTCACTTCTCTTCTTTTCACAGCTATGTGGATTTAATCTGCAGCTTGTACAGGTGGTAGGAAGGTTTTGGGTCTTCTTCCTTAACAACACTGCCCCTGGGTTCCAATTGTGGTTTTATTCCCACTTCTGAATGTGAATCATCCACTGGGGTTTGCTCTTGAGACTGTCCTGGAGGACTTGGGTTTGCCCCTGTGAGGGGGCCAGATGTGGAGATGCAACTGCTTCAGTCATAGTGGCTCTGGCTGCATCAGGGACTCAGAGGAGTTGGTGGCTAGGGCAGCAGGACATATAGTGCTCTAGAAGGGTATGTCAACCAGTACTGGCCCATACGTACCAGTATTTTTGCATGTAGAAACCCCTTCCCTGAGAAAGAAGCCTGGCAAGCCACAGTTACAATGTCACATGCAGTTGGACACTAAGGGCGGCAGTGAGGAGATACCCCTCCTCCAAGGTAAGGAGCAGTGGCTGCACTTTGATGGAGCGGCTGTGAAGGGATACCCCACACCCAAGGTAAGAGAAACCCAAGTAAGATGGTATGTGTTGCAAGAGGGCATCAGAAGGCAGACACACTGAGACCATACTCACAAAAAACTAGTCAATCTAATCACACTAGGACCACAGCCTTGTCTAACTCAATGAAACTAAGCCATGCTCTGGGGGCAACCCAAGACGGGCGGGTCATGGTGGAGAGATCTGACAGAAGGTGGTCCACTGGAGAAGGGAATGGCAAACCGCTTCAGTATTCTTGCCTTGAGAACCCCATGAACAGTATCAAAAGGCAAAATGATAGGATACTGAAAGGGGAACTCCCCAGGACAGTAAGGACCCAATATGCTACTGGATATCAGTGGAGAAATAACTCCAGAAAGAATGAAGGGATGGAGCCAAAGCAAAAACAATACCCAGTTGCAGTTGTGACTGGTGACAGAAGCAAGGTCTGATGCTGTAAAGAGCAATATTGCATAGGAACCTGGAATGTCAGGTCCATGAATCAAGGCAAATTGGAAGTGGTCAAACAAGAGATGGCAAGAGTGAATGTAGACATTCTAGGAATCAGCGAACTAAAATGGACTGGAATGGGTGAATTTAATTCAGATGAGCATTATATCTACTACTGCAAGCAGGAATCCCTCAGAAGAACTGGAGTAGCCATCATGGTCAACAAAAGATTCCGAAATGCAGTACTTGATGCAATCTCAAAAACGACAGAATGATCTCTGTTCGTTTCCAAGGCAAACCATTCAATATCACAGTAATCCAAGTCTAGACCTCAACCAGTAATGCTGAAGAAGCTGAAGATGAACGGTTCTATGAAGACCTACAAGTCCTTATGGAACTATACCCAAAAAAGATGTCCTTTTCATTGTAGGGGACTGGAATGCAAAAATAGGAAGTCAAGAAACACCTGCAGTAACAGGCAAATTTGGCCTTGGAATACGGAATGCAGCAGGGCAAAGACTAATAGAGTTTTGCCAAGAAAATGCACTGGTCATAGCAAAGACCCTTTTCCAACAGCACAAGAGAAGACTCTACACATGGACATCACCATATGGCCAACACCGAAATCAGATTGATTATATTCTTTGCAGCCAAAGATGGAGAAGCTCTATACAGTCAACAAGAACAAGACCAGGAGCTGACTGTGACTCAGATCATGAACTCCTTATTACCAAATTCAGACTGAAATTGAAGAAAGTAGGACAAACCCCTAGACCATTCAGGTAAGATCTAAATCAAATCACTTATGATTATACAGTGAAAGTGAGAAACAGATTTATGAGCCTAGACCTGTTAGATAGAATGCCTGATGAACTATGGAATGAGGCTCATGACAATCTACAGGAGACAGGATAAATACAATCCCCATGAACAAGAAATGCAAAAAAAGCAAAATGGCTGTCTGGGCACCCCTTACAAATAGCTGTGAAAAGAAGAGAAGCGAAAAGCAAAGGAGAAAAGGAAAGATATACGCATCTGAATGCAGAGTTCCAAAGAATAGCAGGAAGAGATAAGAAAGCCTTCCTCAGTGATCAATGCAAAGAAATAGAGGAAAACAACAGAATGGGAAAGACTAGAGATCTCTTCAAGAAAATTAGAGATACCAAGGGGACATTTCATGCAAAGATGGGCTCAATAAAGGACAGAAACGGCATGGACCTAACAGAAGCAGAAGATACTAAGAAGAGATGACAAGAATACACAGAAGAACTATACAATCAAGATCTTCATGATCCAGATAATCCCGATGATGTGATCACCGACCTAGAGCCAGACATCCTGGAATGTGAAATCAAGTGGGCCTTAGAAAGCAGCACTACGAACAAAGCTAGAGGAAGTGATGGAATTCCAGTTGAGCTATGTCAGATCCTGAAAGATGATGCTGTGAAAGTATTGCACTCAATATGCCAGCAAATTTGGAAAACTCAGCTGTGTCCACAGGACTGGAATGGTCAGTTTTCATTCGAATCCCGAAGAAAGGCAATGCCAGAGAATACTCAAAGTACTGCACAGTTACACTCACCTCACATGCTAGTAAAGTAATGCTCAAAATTCTCCAGGCCAAGTTTCAGCAATACGTGAACTGTGAACTTCCTGATATTCCAGCTGGTTTTAGAAAAGGCAGAGGAACCAGTGATCAAATTGCCAACATCTGCTGGATCATGGAAAAAGCAAGAGAGTTCCCGAAAAACCTCTATTCCTGCTTTATTGACTATGCCAAAGCCTTTGCCTGTGTGGATCACAGTAAACTGTGGAAAATTCTGAGAGAGATGGGAATACCAGACCACCCGACCTGCCTCTTGAGAAATCTCTATGCAGCTCAGTAAGCAACAGTTAGAACTGGACGTGGAACAACAGACTGGTTCCAATTAGGAAAAGGAGTACGTCAAGGCTATATATTATCACCCTGCTTATGTAACTTCTATGCAGAGTACATCATGAGAAACCCTGGACTGGAAGAAACACAAGCTGGAATCAAGATTGCCGGGAGAAATATCAGTAACCTCAGACATGCAGATGACACCGCCCTATGGCAGAAAGTGAAGAGGAACTAAAAAGCCTCCTGATGAAGGTGAAAGTGGAGAGTGAAAAAATTGGCTTCAAGCTCAGCATTCAGAAAACGAAGATCATGGCATCCGGTCCCATCACCTCATGGGAAATAGATGGGGAAACAGTGGAAACAGTGTCAGACTTTATTTTTGGGGGCTCCAAAATCACTGCAGATGGTGACTGCAGCCATGAAATTAAAAGACACTTACTCCTTGGAAGGAAAGTTATGACCAACGTAGATAGCATATTCAAAAGCAAAGACATTACTTTGCCAACAAAGGTCCGTCTAGTCAAGGCTATGGTTTTTCCTGTGGTCATGTATGGATGTGAGAGTTGGACTGTGAAGAAGGCTGAGCACCTAAGGATTGATGCTTTTGAACTGTGGTGTTGGAGAAGACTCTTGAGAGTCCCTTGGATGGCAAGGAGATCCAACCAGTCCATTCTGAAGGAATTGAGCCCTGGGATTTCTTTGGGGGGATGATGCTTAAGCTGTAACTCCAGTACTTTGGCCACCTCTTGAGAAGAGTTGACTCATTGGAAAAGACTCTGATGTTGGGAGGAATTGGGGGCAGAAGGAGAAGGGGACAACAGAGCATGAGATGGCTGGATGCCATCACTGAGTCTATGGACGTGGATCTGGGTGAATTCCGGGAGGTGGTGATGGACAGGGAGTCGTGGCGTTCTGCGATTCATGGGGTCGCGAAGAGTGGGACAGGAATGAGCGACTGAACTGAACTGATCTGAACTGAACTGAACTGAAGTGACCAGGTATCCATAGACACCAGACTTTTTTGGCCTGTAGCAGCTCCGCCCCAGCGAGCATTGGGCATGAACTTGGCATAGCTTCTTGATTTCTGGGGACCGTGGTAGCGATAACTCTGCAGGGACAAAGACCTCCTCTGCCACAGAAGTTTTGACCCTATCAGAGTCTTTTCACCAGCCTCTTGTAGCTGGTGATAAGGAGGTCTCTTTTGCCACTCTTCTTCCATAGCTCCACTCTTTCAGGCACTTAGAGGGCTCCCTTGCCTGGGGTACTTCTCTGTTGTTTGGAGCATCAGGTACATAGATGGGGCCCCTGTGTGGGGTCCTAGTCTGCAGATCAGTAAGTCAGGCACTTGATTGGCCAGCCTATCTATTGTTCAGCTGTCTATGCTGGTGTATGGGGAGAAAGAGACTATGGTGAGGGCTCCACCACCTATGATTGACCCAGTAGGATCCCTTTGCTTTCATGGGGCCTGGTGTTCCTCCACAAGCATTTCCCATCCCGATCTCCTTCCTCACATCCCATCAGTCCGTCTCTCTGCAGTCAATAGCAGCCCTTGCCCTGGGATTGCTCCACAATCCGAAAAATCCAGATCCCAACTGCTGTCCCTTCTATGGGACCTGTGTCCCTGTCTGGGGTGTGTATGACTGTGGCAAGGACTGTCTGATTCTCATTCCATTTAGGCTCCCACAGATCAACTGTTTCACTCTCAGCCTAAAATATTTCTCCTCTGATCCAGACAGTTGATCCCAGGTGGGGGGTCGGACACCAACTTATAGTTCTCCCACCCACCGAGAGCAGGTCCAGGCCTATTACCATTCCTGTTCCCCCCACCCCTAGTTCCTTCACCCTACCGAGTTTTGTGGTTCTATTTATTATTTTCCTCTGGTCAGGTACTCCTGTCAGCTCTCAGCTGGTGTTCTGCACACACTTCTGTGTCTGAAGGTGTATCCTTGATGTATCCGTGGAGTGAAATGTACTCCACTACCAGCTACAGTTCTGCCATTTTGTTCATCTCAAATTTTGGACTACTAGAAATAAGACTGTTGTGAACATTCATGTGCACATCTGTGGGTTTTTTTTTTTTTTTTTATTTCTTTTCATACTTGCTGGTATAAACCTAAGAAAGGGATTGCTGGGACATATGGTAACCCTATGTTTAACTTTTGAAGGAACTTCCAAACTGTTTTCCACCATGGTGTACTATTTTGTATTCCCATAAACAGTGCATGAATGTTCAAATATTTCCACTTCCTCATCAGACTTGTTCTTCTCTGTCTCTCATGAGAGCCATACTTTCGGTGTGCCCTGCATGCTTACTTGCCATCTATATATCATTATCTAGTGAATTTCCTGTTCAAATCTTTTGTCCATTTTTGCACTGGTGTGTTTCATATATTCTGTCTGATTCTTAAGTTTTTCTTACTTCAATGTGACTGTTATTATTTTTTATTTTAATTTTAAATTGGCCGACTATATAGGAAAGCAATTTATTAAATTTTATATATCATCTCTATATCTTGTGACATTGCTTAAATTAATTCTTAGTTTTAGGTATTCTGTTCCTGTAGATTTCATTGGATATTCTACATAGATGTCACCAACAGATAAAAACAGCTTTATTCTTCTTTTCCAAACTGGATAACTTTTCAATCATTTCCTAATATGACTTCACGGACAGAAATTCAATATAATGAGAGTGGAAATCTTTCTGTTGATTGTGATTTTAGAAGTAAAACACTCAGTGTTCTACCATAAAGTGTGATGTTAGTGATAGTTTAGTACTTTCATAAGGTTGAGGAAATCTTCTCTTTCTGCTGCTGCTAAATCGCTTCAGTCGTGTCCGACTCTGTGCGACCCCATAGATGGCAGCCCACCAGGCTTCCCTTCCCTGGTTTCCTCCAGGCAAGAACACTGGAGTGGGTTGCCATTTCCTTCTCCAATGCATGAAAGTGAAAAGTCAAAGTGAAGTCGCTCAGTCATGTCCGACTCTTAGTGACCTCATGGACTGCAGCCTACCAGGCTCCTCCATCCATGGGATTTTCTAGGCAAAAGTACTGGAGTGGGGTGCCATTGCCTTCTCCAATTCTATTTCTATTTCTTCTCCTATTTCTAGTTTGCTAAAATATTTTATACAGAATGTGCTCAGTCACAGAGTTGTGTCCAGCTTTTTGCAACCCCATGAAGTGTAGGCCGAACAGGCTCCTCTGGCCTTGGGGATTCTCCAGGCCAGAATACTGGAATGGATTGTCATGCTCTCCTCCAGGGGATCTTCCCAGCCCAAGGATGGACCCAGATCTCTGAGATGCCAGGCACTTTCTTTAATAGCTGAGCTGCCAGCGAAGCCTAAGAACACTGATGTGGGTAGCCAATCCCTACTTCAGGGAATCTTCCCAACCCAGGGATATTAGATTTTATCAAATTATTTTTCAGCATTTATCTAAATGACCCTACTGTGTCATCATTTTCAGTTCTTTAGTAAGTTGTTTATCCTGATGGATTTTCAAATGTTTAATGAATGCTACACTCTTAAGGGGACAAAAACCAATGGATTATGCTATGTCATACATTGTATGTATTGGTGTAGGCTGCCACAGATCAGCTGTTTCATTCTCAGCCTTAAATGTTTCTCCTCTGATCCACACAATTACTCCAATGCGGGGAGTGGAAACCTACTTCAGTTCTCCCACCCACCAAGGGCAGGTCCAGACCTATTAACACTCCTGTTTTTCCCCCTAGTTCCTTCATCCTACCAAGTTTTGTGGTTCTATACATTCTTTTCCACTGGTCAGGTACTCCTGTCAGCTCTCAGCTGGTGTTCTGCAAGCATTTCTGTGTCTGAAGATGTATTCCTGATGTGTCCAAGGAGAGAGGTGTATTCCTCCTGCAACTACCACTCTGCCATCTTGTTCATCTCAACTTTTTGACTATTAGAAATAAGACTGCTATGAACATTCATGTGCACGTCTTTGGGGAAACATTTTTTTTTTTTTACACATAGTGAGGTGACCATGATTCCAAGACTTGAAGCAAGACAAATCCAAGTGGAGAAAGGGCAAGTGTATTCAGTGCAGTCTCACAGCCTGAAGACAGCAGTGTCTGAATGGAAGCTAGAACAAAGGAGATGGGATGGAAAAAGCTTCTGGGAGGTGGCCCAGAATTAAATGGTCTTGAAAGTGCTTTAAGACCACCTCTCAAAGAGTCAGACATGACTGAGAGACTGAACTGAACTGTAGGAGGAAAGTGGGATGATTCTCATTTCCACAGACACTTCAATACAGCCTAATTATCATGGAGGTACTTTAGGCAAGATATTACAATCTAGATGATGGTGAAATGTGGGAGAGAACAGAATCAAAGCCTCGATACTGTGGCTGTGGGTCAAGGTTTGGAGGAGACACATGCTCCCTGCCTTGTGACACAACAGAGTTGACTTAGAGAGATGAGGATGACAGGTGAGTTTGGAGGGCTCCTAAGGGCCATTAAAAATGATGCATTTCCCCCCCATCAAATCATCTGGGTTGCCCCCCATTCTGCCCTAGAACTATCAGGGTTGCGCTTTGTGATGTCAATTCTCAGCCAGGGCCACCATTGGCTGGGGAAGTGAGTTGCTGATCTCTTAAAGCGTAATGCTGTGGACCCTAGGGAGTGGTATATAGAGGTGTGCTCAGGGGCTCTGGAGCAGACCACTGGGAGTCTTCAAAATGACTAAAGAGACTCAGAAGCCACAAGGCTCTAGAGCACTTATGGCACAGCCGACTTCAGGTAACCAGGAGGAAAAGATGAAGACTTCCTGTCAACTGAGGTCCACAAAAGTGTCAAGGTGAGTTGAACCCATCCAAGCTCCTCTTGCCCATTGACACCGCCCCATGAGACCCCCCTGCCCTCTACTGGCCTGGCACATAGCTCTCCTCTGGTCACACTTTTCCTGAAACTATCGTTCCTATTCATCTTCACCCTCTTCCCCAAACAAGTGGCATTCTGTGCTCCCTCTCTTGTTCTCTCCAGGTGTCCAGGGTAACCAGGAGGGTGAATAAGTCATCTGGTCCTGAGCTTCGTTTTTGTTCAATGGAAGATTTTTGATTACAGTTTTGCTTTCCATGCTTGTGATGGGTATGTTGGGATTATCTATTTCTTCCTGGTTCAGTTTTGGATTGTTATACTTTTCTAGGAATTTGTTCATTTCTTCCAAGTTGTCCATTTTATTGTCCTATAGCTGCTGATAGTAATCTTTTATGATCCTTTGTACTTCTGTGTTGTCTGCTGTGTTTTATCCATTTTCCTTTCTAATTTTGTTGATTTGATTATCCCCCCTTTCTTTCTTGATGAGTTTTGCTAATGGTTTGCCTATTTTATTTATCTTCTCAAAGAACCAGCGTTTATTTTTGCTGAGTTTTGCTATAGGTTCCTTTGCTTTTTTTCATGTGTTTCAGCTCAAATTTTTTTTTTAATTTTATTTTATTTTTAAACTTTACAAATTGTATTAGTTTTGCCAAATATCAAAATGAATCCGCCTCAGGTATACATGTGTTCCCCATCCTGAACCCTCCTCCCTCCTCCCTCCCCATACCATCCCTCTGGGTTGTCCCAGTGCACCAGACCCAAGCATCCAGTATCATGCACCAAACCTGGACTAGCAACTCGTTTCATGCATGATATTGTACATGTTTCAATGCCATTCTCCCAAATCTTCCCACCCTCTCTCTCTCAAACAGATTCCATAAGACTGTTCTATACATCTGTCTCTTTTGCTGTCTCGTACACAGGGTTATTGTTAACATCTTACTAAATTCCATATATATGCTTTAGTATACCGTATTGGTGTTTTTCTTTCTGGCTTACTTCAGTCTGTATAATAGGCTCCAGTTTCATCCACCTCATTAAAACTGATTCAAATTTATTCTTTTTAATGGCTGAGTAATACTCCATTGTGTATATGTACCACAGCTTTCTTATCCATTCATCTGTTGATGGACATCTAGGTTGCTTCCATGTCCTGTCTATTATGAACAGTGCTGCGATGAACATTGGGGTACATGTGTCTCTTTCAATTCTGTTTTCCTCAGTGTGTATGGTGAGCAGTGGGATTGCTGGATCATAAGACAGTTCTATTTCCAGTTGTTTAAGGAATCTCCAGACTGTTCTCCATTGTGGCTGTACTAGTTTGCATTCCCACCAACCGTATAAGAGGGTTCCCTTTTCTCCACACCCTCTCCAGCATTTATTGTTTGTAAACTTTTGGATCACAGCCATTGTGAGTCGTGTGAAATGGCACCTCATAGTGATTTTGATTTGCATTTTTCTGATAATGAGTGATGTTGAGCATCTTTTCATGTGTTTGTTAGCCATCTGTATGTCTTCTTTGGAGAAATGTCTATTTAGTTCTTTGGCCCATTTTTTTGATTGGGTCATTTATTTTTCTGGAATTGAGCTGTAAGAGTTGCTTGTATATTTTTGAAATTACTTGTTTGTCAGTTGCTTCATTTGCTATTATTTTCTCCCATTCTGAAGGTTGTCTTTTCACCTTGTTAATAGTTTCCTTTGATGTGCAGAAGCTTTTAAGTTAAATTAGGTCCCATATGTTTATTTTTGCTTTTATTTCCAATATTCTGGGAGGTGGGTCATAGAAGATCCTGCTGTGATGTATGGCAGAGAGTGTTTTGCCTATGTTCTCCTCTAGGAGTTTTATAGTTTCTGGTGTTACATTTAGATCTTTAATCCATTTTGAGTTTATTTTTGTGCATGGTGTTAGAAAGTGTTCTAGTTTCATTCTTTTACAAGTGCTTGAACAGATTTCCCAGCACCATTTGTTAAACAGATTTTCCTTAATCCGTTGTATATTCTTGCCTCCTTTGTCAAAGATAAGGTGTCCATATGTGTGTGGAATTCTCTCTGGGCTTTCTATTTTGTTCCATTGATCTATATTTCTGTCTTTGTGCCAGTACCATACTGTCTTGATAACTGTTTCTTTGTAGTAGAGCCTGAAGTCAGGTAGATTGATTCCTCCAGTTCCATTCTTCTTTCACAAGATAGCTTTGGCTATTCGAGGTTTTTTGTATTTCCATACAAATTGTGAAATTATTTGTTCTAGCTCTGTGAAGAATACCATTGGTAGCTTGATAGGGGTTGCATTGAATCTATAAATTGCTTTGGATAGTTGTAGAGGAAGGTAAACTTCCAAACTCATTCTATGAGGCCACCATCACCCTAATACCAAAACCTGACAAAGATTCCCAAAATAAGAAAACCACAGGCCAATATCACTGATGAACTTAGATGCAAAAATCCTTAACAAAAGTCTAGCAATTAGAGTCCAACAGCACATTAAAAAGGTTATACACCACGACCAAGTGGGCTTTATCTCAGGGATGCAAGGATTCTTCAATATCCACAAATCAATCAATGTAATACACCACATTAACAAATTGAAAAATAAAAACCATATGATTATCTCAAAAGATGCAGAGAAAGCCTTTGACAAAATTCAACATCCATTTATGATAAAACCTCTCCAGAAAGCAGGAATAGTCCGAACATACCTCAACATATTAAAAGCTATATATGACAAACCCACAGCAAACATTATCCTTAATGGTGAAAAAGTGAAAGCATTTCCTCTAAAGTCAGGAAAAAGACAAGGGTGCCCACTTTCACCGTTACTATTCAACATAGTTTTGGAAGTTTGGCCACAGCAATCAGACCAGAAAAAGAAATAAAAGGAATCCAATTTGGAAAAAAAGTAAAACTCTTCACTATTTGCAGATGACATGATCCTCTATATAGGAAACCCTAAAGACTCCACCAGAAAATTACTAGAACTAATCAATAATTATAGTAAAGTTGCAGGATATAAAATCAACACACAGAAATCCCTTGCATTCCTATACACTAATAATGACAAAACAGAAAAAGAAATTAAGGAAACAATTCCATTCACCATTGCAACAGAAAGAATAAAATACTTAGGAATATATCTACCTAGAGAATCTAAAGACCTATACATAGAAAACTATAAAACACTAGTGAAAGAAATCAAAGAGGACACTAATAGATGGAGAAATATACCATGTTCATGGATTGGAAGAATCAATATAGTGAAAATGAGTATACTACCTAATTGTTATTATTACTTTTTCCTTCTTCTAACCCTGGGATTCTTCACTTCTTCTTTTTCTAGTTGCTTTAGGTGTAAAGTTAGGTCATTTATTTGAGGTTTCTCTTGT
Source organism: Bos taurus (assembly GCF_002263795.3). Lineage (NCBI taxonomy): Eukaryota > Metazoa > Chordata > Mammalia > Artiodactyla > Bovidae > Bos > Bos taurus. The sequence continues at coordinate 57,912,760 of NC_082638.1, read as the reverse complement.
TTCTTGAGGTAAGCTTGTATTTCTATGAACCTTCCCCTTCAGATCAGATCAGTCGCTCAGTCATGTGCAACTCTTTGCGACCCTATGAATCACAGCACGCCAGGCCTTCCTGTCCATCACCGAAACCTGGAGTCACTGAGACTCATGCCCATGGAGTCAATGATGCCATCCAGCCATCTGATCCTATGTCTTCCCCTTCTCTTCCTGCCCCCAATCCCTCCCAGCATCAGAGACTTTTCCAATGAATCAAGTCTTCGCATGAGGTAGCCAAATTACTTGAGCTTCAGCTTTAGCATCATTCCTTCCAAAGGAATCCCAGGGCTGATCTCTTTCAGAATGGACTGGTTGGTTTTCCTTGCAGTCCAAGGGACTCTCAAGAGTCTTCTCCAACACCACTGTTCAGAAGCATCAATTCTTTGGCACTCAGGCTTCTTCACAGTCCAACTCTCACATCCATACCTGACCACAGGAAAAACCATAGCCTTGACTAGACGAACTTTTTTGGTAAAGGAATGTCTCTGCTTTTGAATCTGCTCTCTAGGTTGGTCATAACTTTACTTTTAAGGAGTAAGTGTCTTTTAATTTGATGGCTGCAGTCACCTTCTGCAGTGATTTTGGAGCCCCCCCAAAATAAAGTCTGACATTGTTTCCACTGTTTACCCATCTATTTCCCATGAAGTGGTGGGACTGGAGGTCATGATCTTCATTTTCTGAATGTTGAGCTTTAAGCCAACTTTTTCACTCTTCACTTTCACTTTCATCAAGAGGCTTTTGAGTTCCTCTTCACTTTCTGCCATAAGGGTCATATAATCTGCATATCTGAAGTTATTGATATTTCTCCCAGCAATCTTGATTCCAGCTTGTATTTCTTCCAGTCCAGCGTTTCTCATGATGTACTCTGCATAGAAGTTAAATAAACAGGGTGACAATATACAGCCTTGATGTACTCCTTTTCCTATTTGGAACCAGTCTGTTGTTCCATGTCCAGATCTAACTGTTGCTTTCTAACCTGCATACAAATTTCTCAAGAGGCAGATCAGGTGGTCGGGTAGTCCCATCTCTCTCAGAATTTTCCACTGTTTATTGTGATCCACACAGACAAAGGCTTTGGCATAGTCAATAAAGCAGAAATAGAGGTTTTTCTGAAATTCTCTTGCTTTTTCCATGATCCAGCAGATGCTGGCAGTTTGGTCTCTGTTTCCTCTGCCTTTTCTAAAACCAGCTTGAACATCAGGAGGTTCATGGTTTCCATATTACTGAAGCCTGGCTTGGAAAATTTTGAGCATTACTGTACTAGCGTGAGATGAGTGCAATTTTTTGGTAGTTTGAGCATTCTTTGGCATTGTCTTTCTTTGAGATTGGAATGAAAACTCAGCTTTTCCAGTCCTGTGGCCACTGCTGAGTTTTCCAAATTTGCTGGCATATTGAGTGCACCACTTTCACAGCATCATCTTTCAGAATTTGGAATAGCTTAACTGGAATTCCATCACCTCCACTCTCTTTGTTCGTAGTGATGCTTTCTAAGGCCCACTTGACTTCACATTCCAGGATGTCTGGCTCTAGGTCAGTGATCACACCATCGTGATTATCTGGGTCGTGAAGATCTTTTTTGTACAGTTCTTCTGTGTATTCTTGTCATTTCTTCTTAATATCTTCAGCTTCTCTTATGTCCATACCATTTCTGTCCTTTATTGAACCCATCTTTGCATGAAATGTTCCTTTGGTATCTCTGATTTTCTTGAAGAAATCCCTAGTCTTTCCCATTCTGTTATTTTCCTCTATTTCTTTGCATTGATCGCTGAAGAAGGCTTTCTTTTCTCTTCTTGCTATTCTTTGGAACTCTGCATTCAGATGTTTATATCTTTCCTTTTCTCCTTTGTTTTTCGCTTCTCTTCTTTTCACAGCTATTTGTATGGGTTGTATTTTCATTTTCATTTGTTTCTATGCATATTTGCATTTCATTTCTGATTTCTTCTGTTATATGTCGGTCATTCAGAAGCATGTTGTTTACCCTCCATATGTTTCCATTTGTCATGGTTTCTTTCCCCCTGTAGTTGACATCTAATCTTACTGCTTTGTGATCAGAAGAGATGCTTGAAATGATTTTGATTTTTGTTTTCAGTTTACCAAGGCTAGATTTATGGCCCAGTATATGATCTATCCTGGAGAATGTTCCATGTGCACTTGAGGAAAAGGTGAAATTCTTTGCTTTGGCGTGAAATGTTCTTTTGAAATCAATTAGGTCTAACTGATCCATTGTATCACTTAAAGTTTGTGTTTCCTTGCTAATTTTCTGTTTGGTTGATCTATCCATAGGTGTGTGTAGGGTCTTAAGGTCTCCCACTATTATTGTGTTATTTTTCATTTCCCGTTTCTTACTTGTTAGCATGTGCCTTACATATTGAGTGCTCCTATCTTGGGTGCATATATATTTATAATTTTTATATCTTCTCCTTGGGTTGATCATTTGACCATTATATAGTGGCCTTTTTTGTCTCTTTTCACACCCTTTATTTCAAAGTCTATTTTATCTGATATGAGTATTGCTACTTCTAATTTCTGTTGCTCACATTTTGCATGAAATACCTTTTCCCAGCCCTTCACTTTCACTCTGTATGTGCTCCTTGGTTTCAGGTGGGTCTCTTTTACACAGCATACATAGAAGTCTGGTTTTGTAACCTATTTATAATACTTTCTTTGTCACCTATCTATCCATTTGTCCATCCCTCTATCCAATCAACAATCAATCTTTTTCCTTGGTGCGTTTCAGTATGTGTCTCCTTAAGTATCTCAGCAAGCCTGCCGTTAAGTAGTCAGCCGTGTTTGTGTATAGCAATTTTCTTTGGATATTAACTCTACACACAATGAAATATAGCAATCTTTTCTTTCCTCAGTCATGCTATTTTTTAACTGAAGTATAGTTCATTTATAATTTTGTGTTAATTTCTGCATTACAGCGAAATGATTCAGTTATAGATATATATGTATATATGTATATGTTGTGTGTGGATATATATATATATATATATATATATATACACATACACACATTCTTTTATTTAATCTCTCTTTTTTTTTGGCTACACTGTCCTACAAGTGGAATTAGTTCCCTGACCAGGGTTTGAACTTGCCTCCCCTGCAGTTGAAATCTGCAGTCTTAACCTCTGGACTGCCAGGGAAGTCCCTGATGCTGAGAAAGATTGAAAGCAGGAGGAGAAGCAGAAAACAGAGGATGAGATCATTGGTTAACATCACCCACTCGGTGGATCTGGGTTTAAGCAGGCTCAGGTAGTAGGTAATTGTACAGGGAAGCGTGGCATGCCACAGTTCATGGAGTCGCAAAGAGGTGGACATGACTGGGCCACTGAAGTGAAGTGACAGATACATATAAAATCCTTATACAGACTCAAAATGGACATATATACCAAGAGTGCTTTATAAACACCTTTTAATAATATATTTTAGAAAATAACCATAGATGAATAGCTCTATGTATGGTTAAAATGATACAGGAATATGTAAAGTTACAACAATAAGGCCATTTGAGTCAACATGCATGGTCTGAGAGTTGATCATACAAAATGAAGTGAGGCACACAGGGAAACATATATACCAAATAATATCATAATATCCAAATGTGGAATCTAAGATATGACACAAATGAACATATGTGTGAATCAGAAAGACACTCATAGACAGAAAGAATAGACCTACAGCTTCAATGCAGAGAGAATTGGGGGATAATTGGATACTGAATGTAGTCCTCTGTGCTCTAGAGTAGGAACTTGTCTATCCATTCCATATAATTTGTTTTATATCTCTTAACCCCAGTCTCTTACTCCATTTCTCCCCCAATTCTCTCTGACTTGAAGCTGTAGGTCTATTCTCTCTATGTGTGTCTTTCTGATTCACACATATGTTCATTTGTGTCATATCTTAGATTCCACTTTTGGATATTATGATATTATTTGGTATACATGTTTCCCTGTGTGCCTCACTTCATTTAGTATGATCAACTCTCAGACCATGCATGTTGACTCAAATGGCCTTATTGTTGTAACTGTACATATTCCTGTATCATTTTAACCATACATAGAGCTATTCATCTATGGTTATTTTCTAAAATATATTATTAAAAGGTGTTTATAAAGCACTCTTGGTATAGTATGTCCATTTTGAGTCTGTATAAGGATTTTATATGTATCTATCACTTCACTTCAGTTGCCCAGTCATGTCCACCTCTTTGCGACTCCATGAACTGTGGCATGCCACGCTTCCCTGTACAATTACCTACTACCTGAGCCTGCTTAAACCCAGATCCACCGAGTGGGCGATGTTAACCAATGATCTCATCCTCTGTTTTCTGCTTCTCCTCCTGCTTTCAATCTTTCTCAGTATCAGAGGCCTTTCCAATGAGTCAGTTCTTCACATAAGGTAGCCAAAGAATTGACGTTTCAGCATCAGTCCTTCCAGTGAATATCCAAGAGTAATACCCTTAAGGATTGACTGGATTGATTTCCTTGCAATCCAAGAGACTCTCCAGAGTATATGTGGGTATGAACAAATATTTATTGTGCTTATGTTACGTCTTTTGGAGACATAGAATAATACTTATGAATGTAATTCATAAATGTTGATGTATTCTCTCATATGTATATGTGGGTATGAATAAAAGTTTACGATGCTCTTGATGAAGGTGACAGAGGTGAGGGAAAAAGTTGGCTTAAAACTCAACATTCAGAAAGCGAAGATCATGGCATTTGGTCCCATCACTTCATGGGAAATAGATGGGGAGACAGTGGAAACAGCGTCAGACTTTATTTTTTAGGGCTCCAAAATCACTGCAGATGATGACTGCAGCCATGAAATTAAAAGACGCTTACTCCTTGGAAGAAAAGTTATGACCAAACCTAGATAGCATAGTGAAAAGCAGAAACATTACTTTGCCACCAAAGGTCCATCTAGTCAAGGCTATGGTTTTTCCAGTGGTCAAGTGGATGTGAGATTTGGACTGTGAAGAAAGCTGAGTGCCGAAGAATTGGTGCTTTTGAACTGTGGTGTTGGAGAAGACTCTTGAGAGTCCCTTGGACTGCAAGGAGATCCAACCAGTCCATTCTGAAGGAGATGAGCCCTGGGATTTCTTTGGAAGAAATGATGCTAAAACTGAAACTCCAGTCCTTTGGCCACCTCATGCGAAGAGTTGACTCATTGGAAAAGACTCTGATGCTGGGAGGGATTGGGGACAGGAGAAGAAGGGAACGATAGAGGATGAGATGGCTGGATGGCATCACTGACTCAATGGACGTGGGTCTGAGCGAACTCCAGGAGTTGGTGATGCACAGGGAGGCCTGGCGTGCTGCAATTCATGGGTTCAAAAAAGCCCGACACCACTGATCCACTGAACTGAACTGAACGGATGCATATGATGCCCTCTCAAGCAGAAATAGAAAAATGATAACAAATGAAAATATAAAATCCGAATGTATTCACTCATATGTATAAATGTGTATGAAGAAATATTTATTGTGGTTATACTGCCATCTCATGGAGAAATAGAAGAATGCTTATGAATGAAATTTTTAAAATCCAGATGCATTCTTCACATATTGAAAAAGATGCTGTATAACTTTATTAAAAAATTAATAAATGCTCTTAATAGAAAATGTAAATTTGCTCGAAAAAAAAAAAAGAAAGAAAAAATCGCCCATGATTTCATTTAACACTGGCTCAGAATTCTGAGTTCCTGAGCTGGAGAGATAAAATATCAGGGAGTGTTAGTTCTTTCACTATAAAATACTTTCTGTTATTTGAATTTTAACATATAACTTGGTTCTGATATGTGGTTCTTGCTTTGTTTACTTATACTGAAGATTTTCCTTTTACAAATACTGAGTAATTTGACCGCATCTTTAGAGACTGCTTGCTTTATACGCTTTTTATTCCTTTTTGTTTTCTTTTTTCCGTTTTTGCTATAAATAAAAAATGTTGCATGTCGCGCCTCCAGGAAATAATGCTGTAATGAACATTAGTGTGCATCAATCTTTTGGTTTTAAGGTTTTTTTCCAGAAAAAAATGCCCAGGAGTAGGTCATAAGGTGACTATATTTTTTAGTTTTTAAAGGAGCTGCCATAGTCTTCATCATAGTGGCCGTACCAATTTACATGCCCACTAACAGTGCAAGATTGTTCCCTTTTTTCCCGCATTCTCCCCAGGAATTATTGCTTGTAGAATTTTTGTTGCTATCTATTCGGACTGGGTGAAGGAATACCACATTGTAGTTTTGATTTTTATTTCTCTAATGAATAGTGATGATGAACCATGGATGGAGGTTCATGACACTGTACAGGAGACAGGAACCAAGACCATCCCCAAGAAAAAGAAATGCACAAAAGCAAAATGGCTGTCTGAGGAGGCCTTACAAATAGTTGTGAAAATAAGAGAAGCCAAAAGCTAGGAGAAAAGGAAAGATATATCCATTTGAATGCAGATTTCCAAAGAATAGCAAGTAGAGATAAGAAAGCCTTGCTCAGTGATCAGTGCAAAGAAATAGAAGGAAATAAAGAATGAAAAAGACTAGAGATCTCTTCAAGAAAATTAGAGATACCAAGGGAACACTTCATGCAAAGATGGGCTCAATAAATGACAGAAATGATATGGACCTAACAGAAGCAGAAGACATTAAGAGGAGAACTGTACCAAAAATATCTTCAAGACCCATTTAATCACAATGGTCTGATCACTCACCTAGAGACAGACATCCTGGAATGTGAAGTCCAGTGGTCCTTCAGAAGCAACGCTATGAACAAAGCTAGTGGAGGTGATGGAATTCCAGTTGAGCTATTTCAAATTATCAAAGATGCTGCTGTGAAAGTTCTGCACTCAATATGCCAGTAAATCTGGAAAACTCATAAGTGGCCACAGGACTAGAAAACATTAGCTTTCCTTCCAATCCCAAAGAAAGGCAATGTCAAAGAATGCTCAAACTACAGAACAATTACACTCATCTTACACACTAGTAAAGTAATGCTCAAAATTCTCCAAGCCAGGCTTCAGCTATACGTGAACCGTGAACTTCCAGATGTTCAAGGCAGTTTTAGCAAAGGCAGAGGAACAAGAGATCAAATTGCCAACATCTGTCAGATCATGGAAAGCAAGAGAATTCCAGAAAAACACCTATTTATTCTTTATTGACTATGCCAAAGCCTTTGAGTGTGTGAATAACAATAAACTGTAGGAAATTCTCAAAGAGATGGAAATACCAGACTACCTGATCTGCCTCTTGACAAATCTGTATGCAGGTCAGGAAGCAAGAGTTAAAACTGGACATGGAACAGCAAACTGGTTCCAAAGCGGGAAAGGAGTACATCAAGGCTGTATATTCTTGCCGTGCTTATTTAACTCATATGCAGACTACAACATGAGAAACCCTGCACTGGAGGAAGCACAAGCCGGAATCAAGTTTGCTGGGAGAAATATCAATAAACTCAGATACGCAGGTGACACCACCATTTCTGCAGGCAGAAAGTGAAGAAGAACTAAAGAGCTTCTTGACAAAAGGGAAAGAGGAGAGAGAAAAAGTTGGCTTAAAGCTCAACATTCAGAAAATGAAGATCATGGTGTCATCACTTTATGGCAAATAGATGGGGAAATGGCAGAAACAGTGGCTGACTTTATTTTGGGGGGCTTGAAAATCACTGCAGGTGATGACTGCAACCATGAAGTTAAAAGACATTACTCCTTGAAAGGAAAGTTATGATCAACCTAGGCAACTTATTAAAAAGCAGAGACATTACTTTGCCAATGAAGGTCCATCTACTCAAGGCTATGTGTTTTCTAGTAGTCCTGTATGGATGTGAGAATTGGACTGTAAAGAAAGCTGAGCACTAAAGAAGTGATGATTTTGAACTGTGGTGTTGGAGAAGACTCTTGAGAGTCCCGTGGGCTCCAGGGAGATCCAATCAGTCCATCTTAAAGGAGATCAGTCCTGGTGTTCATTGGAAGGACTGATGTTTAAGCTGAAACTCCAATATTTTGGCCACCTGATGTGAAGAGCTGACTCATTTGAAAAGACCCTGATGATGGGAAAGATGGAGGGCAGACAGAGAAGGGGACGACAGTGGATGAGATGGTTGGATATCTTCACTGCCTCAATGAACATAAGTTGGAGGACTCCTGGAGTTGGTGATGGACAGCGAGGCCTGGCATGCTGAAGTCCATGGGGTCGCAAAGAGTCGGACCCGACTGAGTGACTAACCTGAACTTAGCCTCTTTACAAGGGTTTTTTCATCATCTGTATAACTTCTTTTGGGAAATGTTTATTTAGATCTGCCTGTTTTTTTACTGAGGTGTTTTTTTTTTTTTGTGTGTGTGTGTGTTTGATACTGGGCTACATAGCCGTTTGTATGTTTTGGAAAATAATGCCTTGATAAATAATGGGAACTATCTGTGTAGCACAAGAAACTGTCCTCCATGCTCTGTGATGACCTAAATTTAGAAGAAAATTAAATGAAAGATGTTATGTTTATACACTTGTACACCTAGTGTGATTTGTGTACAGAAGAATGTAACACAACATTGTTAAGCAACTACATGTGTACATGTGTACATACTCTAGGCTCCATTTAAAGGAAGTTCTAAAAGAAGCAGAAGTAATCTACAATAACAGAACTGAGAACAGGGGTTGCATGGGGAAGGACAGTGTGGGGAAGTGTACCAAAGAAATTATCTAGGAAGATGTGGAAAAAAAATTTTTTTTCAGTGAGCATTAGGTATATAATCTAGGTGAAATTGCAGAAATATTTCTGAAATGGAAATTCCAAACAGGGTCTTGCCAAGTGGCTCTATGTATTTATAAATTTACTAGATAATGTCATATTGTCCTTCAGAAAGTTGCATCATATTATGCACTCACAACACTGCTGAAACAGTCCTTTTCCAATTTGTCATCCTTCATTTGGAGGAACAATTTGGTATATTTCAACTTTGTCATTGAACTTTGGCAATTTTCATGGTGAGAAATCATATTCCATTATTATTTTTGTTTGCATTTATTTTAATACCAAGTAGGTTTGATATTTTTTCCTGATTTTTGGTAATTTTCCTTTTTTTTCTGGGTAATTTTTTTTTTTTTTTTGTATTCTTGTTTACTTCACAATTCTCTTCTATTGGGTTTTTCATCTTTTCTTATTTTAACTTTGGACTCTGCATAAATGAGGTAAATGGGTCATTTGTCAGTTGTCTTCCAAATATTTCTCAATTGTCATTTTATAATTCCTTATTTATTTTCTATTCAGTCATGCAGGAGTTTTCCTACAAAAAACATTATGTAAATTTTCCCTTTTAAACTTCTGGACAAAGAACATGTAAAGTAAGAAATTTTAAAGGTGGCCCAAAATTCTAGGAAGATAGAGGGTGTGGTTAAAAGAATCGGGAGAGGTCAACTCTCTCTGACTTGCTCCCCATACTCCCCTAGAGGTGTCAGGATGAGGCTTTGTGATGTCAAGGCTCACCAGGGCCACCGTTGGCTGTGGAAGTGGCTTGCTGACCTCATAAAGTGTAAGGGTGTGGCCACCTGGGGAAGGATATATATAGGGGTGTTCAGGGGCTCTGAAGTAGACGACTGCAAGTCTTCAACATTACTAAGGTAACTGGGAAGGCTCTAGAGTGCTGGAGTTTCAGCTTTAGCCTCATTCTTGGACAGCTGACTCTAGATACCCAGGAGGAAAGGATGAAGATCTCCCATCAACTGAGGTCCAAAGGATGTGTCAAGGTAAGCTGAACCCACCTAAGCTCCTCATGTCTTTCTCTGACTTATTTAGTATGATCATCTCTAGATCCACCCATGTTGGAAAGAATAACATTATTTCATTCTTTCTTATGGAAAATATTCCATTGTATGCATAATATATCTGTCTTTATCCACTCACATATTTAAGTGCCTTAAGGTCGTTTGCATGTCTTTGCTACTGTACATTGTGCTACTATAAACACTGTTGTGCATATCACTTTTCTGATGGGAGTTTTCATCTTAATGGATATATGCCCAGTAGTGTTATTGTTGGATCATATACTAACTGTATTTTTAGAGTATTAAAAAACTCTATACGAGGGAAGGAGATAATGGGCACGTGGTTCAAAAGGAAGGAATATATGTATACATATGGCTGATTCATGTTGAGGTTTGAAAGAAAGCAACAAAATTCTGAAAAGCAATTACCGTTAGGAAAAAAAAATAATTATAAAAGAACTGCTTACTCTTTTCAATAGTGGCTGCATCAGTTTCTTAATTTTCATGTATAGTAGTGGTAGTGAAAGTCACTCAGTCATGTCTGACTCTTTGCGACCACATGGATTATATAGCCCATGGCCAGAATACTGTAGTGGGTAGCCTTTTCCTTCTCCAGGAGATCTTCCCCACGCAGGGGTCGAAACCAGGTCTCCTGCATTGCAGGTGGATTCTTTACCAGCTGAGCCACAAGGGAAGCCTGATTTTTCATGTATGCTGCTGCTGCTGCTAAACCACTTCGTTGTGTCTGACTCTGTGAGGCCCCGTAGACGGCAGCCCACCAGGCTCCCCCATCCCTGGGATTCTCCAGGCAAGAACACTGGAGTGGGTTCCCATTTCCTCTCCAATGTATGAAAGTAGAAAGTGAAAAGGAAGCCGCTAAGTCCTGTCTGACTTTTCGCAACTCCATGCCCTGCAGCCTACCAGGCTCCTCCATCCATGGGATTTTCCAGGCAAGAGTACCGGAGTGTGGTGCCATTATAGGATGTTGTTGATCTCCCTGCAGTACATGGCTGAGTTACATGTTTTTTTCAAAATCTGTTTTGTTTAGTTTTGTTTTAATACATAGTCTTAGGAGTGGAGCTGCCAGGTCATATGCTCAGTCTCTTGTATTCTTGAAAAGGCAAATTTTAGCAATCAGAATCCAACAACACATTAAAAAGATCATACACCACGACCAAGTAGGCTTTATCCCGGGGATGCAAGGATTCTTCAGTATCCACAAATCAATCAATGTAATACACCACATTAACGAATTGAAAAATAAAAACCATATGATTATCTCAAAAGATGCAGAGAAGGCCTTTGACAAAATTCAACATCCATTTATGATAAAAACTCTCCAGAAAGCAGAAATAGAAGGAACATACCTCAACATAATAAAAGCTATATGAGACAAACCCTTCAGCAAACATTATCCTCAATGGTGAAAAAATGAAAGCATTTCCTCTAAAGTCAGGAACAAGACAAGGGTACCCACTTTCACCATTACTATTCAACATAGTTTTGGAAGTTTTGGCCACAGCAATCAGAGCACAACAAGAAATAAAAGGAATCCAAATTAAAAAGAAGAAGTAAAACTCTCACTATTTGCAGATGACATGATCCTCTACATAGAAAACCCTAAAGACTCCACCAGAAAATTACTAGAACTAATCAATGATTACAGTAAAGTTGCAGGATAAAAATCAACACATAGAAATCCCTTGTATTCCTATACACTAATAATGAGAAAACATAAAGAGAAATTAAGGAAACAATTACATTCACCTTTGCAACAGAAAGAATAAAATACTTAGGAATATATCTACCTAAAGAAACTAAAGACCTATAATAGAAAAGTATAAAACACTGGTGAAAGAAATCAAAGAGGACACTAATAGATGGGGGAATATACCATTGTTCATGGATTGGAAGAATCAATATAGTAAAAATGAGTACACTACCCAAAGCAATTTATAGATTCAATGCAATCCCTATCAAGCTACCAATGGTATTCTTCACAGAGCTAGAACAAATAATTTCACAATTTGTATGGAAATGCAAAAAAAAAAAAAAAAAAACCTCGAATAGCCAAAGCTATCTTGAGAAAGAAGAATGGAACTGGAAGAATAAACCTGCCTGACTTCAGGCTCTACTACAAAGCCACATTCATCAAGACTGTATGGTACTGACACAAAGACAGAAATATAAATCAATGGAACAAAATAGAAATCCCAGAGATAAATCCACGCACATATGGACGCCTTATCTTTGACAAAGGAGGCAAGAATATACAATGGATTAAGGAGAAACTCTTTAACAAGTGCTGCTGGGAAAACTGGTCAACCACTTGTAAAAGAATGAAACTAGAACACTTTCTAACACCATACACAAAAATAAACTCAAAATGGATTAAAGATCTAAATGTAACACCAGAAACTACAAAACTCCTAGAGGAGAACATAGGCAAAACACTCTCCGACATACATCACAGCAGGATCCTCTATGACCCACTCCCCAGAATATTGGAAATAAAAGCAAAAATAAACAAATGGGACCTAATTAAACTCTAAAGCTTCTGCACAACAAAGGAAACTATAAGCAAGGTGAAAAGACAGCCTTCAGAATGGAGAAAATAATAGCATATGAAGCAACTGACAAACAACTAATCTCAATAATATACAAGCAACTCCTACAGCTCAATTCCGGAAAAATAAATGGCCCGATCAAAAAATGGGCCAAAGAACTATATAGACATTTCTCCAAAGAAGACATACAGATGGCTAACAAACACATGAAAAGATGCTCAACATCACTCATTATCAGAGAAATGCAAATCAAAACCACTATGAGGTACCATTTCACACCAGTCAGAATGGCTGCGATCCAAACACCTACAAGGAATAAATGCTAGAGAGGGTGTGGAGAAAAGGAAACCCTCTTATACTGTTGGTGGGAATGCAAACTAGTACAGCCAGTATGGAGAACAGTGTGGAGATTCCTTAAACAACTGGAAATAGAACTGTCTTATGATCCAGCAATCCCACTGCTGAGCATACACACTGAGGAAACCAGAAGGGAAAGAGACATATGTACCCCAATGTTCATAGCAACACTGTTTATAATAGCCAGGACATGGAAGTAACCTAGATGTCCATCAGCAGATGAATGGATAAGAAAGCAGTGGTACATATACACAATGGAGTATTACTCAGCCATTAAAAAGAATACATTTGCACCAGTTCTAATGAGGTGGATGAAACTGGAGCCTATTATACAGAGTCAAGTAAGCCAGAAAGAAAAACACCAATACAGTTTACTAATGCATATATATGGAATTTAGAAAGATGGTAGCAGTAACCCTGCATACGATACAGCAAAAGAGACACAGATGTATAGAACCGTCTTTTGTACTCTGTGGGAGAGGGAGTGGGTGGGATGATTTGCGAGAATGCATTGAAACATGTGTAATATCATATATGAAACAAGTCGCCAGTCCAGGTTCAATGCACGATACTGGATGCTTGGGGCTGGTTCACTGGGACGACCCAGAGGGACGGTATGGGGAGGGAGGAAGGAGGAGGGTTCAGGATGGGGAATGCGGGTATACCTGTGGCGGATTCTTTCAATATTTGGCAAAACTAATACAGTATTGTAAAGTTTAAAAAGAAAATAAAATTTAAAAAATTAAATTATATTAAAAAAAAATAAAGGGCACTTAGTAGTGACATTTATAATGGCTCCTACCAAATATATCTCACTAGTACCATAAAGATTCCCCTTTAGCAATGTTTCTCTACCATGTCTTCTCTGTATAGTATTTGATACTTTTTCACTACTCAGAGATGATACTTCATTAGCATAGTTTGATTATTTATAACAATACACTGGGCTTCTCAGGTGGCACTGTTGTTAAGAATCTTCCAGCAAAGGCAGGAGTCAAAGGAGATGTGATTTGGGAAAATGCCCTGGAGGAGGAAATGGCGACTCACTCCAGAATTCTTGCCTGGAAAATCCCAAGGACAGAGGAATTTGTTGGGCTATGGTCTCCGGGATCACAAAAAGGTGAACCTAAAAGACTTCTTGGTAATTCACTATAATGAGTGTATTTCATGTGCTGTTAAAGAAATACTGAGAAATGTATTTACCTGTTGGTATTTTCTTCCAGATACGGTGTGCTATTTGACATTTTTCATCCACACAAAAGAGTTAGAAATTTTTGTTGTTTGTTTTCATTTCTGTATTTCTGTATTTATTTATTTTATTCTTATTGTTTTTTACTTTACACTATTGTAGTGGTTCACCATACATCAACATGCATCCACCACAGGTATACACGTTTTCCCCATCCTGAACCCCCTCCTACCTCCTTCCCTATACCATCCTTCTGGGTCATCCCAGTGCACCAGCTCCAAGCTTCCTGTATCCTGCATGGAACATGGACTGGCGATTCATTTCTAATATGATATTATACATGTTTTAATGCCATTCTCTCAAATCATCCTCTGCTCCCTCTCCCACAGGGTCCAAAAGACTGTTCTATACATCTGTGTCTCTTTAGCTATCTCACATACAGTGTTGTCATTACCATCTTTCTAAATTCCATATATATGTGTTAGTATACTGTATTGGTGTTTTTCTTTCTGGCTTACTTCATTCTGCATAATAGGCTCCAGTTTCATTCACCTCATTAGAACTGATTCAAATGCATTTTTTTTAATGGCTGAGTAATACTCCATTGTGTATATGTACCACAGCTTTCTTATCCATTCATCTGCTGGTGGACATCTATGTTGCTTCCATGTCCTGGCTATTAGAAACTGTGCTGCGATGAACATTGGAGTACACGTGTCTCTTTCCCTTCTGGTTTCCTCAGTGTGTATGCCCAGCAGTGGGATTGCTAGGTCGTATGGCAGTCCTATTTCTAGTTTTTTTTAAGGAATCTCCACAGTGTTCTCCATAGTGGCCATACTAATTTACATTCCCACCAACAGTGTAAAGGGGTTCCCTTTTCTCCACATCCTCTCAAGCATTTACTGCTTGTAGACATTTGGATCACAGCCATTCTGACTGGTGTGAAGTGGTACCTCATTGTGGTTTTGATTTGCATTTATCCAATAATGAGTGATGCTGAGCATCTTTTCATGTGTTTCATAGCCATCTGTATGTCTTCTTTCGAGAAATACCTATTTAGTTCTTTGGCCCATTTTTTGATTGGGTCATTAATTTTTTTGGAATTGAGCTGTAGGAGTTGCTTGTATATTTTTGAGTTTAGTTTGTCAGTTGCTTCATTTGCTATTATTTTTTTTCCCATTCTGAAGGCTGTGTTTTCACCTGGCTTATAGTTCTTTCGTTGTACAGAAGCTTTAGAGTTTAATTAGGTCCAAGTTGTTTATTTTTGCTATTATTTCCAATATTCTGGGGGGTGGGTCATAGAGGATCCTGCTGTGATGTATGTCAGAGAGTATTTTGCCTATGTTCTCCTCTAAAGACAGATATGTTTAAAGCTCAGAAGCCTTTGGAATATTAAGTGAGTCTGTTTTTTTTTCAAGCAGTTTGAGCTGTATTTAAATGTTGATGTTTTCTTCTTAAGAGTGTCTTGGATTTCTTTTTCACTTATCATTATTATTATTATTATTATTTTTGATGAGTGACTACTGTCATGTTCAAGGGTAGGTGTCATATCAAGTCCAGCAATAGGACCTTGTGTATATCAGACGTCCATCAGTGATAGTTTTAAGGCTGCTGTTACAGAGAAAACTCCATGCTGCAAGGCTTTATTATTTGTTCCTTTTTAGGATGGCCTGTGATGTCTGAGAGTTTTTGTCAGGCCTTGGAGTACATTAGAGTAGAATGAGCCAAAGGATGCCACCAAATCTGATGTATCCTCACTTTGGATCTTTGAAGTAAGTGTTCATATTCTCTTTAAGTTGAAGATAAGGATGAGTTGGTTTTACGTGTACAGATTCTTGTTCTGAAACACTGAGATGACTTTATGTATTCAGTGGTGCTTGCTTTTCCCTACATATTATTAGAAATTGTTTTGTCTACCACTCTTGCTGCAATAGGTTTATACGGATTTTGTATTTAAGATGTATCTGTGGGAAGAAATTAATATCAAGTTCCAGATGTATCCCTTCCATCCACCAAGGTCCTTGGCTACCATAAGTTTCTTGCCAGTTTGGATGTCCACATCACCTGTGGGACCCACTAGCTCTTTGGGGGCGGGGAGTGAGGGGGATGGTCGGGAGGTGGGGAGTGGTGTGTTGGGGGTGGCGTGAGGCCAAGGAAAGGGGTGCCGGACAGCCCAGGCCAGGGTGAACGGGCCCTGGGACATCAGCGGAAAACAGGCAGGAGCCTAGGCTGTGAGCCACGCACAGGCTCCTTGCCCAAATCTAGACCAAAGGCGGAGAGGGTAGTGGGCGGCACCCTTATGGACATGCCCCTAGACCGGAGGGCATCTTCTGCGGTTCCTGTGCTCCGGTGCCCCGACGTGGCCAGATTCTGCCCCAGGAATGTAGAGGGTTTTGCATGTGGCTGGGGTAGCCCCAGGCGCTGTCATTGACCTGGCTCTGGAAATTCCAACCACGGGTTCCTGCTCCGCAATCCAAACAATACACTCCTGTGTCCCCCAGAACCGGCAATAACTGGGAGCTCTCCCTGACTATCCAAAGGATATGCAGGGGTGCCAAGTGGCTGGATAATTTTCTTCATGGGACAGGGAGCCTGTTGCTGTCCTGATGCTAGGGGAGTAGGAAAAAAACCCCAAATTTGCTACAGTTGATCTTCACTGTTCAGGGAGACCAGAGCCTTAGGGTGCAGAGCTCGCTCTTTGTCTCTCTATCTTTGCTTCCGGCATAGCACTGTTTTGGGCAATCCTTCTGTATGTGTACCAGGGGCTGATGTCTGTGTGTCTCTGTCTCTCTAAGTAGTGTTGTTGCCGTCTGCCACTCTCTGGACAGCAGCTCTCAGAAAAGACGCTTATCCTTTGCAAGCCCTTCGCGTCCTGAGTGAGTTGCAGCAATGGGAGATTAGACGGTTTTAGTCCACACGTTCGGAGAGTGCTTTCTCAACCTTGAGAGCCAACAGTGGGCGGTCACTGCTGAACTGCAGAATTGGACGTGCGACCCTCCCTCCCTCGCTGGACAGATGTGAACACTGCACAGGCCTGAGGTGGCTTGGCCACACTTTGCACAGAGGGAGAAATGGGGCCCGCTCTGCTGGCATGAGGGAACTCCCTGAACCTTGTTCGAATGCCTGCCAGGGAGACTCTAAAGACAGTTCCCCTTAAGTTCCATGACTCACCGGTGTCGGAGACATGCATGTCTGCCATTTACCCTATTGAGACCCTTTCAAAGTGGTACTGTTCTCCATGTGAGAACACATCCCAGCCTGCCCTGTCACCCAAGCCTGTGGGGCCTGGAGCAGCAAGAGGACCAAGCTAAGCCAGCCATCCTATAGTCCTGATATATGATACATGCATTCTACAAAGAGCTTGAACATGGGCAGGACCCACCGGATTCAGTGCAAGGACTGAGATGTGGGCTCAAGAGTGTTTGTTGGGGGCTTGAACAAAGGCAGGACCCAGCCTGGTTCATTGGAGCGACTGAGATGTGGCCTCAGGAGTGTCTGTCTGGATGAACAAGGGGTGGATCCAGCCGCGATCAGTGCAGGGACCGAGATGTGGGCTCAGGAGTGTTTTTCGGGTGCTTGAACAAGGGCAGGACCCGGCCTGGTTCAGAGAAGGGACCCAGATATGGGCTCAGGAGTATTTCCCATGGATTTCAGCAAGTGCTGGACCTAGCCTAGTTCAGTGTAGGGAACGAGATCAGCCTGAGAGTCAAATGCACGCCAAGCAGTGTTTGTCAGGGTCTTGAACATATGTAGGACCCAGCCTAGTCCAGTTCAGGGGAAAAAACTGGGGTCAGGAGTGTTTGTCTGGGCTTGAATATGGGCAGGACCCAGCCGCTATCAGTGCAGGAACCAAGATGTGGTCTTAGGAGTGTTTGTCGTGGTTGATATGGGCAGGAACCAGCCTGGTTTGGTGCAGGAACCGGGATGTTGGCTCAGCAGTATTTGTCATGGCTTGAACTTTGGAGGGACCCACCCTGGTTCAGGGCAGCGAGTGAGATGCAGGCTCAATAATGTTTCCTGGGGGATTGAACAAGGGGAGCACACACCTTAATTCAGGATCAGGGAGCAATTTGTGGGCTCAGGATTGCTTGCTGGGGCTTAAATAAGACCAGAAACCAGCCTTTGAGTCAGATGCAGGCCTAGAACAGTTGGTCAGGGACTTGAATATGTGCAGTTCCTGGCCTGGTTCAGTGAAGTTTCTGATGTGTGGGCTCAGGAGTGTTTGTCAGGGGTTTCAACAAGGGCAGGACCCAGCCTGCCTCAGTGCAGGGACCAGGATGTGGGTTCAGGAGCATTTGCAGGGGACTTCTGCAAATGCTGAACCCAGCCTATTTCAGTGCAGGGAACAAGTTATTGGCACAGGAGTGTTTGTAAGGGTCTTGAACAAGTGTGTGGATCACAGTAAAGTGTGGGAAATTCTGAAAGAGATGGGAATACCAGACCACCTGATCTGCCTCTTGAGAAATTTGTATGCAGGTCAGGAAGCAAGAGTTAGAACTGGACATGGAACAACAGACTCATTTCAAATAGGAAAAGGAATACCCCAAAGCTGTATATTGTCACACTGTTTATTTAACTTACATGCAGAATACATCATGAGAAACGCTGGACTGGAAGAAGCACAAGCTGGAATCAAGATTGCCGGGAGAAATATTAATAACCTCAGATATGCAGATGACACCACACTTATGGCAGAAAGTGAAGAGGAACTGAAAAGCCTCTTGATGAAAGTGAAAGTGGAGAGTGAAAAAATTGGCTTAAAGTTCATCATTCAGAAAATAAAGATCATGGCCTCCAATCCCATCACTTCATGGGAAATAGATGAAGAAATAGTGGAAAAAGAGGCAAACATTATTTTTCTGGGCTCCAAATCACTGCAGATGGTGACTGTAGCCATGAAGTTAAAAGATGCTTACTCCTTGGAAGTAAAGTTATGACCAACCTAGATAGCATATTCAAAATCAGTCTAGTCAAGGCTATGGTTTCTCCTGTAGTCATGTATAGTTGTTAAAGTTGGACTGTGAAGAAGACTGAGCGCCAAAGAATTGATGCTTTTGAACTGTGGTGTTGGAGAAGACTCTTGAGAGTCCCTTGGACTGCAAGGAGATCCAACCAGTCCATTCTGAAGGAAATCAGCCCTGGGATTTCTTTGGAAGAATGATGCTAAAGCTGAAACTCCAGTCCTTTGGCCACCTCATGCGAAGAGTTGACTCATTGAAAAAGACTCTGATGCTTGGAGGGATTGGGGGCAGGAGGAGAAGGGGACCACAGAGGATGAGATGGCTGGATGGCATCATTGACTCGATGGACGTGAGTCTCAGTGAACTCCTGGAGTTGGTGTTCGACAGGGAGGCCTGGCGTGCTGAGATTCATGGGGTCGCAAAGAGCCAGACATGACTGAGCGACTGATCTAATCTTAACAAGTGTAGGACTCAGCCCAGTTCAGTGTAGGGAGCGAGATGTGGGCTCAGAAGTGTTTGTCAGGGCTTCAACGTGGGCAGGACCCACCTGCTTCAGTGCAGGGACCGAAATGTGGTTTCAAGAGCATTTATCAAAGTCTTGAACAAGGGCAGGAACCAGGCGGCTTCAAGGCAGGGCGTGAGATGCGGGTACAGGAGTGTTTCCAGGGGGATTGAAAAAGGGGAGGACACACCTTAGTTCAGGGGCAGGCAGCGAGTTGTCAGCTCAGGATGGTTTTGTGGGGGCTTGAACAAAGTAGAAACCATTCTAGTTCAGTGCAGGGATGGAGATGTTGGCTCAGGAGTGTTTGTCAGGGATTTGAATGAGGGCAGGGACCAGCGTACTTCAGTGCAGTGAATGAGATATGGGCTCGTAGTGTTTCCTGGGGTATTGGTCAAGGGGAGGACACACCTTACTTCAGTGGCAGGGAGAGAGTTTTCGGCTCAGGATTGTTTGCCGGGGCTTGAACAAAGACAGGAACTATCCTGGTTCAGTGCAGGAACCAAGATGTTGGCTCAGGAGTAGTTTGTCAGGGTCTTGAACAAGTGCAGGACACAGCCTAGTTCAGTGCAGGGATGGCGGTGGAGGCTCAAGAGTGTTTGTTGGGGGGGTTGAACAAGGGCTTGACCCAGCCTATTTTAGTGCAGGTACTGAGATGTGGGCTTAGGAGTTTTTGTCAGGGATTTCGACAAGGTCTGGACCCAGCCTGGTTCAGTGCAGTTCGTGAGATGAGGGCTTAGTAGTGTTTCTGGGGGTTTGAACAAGGGAAGGACTCACCTTAGTTCAGGGGCAAGGAGCGAGTCGTCAGCTCAGGATTGTTTGTCAGGGCTTGAACAGAGGCAGAAACCATCCTGATTCAGTGCAGGGATGGAGATGTTGACTCAGGAGTTTTTGTCAGGGAGTTGAACATGGGCAGGACCCAGCCTAGTTCAGTGCATGGACTGCGATGCATGCTCAGGAGTGTTTGTCGTGGGTTTGAACAAGGGCAGGACCCAGCCTAGTTCAGTGCTGAGACCGAGATGTGGCCTCAGGAGTATGTGTAGGGGGATCGAACAATGGCAGAACCTAGACTCGTTCAGTCGGAGAAGTCAATGGCACCCCACTTCAGTACTCTTTCCTGGAAAATCCCATAGATGGAGGAGCCTGGTGGGCTACAGTCCACAGGGTCACTAAGAGTTGGACATGACTGACCGACTTCACTTTCACTCTCATTCTTTGGAAAAGGAAATGTCAACCCACTCTAGTGTTCTTGTCTTGAGAATCTCAGGGATGGGGGAGCCTGGTGGGCTGCCATATATGGGGTCGCACAGAGTCGGACACAACTGAAGAGACTTAGCAGTGGTAGCAGCAGACTCGTTCAGTGCAGTGACCGAGATGTTGGCTCAGGAGTGTTTGTCAGGGTCTTGAACAAGTGTAGGACCCAGCCTAGTTCATTGTAGTGAGTGATATGTGGGCTCAGGAGTATTTGTCGTGGCTTGAACATGGGCAAGAACCCATCTGCTTCAGTGCAGGGACTGACATGTGGGTTCCAGAGTATTTGTCAGGGTCTTGAACAAGGGTAGGGCCCAGGCGGCTTCAGTGCAGGGAGTGATATGTGGGATCAGGGGTGTTTCCTGGGGGGCAGAGAGTTGAACAAGGGGAGGACACACCTTAGTTCAGGGGCAGGGAGCTAGGTGTCGGCTCAGGATTGTTTGCCAGGGGGCTTGAACATGGACAGTGCATGGACAGAGATGTTGGCTCTGGAATGTTTGTCGGGAGTTTGAACAGGGGCAGGACCCAGCCTAGTTCAGTGCAGGGACTGAGATGCAGGCTCAGGAGTGTTTGTCAGGGTCTTCAACAAAGGCAGGACCCAGACTGCTTTTGTGCAGGGACCGAGATGTGGGTTGAGG
The DNA here is from genome assembly GCF_002263795.3 of Bos taurus. Lineage (NCBI taxonomy): Eukaryota > Metazoa > Chordata > Mammalia > Artiodactyla > Bovidae > Bos > Bos taurus. Next base: position 57,891,511 of record NC_082638.1, on the reverse strand, counting down.
AGTATGTGTTGGGGGATCTAACAAGGGCATGATCTAGACTGGTTCAGTGCTGGGGATGTGATATGGACACAAGAGTGTTTGTTGGGGTCTTAAACAAGGGCAGGACCCAGCCTAGTTTAGTGCAGGGACTGAGATGTGCGCTCAGCAGTATGTGTTGGTGGATCTAACAAGGGCATGACCTAGACTGGTTCAGTGCACGAACTAAGACGTAGGTTCAGGAGTATTTATCGGGGTCTCAGAGCAGGGAGTGAGATGAGGGATCAGGAGTGTTTTCTGGGGGATTGAACAAGGGCAGGACAGACCTAATTTCAGGGGCAGGGAGCGAGTTGTGGGCTCACGGTTGTTTGCCGGAGGCTTGAACAATAGGCAGGACTCAGCCTGCTTCAGTGCGGGGACTGAAATGTGGGCTCAGGTGTATGTGTTGGGGGATCTACCAAGGGCAAGACATAGACTGGATCTTGTGCAGGGCATGAGATTCAAGTGTAGGAGCGAGCCTAGTTCAGTGCAGTGACCGAGAGGTTGGCTCAGGAGCATTTGTCGGGGCTTGAACATGGGAAGGACCAACCTGCTTCAGGGCAGGGCCCGAGATGTTGGTTCAGAGGTATGTGTCGGGGGACTAACTAAGGAAGAACCTAGACTGGTTCAGTGCAGTGACCGAGATGTGGACTCATGAGTATTTTCCAGGGGTTTGAGCAACTGCTGGACCCAGCCTAGTTCAGTGCAGTGACAGAGATGTGGGCTCAGGAGTGTTTCTCACGGTTTGAACATGGGAAGGATACAGCCTGCTATTGTGCAGGGACCAAGGCTTGGGCTCAGGACTGCACTGGAAAAAGGTGATTCCATTACTAATGAGTGTAATGCCTATGTATAACAATTAGGTGTAACTAGTCCATTGTGCCATTTAGGAGCACCTCAAGATGCAAGGCAAATGCAAGGAAGTAGGAAAGGGGGAATTAACAGTACCACAATTATAATGGGGGACTTTAATACCCCACTCACACCTATGGATACATCAACTGAAAAGAAAATTAGCAAAGAATCATGAGCTATAAATGTACTTGTGTGTGTTATCTGCCTTTACACTTACTGTAGTGCCTCTAGTATGGCAGGAGGAGATACTGTATAGTTGGCCATATTTAGTAGTGTCAGGAAGTTACCTAGAACAATTGGTAGAGTTGGGAAATTGATAGAAAAGTCCTAATACAAAGATGTACCTTCTAACTAGTGCTATCTTCCTTTTTCTTAAGTGGAGAAGTACTCACCAAGAAAGTGAAATCCCAGATATCAGGTTATATGATCTCATAATTGGAATTTTCCTAAGATAGCAGTCTACATGCATATAAGTGAGTCCTGGCTCGAGCCCCGTTAATTATGCTAAATGTTAGAACATGTCTGATAGAACACATCTCTGACAAGTCTCACACACCCTCCCTAAATTAATATCTCTTGAATTTCTAAGCTATGACTCTCTACTTGGTATAGTATCATAGGCTGAGGCTTTAAGGTTGTAAAAGCTCATAAAGGACAGAGACCACATTAATTTATTACATTTGGAAATATCTCCTCAAGGCCTGCAGCCAGGTCTGGAGCAGCTGCCATCACCGTAAATGTCCAGAAGCTAGATCTGAAATCTGCCCTTCATTCTCCTCTCCAACTTCCTCCATCTTATCACCAACCTGTGGTGTTGTCTGTCCCTTGCCCTGGAAAGATACTTTGTTCTTACAGTCTTCATCATCTTCCGTGGGTGCCTACCCATTGCCTATATTTCATACTGTCTGCTGATTGAATGAACACAATTTATGAATGGAAAGCAGAGGCTGAAGACAGGCCTGCACAGAAGCTTCTGAAGTTACCTAGTGGGAATCTGCATTGACATGTGGCTATGTTGAGTGTTATTAGTGACTTGAATCCTGTTCACTTGGGCATCTGGGAAATGCACATTTTCAGTCTGAAACTGGCACAAAAGGCTTTTTTTTTATTATTTCATTTTTGTGTACACCTTCTCTATAGTGTCCTATACCTGGTACTGTTACCTCCAAATATTCCCAGTTGAATGTGTCTTGGGCCTGATATGCACATATTCTGTCTTTTAGGCTTGGCTAAGATGGGAGGTTCAGAGGTCTTGTTGACACAATTTCTCAAATCGGTAGAGGACTTACAATCTACAATCTTTATCCATTACCAGGACATGTCCTTTGAAGGGCTGCAGGTGTTAACAATGAACTTGCCTGGACCCGTGCTTTTGTGGCCCTAATGGCCCTTCATAGAACTGAGGACCATTTGATTATCCTTAGGCACTTCAGTTTGGACTGGATTTTATCCTTTTGTTTGTTTTTTAAGCAGATGTATACTTTGCAAGCTAGAATTGGTCTTGTGGGGTTCTCACAAATTCAGAGGACTGGCAGTAAGACTGGTGGCCATAGATGAGAATTTTTGCCATGGAAAAGGTGACCTCATCACACCTGCAAACCCTCTGTGGGAAAGGCCCAGGTGGCTCCAACCATTTACAGGAGACCTTGTGATCCTGTAAGCTCCCCAATGGCTAGTGCAGCCTATTGTCTTGGTTAGGGAAGGTTAACGAAGGCATGATTACCATAATGTGCTTGCTTTGTGTCATCACTAAAGTAATAGGCAGAAATTGTTTTAGATAACATCCATTTGCAATGACCATTCCTCAGGATTGGTGAGGTCCCATCGTCAGGATTCAATTGATGGGTAAGAGAGTTCTTTACCATTTTCATTTTGCTGAGAACCTAAGTAAGTACGGTGAGTATCATTAAGTACTTAGTCCAGTCCGACTTCTGACCCCATGGATTGCAGCATGCCAGGCTTCCCTGTCAATCACCAACTCATAGAGCCTGCTCAAACCCATAACCACTGATTCCGTGATGCCACCAAGCATTTCATCTTCTGTCGTCACCCTCTCCTCCACACTTCAATCTTTCTCAGCATCAGGTTCTTTCCCAATGAGTCAGCCTTTCATTTCAGGTGGCTAAAATATCCAGGATCCAGTTTCAGCATCAGCCCTTCCAATCAATATTCTGAACTGATTTCCTTTAGAATTGACTCCTTTCATTTCCTTGCAGTCCAAGGGACTCTCAAGTGTTTTCTCTAACACCACATATCAATAGCATCGATTCCTTGGAGGTCAAGATTCTTTAGGTCCAATTCTCATCTCTGTACATAGCTTTGATGAGACTGACCTTTGTCTGCTTTATAATGTGCCGTCTAGCCTGGTTGTAACTTTTCTTCTAAGCAGAAAGCATATTTTAATTTCCTGAACAGAGTCACCATCTTCAGTGATTTTGGAACCTGTTCCCCCCAAATAAAGTTTCTCAGTGTTTCCGTTGGTTCCCCATCTTTATGCCATGAAGTGATGGGACTAGATGCCATGAATCTCATTTTGAATGTTGAGTTTTAAGTCACCTGAATCACTCTCCTCTTTTACTTTCCTCAAGATACTCTGTAGTTCTTTCCGTGTTCTGCTACATGAATCATGCCATCTGCATATCTGATATTATTAATATTTCTCCCAGAAAACTTGATCCCAAACCCTGTTTCATTCAGTCTGGCATTTTGTGTGATGAACTCTTCATGTAAGTTCAATAAAGAGGTTGACAGTACAGCCTTGAAATATTCCTTTCCCAACTCAGAATCTGTCTGTTGTTCCATTTCCTTTTCTGACTGTTACTTCTTGAACTGCATACAGATTTATCAGGAGGCATATAACATACTCTAGTAGTCCCATGTTTAGAAGAATTTAAAATGTTTTGTTGTGATCTACACAAACAAGACTTTGGCATAGCCAAAAAGGAGTAGATGTTTTTCTGGTGTTCTCTTGCTTTTTTGATAACCCAACGTGTGTTGGTAATTTGATCTCAGGTTCTTCTGACCTTTCTAAATCGAGCTTGAACATCTGGAAACTCATGGTTCACATTCTATTGAAGCCTGGCTTTGGGAATTTTGAGCAATACTTTGCGAATGTGTGAGATGAGTGCAGTTAAGCAGTAGTTTGCTTAACTATTGTGGTTTGCCTTTTATTGTGGTTGGAATGAAAACTGAACTTTTCCAGTCATCTGGTCACAGCTGTGTCTTCCAAATCTGCTGGCATATGGAGGGCCGCACACTCACAACATCATCTTTTAGAATGTGAAAGAGCTCAACTGAATTCCATCACCTCCATGAGCTTTGTTTATAGTTATGCTTCTAAAGTCTGACTTGACTTTGCATTCCAGGACGTCTGGCTCTAGGTGAGTGATCACACGATTGTGCTTAACTGGGTCATGAAGATCTTTTGTGCATAGTTCATCTGTGTATTCTTCCCTCCTCTTCTTAATAGCTTCTGCTTCTGTTATCTCCATACCATTTCTGTCCTTTATTGTGCCCCTCTTTGCATGAAATGTGCCCTTGGTATCTCTGATTTTCTTGAAGAGATCTGTAGGCTTTCCCATTCTATTTATTTCCTCTATTAACTGGTTTTGATAACTGAGGAAGGTTTTATCTCTCCTTGCTATTCTTTGGGACTCTGCACTCAAATGGGTATTGTTTTCATTTTCCCGTTTTTGTTTTGCGTCTTTGGTCTTTTCAGATCTTTGCAAGGCCTCATCACTTTGTCATTTTGCATTTCTTTTATATGGGAATGGTCTTTATCCCTGATTACTGTACAATGTCACGCCTCCACCCATAGGTCTTCAGGCACTCTGTCTATCAGATAGAATCCCCTGAATCTATTTATCACTTCCACTGTATAATCATAAGTGTTTTGGTTTTGCATGTGTAAAATATGCTAATCCCCTATTTCATGCAGAGAAATCTTCACCCAGACTTTTTTCAAAGAAATACAGAGAACCCTTTCTGTTATTCAGGAAATATATGAAATATAGCTGTACCTATTTGATGTTTTAGCTCAAATATCAATTTCTGATTCATTGAAAATTCTCTATTTCATGTATACAGTTCAGTTCAGTTTAGTTCAGTCACTCAGTCGTGTCTGACTCTTTGCAACCCCATGAATTGCAGTATGCCAGGCCTCCCTGTCCATCACCATCTCCCGGAGTTTATTCTAACTCACTTCCATCGAGTCAGTGATGCTGTCCAACCATCTCATCCTCTGTCATCCCCTTTTCCTTCTGTCCCCAATCTCTCCCATCATCAGAGTCTTTTCCAATGAGTCAACTCTTCCTATGAGGTCGCCAAAGTACTGGAGTTTCAGCTGTAGCATCAGTCCTTCCAAAGAAATCCCAGGGCTGATCTCCTTCCAAATGCACTGGTTGGATCTCCTTGCAGTCCAAGGGACTCTCAGGAGTCTTCTCCAACACCACAGATCAAAAGCGTCAGTTCTTCAGCGCTCAACAATCTTCACAGTCCAACTGTCACATCCATATATGACCACTGGAAAAACCATAGCCTTGACTAGATGAACCTTTCTTGACAAAGTAATATCTCTGCTTTTGCATATGCTATCTAGCTTGGTCATAACTTTTCTTCCAATGAGTAAGTATCTTTTAATTTCATGGCTGCTCATTATCTGCAGTGATTTTGGAGCCCCCAAAAATAAAGACTGACATTGTTTCCAATGTTTCACCATCTATTTCTCATGAAGTGATGGGACCAGATGCCATGATCTTTGTTTTGTTAATGTTGAGCTTTAAGCCAACTTTTTCACCCTCCTCTTTCACTTTCTTCTAGAGGCTTTTTTGTTCGTCTTCTCTTTCTGCCATAAGGGTGGTGTCATCTGCATATCTGAGGTTACTGATATTTCTCCCAGCAATCTTGATTACAGCTTGCACTTCTTCCAGCCAAATGTTTCTCATGATGTACCCTGCATATAATTTAAATAAGCAGGGTGACAATATATAGGCTTGCGGTCCTCCTTTTCCTAATTGGAACCAGTCTGTTGTTCCATGTTCAGTTCTAACTGTTTCTTCCTGACCTGCATATAAGTTTCATGTGTACAAATCTAGAAAAAATTTCATAAGTGAATAATCAAGATTTCATATTTCATATGAGAACATTTCTCCCCAAATTGTTATATGTGAAATACACAAAATTCCAAGTCTCATATCAGAAGACCTTCATTCAAGTTTTCTTGATGGAAATATAGAGAATTTCACAGCTCAAGCATAAAAATCTGTGGGAAAATTCTGCATTTCTTGTAGGAGAATGAATGCACTTTTTTCAAATGTTAAATAGACAGTATTCAATATTTCATGAAGGAAAGACAGCACAAAGATTTTCAAATGAGAAATATGAAAAAATTCCATATTTCATGTGAGAAAAACCTGTGACTATATTTTGATATGTGAAATAGCCATTTTTGTATTTCCTGTCAAAGAATCTGCAGCCCGATTTTCATATCTCTAACATGAAAAATTCCACATTTTACACAGAAAATATTGTATCTATACTTTCATGTGAGAATTCCACATTTCTAGTTGGAAAAATTGTCCCCAGATTTGTATATGTGACTAATAGAGAAATTCATATTTCACATTCTGAAATATGCATCTAGATTTTCATATGTGAAACTGAGAATTTCATATTTTATGAAGGACTATGTCATTTCAGATGTCTGTACTTGAAACAGGTAATACCTTCATCAAGAGGTGCCTTAATTCCTATTATTCTTCTGTCATTTGGGTGTTGTCATCTGGATAACTAAGTTATCATATCGCCCACATAAATTTTGTGTCTAGCTTGAGATTCATCTGGGATTTTATTTTTTCATGATGTCCTCTGCACAGAAGTCAAATAACCAGGGCAACACTAGATAGCTTTGACTTATTCCTTTCCCGATTTTGAATCACTTAATTGTCCCGTGTCCAGGTCTAACTGTTGTAAATTTAATAGCGTACACATTTCCCAGGAGACAGGTAAGGGATTATAGTATTCTTTTCTCTAAGAATTTTCCAAAATTACTTTTCTTTTTTAATGGTTTGTGTGTGATTCACAGTGTCCAAGTCATTAGCAGAAACAATTAAGCAGATATAGATGATTATATAGTCCATACATCAATTCATGTGTACCTGTTATGACTGAATCCCTAACTACACATTTCTGTGTTTTTTTGTTTGTTTATTTTTTGGTCATTGTTGCTATTGTCATTTTCTCTCTTTATCAAGTAGTCAAGTACCAAGTAGTCAAGTCAGTATGAACTTGCCAACTTATTCTACAGGAATTAAATTATGCCCATGGCAGACTCTGACCCTTGAGACTCACTGAATGGAATTAAGCTTTGAGATTCAAAATCAGACATCGGTACTCTGGGAAAATGTCAGGAACATTCAAAATATAGCTAGATATATTCAAGTGCTGACTTTTTGAGCCCAGTTATGCTATTATATTTTATGTGGAAAGTTCTGCATTTCTTCATGCTGATGACAATTCATCATTAAGAGAAATTTTCTAGGGGGAAAACAACAACAACAACAAATGTGCTTGATTGCATGTTGGAAGTCAAAGTAATGCCAGTGACATGTGTACGTAAGCAACGTCCCATCAAACAGAGTAATTCATGTCCACTAATGTTTCATGTTTTGCTGTCAAGGAAAAAGAATAATAGAGCTTTCCAGGAAACACTGAGAAGTTCAAAGAAGGCAGAAATGTAGAAGGATATGAAATACACCTCTCTCAATGTATAGATCAGGAATATTAATTCTACATGGTCAACAGTTTTCCCAGAGCATCAGATAAATACTAGCAGAAGACCCTAGTCCCCAGAGTGTCCCATGTGGGTTTCAGACATACTTGGGTGGGAAGGAATTAGGATGGGAGAAGGAGTATAAGAGGAAGCAAAACAAAACCTGAGCCTTGTGGTGGGAGATGGAGAAGCAGGGAAGAGATTTCCAGAATGAGGCAAGCCCCTTCAGTAAAGGGTAAATTGCTTTGGACTGAAAGGAAGCAAGGTAAGACAGCTGATGAAATATTATTTATATAGAGCAAAAGTTACACAGATAATGTGTGTCGTGGCTCTATATGGCCCAAACTGCAATGCAGCTCAACCAGTGTGCATGGGGTCTGGAAGCTGGACACGGGATTTAGAGAGCCATCCTGGGAGAGGACTGTTGTTGGTTATGTGGAGATGGCCTGACGGAGCACGTATGAGTAGTTGTGTAGCAGAAAATGCCTTTTGAGAAATCACAAACTGCCAAAGAGGCAGAACCTTACTGCTGTGTCACACTCAGGAGGTAGAGATACCTTTGTAGCCACTCCTCTTCCTGCCTGTTAACACCTACTACAAGGCAATAGAGAAAGACCAGTCAGAAGTACTACTCATGCTTCTGCAAAAACACGCTAGATAAGGATCCCATTAAGGCCAAATCTCTTCTGCCCATGGCTGCTGGCTCCTATTCATAATTGGCACCACCAGGGTTCCAGCACTCCAAGCAGCTGTACCACAACCTGTGCTCACCCAGGCAGACCCCGGTGTGCCACGAGTTTCTCAGGGCAGACTCCTTTGGTGACCACATGTGAGGAAGGACAAAAATTACACCAGAGACCCAGGGATAGAGCCATTAAGCAAGAGGATTGGAAAACTTCCAACCAGTTGTGCACGCTGCAAATTAAATATACATGATTAATGACACAGACCCTGTATCTATGGAATACATCAAAAGATGAGAAGAGGCCAAAGGAAAGAAAATGCCCAGGATCAGGAGTATACTAACACATGTATATGGAATTTAGAAAGATGGTAACGATGACCCTATATGTGAGACAGCAATATAGACATAAATGTACAGAACGGTATTTTGCACTCTGTAACCTAGATAACATATTCAAAAGCAGAGACACTATTTTTCCAACAAAGGTTCGTCTAGTCAAGGCTATGGCTTTTCCTGTGGTCATGTATGGATGTGATAGTTGGACTGTGAAGAAGGCTGAGCGCCAAAGAATTGATGCTTTTGAACTCTGGTGTTGGGGAAGACTCTTCAGAGTGCCTTGGACTGCAAGGAGATCCAACTAGTCCATTCTGAAGAAGATCAGCCCTGGGATTTCTTTGGAAGGAATGATGCTAAAGCTGAAATTCCAGTTCTTTGGCCACCTCATGTGAAGAATTGACTCATTGGAAAAGGCTTTGATGCTGGCAGGGATTGGGGGCAAGAGGAGAAGGGGACGACAGAGGATGTGATGACTGGATGGCATCACTGACTAGATGGACATGAGTCTGGGTGAACTCCGGGAGTTGGTGATGGACAGGGAGGCCTGGCGTGCTGCAATTCATGGGGTCACAAAGAGTCGAATACGACTGAGCAGCTGATTTGATCTGATCTGATCTGAAGAGAAGGCGAGGGTGGGATGATTTTAGAGGTTAGCATTGAAAAATGTATATTATGATATGAGAAACAGATCTCCATTTGGATTTGATACATGAGAGAAGGTCCTCAGGGCTGGTGCACTGGGATGATCCTGAGGGATGGGATGGGGAGGGATGTGGAAGGAATGTTCATATCAGGAACACATGTAAACACATGGCTGATTCATGCCAATGTATGGAAAACCAACTACAATATTTTATTTTATTTTATTTTTGCTAACATGTTCTGGCTATTATAAACAGTGCTGCGATGAATATTGGGGTACACGTGTCTCTTTCCCTTCTGGTTTCCTCAGTGTGTATGCCCAGCAGTGGGATTACTGGATCATAAGGCAGTTCTATTTCTAGTTTTTTAAGGAATCTCCACACTGTTCTCCCTAGTGGCTGTACTAGTTTGCATTCCCACCAACAGTGTAAGAGGGTTCCCTTTTCTCCACACCCTCTCCAGCATTTATTATTTGTAGACTTTTGGATTGCAGCCATTCTGACTGGTGTGAAATGGTACCTCATAGTGGTTTTGATTTGCATTTCTCTGATAATGAGTGATGTTGAGCATCTTTTCATGTGTATGTTAGCCATCTGTATGTCTTCCTTGGAGAAATGTCTATTTAGATCTTTGGCCCATTTTTTGATTGGGTCATTTATTTTTCTGGAGTTGAGCTGTAGGAGTTGCTTGTATATTTTTGAGATTAGTTGTTTGTCAGTTGCTTCATTTGTTATTATTTTCTCCCATTCTGAAGGCTGTCTTTTCACCTTGCTAATAGTTTCCTTTGATGTGCAGAAGCTTTTAAGTTTAATTAGGTCCCATTTGTTTATTTTTGCTTTGATTTCCAATATTCTGGGAGGTGGGTCATAGAGGATCCTGCTGTGATGTATGGAAGAGAGTGTTTTGCCTATGTTCTCCTCTAGGAGTTTTATAGTTTCTGGTCTTACGTTGAGATCTTTAATCCATTTTGAGTTTATTTTTGTATATGGCGTTACAAAGTGTTCTAGTTTCATTCTTTTACAAGTGGTTGACCAGATTTCCCAGCACCACTTGTTAAAGAGATTGTCTTTAATCCATTGTATATTATTGCCTCCTTTGTCAAAGATAAGGTGTCCATATGTGCGTGGATTTATCTCTGGGCTTTCTATTTTGTTCCATTGATCTATATTTCTGTCCTTGTGCCAGTACCATACTGTTTTGATAATTGTGGCTTTGTAGTAGAGCCTGAAGTCAGGTAGGTTGATTCCTCCAGTTCCATTTTTCTTTCTCAAGATCGCTTTGGCTATTCGAGGTTTTTTGTATTTCCATACAAATTGTGAAATTATTTGTTCTAGCTCTGTGAAGAATACTGTTGGCAGCTTGATAGGGATTGCATTGAATCTATAAATTGCTTTGGGTAGTATACTCATTTTCACTATATTGATTCTTCCAATCCATGAACATGGTATATTTCTCCATCTATTAGTGTCCTCTTTGATTTCTTTCACCAGTGTTTTATAGTTTTCTATATATAGGTCTTTAGTTTCTTTAGGGAGATATATTCCTAAGTATTTTATTCTTTTCGTTGCAATGGTGAATGGAATTGTTTCCTTAATTGCTCTTTCTGTTTTCTCATTATTAGTGTATAGGAATGCAAGGGATTTCTGTGTGTTGATTTTATATCCTGCAACTTTACTATAATCATTGATTAGTTCTAGTAATTTTCTGGTGGAGTCTTTAGGGTTTTCTATGTAGAGGATCATGTCATCTGCAAATAGTGAGAGTTTTACTTCTTCTTTTCCAATTTGGATTCCTTTTATTTCTTTTTCTGCTCTGATTGCTGTGGCCAAAACTTCCAAAACTATGTTGAATAGTAATGGTGAAAGTGGGCACCCTTGTCTTGTTCCTGACTTTAGAGGAAATGCTTTCAATTTTTCACCATTGAGGATAATGTTTGCTGTGGGTTTGTCATATATAGCTTTTATTATGTTGAGGTATGTTCCTTCTATTCCTGCTTTCTGGAGAGTTTTTATCATAAATGGGTGTTGAATTTTGTCAAAGGCTTTCTCTGCATCTATTGAGATAATCATATGGTTTTTATTTTTCAATTTGTTAATGTGGTGTATTACATTGATTGATTTGCGGATATTGAAGAATCCTTGCATCCCTGGGATAAAGCCCACTTAGTCATGGTGTATGATCTTTTTAATGTGTTGTTGGATTCTGATTGCTAGAATTTTGTTTAGGATTTTTGCATCTATGTTCATCAGTGATATTGGCCTGTAGTTTTCTTTTTTTGTGGGATCTTTGTCAGGTTTTGGTATTAGGGTGATGGTGGCCTCATAGAATGAGTTTGGAAGTTTACCTTCCTCTGCAATTTTCTGGAAGAGTTTGAGCAGGATAGGTGTTAGCTCTTCTCTAAATTTTTGGTAGAATTCAGCTGTGAAGCCGTCTGGACCTGGGCTTTTGTTTGATGGAAGATTTTTTATTACAGTTTCAATTTCCGTGCTTGTGATGGGTTTTTTAAGGTTTTCTATTTCTTCCTGGTCGAGTTGTGGAAAGTTGTACTTTTCTAAGAATTTGTCCATTTCTTCCTCGTTGTCCATTTTATTGGCATATAATTGTTGATAATAGTCTCTTATGATCCTTTGTATTTCTGTGTTGTCTGTTGTGATCTCTCCATTTTCGTTTCTAATTTTATTGATTTGATTTTTCTCCCCTTGTTTCTTGATGAGTCTGGCTAATGGTTTGTCAATTTTATTTATCCTTTCAAAGAACCAGCTTTTGGCTTTGTTGATTTTTGCTATGGTCTCTTTTCTTTCTTTTGCATTTATTTCTGCTCTAATTTTTAAGATTTCTTTCCTTCTACGAACCCTGGGGTTCTTCATTTCTTCCTTTTCTAGTTGCTTTAGGTGTAGAGTTAGGTTATTTATTTGACTTTTTTCTTGTTTCTTGAGGTGTGCCTGTATTGCTATGAACTTTCCCCTTAGGACTGCTTTTACTGTGTCCCACAGGTTTTGGGTTGTTGTGTTTTCATTTTCAATCGTTTCTATGCAAATTTTGATTTCTTTTTTGATTTCTTCTGTGATTTGTTGGTTATTCAGCAGCGTGTTGTTCAGCCTCCATATGTTGGAATTTTTAATAGTTTTTCTCCTGTAATTGAGATCTAATCTTACTGCATTGTGGTCAGAAAAGATGCTTGGAATGATTTCTATTTTTTTGAATTTACCAAGGCTAGCTTTATGGCCCAGGATGTGATCTATCCTGGAGAAGGTTCCATGTGCGCTTGAGAAAAAGGTGAAATTCATTGTTTTGGGATGAAATGTCCTATAGGTATCAATTAGGTCTAACTGGTCTATTGCGTCGTTTAAAGTTTGTGTTTCCTTGTTAATTTTCTGTTTAGTTGATCTATCCATAGGTGTGAGTGGGGTATTAAAGTCTCCCACTATTATTGTGTTATTGTTAATTTCTCCTTTCATGCTTGTTAGCATTTGTCTTACATACTGCGGTGCCCCAGTGTTGGGTGCATATATATTTATAATTGTTATATCTTCTTCTTGGATTGATCCTTTGATCATTATGTAGTGGCCTTCTTTGTCTCTTTTCACAACCTTTGTTTTAAAGTCTTTTTTATCTGATATGAGTATTGCTACTCCTGCTTTTTTTGGTCCCTATTTGCATGGAAAATCTTTTTCCAGCCCTTCACTTTCAGTCTGTATGTGTCCCCTGTTTTGAGGTGGGTCTCTTGTAGACAACATATGTAGGGGTCTTGTTTTTGTATCCATTCAGCCAGTCTTTGTCTTTTGGTTGGGGCATTCAACCCATTTACGTTTAAGGTAATTACTGATAAGTATGGTCCCGTTGCCATTTACTTTATTGTTTTGGGTTCGAATTTATACACCATTTTTGTGCTTCCTGTCTAAAGAATATCCTTTAGTATTTGTTGTAGAGATGGTTTGGTGGTGCAGAATTCTCTCAGCTTTTGCTTGTCTGAGAAGCTTTTGATTTCTCCTTCATACTTGAATGAAATCCTTGCTGGGTACAATAATTTGGGCTGTAGGTTATTTTCTTTCATCATTTTAAGTATGTCTTGCCATTCCCTTCTGGCTTGAAGAGTTTCTATTGAAAGATCAGCTGTTATCCTTATGGGAATTCCCTTGTGTGTTATTTGTTGTTTTTCCCTTGCTGCTTTTAATATTTGTTCTTTGTGTTTGATCTTTGTTAATTTGATTAATATGTGTCTTGGGGTGTTTCGCCTTGGGTTTATCCTGTTTGCGACTCTCTGGGCTTCTTGGACTTGGGTGATTATTTCCTTCCCCATTTTAGGGAAGTTTTCAACTATTATCTCCTCAAGTATTTTCTCATGGTCTTTCTTTTTGTCTTCTTCTTCTGGAACCCCTATGATTTGAATGTTGTAGCGTTTAATATTGTCCTGGAGGTCTCTGAGATTGTCCTCATTTCTTTTAATTCGTTTTTCTTTTATTCTCTCTGATTCATTTATTTCTACCATTCTATCTTCTAATTCACTAATCCTATCTTCTGCTTCTGTTATTCTACTATTTGTTGCCTCCAGAGTGTTTTTAATTTCAATTATTGCATTATTCATTATATATTGACTCTTTTTTATTTCTTCTAGGTCCTTGTTAAACCTTTCTTGCATCTTCTCAATCCTTGTCTCCACGCTATTTATCTGTGATTCCATTTTAATTTCAAGATTTTGGATCAATTTCACTATCATTATTCGGAATTCTTTATCAGGTAGATTCCCTATCTCTTCCTCTTTTGTTTGGTTTGGTGGGCATTTATCCTGTTCCTTTATCTGCTGGCTATTCCTCTGTCTCTTCATCTTGTTTAAATTGCAGAGTTTGGGGTGTCCTTTCTGTATTCTGGCAGTTTGTGGAGTTCTCTTTATTGTGGCTTTTCCTCGCTGTGTGTGGGTTTGTACAGGTGGCTTGTCAAGGTTTCCTGGTTAGGGAAGCTTGTGTCGGTGTTCTGATGGGTGGAGCTGTATTTCTTCTCTTTGTTCAGTCGCGCTGTGGGGAGGGAGGGAGGGAAGCTGCAAACAAATAACACTGGCGTGCGCTCGCAGTGCCTCAGCCACACTGGGTCTGCCCCCGCTCATGGCACGTGTAGCCTCCCTGCCCACACTGCTCGGGCTCTAGGTTGTTCCGCTGGGAACAATCCGAGGCTAGCCCTGGGCTGCATGTACCTCCCACGTCCAAGCCGCTCAGGTTCAGGCACTCGGGTAGTCCTCAGAGGCGCAGACTCAGTTGGGCCTGAGTTTTGTGCTCTTCCCAGGTCCGAGCAGCTCAAGTGATGAGGTGTTTGGCGAGCACCAATGCTACGACTTATCGCCTCCCAGCCACTCGGTTATCTGGGTACAAAACCGGCGCACCTTCTCAGGCAGATGTTAACCGTCCAGACCCCCAAGAAGTTTTAGTTAGCAAAGAAGCCGGCTTACAGTTTTATAGATAATGTCTCTCTGGGGCTGCGATTGCCCCCTTCCGGCTCTGGCTGCCTGTCACTGGAGGGGGAAGGTCTGCAGCCAGCTATCTCTGTTCAGTTCTTTGTTCCCTGCGCGGGCCTGGCGGTGTCTTAGGTTGGGACTGGCTTTTCGCGTGGTAGATATCCCACAGTCTGGTTTGCTAGCCCAAATTATTTCGCTCAGATAGTGCTCAGGGTATTCAGGCCAGATTCTTACTCTAAGCGATGCAGCCCGCGCTGCGCCTCCCTGCCCAGCCCCCGCTTGCTAATGGTGCGTGCAGGCGTCTGCGCTGCTTCTCCGCTGGGGGAGTTACTGTAGGACTCGCAATCTTCGAGTTTTAATTGTTTATTTATTTTTTCTCCCCGTTATGTTGCCCTCTGTGCTTCCAAAGCTCGGCACAGATTCGGCAGTGAGAAGGTTTCCTGGTGTTTGGAAACTTCTCTCTTTTTAAGACTCCCTTCCCGGCATGGAACTCCGTCCCTCCCTCTTTTGTCTCTTTTTTTGTCTTTTATATTTTTTCCTACCTCCTTTCGAAGAGTTGGATTACTTTTCTGGGTGCCTGATGTCCTCTGCCGGCATTCAGAAGTTGTTTTGTGGAATGTACTCGACGTTTAAATGCTCTTTTGATGAATTTGTGGGGGAGAAAGTGTTCTCCCCGTCCTACTCCTCCATCATCTTAGACTAGTCTCCAATATTTTAAAGTAATTAGGCCCCAATTAATATAAATGAAATTTAAATATATATATATATATATACTTTAAAAAAAGCCTGCTGGGTTTCTCCAGTGATCCTGTGGGTTTAGAATTTCCCTGCCAATGCAGGGGACGTGGGTTCGATCCTTGGTCTGAAGATATGGCACATGCTACCAAAGTAGATAACCCTTTTTGCCCCAACTACCTAATCTGGGCGTCCTAGGGCTTCTGTTTGCAATGGAAGGGAGTACCATGAGACACTAGCTAACTGCAATGAAGAGTAGTCCCCAACTACTGTAACTTGAGAAACTTTGTGCACAGCAATGAAGAAAGTGCAGCCATAAATAAATAAATAATTTCTAAAAAATATAAATAAATTCTAGATTTTTAAATTTCTTCCATATAATATGAATTTCCGGTATTTCATTGAATATCCAGATGTTGGATTGACTGCTTGAAATATGGAATTCCTCTCTTTCAAATATTAAAATCAAGGGCACTATTCCTAAATGAAATATAAATTCTCTATATTTCACATATAAGAATTTTGGTGTAGATTTTCTTATATGAGTCTCTAAATTTCACATAGGAAAACATAGGTGTCAATTCTATTTGAAAGTTGCTATTCTCTATAATTCACTTTTGAAATTCAGGATGATTATGCTTCCTACTGCACATGTGGAATTCCTTAATTTTGTATGAAAATTTGAATGTAGATTTTCATAGATAAACAATGCAAATTTCTGCATTTCAAATTTTTACCACTGAAGCTATCATGGAACTTTAATAGTTTAGGAAAACATCCAAGATTTTCTAAAATTACCACCCAAAAGAGATGCCCTTTTCATGATAGCTGACTGTGATGTAAAACAGGAAGTCAGGAGATACATGGGTAACAGGCAAGTTTGGACTTGGGTATAAAATGGTGCAGAACAAAGGCTAAATGCAGTTTTTCAAATACAAAGGTTAAACATAGAAAGACGACAGTGTTCCTGGTCTCCAAAATCATTGGGGACAGTGATTACAGCCACGAAAATAGGACACTCTAGCTCCACGGAAGAAAACCTATGATAAACCTAGATACAATGTGCTGAGAAGCAGAGACATCATTTTGTTGACAAAGGTCCGTTTAGGCAAAGCTGGTTTTTCCTTCCCCCCACCCCCAGGCAAAGCTAGTTTTTCCTCCCCCCGCCCCCTCAGGGGATATGTATGGATGTCCATCTTGTGTGAGCCTACAAAGCATGGCTTAGTTCCACTGAGTTAGACAAGCCGGGGTTCATGTGATAGATTGGTTAAGTTTCTGCGATGGTGGTTTCAGTGTTTCTGCCCCCTAATGCCCTCTCTCAGCACCTACCATCTTACTGGGATTTCTCTTACCTTGGATGTGCAGTATCTCTTCACTCCTGCTACTGCAAAGTACAGCCGCTGCTCCTTACTTTGGACGTGGGATATCTCCTCCTGACTGCTGGCTGTTCCAGTGCCACAGAGCCACAGCTCGCTGCTCTAGTGAATTAGGAAAACTCAGTAATGGCCACAGGAATGGAATGTCAGTTTGCATTCCAATCCCAAAGAGAGGTAATGCCAAAGAATACTCAAACTACAACACAATTGCCTTCATCTCATGCACTAGTAAAGTAATACTCAAAATTCTCCAAGGTAGGCTTCAACAATATGTGAACTGTGAACTTCCAGATGTTCAAGCTGGTTTTGGAAAAGACAGAGGAACTAGAGATCACATTGCAAACATCTGCTGGATCTCTGAAAAAGCAAGAGAGTTTCAGAAAAACATCAATTTCTGCTTTATTGACTATGCCAAAGACTTTGACTCTATGGATCACAACAAACTGAAAAATTCTACAAGAAATGGGAGTATCAGACCACCTGGGCTGTCTCTTGATAAATCTGGATGCAGGTCAGTAAGAAACAGTTAGAACAAGGCATAGAAGAGCAGGCTGGTTCAAATAGGAAATGGAGTAGGTCAAGGCTGTATTGTCACCCTGCTTATTTAATTTATATGCATAATACATCATGAGAAACACTGGGTTGTATGAAGTACAAGCTGGAATCAAGCTTGCACCAAGAAATATCAATAAATATAAACATGCAGATGACACCGCCCTTATGACAGAAAAAACGGAAGATCTAAAAGTCTCTTGATGAAAGTGAAAAAGAGTGAAAAAATGACTTAAAATTCAACATTCAGAAAACTAAGATCATGGTATCTGGTCCCATCACTTCATGCCAAATAGATAGGGAAACAATGTTAGACCTTATTTATTTTATTGGTGGATGGTGGGTCCAAATCACTGCAGATGGTGACTGTATCCATGAAATTAAAAGATGCTTCCTCTTTGAAAGAAAATTTATGAGCAACCTACACTGTCTATTAAAAAGCAGAGACATTACTTTGCCAACAAATGTCTGTCTAGTCAAGGCTACTGTTTCTCCAGTAGTCATATATGAATGTGACAGTTGGACTATATAGAAAGCTGAGAAGAATAAATGATGCTTTTGAACTGTGATTTTGGAGAAGACTCTTGAGAAACCCTTGGACTGCAGGAGATCCAATCATTCCATCTTAAGGAGTTCAGTCCCTGGATGTTCACTTGAAAAACTGCTGTTGAAGCTGAAATTCCAATACTTTGCCCAACTGATAAGAAGAGCTGACTCATGGGAAAAGACCCTGATGCTGGGAAAGATTGAGGGAAGGAGGACAAGGGGATGACAGAGGATGAAATGGTTGGATGGCATAGCAGACTCAATGGGCATGAGTTTGTGTAGACTCTGGGAGTTGGTGATGGACAGGGAGACCTGGACTCCTGTGGTCCATGTGGTCACAAAGAGTTGGATATGATTGCGAGAATGAACTGAACTGATCTGAGCCGATGTATGGATGTGAGAGTTCGACTATAAAGAAGCCTGAGTATCAAAACTGAGGTTTGAACCCTGTCCTGAAGGCAACTACTGAGAGTCCCTTGAACAGCAGGAGTTCAACCCAGTCAATCCTAAAAGAAACTAACTGTAAATGTTCATTGGAAGGTCTGATGCTGAAGCTCAAGCTCCAATATTTTGGCTAAAGGACTCATGAGAAAAGACTGCCACTCTAACTTGTCATGAAACATTATTGGCTCTAATGTGGGAAAGACTGAGTGAAGGAGAAGAAGGCAACAGAAGTTGAGTTGCTTGGACGTCCATCCTGGAATCTCTTGAGTCAACAAAGGTGAGTCTGAGCAAAGTGTTGGAAACAGGGAAGGGTTGGGAAGGCTGCAGTGATGCTGTCCACGGTGTTACAGTGTTGGAACTGGCCAGTCAACTGAAAACCAGCAAAAACTCTGTCTCATATATGTCAATCAGGAGGAGATTTTTGTACCTGAAATATGGAATTTTCTATATCCCCTTAGGAAAATTAAATGCTTCTTTATGAATTACGGATATCTCTCCATTTCATTTATGAAAGTCTGGGTGGATATTTCACTTCTTAATCTATGAGAGATTCAATTATTCAGGAAGCAAATTTTAATACAACGATGTTTACATGTAATACAGAGTATTGTACATTTCAAATGTGAAAATGAGGGTATACACGTCCTTATGGGACATGCCATTAGAAAATCTGGGTGTCCATTTTCCTATATTAAAGATGAAATTCTCCGTATTTCCAGGACCAAAAACTGAGCACAGTTTTTGTTACATGAAATATGCAATTGTTTCTATTTCCCTTTTGAAAATATAGCTTTGAACTTTGCAGTATGATAGATGAAATCTGTGGAATTCATGCACTAAAAGGTGGGTCCTTGATAATTTAACATGAATTATGGAATGCACGTTATTTCATGTATAAAAATCAAGGCACATACTTTCTTGCATGAAATATGGTATTCTCAACTGAATGTTAAAGTTTAATACCAAACAAAATTCTGTAAAATAATTGTCCATCAGTTAAAAATATATACTAACAAAGTTGCTTAAAACATAGTATTCCTTATATTTTTTATTTCACCATCTAGATGTAGATGTTTCTAACTGAAATAGGAAATTCTCTATATCTCATGGTATGTAAATCTGCAAGCAGGGTCTCCAATATGCGGTAGTGAATTCTCTATATTTGACGTAAGAAAAACTGCTGAGGAATCTTGGACATGGCAAAGTCGGATTTTTGTTCCTTTCACATGTGAAAACCAGGCCACAGTTTGTCTTATAAGATATGAACTGTACATATTTCAGATATGAAAATTTGAATGAAGCAATTTTACATGAAATACACATTTAGTCAAAGCCTTTGTTTATCCAGAAGTCATGTATGGAGGTGAGAGATGAACTATAAAGTAAGGTGAGCAGGAAAATTAATGCTTTTGAACTGTGGTGTTGGAGAAGGCTCTTGAGAGTCTCTTGGATGGCTAGGAGAAATCCAACCAGTCCATCCTAAAGGTCATCAATCCTGAATATGCTTTGCAAGGACTGGGGCTAATGGTGAAACTCCAATACTTTGGTCACACGATGTGAAGAACTGACACATTGGAAAGGATCATGATGCTGGGAAAGGTTCAAGGCAGGAGGAGGAGGGACAACACAGGATGAGAAGATTGGATGGAATCACTGAATCAATGGATATGAGACTGAGTAAACTTAGTGAGTTGGTGACCAACAGGGATTCCTGGCAAGCTCCAGTTTACGTGGAGCTTGTTCAAATCAACAAAGATTTGAACATGATTGAGCCACAAAACTCAACCAAACATGGCCCTGTCCATCAGAACAAGAATCAGATTCCCCCTCAGTTAGTCTTTCCCATAAGGAAGTTTCCACAAGCCTCTTATTCTTATTCATCAGAGGGTAAAGAGAATGAAAATCATAATCACAGAAAACTATCCAAACTGATCACATGGTCCATAGCCTTGTCTAACTCAATGAAACTGTGAGTCGTGGGTGTAGGGCCACCCAAGATGGACGGGTCATGGTGAAGCGTTCTGACAAAACGAGGTCCTTGGAGAAGGAAATGGAAAACCTCTTGAGTATCCCTGCTTTGAGAAAGCCATTAGCAGGATGCTATGGCAAAATATACCATACAGAAAGAAGAACTCCCAAGGGTGGCAGGTGCCTGATATGCTACAGGAGATCAGTTGAGAAGAAACTACAGAAAGAAAATTCTTGTTCCATGAAGGCATGGAACCAGAGAAAAAACAGCACCCAGTTGTAGATATGACTGGTGATGGAATGAAGTCCGATGCTATAAGGAGTAATGCTGCCATATAACCCAGCAATCCCACTGCTGTGCATACACACTGAGGAAACCAGAATTGAAAGAGCCACGTGTACCCCAATGTTCATCACATCACTGTTTCTAATAGCCAGGACATGGAAGCAACCTAGATGACCATCAGCAGATGAATGGGTAAGAAAGCTGTGGTACAAATACACAATGGAGTATTACTCAGCCATTAAAAAGAATTCATTTGAATCAGTTCTAATGAGGTGGATGGAACTGGAGCCTATTATACAGAGTGACATAAGCCAGACAGAAAAACTCCAATACAATATACTAATGCATATATATGGAACTTAGAAAGATGGTAATGATAACCCTGTATGTGAGAGAGCAAAAGAGACACAAATGTGTAGAACAGTTTTTTGGGCCCTGTGGGAGAGGGAGGGGGCGGATGATTTGGGAGAATGGCATTGAAACATATATAATATCATATAAGAAAAGAACTGCCAGTCAAGGTTCAATGCAGGATGCAGGATACATGAAGCTTGGGGCTGGAGTACTGGGATGACCCAGAGGGACGGTATGGGGAGGGAGGTGGGACGGGGATTCAGGATGGGGAACATGTGTACACCCGTGGCGGATTCATGTTGATGTATGGCAAAACCAGTACAATATTGTCAAGTAATTAGCCTCTAATTAAAATAAATATATTTAAATTTAAAAAAAGAGTAATTTTGCATAGGAACCTGGAAGGTTATGTCCATGAATTACGGAGAATTGCAAGGGGTCAAACAGGGGGTGCCAAGAGTGAGCATCAACATTTTAGGAATCAGTGAATTAAAATGGACTGGAATGGGTGAATTTGACTCAAATGACCACTATGTCTACTACTGTGGGCATGAAGCTCTTAGAAAAAATGGAGTAGTGGCCATAGTCAACAAAGAGTCTGAAATGTAGTACTTGGAGGCAATCTCAAAAATGATAGAATGATCCCTGTTCATTTTCAAAACAAACAATATTACAGTCATCTAATTCTATGCCACTATAAGTAATAGTAATGTTGAAGGAAATGAAGTAATAGCTTTTTCTATGAAGACCTACAAGAACTTATAGAACATACATGCATAAAATATGTCCTTTTCATCACAGGGGAATGGAATTCAAAATAGGAAGTCAAGAGACACCAGGAGTAGCACGCAAATATGGCCCTGGAGGACAAAATGAAACCACTGAAAAGAAATAGAGTTTTGCCTAGGGAACACACGGCTCATACGAAGCACTCACTTCCAGGAACACCAGAGAAGACTCTACACAAGGACATTACCAGATGCTCATACTGAAATCAGATTGATTCTTTTATTTGTGGCCAAACATGGAGTAACTATATACACTCAGCAAAACAAGACTGGGATCTATTGTAGCTCAGATCATGACCTCCTTGTTGCCAATTTCAGGCTTAAATTGAAAAAAAGTGGGGAAACCACTAGAATTTTCAGGTAGAACCTAAATCATAACCCTTTTGATTACACAGTGAAAGTGACAAATAGATTCAAGAGATTAGATCTGATAGAAAGGGTTTCTGAGTAACTATGGACAGAGGTTTGTGAAAGTGTACAAAAGGCAGTGATCAAGACCATCCTCAAGGAAAAAAAAAAAAACTGCAAAAAGCCAAAATGGGTGTCTGAATATACCTTACAAGTTACTGAGAAAAGAAGAGAAGAGAAAGCAAAGGAGAAAGACAAAGATATATCCATGTGAATGCAGAATTACAAAGAAGAGGAAGGAGAGATAAGAAAGCTGACTTTAGTGAAGAATGCAAAGAAACAGAGGAAAATAATGTAATGGCAAAGACAAGATATGTTCAAGAAAATTAGAGATACCATGGGAACATTCCATGCAAAGATGGTCGAAATAAAGAACAGAAGTGGTACTGACTTAACAGAAGCAGAATGTATCAAGAAGAGGTGTAAATAATACACAGAAGAACTATACAAAAAGGATCTTCAATATCCAGATATCCACGATGATCGCTCACCTAGAGCCAGGCATCTTGGAATGTGAAATCAAGCCATCCTTATGAATCATCACTATGGAGAAAACTAGTGGAGCTGATGGAATTCCAGTAGACCTATTTCACAGACTAACCGATGATTCTATGAAAGTGCTACATTCAATATGCCAGGACATTTGAAAAACTCACCAGTTGAAACAGGACTGGAAAATATCTGTTTTCAGTCCAATCCTAAAGAAAGGCATTACCAAAGAATGTCCACTATCACACATTTTCCCCCATGTCAAATGGGAGAGAAGTAATGCTCAAAATTCTCCAATCTGGGCTTCAGCAGTTCCTGAACAATGAGCTTCCACATGTTCTAGCTGAATTTAGAAAAGTGTGAGGAACAAAAGATCAAATTGCCAACAACCATGGGGTCATCAAAAAAGTAAGATATATAAAAAAAGACTTGTTTCATTCTTTATACAGAAGCCTTTGACTGAGGGGATCAGAAAAAATTGTTAAATACATGCAAAGTGCTGGGAAAACCGACCACCTGACCTGCCTCCTGAGAAATCTGTATCCAGGTGAAGAAGCAACAGGCTATGGAGCAACAGGGTGCTTTCAAATAAGGAAAGGATTATACCAAGGCTGTATATTGTCACCCTGCTTATTTAATTTCAATGCAATGTGCAACATGAGAAATGCCAGGCTGTATGAAGCACAGGCTTTAAATAATACTGCTGGGAGAAATATCAATAAACTCAGAGAAGTAGACGACATCAGCCTTATGACAGAAAATGAAGAAGAACTAAAGAGCTTCTTGATGAAAATGAAAGAGAAGAGTGAAAAATCTGGCTTAAAATCTCAATATTCAAAGAACTAAGATCATGACTTCTGATACAATCACTGATTAGTAAAGGGATGGAGAAACAATGGAAAGAGCAAAAGACATTATTTTGGTGGGTCCAAAATTGCTTCAGATGTTGACTTCACCATGAAATTAAAACATCCTCCTTGGAAGAAAGCTATGACCAAACTAGACAGCATACTGAAAAGCAGAGACATTGCTTTGCCAACAAAGGCTCACATAGTCAAAGATATGGCTTTTCTAGCAGTCATGTATGGGTGTGAGATTTGGAGTCTAAAGATAGCTGAAGGTGGAAGAATCGATGCTTTTAATCTGTCCTTTTGGTGGAGATTCTTAAGGGTCTCTTGGCCTTAAGGTGGCTAAAGGAAATCGTTTCTGATTATTCATTGGAAGCACTGATTTTGAAGGTGAAACTCCAATAATTTGGCCACCTGATTCAAATAAATGACGCATTTGAAAAGACCCTGACGCTTGGAAAGATTGAAGGCAGGAGAAGAAGAGGATGACAGAAGATGAGGTGGTTGGATGGAATCACCTACTTGATGGACACGAGTTTGGGTATGCTCAAGGAATTGTTGATGGACAGGAAAGCATGGCGTGCTGCAGTCCGTGGGGTCGCAGAGTTGGACAAGATCCAGAAACTGAACTGAACTAAACACAAATGTAGAATCACCTATATTTTTACATGCCAATATAACGATGCTGGATTTACCACCTGATATATTGCATTTCTTTTTCACTTCATGAAAATATGGAAGCTGTTCTTCTTACATGAAAGGTGGAATTCTCTCCACCTCATGCATGAAAATCTGGGCGGTGGTTCTCTACCATTCAATGTGGACATATGTATATTTCACATATGAAAACCATGGCGCTGAAGATTTGAATCTTCGATCTGAAGATAAGAAGAACCCATATGAAATTTCAATTCTATTTCACAAATGAAAATCTGGACACCACTGTTTCTTCACAGAGAGTGTTTGCATTTCTCAAACATATATCAAAACAAAGAGTTTGTTTGATGAAATATGTAATGTTCTGTATCAGCTGTATCACAACTTAGGTGCAAATTTTCCATCTAGAATTTTGGACTTCTACGGGACAAAGTCAAGTGGAACTCAAAAGCCTCTTGATGAAAGTGAAAGAGGAGAGTGAAAATGTTGCCTTAAAGCTCAACATTCAGAAAACTAAAACCATAGCATCTGGCCCCATCAGTTCATGGGAAATAGATGGGGAAACAGTGGAAACAGTGTCAGACTTTATTTTGAGGGGCTCCAAAATCACTGTAGATGGTGATTTCAGCCATGAAATTAAAAGACGCTTACTCCTTGGAAGAAAAGTTATGACCAACCTAGATAGCATATTGAAAAGCAGAGACATTACTTTGTCAACAAAGTTCCATCTAGTCAAGGCTATGGTTTTTCCAGTAGTCATGTACGGATGTCAGAGTTGGACTGTGAAGAAAGCTGAGTCCTGAAGAATTGATGCCTTTGAACTGTGGTGTTGGAGAAGACTCTTGAGAGTGCCTTGGACTGCAAGGAGATCCAACCAGTCCATTCAAAAGGAGATCAGTCCTGTTTACTTTGGAAGGAACGATGCTAAAGCTGAAACTCCAGTGCTTTGCCCACCTCTTGTGAAGAGCTGGTTGACTCATTGGAAAAGACTCTTATGCTGGGAGGGATTGAGGGCTGGAGGATAAGGGGAAGACAGAGGATGAGATGGCTGGATGGCATCACCCACTCAATGGACTTGAGTTTGAGTAAACTCCAGGAGTTGGTGGTGGACAGGGAGGCCTGGCGTGCTGCAATTCATGTGGTCACAAAGAGTCAGACACAACTGAGCGACTGAACTGAACTGAACTGATATAGTATTTGAGATCAGAATGGAGATTTTACCATAAAAACCTGGAAATCTTATATTTCATACAAAGAACGGGTTCTGCAGCTACAGAAACACCTATGTTTCCTGTTTACCTGTTTCCTGTGTCTTGAATATTAATTTGTGTCTGTATATGTGAGATTGTTGACTCTTTTCTGTATATTTTTCTGCGTGGTTGTGTGTTCTTCCACAGTTGATGAAGAGATGAAGCTGACAGATCACAAGATATGTAAGAAGAAGGATCTCTCTTCATTTCCAAGACAAACCATTCAACAGCACAGTAAACCAAGTCTGTGTCCTGACCAGTTATGCTGAAGTAGCTGAAGTGGAACATTTGTATGAAGACTTGAAAGACCATCTAGAACTAACATCCAAAAAAAGACATCATTTTCCCCATAGAGGAATGGAATGCAAATGTAGAAAATCAAGAGATACCTGGAATAACAGACAAATTTGGCATTGGAGTGCAAAAGGAATCCAGTCAAAGTCTAACAGAGTTCTGCCAAGAGAACACACAACATATAGCACGCACCCTGGTCCACCAACACAAGAGAAGACTCTACTCATGGATTCACCGTAAGTTCAGGACTGACATCACATTGCAGCCAAAATGGAGAAGCAATATGTAGTCAGCAAAAACAGGATGGTGACCTGACTATGGCTCAAATCATGAATTCCTTATTGCCAAATTCAGACTTAAAATTTTAAAGTAGAGAAAAACATTAGACTATTCAGGTATAACCTAAGTCAAATCCCTTAAGAAAGGCTTCCTCAGTGATCAATGCAAAGAAATAGAGAAAAATAATAGAATGGGTATGACTTGAAGTCTCTCTAAAAAATTAGAGATACCGAGGAAATATTGCATGTAAAGTTGGTCAAAATAAAAGAAACTTCACGGACCTAATGGAAGCAGAAGATACTAAGAAGAGGTGGCAAGAATACACAGATCAGATCAGTCGCTCAGTCGTGTCCCCATGAATCACAGCACCCCATGCATGCCAGGCCTCCCTGTCCGCACCAAATCCCGGAGTTCACTCAGACTCACATCCATCGAGTCAGTAACGCCATCCAGCCATCTCATCCTCTGTCGTCCCCTTCTTCTCCTGCCCCCAATCCCTCCCAGCATCAGAGTCTTTTCCAATGAGTCAACTCTTCACATGAGGTGCCCAGAGTACTGGAGTTTCAGCTTTAGCATCATTCCTTCCAAAGAAATCCCAGGGCTGATCTTCAGAATGGACTGCTTGGATCTCCTTGCAGTCCAAGGGACTCTCAAGAGTCTTCTCCAACACCACAGTTCAAAAGCATCAATTCTTCAGCGCTCACAGAAGAACTGCACAAAGAAAGTACTCATGAACCAGATAGCCAAAATGACCACGCACCTAGAGCCAGACATCTTAGAATGTGAAGTCAAGGAGTCCTTATGAAGCATCCTTATGAACAACGCTTGTGGAATTGATGGAATTCTACTTGAGTTATTTCATAGCTATGGGAATGCTTCATTCAATATGCCAGCAAATTTGGAAAACTCAACAGTGGACACAGAACTGGGAAAGTTCATCCAATTCCATAGACAGGCAATTCCAAAAACTGTTCACACAACCATACAATTGTCCTCATCTAAAACGGAAGCAAAGTAATGTTCAAAATTCTCCAAGCCAGGCTTCAACAGTGCATGAACCATGAAATCCCCGATGTTCAAGCTGGATTTAATAAAGGCAGAGGAACTAATAATCAAATATCCAACATGTGTGGGGTTATCAAAGTGACAAGAGAGCTCCAAAGGTGGGGAAAATCTATTTCTTCTTCATTGTTTATACCAAAGCTTTTGACTGTGTGGATCAAAACAAACTGGAAAATTCTTAAAGTGATAGGAATACCGGATCACCTTACCTGCCTCCAGGAAATCTGTTTCAGCTCAAGAAGCAACAGTTAGAACTGAATGTAAAACAACTGAATGCTTCTCAAAAGGAAAAGGGTATGACAAGGCTGCATACTGTCACCCTGCTTATTTAAATTGTATGTAATGTTCACTTCAATAGTTCAGTGGTGTCCAACTCTTTGTGACCCCATGAACCACAGCATGCCAGGCCTCCTTGTCCGTGACCAGCTCCTTGAGTTTACCCACTCATGTCAATTGTGTTGGAGATGCTATCTAACCATCTCATCCTCTGCCATCCCTTTATCTTCCTGCCCTCAATATTTTGAAGTATCAGAAGCTTTTCCATGAGTCAATTGTTTGCATCAGGTGGCCAAAGTATTTCAGTTTCAGCTTCAACATCAATCCTTCCAGTGAGAGCCCAGGACTGATCTCTTCTAGGATGTACTCATTGGACCTCCTTGCAGTCCAAGGCACTTTCAAGACTCTCCTCTAACATCACATTTCAAAAGTATCAATTCTTGGTTCTTAACTTTCTTTATAGTCCAAATAACACATCCATACATGACTACAGGAAAAACCATAGCCTTGACTAGACAGACCTTTGTTGGCAAACTAATGTTTCTGCTTTTTAATATGTTGTCTAGGTTGGTGATAACATTCCTTCCAAGGAGTAAGCATTTTTAATTTAATGGCTTCAATAATCATCTGAAGTGATTTGGAGACGCACCAACAAAAATAAATAAATAAATAAAAATTAAAATAATGTCAGGCACTGTTTCCACCTTTTCCCATTCTATTTGGCATGAAATGATGGGGCCAGAGTCCATGATCTTAGTTTTTGTAAATGCTGGGGTTTAAGCCAAATTGTTCACTCTCCTCATTATTTTAATCAAGAAGCTCTTTAGTTGTTCGTCACTTTCTGCCCTATGTGTGGTGTTGTCTTCGTATCTGACATTATTGATATTCCTTCCAGCAATCTTGCTTCCAGCTTGTGTTTCTTTCAGCCTAGCTTTTCTCATGATGTACTCTACATTTAAGTTAAATAAGTAGGGTGACAATATACAGCCTTGGCATACTCCTTTTCCTATTTGGAACCAAAATGCTGTTCCATCTCCAGCTCCAGCTGTTGCTTCCAGACCTGCATACAAGTTTCTTAGGAGTCAGGTCAGGTGGTCTGGTATTCCCATCTCTTTCAGAATTTTCCATAGTTTATTGTGATCCACACAGTCAAAGGCTTTGGCATAGTCAAACAAGCAGAAATAGATATTTTTCTGGAACTCTCTTGCTTTTTTGATGATAGTAGCTGCCGCTGCTGCTGTTAAATCACTTCAGTCGTGTCTGACTCTGTGTGACCACATAGACGGCAGCCCACCAGGCTCCCCCATCGCTGGGATTCTCCAGGAAAGAACACTGGAGTGGTTTGCCATTTCCTTCTCCAATACCTGAAAGTGAAAATGAAGTTGCTCAGTCGTGTCTGACCCTCGGTGGCCCCATGGACTGCAGCCTTCCAGGCTCCTCCATCCATGGGATTTTCCAGGCAGGAATACTGAGGTGGGGGTGCCATTGCCTTGATGTTGGCAATTTGATGTCTGGTTCGTCTGCCTTTTCTAAAACCACTTTAAACATCTAGGACTTCATGGTCACACATATCGAACTCTGGCTTCGAGAATTTTGAGCACTATTTACTAGTGTGTGAGGTGAGCGCAATTGTGCGATAGTTTGAGCATTCTTTGGCATTGCCTTTCTTTGGGATTGGAATGAAAGCTGACTGTTTCCAGTCCTGTGACCACCGCTGAGTTTTCCAAATTTGCTATTGAGTGCAAAACTTTCACAGCATCATCTTTTAGGATTTCTCATAGCTGAACTGGAATTCCATCACCTCCACTGGCTTTGTTAATAGTGATATTTCCTAAGGCCCACTTGACTTCTCATTCCAGGATGTCTGGCTCTAGGTGAGACTAAGTTATAACACCATTGTGATTATCTAGGTCATGAAAATGTTTTTTGTATAGTTCTTCTGTGTATTCTTGAGACCCCTTAATATCTTCTGCTTCTGATAGGTCCATACCATTTCTGTTCTTTATTGAGGCCATTTTGGCAAGAAATGTTCCCTTGGTATGTCTAATTTTTTGAATAGACTCTAGTCTTTCCCATTCTATTGTTCTCCTCTATTTCTTTGCATTGATTGCTAAGGAAGACTTTCTAACACTCCATGATATTCTTTGTAACTCTGCATTGAAATAGATAAATCTTTCCTTTTCTCCTTTGCTTTTGTCTTGTCTTCTTTAACAGTTCTTTGTAAGGCCTTCTCAGACAGCCACTTTGCTTTTTTTTTTTTTTTTTTTCCTTTTTCTTTGTGCTGGGGATGGTCTTGATTTCTGTTCCCTGTACAATGTCACAAACCTCCGTCCATAGTTCATATGTCGTGTACAACATGCTAAATGCCAGGCTTGAAGAAGCACAAGCATGAATCAAGAATGCTGGGAGAAATATCAACAGCCTCAGATACTTAGACGAAATCACTCTTATGGCAAAAAGTGAAGAAATGTAAAAAAGCTCTTGATGAAAATGAAAAAGAGTGAAAAATGTGGTTTAATACTCAACATTCAAAAAGTAAGATCATGATAACTGGTCTCATCATTGCTTAGCAAATGGATGGAGAAACAATGAAAATACCAAAAGACTTTATTTTGGGGGGCTCCAAAATTATTGGAGATTGTGACTGCAGCCATGAAATTAAACGGTACTTACTGTTTGGATGAAAAGCCGGGAACTACCTAGACAACATATTCAAAAACAGAGACATTGTTTGCCAGCAAAGGTCCACCTGGTCAAAGCTATGGTTTTTCCAGAGGTCATGACTGGAAAGACAGCTGAGCATGGAGGAATTGATGCTTTTATTTATTTATTATTATTATTTTTTTTTTTTGGTGAACAAGGCCCACACTTTATTTTCCAAAGTAGTTTTTATACCTTAAGTTATGCATAGAGGATAATGGGGGAAAGGGTAGAGTCATACAGTAAGCCAGGCTTTCTTCCTGCAAACTTATCACATGCAAAAGTTTAGGTGATTTGCATCATCTTCTGGCCCAGAGGACTGTTAACATTTTAAGATCATTTCTTCAGAAAACTTATTTTTCTCTGAAGGTGATTAGTCAGGTGCCACCATCCAAAAGCATTAGATAAAGTTGCATTCCTATAGGGTAAAGGTGTGGTGGGCTACAACAAGAAAAATAATTAACTCAAGGGTCCAAGGTTACAAACATTAAAGCTACTACTTACACCAATTATATTAATAAATACACTGCCAGGGACACAGCAGGTAAGGGATATGGAAACTTAGCAACAAACATTGGCCTAACAAGTGAAAAACCCTTCACCAATACAATTTCTTTCTTTCTTTTTTTTCCTTTTTTTGAAATTTTTTTTTTTTATTTTTTAAACTTTACATAATTGTATTAGTTTTGCCAAATGTCAAAATGAATCCGCCACAGGTATACATGTGTTCCCCATCCTGAACCCTCCTCCCTCCCCATACCATCCCTCTGGGTCATCCCAGTGCACCAGCCCCAAGCATCCAGTATCGTGCATCGAAGCTGGACTGGCAACTCGTTTCATAGGAAAGGAGTTGATGCTTTTAAAATGTGGTGTTGGTGAAGACTCTTGAGAGTCACTTCCACTGCAAGGATGTTAAAGTAAATCAGTCCTGAATATACATTGGAAGCACTAATCCTGAAGCTGAAACTTCAATAATCTGGACCCTTGATGTGAAGAATGGACTCATTGGACAAGACCCTGATGCTGGGAATCATTGAAGGCAATAAGAGAAGAGGACAACAGAGGATTAGATGGTTAGATGGCATCATCAACTTGATGGACATGAGTTTACAGAGGTTCTGGGTGTTGGTGATAGACACGGACACGTGACATGCTGCAGTACATGGGGTCATTAAAGTTGAACACGACTGAGAGACTGAACTGAACTGATCTCAAATGTAGAAGTACCTATATTTTTACATGCAAATATAGTGATGCTTGTTTCCCTCCATGATATATCACAGTTTTTATCTCACTTTATGAAAATCTTGAACCTCTTTTTCTTATGTGAAATTTGGACTTGTCCATCCTTCATATCTATCTAGATGGTGGTTTTCTACCATTAAATGTGAAGTTCTGGATATTTCACATAGGACAATCTTGGCAGTGGTTTCTGAAGATATGGAAAACCCTTATGAAAATGGAATTATCTCTATTGTACAAATGAAAATCTGGGCACCCCTTTTTTTAAGTGAAGTAAGGAGTTTGCTGTATTTCTAATAATATATACCAAAACAAAGGATTGATTCCATGAAGTGGGGAATGGTTTGAATGTACTGCATGAAAACCTAGGTGCTAAGTCTCCATCATGGACTTGGACTTCTCTATACTTCATATTTCAGCTTAGAATGGAGATTTTCCTATAAGAAAATGGAAATAGCTGTATTTCATATGAAGCACTGGAAACATCTATATTCACTGTTTGCTTATGTTTCCACGTGCCTTAAACATTTGTGTGCCTACCCACATGAGCTTGTTGCCCAGGTTTGTGTGATTTTCTGTGTGGATTGTGTCCAACCACAGCTGACAGAAATGAATGTTACAGACCGTGAGATATGGAGCAAGCAGAAGGCTGCACCAGGCATCCACAGAGTGTGGGAGACTGGCCCATGCATCTCTGAGGTCGTCCTGTTCAAGACAGGAATGAGGAAAGAATGGCCAGTGACAACACAGAACAGTGTATTCACAAATTTGGGCTTACATCAAGAGACATAAAGAAGCTCACAGTGTCTGCTGTGTTGATGTGTGTGTGTACATAAAATGTATGTGGAAGGCTTGAGGACTCATCCAGTGTAAATCCAGTGGTGTGGGGCTTTTAAAGCATAGCCTGTGGACCTTTCAGTCTATGATAACTGGGCTGGCCTGTCGAAATGGTGGATATGGCTATAACTGGATCTAAGTCTGTGAAGAGGTGAAGGTCCTTCAGAAAAGAGTAGAGACTGGAAGGAGGAGGAACAGAAAGATAAGATACTGCACTGGAGAAGTTTTCAATATTAGAGGAAGGCTCTGGGATAGTGCTGCCTTGGGTCAGCCCATCAAAAAGCACATTCTCTCTTTACACGTCACAAATAATATCATCATGTGAGACAAATGACATGATAAGGTAGGATTCTTCATTGTGAAAAGACAGACATCCTAGAAGAGAGGAGGTGACCTTGGCTCTGTCCATGGGCTTCTAGCCTATCTGACAGTGCAGAAAGGTGAAGAAATTTCAGAGGTGGGATGTAGACATTTTGCCCTTTGCCGGTTTGTGCCCATGAGTAAGTGAGGATGGCAAAGTAGATGGGTTTGAATTCATCTTTTCCTGTGAGAGATCCAAAATTACAGCTTTCTGCTGAATGATCATTGACAGGAGAATGTTGGGTCCCACCAAAAAGAAAAACAACAACAACAACAACAACAACAACAATAAAAAGACATGTCCATGGCAAAGGAAAAGAGCCAACAAGATTGTAGAAGGGGTGAATTTCCATTTAAAATCAATACCTACCAGCCACACTGAGAGTGCTCAATAAAATATTTTGTGCACCTATACCCAAGGAATGCACAAAGACAGAGTCAGAACTGCTTTTGAGTGATTGAGTGTCTCTTGCAGAAGCATGGGTCAGCAATGGCCTAACATGGAAGAGAGGCTCTGTCTGCTACAGACCTTGTTCATGCAGTTTGTGATATAAGCCCTCTCAGAGGAGGTAACCTTTCAACCCACCAAAAAGTGGCCTAGTGCACAATCCATAAATTGCAGGATAATTATTCTAAAGAAATTCTTGTACAGGTAAGGAAGTTTTAGGACCACTAGAGATTTCTCAACCTGCGGATCTGGCAAAGAGATTGAGAACCCTCAGGGAATTTGACTTTGGAGGCCAGTTGATTTAATTATAGAACTTCCACAGGACTGAAACAGACTGTTGGAGGGCACAAACAAAACCTTGTGTCCACCAGGAGCCAAGAGTAAGGGCAGTGTCCCCACAAAAGACTGAGTCAGACTTGCTTGTGAGTGTCTAGGAGTCTCCAGCAGAGGCATGGTCCAAGAATGCGATGCAGCAGGGTGGTGGGCATTGAATACAAGAGTGCCTGCTCAAGTCCTTTTGAAGAAGGTCCCGATTACTTTCATTACTCATACCATAATTAGGCCTGAACAGGGCCTAGGTTCACTCACAGTCTGTCTCTCCCATCAGGAAGTTTCCACAAGCCTTCTTACCCTTATCCATCAGAGGGCAGACAGAATGAAAACCACAATCGCAGAAAACTAACCAAATTGATCAAATGGATCACAGCCTTGTCTACCTCAATAAAACTATGAGACATGCCATGTAGGGCCACCCAGGATGGATTGGACATGGTGGAGAATTCTGGCAAAATGTGGTTCATTGGAGAAGGGAAATGGAAAAGCACTTCAGTATTCTTGCTTTGAAAACCCCATGAACAATATGATAAGCCAAAAAGATAGGACACTGAAAGGTAAACTCTCCAGGTTTGTCGGTGTCCTCTATGCTTCTGGAAATCACTAAAAAAGAAGAGATGGAGCCAAAGGAAAAACAACACATAATTGTGGATATGACTATGGATAAAAGTACAGTTTGATGCTGTAATGAACGATATTTCATAGGAACCTAGAATGCTAGGTCTATGAAGGAAGGTAAATTGGAGTGGTCAAACAGAAGATGACATGTGTGAACATCAGACTTTCAGGATTCAATGAATTAAAATTCACTGCAATGGACGAATATAATTCAGAGGGCCATTCAAAAGCCCGACAGTTTATACAAATGCACATTTATATAAACACAGGCATTGAGATAAAGCCTCATATTCCTCTTAATTATTTCAGAGTAGAAAGTGAAACTATGAAGGTGAAGATGTAAATTTAATATTGAAATAAGAGAAATGTAGGAATTTGTTGGCATCACCAACATAAATTTTAATCTACAATATCCTGCATGATCAGGTTCCTACTTGGGAGATCAGTTGTAATTAGTAATTATATGAAAGAAATTATATGTAATTATATGAAAGATGGCTGATGAGTTGACCTTGAAAGAGAAGTAGTAAATGCATCAGTATTGTTTGCACTGGGAACCATGCCTCCCAGTTGCAGTTTAGGGAAAATATCTTCATGGGCTGACATATTGCTGTTTCTAACTGTAAAGGTACAAGGCTGATCATCAGTCAAAATCATGTATCTGCAAAAGAGATATGATGTGGTACTGAGAAACAGAAATAGTCATAGTAACAAAATTCTCCCTGTGACCATTTGCTTGATTTTAGTTGCTCTGTGAATGCTGATGTAAAAAGATCAACAGATTTTAAACATCAGTTTGATCTATCACACTTTGCTCTTTCAGTCTAACTGACATTGATGATGAAGAAAAAAATCACTTTGAGTTGGGACACTTGCACTAGCAACTATGTGGCTCATAGAAGAATTTCGTATGAAAGACACACTTAGAATTGTGAAGGCTGAAAATACACACTCTCCTCTAGTTTCGGGAAGAATCCAGGAGATATGATCATCCACATTACTCCTTCCTTTAGCATGCTTCATCTTGTAATCTCAAACTAATGAAGGTACTGGAGAGATATTTTTAGTGCCAACTCTTCTTTCCATTCTTAGTAAAACTTGGGGATAGTATCGCTTAACATTTGGATTATGAGATAACTTCAACTAAAACCAAAGAAGAACATTATTAGTGACCTTTCAAACCAAGGTAAAATAGAGAAACATAGCCAGACTCAAAATATCGTTCCTTTAAACATACAAAGATAATAGCCTCAAATAATACACCTCCACTAATAGTTTTAAATATTTAAATATTTGAATTATTTCCTCATGTAACAATATATTATATATCCACACCATATACTCCTTTAAGTGCTTCAGGATTTCTCTCTGGTTCCAAGTTGCTAGGGGAACTTAAAACTTAAATTTGTTACACTTAAAATGTCTTAATATCCAGCTCTTCTCAACTTGAGAAGAATAGAAAAATATTTCAGCAGCATATTATCTCAATTTTAAAGTCAGTTTTAGCTACCTATGTTAACACAGTTAAATTGTCACTATATTTTAAAAATATATATTTCCTATAATAATTGAAATTTATGGAGTGCCTTACTCAAAACAGAGACTTCTTTTTCTCCTGCCAGACGGTCAGCTAGTGAAGCAGATCTTTGAAAAAGCCATCAACATTTTACAGGTGCTTGGAGTTTTGGAACCCTGGTGGTGTCAGTTTTTCTGAGAAGCCAGCAATCACAGGCAGAAATGATATGGCGCTAATGCGATCATCTTCTAGCTTGTGGTGGCAGAAGCATGGGTGGTAGTTCTGGCTAGTCTTTTCTATCACCTGATAGTAGGTCTTAGTATGTGGCAAGAGGGGAAAATTCAATACTCTCACCACCTCGCTGGGTGACTTGAGCCCTAAGGTCCTGCTTCTTTGTCAGTTTGGGAATTTTCAAAAGCCATTCCTTTCTACACACCTTGTCATCACAGATCCAACATTCCGTCTCCACATAGTCAAAAACCAACCCTCCCAGGTTGGCTTTCTAACCTCATGTTTCATCTTCCAGGCCCTATGCACACTACTTGACCTGCATTGCAGTTTGGGGGATGCAGGACCACACAACACATTCTCTATTTGATTCTCACTCTAGACAAACTAAATGTCATCATCTTCTTCACCTTGCTTCCTTTCAGTCAAAAGAAATTTAAGTTTAGTGAGGTGACTTATCTGAATCCTCAATCTATTCCTTGCTTCTCCAAATCCTAACCCAGGACACATATTTGTTTCTATTTGTCTCGTCCTCCTTCTCCCATCTTCCCTCCGTTCTTCCCAGTTATGTCTACTTTTCATATAGTCTCTCTTAAGCAAGATCGTCTGCTAATATTCATTTGATGCTCTGGAGGAACTGTTGCCTTTATAGAAGGGTTATTTGTGATGCTTCCATGGAGAGAGTTGCACTCAATGTGCTCTTTTATTTTCTGTCAAATCAGAAGTTTTGATTTCCTTTCTAGGCAAACTAGGTAATTCTTTTAGACATGCTGGTGAAACAACAAATTTGCTTGACATAAATTAATCTGTCTGATGGGAGGCTACATACATACTCACATAATTGGTACTTCACTAACATGAACATTCCAATAAGCACATTTATTTTTCCTAAAATTTCTGCTAATGAGAAATTCTCATCAACATGAGGAAACATAGTTCTTTTCCAGATAAGTGATGGTACAGGAATTTTTCTCAAAATCAGTCATTTCCTGAAAATATCTAGCTATTTATCAAAATGTCCTGACGTTTTCCCAGAGCACAGATTCATTCTGTCCTGGAAACTTAGTTGTTTTACAGAGGTGTCAAAGGCCAGAGACTGGCATGATAATAATTTAATTCTTGTATAAGAAGGTGGCAAATGCCCAGGAACGTAAAAATATGTAGATGATAGCTTGAAAAAGAGAGACTGAGGGGAAAAAAAAAAAAATATATATATATATATATATATAAAACAGGCAGGTATAGTTAGTCGTACTCATGTAATATTAATAGGTAAACCTTAAATTGAGTTTGGATCATAGAAAAAAGCAAGGGGGCTTCATAAAGTCGTCTACGTCTACTTTATTATCTCTTACTGGCTTAGACTGTGTGTGAAAATGAGGTCATTCAGTCATGTCTGACTCTTTGTGACCCCATGGACTGTAGCCTACCATTTCCTTCTCCTGGGGATCTTCCAAACCCAGGTACCAAACTGGTTCTGCCCCATTGCAGGCAGATGCTTTATCATCTGATACACCAGGGAAGACCTTTGACTGTGAGGGTCACAACAAATTGTGGAAAATTCTTAAGGAGATAAGAATACCAGACTACTGTCCCTGTTTCCACGGAAGGCTGGAGGCGAGGCAAGTCAAACACAGGAGTTGGAATTGGACAAAGAACAATGAACTGGTACAAAATAGGGAAGGAAATGCTGTGCTATGCTAAGTCACTTCAGTCGTGTCCGACTCTATGTGACCCCATAGACGGCAGCCCACCAGGCTTCCCCATCCCTGGGATTCTCCAGGCAAGAACACTGGAGTGGGTTGCCACTTCCTTCTCCAGGAAATGGAGAAGGAAATACATCAAGGCTATATATTTTCATCCAGCTTATTTGACTTATGTGCAGAGTACTTCATGGAAAGTAACTTGCTGAAAGAATCTGAAGTGGGAAACAAAATTACTGTGAGAAGTATGAATAACCTTAGTTTTAAGATGACAACATATAAATGGCTGAAAAACACTAGGAACTAAAGGTGAAAGGAGAAATTGAAAAAGCTGAATTAAAACTCAATACAAAAACAGACACAAAACATAAGATCATGGAATTTGGCCCCATCATTTTGAGATATTTTAATGAGATACAATTGAATTAGTGACAGGTTTCACTTTCTTGATCTCTGATATGACTGCGTGATGTGACTGAAGCCATGAAACAAAAAGGCACTTGCCCATTGGATGAAAAGCTATGACCAATCTCAAAACCATATTACAAAGCTGAGAGATTATTGAAAAAGGCCTGAATGGTCAAAGTTGATTTTCAGGAGTAATGTATGGAGGAGTGAGCAGGAACACAAGAACTGACTGCCAAAATATAGATGCTTTACAACAGGAGGGCTAGAGAAGACATGTTGAGAATGGAGTTCAAACTAATAAAGTGTGAAGGAAATGATTTCAGATTATTCTCAGAAGGACTGATGCTGCACATGAAGAGCCAATATATCAGCCTCTTGAAGCCAAGAGCAAAATCACTGGGAAGAAACTGATGCTGGGAAAGATTGAGCACAGGAGAAGAAGGAAACGACAGAGGGTGAGATGGCTGAAAAGCATTGTTGACTCAAAGGTCATGGGTTTGAATACAACTCTGGGAGATTTGAATGGCAGGTGAGCCCTGGGTTCTTGCTGTACACGGAGTCACAAGAGTCTGACAAGTCTGAGTGACTGAACAACATCAAAAAGTTAGAACTGGCAATGCTTGGGACATGGTTCAGATTGCATGTTAAGTCTGTCATTGTAATTGGAATGATAAGTGAGATTTGGGACATTTAGAAAGAACACAGCT
Organism: Bos taurus; assembly: GCF_002263795.3. Taxonomy (NCBI): domain Eukaryota; kingdom Metazoa; phylum Chordata; class Mammalia; order Artiodactyla; family Bovidae; genus Bos; species Bos taurus. The sequence continues at coordinate 57,853,051 of NC_082638.1, read as the reverse complement.
CTTGTCAGTTTCCTTGTTTTCCTCCCTCATATTGTACTTCCCACAATGTCTTTTTAAAGCTTCCCAGAGAAGGAGAACACCGGCGGTGTCATATGATATCCTGAGATGGAAACCTTATCCCACCTGCCACTTGGATCTATAAGCTTGGCCTTAGGCAGAAGCAGACATTGTCTGTAAATACCTGGTAGAGCTGTCCATCTTCTGATGTGTTAACAGGAATGGTATGTGATCTTAAGGGTTATCTCTAAGTTAAGCACACTTATAGCTTCTCAATCAACCTCTCTTATCCTGGGAGAAGCATCTTTGAGTTGTTTATCCTAGTTGCCCTTAGGAATGCTTACAAGGGGTTCCATTACTGAGCATGGAAGTATGTAGGAGACTGGATCCATTTTTGACTTTTACGCTTGGCTTCTGTGTAAATAGACCATTCCTCTTAATGTCAGTTTTTGACTTCAGATAAAGGTTGAGGATTGTGGAAATGTGTGAATGCGTGTGAATGTCCCATAAAACTGAGGACATGGAGTACACAGTTTTCCTCTTTGAATCAGATCTCAAGGCTTCTGGCTTAATAGATTTGTACTATCAGTGCATCTCAAATATTCATAAAATGTTTATATGATGACTGCCACACAGATTTGAAGCTGGAACTCCTGTATTGTCATCATCTTAGTAGTGTAGTTGGGCTTGGACATTTAAGGTATTATGTAAGAAGTATGTGGGCTATGTTATAACTTCCTTCTATTTTAACTGTCTGTCAGATACTCTTGGGAAGGGGGAAATCAATGTCGACCATGTGGGAATAGAATTATAGATTTCATCCTTAGGTTCTTTGATGCCTAAGAGTATTCTTTGTTATTGGTGAGTGTCCAGCCTCCTGTAGGAAGGTAGTATCCTATTATAGGAAGGCCTGGTTGAAACTTCAGGCATCTACTGAGCCTTCTCTGGTACTGCCATATTAGCAGGTTTGTGTTTTGTTATTGCCAGACATAATAAACATCTAAGGTCCCATTAAATTTTTGCTAGGTGATTGGGAGAGTACCATAGTTTGTACAAAAGTTAGGATGGAGTAGCTTGGTTATTACTGAAATGCTTTCAACTTCTGAAACTCAGCCAGTTGTCTTGAGCTTTTTGGCATTTATTATTATTATTATTATGTTTATTTTTTACTTTACAATATTGTATTGGTTTTGCCATACCTCAACATGTGTCTGCCAAGGGTGTACGTGTGTTCCCCATCCTGAACCCTCCTTCTAGTTCCCTCCCCATACCATCCCAGTGGTCATCCCAGTGCACCAGCCCCAAGCTTCCTGTATCCTGCATCAAACCTGGACTGGCAATTCATTTCTTTTATGATATTATACATGTTTCAATTTGAATCCATTCTAATGAGGTGGATGAAACTGGAGCCTATTATACAGAGTGAATTAAGCCAGAAAGAAGGACACCAACACAGTATGCTTCTAAGTCACTTCAATCATGTCCGACTCTGTGTGACCCCATAGACAGCAGCCCACCAGGCTCCGCCATCCCTGAGATTCTTCAGGCAAGAATCCTGGAGTGGATTGCCATTTCCTTCTCCAATGCATGAAGGTGAAAAGTGAAAGTGAAGTCTCTCCATCGTGTCTAATTCTTAGCGATCCCACAGACTACAGCCTACCAGGCTCCTCCGTCCACGGGATTTTCCAGGCAAGAGTACTGGAGTGGGGTGCCATTGCCTTCTCCACAGTATACTAAGGCATATATATGGAATTTAGAAAGATGGTAATGACAACCCTGTATGTGAGACAGGAAAAGAGACACAAATGTATAGAACAGTCTTTTGGACTCTGTGGGAGAGGGAGGGGAGGGATGATTTGAGTGGGCATTTTAATTTGTGCCTCTTTATATTTTTGAATTAGCCATTTCTTCAGCCGAAATCTCTAATATAAAAGTCCAAAGGAGAACCTAGACATACACTCACAAACACATTTTTAATCTGATGTGCACACACACACACAAGCACAGTCTCAGTCTTATATACTCAAAACACAATTATGAAAGGAAAATAAAACCAAAGGACTCACAGAAGGAAACCTACGAACTGCACAGAGTTCTCTGATATTTGTTTTTAGGCTTAAGGTTGGAAGTTATTTTGTAGTTGAATGATTTCAGTCTAGTGACATTTTAAGTCAGAATGCTTTGCTATACATAACGTTGTCCTGGATCCCATGGGATCTTAGAATATTTTGCATGTAAAATTATTCTGTGATTTGCTAAAATGAAAATAATGCAGGGTAACAATGTGGAAGTCATTTTGACCTCGTTAGGCCCTGCAGTTACAATTTTGCTTGTTATATTTTAAGCATCCAATTTCATCCTCTAACCTTCTCCATCCAATATTTCTACTTTTTGCCTCAATTTGCCATATTTACCTCACTTACATTTTTGTTTTTACTTTTACAATTTTCAGTTCAGTTCAGTTCAGTTAAGTCTCTCAGTCATGTCCGATTCTGCAACCCCATAAATTGCAGCAGGCCAGGACTCCCTGTCCATCACCAACTTCCAGAACTCATTCAAACTCACATCCATCGAGTTGGTAATGCCATCCAGCCATCTCATCCTCTGTCGTTCCCTTTTCCTCCTGCCCCAAATCCCTCCCAGCATCAGAGTCTTTTCCAATGAGTCAACCCTTCCCATGAGGTGGCTAAAGTACTGGAGTTTCAGCGTTAGCATCATTCCTTCCAAAGAACACACAGGGCTGATCTCTTTTAGGATGGACTGGTTGGATCTCCTTGCAGTCCAAGGGACTCTCAAGAGTCTTCTCCAACACCACAGTTCAAAAACATCAATTCTTTGGCTCTCAGCTTTCTTCACAGTCCAGCTCTCATTTCCATACATGGCCACTGGAAAAACCATAGCCTTGACTAGATGGACTTTTGTTGGCAAAGTAATGTCTCTATTTTTCAATATGCTCTCTGGGTTGGTCCAAACTTTCCTTCCAAAGAGTAAGTGTCTTTTAATTTCATGACTGCAGTCACCATCTGCAGTGATTTTGGAGCCCCCAAAAATAAAGTCTGACACTGTTTCCACTGAAACCGTTTCCATTGTTTTACAATGAAAGTCTGAATCTGTTTCCATTGTTTTACAATTTTAGGCACCAATTATAAGGTAAATGCATAAAGGAAAGAAAATTTGAATTCATGTACAATGTTTCCCTAATGTATTGAGCTATTTTCTTTATTCTTTTGAGAATTAAAGGCACCAATATGTTGAAGCCATCTGGGAATTGATCATCAAGGTAAAGGATCATTTACCAGGCTTCTTTTGATCAGACAATTGAAGTACAGTTTACTAATATGCTCTCATGAAGGAACAAAAACAGCAGCTTTTCAACATGATATGTTGAATATCCTTATCCATGCCTCTTCCAAGTTATGACAGAGGATGACATGAATTAATCCTGTTCTTTTTGAGAAGGACCTGCCACTCAAAGCAGAGCATGAAAAGAAGATAAAAGGGACTGAGAAGGATTAGTCAGTACAAGGCGATGAAATGGAAGATGGAATTGCCTTTAAGGTGATATTGTACAAAGCATGCAAATTTGACTACATAGTAAGACACCTGAAATTTAAAACAAGGCTATTGGACTTTGGTCTTGAAATGATTACTAAGGACACCAATTTCAATAACTCTTACAATGGCTCCAAAATGCTCACCTCTCTAAAGCATAGTATTCTCTCTTACATTTAGCAAAACATTTCAGTGAAAGAAAAAGAGTGTGATTTTTCTACCACTCCCTTAACTACACAGATATTCGACAGATTTCACTGTCTGTTAGCTGCAAGAATGAGAACGTTGAACTTAACTTGGTGTTGTCCTATGGGGGTTACCATACCAAAACAGGGACATGACTTGATGTTCCCACTGCCATCTGAAGGAATGACCACAAATTTGAGATTGCCAATATTTCTAGGTAGTCTTCATGACAGTGTGGATAGTCCAACAAGCAGGGACTCTGTTCAGAGTATTTCAAACTGAAATATATTTAGGATCCACCATTGATTTTGATCCTTGCTTACTCCATAACTTTTCTAGATTATTAAAATAAATGATTCCTTTTCTTCTCCTCCCACACCTTTGGATACATGTCTCTATAACTACTACTGCATTTTAGGGAACTGTGGCCTGAAACAACATGCTTAGAATGGGTTATTGTAGACTGTAAATTTCATAAAAGCAGCAATCATTTTATAATTTGAATTCCCACATTTAACATTCATGTAAATACAATAAATAGGTATCAACTTGTAATAATTTCTCAGCAAATAGGAAAGGTGAATTATGATAAGTGCACGTTATAGGATGCTGTTAAGTAATGTGTAGAGCATTGATTGGTTATTACATTTCTTTATTGATAATTTAGTAAGTGCTTAAAATGTGTCATTTGCAGGCTCTAAGTTTCACCTGATGTGAAAGATACATTAAAAAATGAGAGTAGACATAAAACACATTGAAGACATGATATCTGCACTCACCTTGGTAGGAGGGCAAACAGAAGTTCCTTTCAACCCCAAGAAAGAATTGAGGCAAAAATTTGAGAAGGGTCTTAGCATGACTGAAAATAGTTTGTGTGATTGTAGCTCCAGAAGAGAAAGATAATGAAATTACTAAGGAAAATATATCATGTCTTCAAAGAACTTGTTGACCATGCTGATGTGCTGCAAACACCATCAGGAATGTATCTGTGTCTGTGGGGACAGATAAGCAACATTGAAACATGTCTTAGGAAATATAGAGTGGATCTTGGTGTCAGGAAATAAAGGCATGCCTTAAGGACAGTAGAGCAGAAATAACCCTACAGCATACCACCTGTAAACTATATATCTTGTGCTTACCATGGGACAATCACTGATTATGTCATGTTATCTTTGGTACACAGTCATGGTATAATGGTGATCATGATTTTGGACATGCTACACTGTCTATATTTCAAGGATGAAATGACTTTCTATAATGAAGAAAATCTGCTGTCTAACCTTTTAAGACTCTACCAGTAACTAATAGAATATAAGGTAACTGTGAACACACTAAGGTACATCCTGTGTATTTCCATTTTTCTGACTTTATTTGCATCTCTTCCTTCACCCATGCCATCCTAATTGAGCCACCCATTCATTTCAGCAGGGATGATTTCAGAAATCACTTTACATCCATTATCTATTTTCCCTTGGTTCTCTCTCTCTCTCTCTCTTTTTTTTTTTTGCTTACAAACATTAGATCAGGTGTCATTTACCTAGGATGCATAACAAATTTTGTCTTGAACTGTAGAGTTTATAAAACCGTGCAGTAAAATAGCCAGCCATTTGAACTAAAGCATAATTTTACTCTTCATTGTTTGAAAATAGAAAATGAAACTATGAAGATGAATATGTAAATTTATTGTTGAAATGCAAGAATTTTAGGTATTTGTTGACATCTCCCAATATAAAGTTCAATCTTCTTTAGGCTCCATAATCTGACACTTATTTGATAGGTCAGTTTTAATTAGCATAGTTTTCATCTGATGATGATTGTTGATCAGTTGACTTGAAAGAGAGGAGGCAGATATATAAGCGATCATTGACATTGAGGACCGTGAGTTGCCTGTCTCTTGCAGGATAGGAAAAGGGCTGTCATGGGCTGACATATTGCTATATGTGACTGGAAATTTAGAAGATTCCACCATCAGTCTGGAATAACTGCTTTGTAATAGAGACACAATGTGGTTCTGAGAAGTAGATGTAGTTGTAGTAGCGAAGTCCTCAACGTGGCCATTTACCTGAGTGTAGCTGCTATGTGAGTGCCAATTAAAAATGCTCAGTGTTTTAAAAACAGCAGGTTGATCTACTACAATCTGGTCTGTTTGTCTAAGTGATATTGGTGATGGGGAAGGTAAGTCACATGGACTTACAGCGCTTGTATTAGCAAATATCTGGCTGCTATGAGGCTTTGGTATGTATGGCACATTTAAAGTTCTGGAGGCTGAAAATGCACTCTCTCCACTCGTTTCTCGAAGAAAGTCAGAGTTATGATCATCTTTGTTGACGCTTGCTTTAACATACGTCTTGTTATCTTGAACTAATGAAGATATTAGAGACACATTGTTAATTCCAAGTCTTCTTTGCATTCTTACTAAAAGTTGGGGATGGCCTGTTTGGAATTTGATTTATAGTAGGTTTGTAACTAAAATCAAAGAAAAACTTATTTAGTTTCTTTATAAACCAAGGTAAAACTGACAATCAAAGCTAAGCTATAAAAAATTATTCATTTAATGACACCAATTAAATAGCATCAAATAAAACACCTCCATTAGTAGTTTTAACAGGTAATATGTTAAAAGCAATTATGCTCAACTAAAAATATGTTGTATATATATAGTAAATACCACTTTAAGTAGCTTCAGGACCTGTATCTGGTTTCACATTGCTAGGAAAGTTTTTAAAACATCCAATATTTTAACCTCCAGCTGTTCTCAACTTCAAAACAAAACTTTTTTAAAAAAATTTACTATCTCAATTTCTTTCTTTCTTTTTTTTTTTTTACATTTCACGTGTTTCAATGCCATTCTCCCAAAACTTCCCACCCTCTCCCTCTCCCACAGAGTCCATAAGACTGCTCCATACATCAGTGTCTCTTTTGCTGTCTCGTATACAGGGTTATCATTACCATCTTTCTAAATTCCATATATATGCGTTAGTATAATGTATTAATGTTTTTCCTTCTGGCTTACTTCACTCTGTATAATAGGCTCCAGTTTCAGCCACCTCATTAGAACTGATTCAAATGTATTCTTTTTAATGGCTGAGTAATACTCCATTGTGTATATGTACCACAGCTTTCTTATCCATTCATCTGCTGATGGGCATCTAGGTTGCTTCCATGTCCTGGCTATTATAAATAGTGCTGCGATGAACATTGGGGTACACGTGTCTCTTTCCCTTCTGGTTTCCTCAGTGTGTATGCCAAGCAATGGTATTGCTGGATCATAAGGCAGTTCTATTTCCAGTTTTTTAAGGAATCTCCACACTGTTCTCCATAGTGGCTGTACTAGGTTGCATTCCCACCAACAGTATAAGAGGGTTCCCTTTTCTCCACACCCTCTCCAGCATTTATTATTTGTAGACTTTTGGATCGCAGCCATTCTGACTGGCGTGAAATGGTACCTCATAGTGGTTTTGATTTGCATTTCTCTGATAAGGAGTGATGTTGAGCATCTTTTCATGTGTTTGTTAGCCATCTGTATGTCTTCTTTGGAGAAATGTCTATTTAGATCTTTGGCCCATTTTTTGATTGGGTCATTTATTTTTCTGGAGTTGAGCTGTAGGAGTTGCTTGTATATTTTTGAGATTAGTTGTTTGTCGGTTACTACATTTGCTATTATTTTCTCCCATTCTGAAGGCTGTCTTTTCACCTTGCTAATAGTTTCCTTTGATGTGCAGAAGCTTTTAAGTTTAATTAGGTCCCATTTGTTTATTTTTGCTTTGATTTCCAATATTCTGGGAGGTGGGTCATAGAGGATCCTGCTGTGATGTATGTCAGAGAGTGTTTTGCCTATGTTCTCCTCTAGGAGTTTTATAGTTTCTGGTCTTACGTTGAGATCTTTAATCCATTTTGAGTTTATTTTTGTATATGGTGTTACAAAGTGTTCTAGTTTCATTCTTCTACAAGTGGTTGACCAGATTTCCCAGCACCACTTGTTAAAGAGATTGTCTTTAATCCACTGTATATTCTTGCCTGCTTTGTCAAAGCTAAGCTGTCCATATGTGCGTGGATTTATCTCTGGGCTTTCTATTTTGTTCCATTGATCTATATTTCTGTTTTGTGCCAGTACCATACTGTCTTGATAACTGTGGCTTTGTAGTAGAGCCTGAAGTCAGGTAGGTTGATTCCTCCAGTTCCATTTTTCTTTCTCAAGATCGCTTTGGCTATTCGAGGTTTTTTGTATTTCCATACAAATTGTGAAATTATTTGTTCTAGCTCTGTGAAGAATACTGTTGGTAGCTTGATAGGGATTGCATTGAATCTATAAATTGCTTTGGGTAGTATACTCATTTTCACTATATTGATTCTTCCAATCCATGAACATGGTATATTTCTCCATCTATTAGTGTCCTCTTTGATTTCTTTCACCAGTGTTTTATAGTTTTCTATATATAGGTCTTTAGTTTCTTTAGGGAGATATATTCCTAAGTATTTTATTCTTTTCGTTGCAATGGTGAATGGAATTGTTTCCTTAATTGCTCTTTCTGTTTTCTCATTATTAGTGTATAGGAATGCAAGGGATTTCTGTGTGTTGATTTTATATCCTGCAACTTTACTATAATCATTGATTAGTTCTAGTAATTTTCTGGTGGAGTCTTTAGGGTTTTCTATGTAGAGGATCATGTCATCTGCAAATAGTGAGAGTTTTACTTCTTCTTTTCCAATTTGGATTCCTTTTATTTCTTTTTCTGCTCTGATTGCTGTGGCCAAAACTTCCAAAACTATGTTGAATAGTAATGGTGAAAGTGGGCACCCTTGTCTTGTTCCTGACTTTAGAGGAAATGCTTTCAATTTTTCACCATTGAGGATAATGTTTGCTGTGGGTTTGTCATATATAGCTTTTATTATGTTGAGGTATGTTCCTTCTATTCCTGCTTTCTGGAGAGTTTTTATCATAAATGGGTGTTGAATTTTGTCAAAGGCTTTCTCTGCATCTATTGAGATAATCATATGGTTTTTATTTTTCAATTTGTTAATGTGGTGTATTACATTGATTGATTTGCGGATATTGAAGAATCCTTGCATCCCTGGGATAAAGCCCACTTAGTCATGGTGTATGATCTTTTTAATGTGTTGTTGGATTCTGATTGCTAGAATTTTGTTTAGGATTTTTGCATCTATGTTCATCAGTGATATTGGCCTGTAGTTTTCTTTTTTTGTGGGATCTTTGTCAGGTTTTGGTATTAGGGTGATGGTGGCCTCATAGAATGAGTTTGGAAGTTTACCTTCCTCTGCAATTTTCTGGAAGAGTTTGAGCAGGATAGGTGTTAGCTCTTCTCTAAATTTTTGGTAGAATTCAGCTGTGAAGCCGTCTGGACCTGGGCTTTTGTTTGATGGAAGATTTTTTATTACAGTTTCAATTTCCGTGCTTGTGATGGGTTTTTTAAGGTTTTCTATTTCTTCCTGGTCGAGTTGTGGAAAGTTGTACTTTTCTAAGAATTTGTCCATTTCTTCCTCGTTGTCCATTTTATTGGCATATAATTGTTGATAATAGTCTCTTATGATCCTTTGTATTTCTGTGTTGTCTGTTGTGATCTCTCCATTTTCGTTTCTAATTTTATTGATTTGATTTTTCTCCCCTTGTTTCTTGATGAGTCTGGCTAATGGTTTGTCAATTTTATTTATCCTTTCAAAGAACCAGCTTTTGGCTTTGTTGATTTTTGCTATGGTCTCTTTTCTTTCTTTTGCATTTATTTCTGCTCTAATTTTTAAGATTTCTTTCCTTCTACTAACCCTGGGGTTCTTCATTTCTTCCTTTTCTAGTTGCTTTAGGTGTAGAGTTAGGTTATTTATTTGACTTTTTTCTTGTTTCTTGAGGTGTGCCTGTATTGCTATGAACTTTCCCCTTAAGACTGCTTTTACTGTGTCCCACAGGTTTTGGGTTGTTGTGTTTTCATTTTCAATCGTTTCTATGCAAATTTTGATTTCTTTTTTGATTTCTTCTGTGATTTGTTGGTTATTCAGCAGCGTGTTGTTCAGCCTCCATATGTTGGAATTTTTAATAGTTTTTCTCCTGTAATTGAGATCTAATCTTACTGCATTGTGGTCAGAAAAGACGCTTGGAATGATTTCTATTTTTTTGAATTTACCAAGGCTAGCTTTATGGCCCAGGATGTGATCTATCCTGGAGAAGGTTCCATGTGCGCTTGAGAAAAAGGTGAAATTCATTGTTTTGGGATGAAATGTCCTATAGATATCAATTAGGTCTAACTGGTCTATTGTATCGTTTAAAGTTTGTGTTTCCTTGTTAATTTTCTGTTTAGTTGATCTATCCATAGGTGTGAGTGGGGTATTAAAGTCTCCCACTATTATTGTGTTATTGTTAATTTCTCCTTTCATACTTGTTAGCATTTGTCTTACATACTGCGGTGCTCCCGTGTTGGGTGCATATATATTTATATTTGTTATATCTCCTTCTTGGATTGATCCTTTGATCATTATGTAGTGACCTTCTTTGTCTCTTTTCACAGCCTTTGTTTTAAAGTCTATTTTATCTGATATGAGTATTGCTACTCCTGCTTTCTTTTGGTCCCTATTTGCATGGAAAATCTTTTTCCAGCCCTTCACTTTCAGTCTGTATGTGTCCCCTGTTTTGAGGTGGGTCTCTTGTAGACAACATATGTAGGGGTCTTGTTTTTGTATCCATTCAGCCAGTCTTTGTCTTTTGGTTGGGGCATTCAACCCATTTACGTTTAAGGTAATTACTGATAAGTATGATCCCGTTGCCATTTACTTTATTGTTTGGGGTTTGAATTTATACACCATTTTTGTGTTTCCTGTCTAGAGAATATCCTTTAGTATTTGTTGTAGAGATGGTTTGGTGGTGCAGAATTCTCTCAGCTTTTGCTTGTCTGAGAAGCTTTTGATTTCTCCTTCATACTTGAATGAAATCCTTGCTGGGTACAATAATCTGGGCTGTAGGTTATTTTCTTTCATCATTTTAAGTATGTCTTGCCATTCCCTCCTGGCTTGAAGTGTTTCTATTGAAAGATCAGCTGTTATCCTTATGGGATTTCCCTTGTGTGTTATTTGTTGTTTTTCCCTTGTTGCTTTTAATATTTGTTCTTTGTGTTTGATCTTTGTTAATTTGATTAACATGTGTCTTGGGGTGTTTCGCCTTGGGTTTATCCTGTGTGGGATTCTCTGGGTTTCTTGGACTTGGGTGATTATTTCCTTCCCCATTTTAGGGAAGTTTTCAACTATTATCTCCTCAAGTATTTTCTCATGGTCTTTCTTTTTGTCTTCTTCTGGAACCCCTATGATTCGAATGTTGTAGCGTTTAATATTGTCCTGGAGGTCTCTGAGATTGTCCTCATTTCTTTTAATTCGTTTTTCTTTTATTCTCTCTGATTCATTTATTTCTACCATTCTATCTTCTAATTCACTAATCCTATCTTCTGCTTCTGTTATTCTACTATTTGTTGCCTCCAGAGTGTTTTTAATTTCATTTATTGCATTATTCATTATATATTGACTCTTTTTTTATTTCTTCTAGGCCCTTGTTAAACCTTTCTTGCATCTTCTCAATCCTTGTCTCCAAGCTTTTTATCTGTGATTCCACTTTAATTTCAAGATTTTGGATCAATTTCACTATCATTATTCGGAATTCTTTATCAGGTAGATTCCCTATCTCTTCCTCTTTTGTTTGGTTTGGTGGGCATTTATCCTGTTCCTTTATCTGCTGGCTATTCCTCTGTCTCTTCATCTTGTTTAAATTGCAGAGTTTGGGGTGTCCTTTCTGTATTCTGGCAGTTTGTGGAGTTCTCTTTATTGTGGCTTTTCCTCGCTGTGTGTGGGTTTATACAGGTGGCTTGTCAAGGTTTCCTGGTTTGGTAAGCTTGTGTCGGTGTTCTAATGGGTGGAGCTGTATTTCTTCTCTTTGTTCAGTCGCGCTGTGGGGAGGGAGGGAGGGAAGCTGCAAACAAATAACACTGGCGTGCGCTCGCAGTGCCTCAGCCATACTGGGTCTGCCCCCGCTCACGGCGCGTGTAGCCTCCCTGCCCACACTGCTCGGGCTCTAGGTTGTTCCGCCGGGAACAATCCGAGGCTAGCCCTGGGTTGCATGTACCTCCCAGGTCCAAGCCGCTCAGGTTCAGGCACTCGGGTAGTCCTCAGAAGCGCAGACTCAGTTGGGCCTGAGTTTTGTGCTCTTCCCAGGTCCGAGCAGCTCAAGTGATGAGGTGTTTGGTGAGCGCCAATGCTGCGACTTATCGCCTCCCCGCCACTCGGTTATCTGGGCGTAATACCGGCGCACCTTCTCAGGCAGATGTTAACCGTCCAGACCCCCAAGAAGTTTTAGTTAGCAAAGAAGCCTGCTTACAGTTTTATAGATAATGTCTCTCTGGGGCTGCGATTGCCCCCTTCCGGCTCTGGCTGCCTGTCACCGGAGGGGGAAGGTCTGCAGCTGGCTATCTCTGTTCAATTCTTTGTTCCGTGCACGGGCCTGGCGGTGTCTTAAGTTGGGGCTGGCTTTTCGCGTGGTAGATATCCCACAGTCTGGTTTGCTAGCCCAGATTATTTCGCTCAGATAGTGCTCAGGGTATTCAGGCCAGATTCTTACTCTAAGCGATGCAGCCCGCGCTGCGCCTCTCTGCCCAGCCCCCACTTGCTAATGGCGCGTGCAGGCATCTACGCTGCTTCTCCGCTGGGGGAGTTACCATAGGACTCACAATCTTCGAGTTTTAATTGTTTATTTATTTTTTCTTCCTGTTATGTTGCCCTCTGTGCTTCCAAAGCTCGGCACAGATTCGGCAGTGAGAAGGTTTCCTGGTGTTTGGAAACTTCTCTCTTTTTAAGACTCCCTTCCCGGCATGGAACTCCGTCCCTCCCTCTTTTGTCTCTTTTTTTGTCTTTTATATTTTTTCCTACCTCCTTTCGAAGAGTTGGATTGCTTTTCTGGGTGCCTGATGTCCTCTGCCGGCATTCAGAAGTTGTTTTGTGGAATGTACTCGACGTTTAAATGCTCTTTTCATGAATTTGTGGGGGAGAAAGTGTTCTCCCTGTCCTACTCCTCCGCCATCTTGGCTCCTCCTCCCTATCTCAATTTCAAATTCGTTTTAGCTACATATGTGAACATGCTTTCTAGGTCACATGATTTAATCTTATGTATTGCTAATAAGTGAAATTTTTGGAATATCTTGCTCAAAAGAGAGATGTTTTCTTCCAGAAAGTCCGCTTGTGAAGCAGATCTTTGAAAAGTTTGTTGCTTTTTATTAAACCCATAAAGGTTAACCTGTCAAACTAAACTTTTCATACTGTTGGTTTCAAATATTCTGAAAGGCTCCTTTCTTTTCAAGACCTTTTTAAAAAGTTCTTCACTGATCACTATACATACACCACTCTCATCCTACCTAATAGATTCCAGCTGATAATTTGCAACTATACTCCAAAGTTTTGTGGAAATGTGAAAGAAAATCATTCAGCTCATCTGTTTCAGAGACAGAATTTGTGTAGCATAGCCTTTTTATCACAAGATCCTCAGACAAGGCCTGAAAAGCATATTCTTCAATCATAGATCTCAAAACTGAGTCCCTAGTAAGTGTATAATCATACAAAGAAGATCTAACGGAGGTTTCTGAACCAGTTGATTCATCCTTAGGAGTCCCATCTTGAATTTCTGAAGAAATATGTGCCATCTCAAAGAAAGTCTTTCTTCAGATATTTTTCTCATTTGTCTGATTTTACACACTGCAACTTCAAATGCTGCTTGGCTGGCCTACAGACCTCTCTAGACCATCACAGAGGTCCTCAAAGTCACCTAGCAATTGAAGGGTAACTGTGACATCACAAAGTCACTGGTCTTTGAGCAATTGAAGGATAATGTTCAACCAGTGCTTACTTCAGCATCAACTTAAAATACACACTGCTTACAGAAATACTAACCAAAGCCATGAAGGCTGCAAAACCTCATTCCTAAAGAATTTTTACACAGAAAAATCATATCAATAAATCTACTTGAAATCTGAACTAAAAGCGATTTATCATCCTTCTAGACACACATTCTTAATATTCATTACTGTTACCCATGCAAACTTGGGTCTACTCGCTACTGTGAAGTAAAATCAATCAACTGACTGAGTTACAGTGAAAGCATGTGTTTATTGTAGGACTGAGCAAGGTTTCCTAGCAGTCTTTGGTGCTTCAAAGACCCAAATTCACAAATACTTTCAGGGGAAGGATTTTAATGACTGATCACACACCTGTGATCAGTTTTGGGGCATTGTACTAATGGCCTGTTACTGAGGATATTGGGAGTCAACATCATCGACCGTCTGCTTCCAACTACTCTGTGGTCTATGTACGTACATTTCAGCCTGGTTGGAGCTTTAACATCTCTAAAACTGTTCACAGTGTATTGCTCAGAATGTTATCTATGGCCTTTGAGGAGGAACTAAAGACCTTTCTGCTATGTCTGCTACATCACCTCAGTCGTGTCCGACTCTGTGTGACCCCATAGACGGCAGCCCACCAGGCTCCCTTGTCTCTGGGATTCTCCAGGGAAGAACACTGGAATGGGTTGCCATTTCCTTCTCCAATGCATGAAAGTTAAAAGTGAAAGTATCATTACTATCTTCTGTTGCTTGATTATTTTCCTTAATTTCTGGCTTTTCTAGCTTCTCTGATTAAAATTACTCTTGGAAAATGAGGAGGTCTACAGGCTTCCCAGCTCTTGAGCTGTTTGAGTCAGCAGCAACTTTGGCTATTTCCTGTTGACCTGGAGCATGGAGTTGGAAAAAATTCTGAGATCTAAGGTTGGTATCAACATTTTCTGCAATGGAAACATATCTATTTTATATAGATATTTGTATATCTATATACATAAATATGCATATAAATAGGTATATCTGCTGTCACTTCAGACGTGTCCAACTCTGTGTGACCCCACAGACGGCAGCCCACCAGGCTCCCCTGTCCCAGGATTCTCCAGGCAAGAACATTCGAGTGGGTTGCTATGTCCTTCTCCAATGCATGAAAGTGAAAAGTGAAAGGGAAGTCACTCAGTTGTACCGATCTATTTGTGACACCATGGACTGCAGCCTACCAGGCTCCTCCATCCATGGGATTGGCCAGGCAAGAGTAATGGAGTGGGGTGCCGTCACCTTCTCATATATATATAAATATATATGTTTTTTTTTTTCTATATCTGAGTATTTTTTCATTAAACCTGGGCAAACTTTTGAAAATTGGTAGGTATTTATTAAAAGGAGAGAGGGGAGTGGTATAAAAGAGTCCTTATATGTTAGATGTAGCCAATAAAACATATTTTGAAGTATTTCCACTTACATATATTCAATAACTGAGTAGAGTCTTGAGTCATTCTGCATTTGGGTTTTAATTTTTCCATGTTGTTTTACCTAATGGGAATTAAAACTCAATATACTTTTTTTATACCCAAACTCATACACACATGGGTATGTATGTGGATATGTCAAAATAAAATTTTAGGCAACATTATTCAGGTGGCCAAACACTTTGCTTGCTCCCAAGATCTTAAATGAACTGTTTGGGAAGCCCAACATTGCTTAATAAATTACTGGCTGAATGCTTTAGATACTGTTGCTGAAAGGCTCTCCTTTAATCTAGTTCGTCTTCCACTATTGTTTCTGTAATAAGAGATGGCGTTCTTACATATGAGGAAACCTTGAGGCCATACAATTGCTACTCTCATTTGCTTAGAGATATTGTTTGAAGAAAGCTGTTGTTCTCCCACATTGGATACAATTTTAAACATTCAAGTCTGTAATAGCATAGGAACATGTTGGAACCACATGCACAATGGTCAACTAGCTGGGTTTAGGATAAACAGCTACCCACTTAATGGCTAAAAGAGATGCCAAGGGCATTGTGCATAGATCATAGACAGGCTCTTCTGACTAGCTGAACACTGAAATTATATGAGGTGTACATCAAAATTACTTCTCCATAATTCAGTATGTAAAGTTTTCTTTCATCACTTTCAACTTCTGGTAAGAAATATTTCAATAGAAATCACTGATGATCAAAATTTATCTTGCTTAATGCCACAGGGGTTCAGCTTCCTGCCCCCATCCATATCATTTATCTTGTTCCTTGTCCTCCTTTGTATTTTTGAGGTAGCCACATTGGAGAAAATCTAACAAGATAACAAAAACAGTCTCAATATATTATGTTAATGGAAAAATATATTATAGGCTGTGTATTTTGCAATATTTTACCCAGTTGTCACAGAAGTATGGCACAAATGCTCTAACAGGCAACTTAAAACCAGCAGTATAATATATAATAAGTAACTATCATAGAATATTCTCAGAAAACAATTTCTTATTCAAAACATTGAGGGAAAACAAAGGTACGAGAATACAGTAATTCTCAGTGTTCATAGGAAAACTTAGGGTAAACAGTACATTTGAATTCTCTGCTGCTGCTGCTAAGTTGCTTCAGTTGTGTCCGACTCTGTGTGACCCCAGAGATGGCAACCCACCAGGCTCACCAATCCCTGGGATTATCCAGGCAAGAACACCGGAGTGGGTTGCCATTTCCTTCTCAGTATTACACAAAGTAAGATCATGACATCTGGTCCCACACTTTCATGGGAAATGGAAGTGGAAAAGACAGAAGCAGTGACAGATTACCTCTTTTGGCTCTAAATTCACTGCAGATGGTGATGGAAGCTATAAAATTAGAAGACAATTTCTTCCTGGAAGAAAAGCTGTCACAAATTTAGAAAGCATGTTAAAAAGTGAAGACATGACTTGATCAATGGAGGCACTTTGAGTCACATCTATGGTCTTTCCAGTAGACATGTACAGATGTGAGAACACCAAACTGCTCTGCTAGGAATGACTTGTGTGTATCCATTGAATTGCAAGGACATAAATCCAGTCAAACATAAAGGAAATCAACTCTGAAGAAGAATTAGAATCACTGATGCTGAAGATGAGTCTTCAAAGCTTTGACCACCTGAGCAAAGAAATGACTCAGTGGAAAAAAAAAAAAAAACCTGATTCTTAGGAAACAATGAAATCAGGAGGAGACATGGGTGAGAACGAAGGAGAAGGTTGTATAGCTTCACCCATTCAATGGATATGATTTCAGGCAGACCCTGGGTGATGCAGAGGGCAGAAAGCCCTTGTGTGCAGTCCAAGGGGTCACAGAGAGTAAGACATGGCTTTGTGACTGAATAACAACAAGATTTCAGTTAATAAAATGGATCTTCCAGGGTCATGGTGGAGGTCTCATAATGTTAGAGGAATAGGAGGCACAGTCCACTTTCTCCTACACAAATCCATCAAAAGATCGACTGCACATGGACCACCTTCCAGAAATCAACTTGAACGATGTTGATGGTCCCTAGAAACCAAGAAATGAAAACCCATCTCTTAAAAAGGAGGTAGGACAAAATAAGAGATGGACATGAAGAAAAGGTTTTAGGGAACGAGACTCCCCTTGGAGAGGGAGTCGTAAAGGAGGAAAATTAAAACAAGATAGGAAACCCTCTCTCAAAAGTGTCAGTGGGAGGAAAAAGAAAAAAAGAAAAAAACAGAACCAGGGGAAAAAGAACAAAAACACAGATTATGCCAATAAATGCAATTACTAGCCAAAAAGTCACTCGGATTCTTCTGTCCACAGTCATACATGAGGTCTGGGAGGAGACCTGTGGTGTATCAAACACAGTATTGTTAGAACCAGGATTTAGTGCCCTGAGGACAATCTGATGGAGCTAATGTGACAAAGAACATAAACCATGGGAAAACTAGAGACAGCCATTTTAGAAAGGACTTTTCCTACAGGAAGGCTCTAAGCCCACATAGTGAACCATGGCACACTCACAGACCAGAAAACTAGAAAATACCAAAGAAGACCAAGCCAGCTTCCATTGAAGACCCTTTCCTCCATGGATGTAGAGAGGAATGTATATGACTGCCAGAGGCAGAAGCAAATAGGTTACTAGTAACTTGGTCCTACAGACATCCCCTACCAAACTCTAAGCTGGTTGAAATTTGCTAATGATGAATTCCTGAGTTCATGGACAGTTCACATAGGCCGGGATCATGACAGCCTGGGGTCAGCTACCCTGAAGAGACACATGGAACACCTGAGGCTGTGGGCTCTGGCACAGGTAGCAAACTGTGTGGTTGAGACCAGAGAGCTGCATAAGGCATGGGCCACCTAGGACTGTGTCTTGTCCTCCAACCAGCCACCTGAGATTTTTGACTTGTGAAGAGCAAAAAGCACTGAGCCAATCATGGTCATTGCCCTTGCTGAGCACCTAAGTGCCTGACTGGCTGGGAAGTGCATGAAACACATGACCCACTTGGGACCATGCCCTCACGTATCAACAGGGAGGCTGAGCAGTGTGGACCCAGGAAGAACATGTCACATTTGTCAGTGGCAAGCCCAATGTGGTCAATCCACCTCAAGCACCCACATATCCCAGAGGTATTTGTTTTCAGTGTCCCACCTCACCGCCAAAACACCGAGCAAGTGAGGTCAAATAAGAGGCTACCACACCCTCGTTTCATGTTGAAAGCCAGATATGGAGAGGCTTTCAAATAAAAGAAGGAAATATAAACAAAGGAGCATAAACCAACCCAGAAGTGATAGGTTCAACAGCATAAATCTTCAATTAATGCCAATTAATTCAATTAATGTTCAACTGAGGTACAATAGTAGAATTTGACAACAAGTACAAGCTTCAACTAGGGACTATCTGACACTGTACTGACACCAAAAAGCAATTTTTTTTTTTTAATTCTGAGATCTATTTCTATATGATTTCTGTAACTTTTAACAATGCTAGGCCTTTTTAATACCCTAAACTTTTATTTCTGTTAACTATTATTACCTTTCAAATAAAAACAACACGTCTGTGTTTTAAACACTTGTTATATATACAAGAATGAATTCGACCTCCGTTTTCTTTTCTTGTACTATTTAAATGAGTCTAATTTTTATTCTTGGTTCTTAACTTTTGCTTTCCAAAAATGTTTATCAATGTTGTAACTTTAGGAATACAATTTTTAGGATCAGATTTCACTTATGAGGGCATCAGATTTCAGACACACTGAAACCATAATCTCAAAAACCTAGCCAATCTTGTCACATGGACTGCAGCCTTGTCTAACTCAATGAAAGTAAGCCATGCCCTGTGGTGCCACCCAGGATGGGCGAGTAATGGTGGAGAGTTCTGACAGAATGTGGTCTATGGAGAAGGGAATGGCAAACTACATCAGTATTCTTGTCTTGAGAACACCATGAACAGTATGAAACACATGATAGGATACTGAAAGAGGAAATCCCCGGGTCGGTTGGTAGGTATCCAATATGCTACTGGAGATCAGTGGAGACATAACTGCAGAAAGAAAGAAGGGATGAAGACAAAGCAAAACTAATATCCAGATATGGGTGTGACTGGTAATAGAGGCAAGGTCTGATGCTGTAAAGAGCAATATTACATAGGAAATTGGAATGTCAGTTCCATGAATCAAGGCAAACTGGAAGTGATCAAACCGGAGATGATAAAAGTGAACGTCAACATTCTAGGTATCAGCGAACTAAAAGGGACTGGAATGGGTGAATTTAACTCAGATGACCATTATATCTACTACTGTGAACGGGAATACCTTAGAAGAAATGGAGGAGCCAGCATGGTCAACAAAAGAGTCTTACATGCAGTACTTAGATGCAATCTCAAAGATGAAAGAATGATCTCTGTTCGTTTCCAAGGCAAACCATTCAATATCACGGTAATCCAAGCCTTTGCCCCAATGAGAAATGCTGAAGAAGCTGAAGTTGAATGGTACTGTGAAGACCTGCAAGACCTTTTAGAACTCATATCCAAAAAAGATGTCCTTTTCATTAAAGGGGACTGGAATGTAAAGGTAGGAAGTCAAGAAATACTTGGAGTAACAGGCAAATTTGGCCTTGGAATACTGAATGAAGCAGGGCAAAGGCTAATAGAGTTTTTCCAAGAGAACACACTGGTCATAGCAAACACCCTCTTCCAACAACACAAGAGAAGATGGTCAACACCAAAATCACCAAAATCAGATTAATTCTACCTTTGCAGCCAAAGATGGAGAAACTCTATAAAGTCAGCAAAAACAAGACCGGGAGCTGACTGTAGCTCAGATCATGAACTCCTTTTTTGCCAAATTCAGACTTGAATTAAAGAAAGTAGGGAAAACCACTAGACCATTCAGGTATGACCTAAGTCAAATCCCTTATCATTATACAGTGAAATATAGATTTAAGGGACTAGATCTAATAGACAAAGTTCCTGAGGACCAATGGATGGGTATTTATGACACTGTACAGGAGACAGGGACTAAGACCATCCGTGTAGACACGAAATGCAAAAATGCAAAATGGCTGCCTGAGGAGGCCTTACAAATAGCTGTGAAAAAAAGAGAAGCAAAAAGCAAAGCAAAGAAAAGATATATGTATCTGAAAGCAGAGATCCAAAAGAATAGCAAACAGAGATAAGAAAGCCTTCCTCAGAGATCAATTCAAAGAAATAGAAGAAAACAACATAATGGGAAAGACTAGAGTTCTCTTCAAGAAAATTAGATACAAAGGGAATATTTCATGCAAAGATGGGTTCAATAAAGGGAAGAAATGGTAAGGATCAAACAGAAGCAGAAGATATTATGGAGAGGTGGCAAGAATACACAGGAAAATTGTACAAAAATGACTTTCAAGACCCAGATAATCACAATGGTGTGATCACTCACCTAGAGCCAAACATCTTGGAATGTGAAATCGAGAGGGCCTTAGAAAGCCTCACTATGAACAAAGCTAGTGGAGGTGATAGAATTCCAGTTGAACTATCTCAAATGTTGAAAGATAATGCTGTGAAAGTGCTGCACTCAATATGCCAGCAAATGTGGAAAACTCAGAAGTGGCCACAGGACTGGAAAAGGTCAGTTTTCACTCCAATTCCAAAGAAAGGCAATGACAATGAATGCTCGAACTTCTTCACAGTTGCACTTATTTCACACGCTAGTAGATCAATGCTCAAAATTCTCCAAGCCAGGCTTCAGCAATATGTGAACTGTGAACTTCCAGATGTTCAAGCTGGTTTTAGGAAAGGCAGAGGAACCAGAGATCGCATTGCCAATATCCGATGGATCATCAAAAAAGCAAGAGAGTTCCAGATAAACACCTATTTCTGCTTTATTGACTATGCCAAATCCTTTGACTGTGTGAATCACAATAAACCGTGGAAGATTCTGAAAGAGACGGGTATACCAGACCACCTGACCTGCCTTGGAGGAACCTATATGCAGGTCTGGAAGCAACAGTTAGACCTAGGCATGGAACAACAGACTGGTTTTGTATATGAAAAGGAGGACATCAGGCTTTGTATTATCACCTGCTTATTTAACTTGTAGGCAGAGTACATCACGAGAAACGCTGGGCTGAAAGAAGCACAAGCTGGAATTCAGATTACTGGGAGAAATATCAATAACCTCAGATTTGCAGATGACACCAACCTTATTGCAGAAAGTGAAGAGGAACTAAAAAGTCTCTTGATGAAAGTCAAAGAGAAGACTGGAAAATTTGGCTTAAAGCTCAACATTCTGAAAACGAAGACCATGGCATCTGGTCCCATCACTTCATGGGAAATAGATGGGGAAACAGTGGAAAGATTGTCAGACTTTACTTTTTTGCGGCTCCAAAACCACTGCAGATGGTGATTGTAGCCTTGAAATTTAAACACGCTTACCCCTTGGAAGGAAAGTTATGCCCAACCTAGATAGCATATTAAAAATCAGTGGCATTACATTGCCAACAAAGTTTGTCTAGTCAAGGATCTGGTTTTTCCAGTGATCATGTATGAATGTGAGAGTTGGACTGTGAAGAAAGCTGAGTGCTGAAGAATTGATGCTTTTGAACTGCGGTGATGGATAAAATTTTTGAGAGTCCCTTGTACTGCAAGGAAATCCAGCCTGTCCATCCTAAAGGAGATCAGTCCTGGGTGTTCATTGGAAGGACTGATGCTAAAGCTGAAATTCCAATACTTTGCTCACTCATGCAAAGTGTTGACTCATTGAGAAAGACCCAGATGCTCGGAGGGAATGGGGTCAAGACGAGAATGGGACTACAGAGGATGGAAGGCTGGATGGCATCACCGAATCAGTAGACATGAGCGTGAGTGAACTCAGTGAACAGGTAGCCCTGGTGTGCTGCGATTCATGGGGTTGCAAAGAGTCGGTGATGAAGGACCAACTGAACTTAACTGAGAAAGGAGGATATAAATGAAACAGAGTGTGGTGCGGGGAAAAAAAATGAAAGAAAGAAGGAAACCAGGAAAAGGTCTGATGTAGCAATGATAGATGCCCCACAATGAGAAATGTAGGTGTCTAGATGGAGAACACCAAAACTAAAAGGGTTGGGGTACATGGGAAATCTTGAGGAAATAAAAGTTGGAATCACCCTTAAATGAGTCAAGACGCAAGAATTGGATCGGGCATGGACAAATTGACCACTTCAAAAGTGAAAGAAGAGTGACAAATCTCTTTACTGTCACTTGCTTACGTGAATCATATGCAGAATATACTATTTAAATACCAGTTGAGTGAATCAAAAGCTGGCATCAAAGTGGCTGGGAGAAACAGCAAAACACTCACATATATAGATGTTAACGCAAAAACAAAGAGAAAGTGAAGAGGAAATAAAGAGCCTTTTCATGAGGGTGAATGATTAGAGTGAAAAACCGTGCTGAAAACTCTACATTCATAAAAACAAAGATAAGGG
Source organism: Bos taurus (assembly GCF_002263795.3). NCBI lineage: Eukaryota > Metazoa > Chordata > Mammalia > Artiodactyla > Bovidae > Bos > Bos taurus. The sequence continues at coordinate 57,830,533 of NC_082638.1, read as the reverse complement.
CATCTGGTCCAACCACTACTTGCAAAATAGAAGGGGTAAACATGTGGAAACAGTGACAAGCTTAATTTTCTTGAGCTTCAAAATTACTAGGAATGGTGACTGCAGTTATCAAATTAAATGTCACTTGCTTTTGGATGTAAAAGTTATGACAAACCTAAGCATTGCATTATAAAGAAAACACACCACTTTACTAAATTGTCAGTAAATAAAAAATGTCAATTATGGTAAGAGTGGAGACTCTCGGATGTTTTTGAGTAACTTATATGGCTTTTGATTGCTAATTTATTTAGCATCTTTTCATTGTTAATTCAGTAAGTACTTAAAATACATCATTTGGCAGGCACTATGTCTTAGCTGATGTGCAAGATACATAAGGAAACTTGTGTAGACATGAAACACATAGAAGAATTGAAAATCTGTGATTAACTTGGTAGGAAGGAAGACAGTTTCTTTCCAATCCCAAACAATGCTTAGGAAAAATTGTGAAAAGTGGCTTATTATGACTGAAAATATTTTGCCTAATGTATCTCTAGAAATTCAATAAAAACATAGATAATGAAGCTACGAAGGGAAACACAACATATGTCTTCCAAGAACTGATTACCATGCTGAGATGCTGCATTCACCACAAGGATTTAAGTCTGTCTTTGGAGGAGCAGGAAAGCAACATCAAAATATCCACTAAGAAATATAGGTGGTGTCTTGGTGGGAGAAAATAAAGGCATAATATAAGGAGAGTAGAGCAAGAATGACCTTTTATAATACTACTTGTAAAATGCCTAACTTTTGCTGACTTTGGTGTAATCTTTGAATATATCAGTCATGTTATGATAGTGATCGTGATTTCTGAGTAGGCTGCATCTATACTGTCAAGTATGAAACATATATTTATATATATTTTCAATGAATAAAACCTGCTGTTTAAACTCTTAGCTTTCTTCCCAATAATGGACATAAAATAATAAAACTGAAAAAGCACTAAAGTATATACTGTTCATTTGCTTTCTCTAAATGGGATTTGTATTGTTCCTTCTCCCATATCATCCTATCAGCCTTTGGCTGATCTCCACATTTCCTTGCCCCAGCCATTTATGAGATAACTATTCCAAACAACCTCGGAGAAGAACAGGCCCACTTAAGACAGTGGCTTTCCAAATATATGCCTATATATATATTTACTCTTGTCTTGGGTTAGTGCAGCAGCTCACTAATCTGACTGCTGCCCTTTCTCACCTTATTAAAGGTGATCTCTTCCTGTAAAGTGCTGGTCTCATTCTTTTTCTGAACCTTGCCTTCTCTGACTCCCTTATGCTACAGACAAACTGAGTGGTTGACAGGTACATAAGATGCATGACCTACCCTGGAGGTGCCTTTCCTGCCATCCAGATGCCTGAGCAGTTTGGAACAGGGAAGGAAACAATGCACATAGCCAATGGAGTTCAGTGCCCTTGAAGATCACCTAGGAGCCTGAGTGGCTTAGACTTGGGATGTGCATGAAACACAGGGAACACTTTGGGCAGTGCCATCGCAGATTACCCAGGAACCTGAGCTGGGTGGACTGAGGAAGTACATGTCACCTATGACAGTGGCAAGCCCACTGTGCTCCATCCACCTTAAGCACCCTCACCCACATATTCTACAGGTGTTTTTTTTTGTTTTTTTTTTTGTTTTTTTTTTCAGTGTGCTCCTCCTCATCATTGTACCACTGATACAAATAAGGGCCTGCTGTCCCCTTGTGTTATGGTGCAAACTAGTCTTGTGTAAGCATGTCACAGAAGAGAATTGCAAAATGAGGAAGTAAAAATAAGCAAAGAAGGGTGAACTAGCCCAGAAGTGACAGAAGCTACAGATTGAAACTCTGAAGCTAATGTAGAAACTGTGCAATTCAAGGACAGCAATAGTATTGGACAACAAGTAGAAGCAGGAAAAAGAGATTGTCTGACACAGATCTGGCACCACTAAACTCACAACAATTTCTCTAGAGAAATTGGTAGATTATTCTTTACTGTTTTCATGTTTTTTAATTAAACACTCTTTTGTTCCTTATCATTCCCTTTAATCTCATTTCTATATACCACAATATAAATGTTTGATAATTATTTTGACTTCTAAATTTTCTCCAGTAATCATAGGAGTTTAAATCCTATTCTAGGTTCTTAATCTTTGATTTTGAAACTTTTTATTAATAAATGTTTATCCTTTAGGAATTCTGTATTTAGAATCTATTTTCACTTATTAATTTAATTCCCAGTTGATTGCACTCTTGCCTTTTTACTCTCCCTTTACTCCTCCTAGAAACCTTTATCTCCCTCCTCAGTTTGCTCTGATCCATATAACTCTGTCAATTCCTTTAACTGTTTTTGATTATGGAAAATTGCTTCACCATCAACCTTGGGTTTTCTCCTCTGTTCTGAGGATGCAGAATTCTTAATGTGACTGTAACTCAGCACCAAAATGCAGAGGCCATAAAGTTAATCCAGAGCTTTAGATCATTGTTGAACTCCTGACACCAATGAACTTTAAAAAAGAAGCAAAGTCAAAAGGTTCCATGCCTACATGGAAATGAAGCCCCAAGCTGAAACCAGCAATTTCAGTGCAAGACAACTCACACCTATTCTCCAGCAAAGCAGCAACACAAAAATGAACATTATAAAAGGTACTACCTGAAGCCGTACCAAACCCACAGACACCACAATGCACATTACAGGACAATTCATTGCATTTCATAGAGAAGTGATCCAGCACCACCTGACAGACCACAGGCACACAATATCCCAAACATTAAAGCTTGAAAACTTACAGGTTCAGTCCCACCCACAAAGATCAGATTCCACCACAAACTGGATCCAAAATGCTGCGGCCTGCAGAAAGGGGACCAAAACCACTGCGATCTAAACCAAATGAAGCTTTTAAGTTTAATAAGGTCCCAATTGCTTAGTTTTGCTTTTATTTCCAATATTCCGGGAGGTGGGTCATAGAGGATCCTGCTGTGATGTATGTCGGAGAATGTTTTGCCTATGTTCTCCTCTAGGAGTTTTATAGTTTCTGGTCTTACGTTGAGATCTTTAATCCATTTTGAGGGGCCTAATTAAACTTAAAATATTCTGCACAACAAAGGAAACTATAAGCAAGGTGAAAAGACAGCCTTCAGAATGGGAGAAAATAATAGCAAATGAAGCAACTGACAAACAACTAATCTCAAAAATATACAAGCAACTCCTACAGCTCAACTCCAGAAAAATAAACGGCCCAATCAAAAAATGGGCCAAAGAACTAAATAGACATTTCTCCAAAGAAGACATACAAATGGCTAACAAACACATGAAAAGATGCTCAACATCACTCATTATCCGAAAAATGCAAATCAAAACCATAATGAGGTACCATTTCATGCCAGTCAGAATGGCTGTGATCCAAAAGTCTACAAGCAATAAATGCTGGAGAGGGTGTAGAGAAAAGGGAACCCCCTTACACTGTTGGTGGGAATGCAAACTAGTACAGCCACTATGGAGAACAGTGTGGAGATTCCTTAAAAAGCTGGAAATAGAACTGCCTTATGATCCAGCAATCCCACTGCTAGGCATACACACCCAGGAAACCAGAATTGAAAGAGACACGTGTACCCCAATGTTCATAGCAACACTGTTTATAATAGCCAGGACACGGAAGCAACCTAGATGCCCATCAGCAGATGAATGGATAAGCAAGCTGTGGTACATATACACAATGGAGTATTACTCAGCCATTAAAAAGTACATTTTTTTTCTCAGTTTTCTGAATGTTGAGCTTTATTTATTTTTTTAAACTTTACAATATTATATAAGTTTTGCCAAATATCAAAATGAATCCACCACAGGTATACCTGAGTTCCCCATCCTGAACCCTCCTCCCTCCTTCCTCCTCTACCCTCCCACTGGTTCGTCCCAGTGCACCAGCCCCAAGCATCTAGTACCATGCATCGAACCTGGACTGGCGACTCGTTTCATACATGATATTACACAGGTTTCAATGCCATTCTCCCAAATCATCCCACCCACTCCCTCTCCCACAGAGTCCAAAAGACTGTTCTATACATCTGTGTCTCTTTTGCTGTCTCCTACACAGGGTTATTGTTACCATCTTTCTAAATTCCATATATATGTGTTAGTATACTCTATTGGTGTTTTTCTTTCTGGCTTACTTCACTCTGTATAATAGGTTCCAGTTTCATCCATAATCAGTTCTAATGAGATGGAAAATACATGGGGAAACAGTGGAAACAGTGTCAGATTTTATTTTTTGGAGGGCTGCAAAATCAATACAGTTGGTGATTTGCAGCCATGAAATTAAAAGACGCTTACTCCTTGGAAGGAAAATTGTGCACCACCTAGATAACATGTTTAAGAGCAGAGACATTACTTTGCCAACAAATGTCCGACTAGTCAAGGCTATGGTTTTTAAAGTGGTCATGTATGGATGTGAGAGTTGGGCTGTGAACAAAGCTGAGCACCAAAAAATCGATGTTTTTGAACTGTGGTGTTCAAATGACTCTTGAGACTCCCTTGGACTGCAATGAGATCTAACCAGTTCATTCTAAAGGAGATCAGTCTTGGGTGTTCATTGAAAGGACTGATGCTAAAGCTGAAATTCCAATACTTTGGCCACCTCGTGTGAAGAGTTGACTCATTGGAAAAGACTCTGAGGCTGGGAGGGATTAGGGGCAGGAGGAGTAGGTGATAACAGAGGATGACATGGCTGGATGGCATCACTGACTCGATGGACATGAGTTTGAGTGAACTCCAGGAGTTGGTGATGGATAGGGAGGCCTGAAATGCTGTGATTCATGGGGTCAGACACAACTGACTGAACTGAACCGAACTGAGAAAGGAGGGAATAAAGAAAACACAGTGGCATGTGTAAATATATATATATTTTTAGAGAAGGAAAACATTAAAAGCTCTGATAATTCTTAGACAGTATTAAATGCCATACTGTGAGGATATCCACATGGAAAAGACCACAAAAAAAAAAAAAAGAAAGAAAGAAAGAAAGGAAAGGAAAAAGAAAAAAAAAAAAAGGTGTTTGGGTGCTTGAGAAAATTCTTCAAGAGATAAAAGTTGAAAACCTCCATTAAATGGGCAAGGAAATAGCTCCTTGAGTCCCAACACAGCATGTCCCAACAAACAGGATGAACCCAAAGTGAAATATCCCACAACAATATTTTAACCAAACACTGAAAATTTAAACACAAAAAAACAAACATTAAGAACAGCGAGAGTAAAGACATAAATATACTGTCAGATCCCCATAAAGATAGCAGCTGAACTTTCAATAGAAACTCTTCAGGCCAGTAGAGCATGGTAGAACATTCTCAAAATTATGAACAAGCCAAAACCAACACCAACACGGATCTTATTCAGATATGAAGGAGAAATCAAATGGTTTAAGCAAAAGTTTTAAGCAGTCATTAACATGAAACTGCTAAACTCTTAATGATGTGGTGAAACTGGGACACTGAGTTCATATGTCATCAGATTTGCAAAACTCATCAGTGGACATGAGTTTGGAAAAGGACAGTTTTCATTCACACCAAAGGTAGGTAAGGCCAAAGAATATTCAAACAAGCATGCACGGTTGCTCCTTTCACATGTTAGCTGGGTAAAACTCAAAATTCTACAACAGTACATAAACTAAGAACTTTCAAGGGGAAAGCTCGACTTGGAAACAATACATGAACCAGAGAACAATTTGGAAACATTCATTGGATCCTAGAGGGAACCAGGAATTTCAGAAAATCATTTACTTCTGCTTCAGTGACTCCACTAAAGACATTAACTGTGTATATCACAGTAAACTGTGAACAGTTTGAAAGAGACAGGAATCATGGACCTTCTAACCTGTCACATGAGAAATGTGTATGCCATTCAAGATGTAAGAATTGGAACAAGACATGGAAAAATTGATCAGTATAAACCTGGGAAAGGTGAGTGACAAGACTGCATATTATCAGTCTTCTTATGTGAAATATATGCAGACTATACTATTCAAAAGGCCAGGCTGGGTGGATAATAAACTAGAATCAATGTTTCTGGGATAAACTTCAACAACCTTAGATAGACGGATAGAAACACTGTAAAAAGAGAAAGTGAAGAGGAGCTAAAGAGGGTCTTGCTAAGGATGAATGAGGAGTGTAGAAACCTCGCTGAGAACTCAATAGTCAAATGAACAACACAAGGTGTCTGGTCCCATCACGACTTGGCAAATAGAAGGGGAAAACATGGAATAAGTGATAAACTTAATTTTCTTGGGCTCCAAAATCACTGTGAATGGTGACTGCAGGCATGAAATGAAGAGACACTTTCTTCTTGGAGAAAAAACGATGGAAAAACCTTGACCTTGTATTAAAAAGAAGAAAGATGAGCTTATTAACAAAGGTCTCCTCAGTCACAACCCCTATCGTTTATCCATTAGTCATGTAAAGTGTGAGAATTGGAATCTAAAGAAGGCTGAGAGCTCGAGAACTGATGCCTTCAAACAGTGATGTTGGAGAAAACTCTTAGGGGTCCCTTGAACTGCAAACAGATCCCGCCAATCAATCCACAAGGAAACCAACCCTGGATATACATCTGAAGCACTCATACTGAAGCTGAAAGTCGAGGATTTTGCTAAACTAATTCAAAGAACCAACTCTGGAAAACACCATGACACTGAGAAAGACTGAGGACAGGAGGAGAAGGTGCTGATAGAGGATGAGATGTTTGGAGGGCATCACCAGTTCAATGGACATGTGTTTGAGCAAACTATGGGAAACACTGAAAGAGAGGGAGGCCTGCTGTGCTACAGTCACAAAGGGTTGGACATGACTCAATGAATGAACAACAGCAATTAAAATATCTAGAACTACTTCTAGGCTAACAGAGTTTGGCCAGGATAATGCACTGGTCATAGCAAACACCCTCTTTCAACAACACAAGTGAAGACTCTAACATGAACATCACCAGATGGTCAACACCAAAATCAAATTGATTCTATTCTTTCCAGTCAGAGATGGAGAAGCTCTATACAGTCAGCAAAAACAAGATCAGGAGCTGACTGTGGCTCAGATCATGAACTCCTTATTACCTAATTCAGACTTAAATTCAAGAAAGTAGGGAAAACCAAACTCTGATAGCCTTTTCCCTGCTTTATTCTGTATTAAAGGCTAAATTTGCCTGTTATCACAGGTGTTTCTTGACTTCCTACTTTTGCATTCCAGTCCCTTATAATGAAAAGAATTTCTTTTCGGTTGTTAGTTCTAAAAGGTCTTGTGGTTCTTCATAGAACCATTCAACTTCAGCGTCTTCAGCATTTCTGGCTGGTGCATAGGCTTGGGTTACTGTGATTTTGAATGGTTTGCCTTGGACAAACAGAAATCATTCTGTCGTTTTTGAGATTGCATCCAAGTACTGCATTTTGGACTCTTTTGTTGACCATGATGGCTACTCCATTTCTTCTAAGGGATTCCTGCCCACAGTAGTAGATATCATGGTCATCTGAGTTACATTCACCCATTCCAGTCCATTTTAATTTGCTGATTCCTAGAATGTCGATGATCACTCTTGCCATCTCCTGTTTAACAACTTCCAATTTGCCTTCATTCATGGACCCCATATTCCAGGTTTCTATGCAATATTGCTCTTTGATGCATCGGACCTTGCTTCTGTCACCAGTCACATGCACAACTGGGTATTGTTTTTGCATTGGCTCCATGTCTTCATTCTTTCTGGAGTTCTTTCTCCACTCATCTCCAATAGCATATTGGGCACCTACCGACCTAAATAGTACAGGTTTAAAAGAAACTGGTCCTGTGGGAGAGGGAGAGGGTGGGAAGATTTGGGAGAATGACATTGTAACATGTAAAATATCATGTAAGAAACGAGTTGCCAGTCCAGGTTCGATCCACGATACTGGATGCTTGGGGCTAGTGCACTGGGACGACCCAGAGGGATGGTATGGGGAGGGAGGAGGGAGGAGGGTTCAGGATGGGGAACACATGTATACCTGTGGTGGATTCATTTTGATATTTGTCAAAACTAATACAATTATGTAAAGTTTAAAAATAAAATAAAATTAAAAAAAAAAAAAGAAACTGGTCCTAAGGGCTTATTTACAAACAATGGGATAACCAATTCAACTTCTTCTTCTTCTTTTTTTTTTATTAATCTGTTCGTTTCCCCCCCCCCCCAGTATATAAAATTGTTTTAGTCACTCTGTTATTCTAGCAATTTGACTGCTTCACATAGTTTGAGACTTTTATTGACAGATATTCCTGTTGTAAATACCCAAATTCCTCCTTTTTTAGTATGTTTAGTAGCAATGGCATCTTATTCATTCTCATTTCAGTAACTAAATCTGCTCTTTTCGTTTTTTAGTTTACCTAATATTCTTTTTACTATCTTTGTTTCATGTTCAATTTTCTGTATTCTTTTTCTATTAACTTAAAACCATACTAATATTTGTTCATTTCCTCTTTCTTCTTTCTGTGAAATTAGATTTTTTCCCCAGCTTTTAAAGAAGGCATTACCTTCTCCCCAGAATTGAAGAGCTTTCTTTTTATGTAACCTTAAATATATATGGGTTCTTCTTCTGCTGTATCTGATGACTTTCTACATTGGGTTTTCATTTTAAATCACCTTAGAATATGTTCCCATTTCCCCTGTGAGTTATTCTTCGCCTCATCGAGCCCTTCAGAATGTGTTGTTTAATTTTCCATGCATTCAGTTCAGTCGCTCAGTCATGTCCGACTCTTTGTGACTCCATGGATTGCAGCACACCAGGCCTCCCTGTCCATCAAAAACTCCCAGAGTTCACTCAAACTCACATCCATTGAGTCAGTGATGCCATCCAGCCATCTCATCCTCTGTCGTCCCCTTTTCTTTGTGCCCCCAATTTATCTCAGCTTCAGTAGTTTCCAGAGTCAACTCTCGAATGAGATGGACAAATTACTGGAGTTTCAGCTTTAGCATCATTCCTTCCAAAGAACACCAAGGTCTGATCTCCTTTAGAATGGACTGATTGGACTCCTTGCAGTCTATGGTACTCTCAGGAGTCTTCTCCAATGCCACAGTTCAAAAGTGTCAATTCTTTGGCGCTAAGCTTTCTTCACAGCACAGCTCTCACATCCATACATAACTACTGGAAAAACCGCAGTTTTGACTAGACGGTCCTTTGTTGGCAAAGTAATGTTTCTGCTTTTGAATATGCTATCGAGGATGGCCATAACTTTCCTTCCAAGGAGTAAGCGTCTTTTAATTTCATGGCTGCAATCACCATCTGTGGTGATTTTGCAGCACCCTCCCCCCCCCCCCCAAATGAAGTATGACTCTGTTTCCACTGTTTTCCCATCTATTTCCCATGAAGTGATGGAAACTGATGCCATGATCTTAGTTTTCTGAATGTTGGCTTTTAAGTCAACTTTTTGAGGTATGACCTAAATCCAATCCTTTATGATTATATAGTAGAAGTGAGAAATAAATTTAAGGGACTAGATCAGATAGAGTGCATGATGAACTATGGACAGAGGTTTGTGACATTGTACAGGAGACAGGTATCACGACTATCCTCATGGAAAAGAAATGCAAAACAGCAAAATAGGTGTCTGTGGAGGCCTTAAAAATAGCTGTGAAAAGAAGAGAAGTGAAAAAGAAAGGAGAAAAGGAGTGATATAAGCATCTGAATGCAGTGTTCTCAAGAGTAGCAAGGAGAGATAAGAAAGCCTTCCTCAGCGATCAATGCAAAGAAATAGAGGGAAGCAAAAGAATGGGAAAGACCATCCCCTCAAGAAAATTAGCGATACTGAAGAAACATTTCATGCAAAGATGGGTTCTATAGAGGACAGAAATTTTACGGACCTAAAAGACTCAGAAAATATTAAGAAAAGTGGCAGGAATACAGACTAGAACTGTACAAAATAGATCTTCAAGACCCAGATATTCACGATAGTGTGATCGCTCACCTAGAGCCAGACATCCTGGAATGTCAAGTCAAATGGGCCATAGAAAGAATCACTCCGAATAAAGCTAGTGGAGGTTATGGAATTCTAGCTGAGCTATTACACATCCTGAAAGATGATGCTGTGAAAGTGCTGAACTCAATATGCCAGCAAATTGGAAAACATAGCAGTGGCCCTGGGACTGAAAAAGATCGGTTTTCATTCCAACCCCAAAGAAACACAGTGCCCAATAATGCTCAGATTACCACACAATTACACTCATCTCACGTTCTAGTGAAGTAATGCTCAAAGTTCTCCAAGCCAGGTTTCATTAATACATGAACCATGAACTTCCAGATGTTCAAACTAGTTTTAGAAAATGCAGAGGAACCAGAGATCCAAATGCCAACAATCTTGGATCATTGAAAAAGCAAGAAGGTTCCAGAAAATTAAAAACAAACAAACCAAAAAACACCTATTTCTGCTTTATTGACTATGCCAAAGCTTGGATTGTGTGGATCACTAGAAACTGTGGAAGATTCTGAAAGAGATGGAAATACCAGACCACCTGGCCTGCCTCTGGAGAAACCTATATGCAAGTCAGGAAGCAACAATTAGAAATGGACACGGAACAACAGATGGGTTCCAAATAGAAAGAGGAGGACGTCAAGGTTGTATATTGCCACCCTGCTTATTTGACATGAATGCAGAGTACATCATGAGAAACTCTAGGCTGGAAGAAGCAGAAGCTGGAGTCCAGATTGCCAGGAGAAATGTCAATAACTTCAGATATGCAGATAACACCACACTTATGGCAGAAAATGAAGAGGAAGTGTCAAGCCTCTTGATGAAAGGGAAACAGGAAAGTGAAAAACTGGGCTTAAAGCACAACATTCTGCAACGAAGATCATGGCATCTGGTCCCATCACATCATGGGAAATAGATGGGGAAACAATGTCAGGCTTTATTTTTGGAGCTCCAGAATCACTGCAGATGGTGATTGTAGCCATGAAATTAAAAGACATTTACTCCTTGGAGGGAAAGTAATGTCCAACTTAGATCTCATTTTAAAAAGCAGAGACATTATTTTGCCAACGAAAGTCCATCTAGTCAAGGCTATGTTTTTTTCCAGTGGTCATATATTGATATGAGAGTTGGACTGTGAAGAAAGCTGAGTACCAAAAAATTGATGCTTTTGAACTGTGGTGTTGGAGGAGACTCTTGAGAGTCCCTTGGACTGCAAGCAGATCCCACCAGTCCATCCTTAAGGAGACCAGTCTTGGGTGTTCTTTGGAAAGACTGATGCTAAAGCTGAAATTCCAGTATTTTGGCCACCTCACTCATAGAGTTGACAAATAAAAATCTCTGATGATGGGAGGGATTTGGATCAGGAGGAGAAGGGAACGACAGAGGATGAGATGGCTGGATGGCATCATCATCTCGATGAACATATGTTTGCCTGAACTCCAGGAGTTAGTAATGGACAGGGAGGCCTGGTGTGGTGTGATTCATGGGGTGACAAAGATTCGGACACGGGCCTGTGACTGAAATGAAATGAGTAAATTAACTGTTTTGTTGTTGTTGTTGTTGTTGTTGAGCATGTCATTGGTAATATATGAAAGGAACAAGTGTAATACATACATACATACCCGTTCAAGTGTTATTTCATGTGTTACGTCACTACATTCCTGTCTGACACTCTGTATCACACCGACTGTCACCATAATGTATCCTCAATGCATGGGATTCTCAAGGTGAAAAAGTAGGAATGGGTTGCCATCCTTAGTTCCAGGAGATCTTCCCAACTCAGATCGAACCTGCCTGTCTTATGACCTCTATGTTAGAAGACAGGTTCCTTAGTACTAATACTACCTGGGCAACCATTAGCTTATATACGGCTACACATATACATGCATATGTATATGTTGAAAGTTTGGGTATATAATTTTGCTGTCTACAGGTAGCAGTATATATTTTGCAGGAGGTATATAACTGCAGGTATGTCCTTTTGCAGGATCTAATGATTTGCTAAAAGTGGTTTCACTTACATTCATGTCAGAGAATTATATAATTTCACTTGTGACTTACCCTTTGAAATATTGGTTCTTTAGGAATATCTTGTATAATTTTTCATACATTGACAAATTTGCAAACACATATCCCATTTTTAAATTTTAGCTTCACATCTTGGTTTTCAGAGAATATACTTGGTATTATGTAAAATACTAAGACTTGTTTTATGCCTTAATGTGAAGCATATTTTTGAGAATATTCCAAAGAAAGTTCAGGTACAATTGAAAATATCACACACACACACACACACACACACACACACACACACACACACAGTATGTGTTTATATGCCTATTTGAACATATCAGTGTAGGTACATAATTTTAAATATATATATATATATATATATTTTTTTTTTTTTTTAACCCTTCTTTGATCTTGAAGTGTTTTGGGTCATGTTCCTCAGATTTATAGTTTGCTTTCAGTCTCCTGTCTTTTTGGGATTTATAGTAAACCTGTATTAGGTATTTTCACATTACTTTAGGTCCTCTGACTCTGATGCTGGGAGGGATTGGAGGCACGAGGAGAATGGGGTGACAGATGATAAGATGGATGGATGGCATCACCGACTCGATGAACGTGAGAGATGGTGATGGACAGGGAGGCCTGGCGTGCTGCGATTCATGGGGTCGCAAAGAGTTGGACATGACTGAGCGACTGAATTGAAATGAACTGAACTAATGTCCTATTCAGGCAGAAGCCCACAGTCAACTTCTTTGAGAGTGTAAGAATCTTTCTAGAGACAGTATCTTTCTGAGGTTGTAGAGAATAGAGCACACTGTGAACCAAGAAATTTGCCAGCCATATCAGTAAACAAATGATGCTGCAGGCATCAAGTCATAAGCCCTTGAATCTATCCATAAACGTAAATCCTGGGAGAACTCTTGATGAAATCAGTTTGCCCACTATCAAGTCCTTAGTTACTGCACTTGAAGCTAGCGTGGCCTGAAGAACTGACTTGAGACAGAAAGAATAGATACTAGCCCTAGTTAAGGTGATTATCAAAGGAATTATTTCAAGGAGCCCAGATTCTTGCATCTACCATAGGTAGAAAATATTTAAATCCATTCACTTGAGGTGTCCAGTTTTTCTTTCGTTAACCATAATATTCAGACATTCTCCATACCTGATCATTGTACCAAAATTTCTGTAAAACTTGGACCCTCCTATCCTCCGTTAGAGCAGTCTTTTTGCGATACTTGAGAAGTCGCTTCTCATGATTAAATCCTTCTTAGAATGAAAGGCTTGATGAAGAAAACATAATTCTCCACTTTTGAACTATGCATTTTTCCCATTAGGTAGCACACATTCTAGAACTGCAATATAAGGGATTCTTGTGCAGCACCTCACTGTTAACCTATGTTTACTAATTCCTACTTCCCAAACTTTTGAAAGTCAAAGGTCAGCTATTACTTGGGGCTGGTGCACTGGGACGACCCAGAGGGATGGTATGAGGAGGGAGGTGGGAGGAGGGTTCAGGATGGGGAATACATGTATACCTGTGGTGGATTCATTTTGATATATGGCAAAGCCAATACAATATTGTAAAGTTAAAAAATAAAATTAAATTTAAAAAATAAAATTAAACTTGAGGGGATTCATGGTTTCATAAACCGGTGACATCAGTTTATGAAAATATATAACCATATATGTTTACTTTACTTTTAGAAAGCCGTTCTTTACTTTTGGAAACAATGGAAAATTAGGGAAGTGAAGGGACACAAGTATAGAGTCTGAATTTATTCTGCCCAACATAGCTCTGCATTTAAGTTTGTCTCTTTTTTTTTTTTTTTTTGCTTTTTCTTTGCCTATACATACTAAAGCCATCCTGGGTACACATTTTAATTGACATGCAGTGATGCTTTACTTGTCACTAGCACAAATTAGACAAAGACTGATTTTCTTTCCTTACAATGTTGTGTTAGTGTCTGCTGCCCAGCAAAATAAATCAGTTATTAGTAAATACAGGTGAGCCTCCCTTTTGAGCAGTCCTCCGATCTCCCACTTGGGCCTCCTCTCCTACTCCAAAACCAATTCCACTAGAGCACTGCATAGCAATAGCTATCTACTACATACTTGGTATGTCCTTCCTGCACTGTGTCCACAAGTCTGTTTTCCATGACTGCATCTCTTCCTACACTCCAAATGGTTTACTCAGCATCTGTTTTCTGGATTCCACTTAAATGCATTAATATGCACACACATATATTTATTACTTCTTTATTTGGTTGCCACAAACCTCAATTGCTCTGTGTGGAATTCAATTCCATGACCAGGGATCAAACCTGGGACCCCTGCATAGGGATCATGGTGTCTTAGCCACTGGACCAACAGGGCATTCCCCTGTTGTTGTGTTTTTTTTAAATAATGGCCATTTGGAATGGTGTGAGGTGATATGTTGTTGTACTTTTGATCTGTGTGCCTTTGTTAAGTTGAGGTCGTTTTTTCTATGTTCAGTTTTTGAAGAGCTTCTATCACAAACACTTGTTGAATTATTTCAAAAACTTTCACCAACTATTGAGGTAATCATATGGTTTTAAACCTTGACTATACATTGATATGCAACTATTGAAGAATGTTTCCAAATCTTGAATAAACCCCACACTTAATTATGGTGTCCAATCCTTTTATGGTATTGGTGGAATTTTTTGCTAATATTTTGGTAAGGATGTTTGCCTCTGTTCATCTATGAGATATTAGTCTCTAACTTTCTTTTTCTGTGTTATCTCGGGGTTGATATCAGGGTGATGGTGAACTTGTAAGATGACTTCTGTGTTTTCCTTCCACTCTAGAGTTTTGGAAACGTTTCAGAAGTGCATGTGCCAGCAGTTCTCTGACTGGTTCATAAAATTTCCCTGTGAAGCTTTCTGGAGTTTAAGTTTGCCAACTGGAAATTTTTTCATCACAGTTTCAATCTTAGTGCTTGTAATTGCTCTGTTCATATTTTCTGTTTTTTTTTTTTTTTTTTCAGCTAAAAAAAATTTAGCTGAATTTCTTAGTATTTGTCCATGGCTCAAATTCTAAATTTTATTGACTTATAGTTGTTTGCTGTAGTCCCTTATGACTCTTTGTTATTTCTGTTATATTAGTCATAATGTCATCCTTTGTCATGTCAAATTGATGGATTTGTTGTCCTCTTTGTCTTGATAAGTCTGTATCATGATTTGTCTATTTTACTTCTCCTCTCCAAGAGACCCTTTTTAGTGATACTGATTTTGGCTATTTTTTTTTAATCATTTCTTTTTTTTTAATTTCTGCTTTGATTTTTATCATTTTTTCCCCTTCTATTCACTTTGGGGAATTTTGCCTGATTTTTCTTCTTTCTCTAAATGCTTTAGATTGTAGGTTATGTTGATTACTTGAGATGTGTAGAATTTATCAACTTCACTCTTTTACTGCTTTAGCATGCTCCATAACTTTTGGATAATCATGTTTTAAATATTATTTTCTTCTAAGATTTTTCTTTCATTTTCTCTCACATTTCATGAGTGATCTCTTGGCCATGTACAGTTGTATTTATTCATCTACATGGATTCATGTTTCTCACAGTCCTCACCTACAAATTCTGCTATGTAAATCATAACGTTGTGGTTAAAAAAAAAAAAGATTAATACCATTACCACTATCTCAAATTTATCAAGGCTTGATTTGAGATCCATTTTGTGATATATCTTGAAGATATTTTATTTTCACTTTAGAAAAAGTGTGTATTCTGCTCTGCTTCAGTGAAATGTGCTATACGTATCAATTAACTTTGTCTGGTCTCATGTGCCTTTGAACACTTGTGTTTCATTTTAAACTTTATTTCTAAATTGGAGGATAGTTTCTTTCCAGTGTTGTGTTGGCTTCTGCTGTACAACAGTGTGTATTAGCATATAGGAGGCCAAAGTCTTTTTTTGTGTGTGTGTTGTTGATTGTCTGTTACTTATTCATTTTTCTAGTCCCTATAGAAATGTTTATCGTCTTTTCCCCATTCCATTTCTAGAATGTTTTATCACCTTTACTACCACAACATCCAAGTTATTTTCAAGGAGCCTGCCTACTTTTTCTTTCATTATGTTTTGAGTTTTTACCACATTCCTTTGCCTACAACATATTTCTCTGGCTTCACATTTCCCTACTGCGTTCCTCATCATTTCTTCCCAAACTTCTGCGTAATAGTTATTGCTCCTCGTCTCCACTCCAAGTTGATAAAATTAGTTGAGTGTCTAGTGTGGGCTTTGCAGTTGGAGAGACTGACAACTATGTTCTTGAATCTGCAGTTGAGTCTTCCATCTCTAATGGTGATACCATATCTGTTCATGTCATTTGTAGATGTCTATAGAATTAGTCTGACATTAGGCAGTCTATTTGCTGAAGATTGGTTGCGTTTTTCTGTCTTGCTTGTTGTGTAGTGTGAGGCATCAGCCCTGGGTTGTGTAGGCAGTTGGGTGCCGTACATCTGAGATTAAGAAAGAGGCCTTCAACGAGACTGTCACCAGTTAATAATCAGTGTAGACAGGAATTCTCTAGTGTCCCATGATCCTGGTCTCAGTGTGAAAGGTTGTAATGGAATGCAAAGAGCTGGGATTCTTGGCCTCCAGAGGAGAGGAATTCAATCTGGGGCCAGAGATAAGGCTGGATCACTCAGAGCTTTGTATAATAAAATTTTATTAAAATATCAATGAGATAGAGAAAACTTCTCATATAGGCATCAGAATGGGGCAGAAAGAGTACCCTCCTGCTAGTCTTCAGCTGGATATTATATAGTCACTAGTAGTCTGTTAATGAAAGAAAGGAATGTTTTAAAACTCAGAGTGGTACCAGGCCCCCTCACACATAAGATGCATTTTGGGATAATCTTGGCATCAGATGATTCATCCCGGGCCATAAAATGATTGTCCTGAAGAAGGATAGATTACCATACAATGATTCATTTACATAGATTAGGGAAATACTATCTGAGTATGACATACTGGTTTGTCAAGTAGGTTCTGAGCCATTAGGAGGAACTGACTTAAGAACAGAGTTTGGGGTAAAAGCATAGTACATTAGCATAGTTTAAGACAAACATTTCCATAAGAAAAATGCATTGGTTATCTCAGGGTTTGAGAATAGTTAACTTCAGATGAAACCAGGTGTCATTCTGGCAATATAACATTTTAAGAGAAACCTCCTTTTAAATTTGTATAAAGACAGAAAAAAAAAATATTGCTAGTTTGTTTCCTCCTGCTACTTAAGAGAGATAAAAATGTCTGATACTTTCAGGCCAAATCCTTCATTTGGAGACCCCGGCCTTCCTGCCTGTTACCCTCTCAGATGATGACAGCAGAAAATATCAGGCCCAACTTATGCCCAGAGAACTACAATACCATAGTGATAGATTGAGGAGATTAAAAAAGTAACATAGATAAATGGTAAATAAATAAGTAAAAGGTGCCACAAGCAATAAACACTACAGAGAAGACAACAGATTCATAATGAGAGCCAATCAAGTAAATCTCAAGGCAAAAAACACCACCAGAGTAGAGTGCCAACTGAAAAATAAAGAAAGCAAATCTGACAAGAAGAGCAGGACAGCCCCCACAGAATAACAGAAAACCACAGTTAATATAGAAATGCATACCCATGTTAAAGAATGAAGTGATGCAACAGCAACTAAAGGCACAGAAAATAGGAAACCAAAGTAAAAGTAGAAATAGCTATACAAAAAATAAAAATATAGTTGAAATAATCTTCAAGATCAAATCAATGTGTAGTAACAAAGAAGCATACAACTGAGAAAAATAGTGCACAAACAACACAACAATTCAATGCATCAAAAGAATAATACATATTTCCTTGTGTCTCATCTGTGAGTGTCCTAGTGCTCAACATGGGCCAGAGGACAATTACACCTCTTTGGGAAGTTCTCCAAAGATGGAGAGAACTGGATTCTGGATATCTCTAAGGGCACCTCAGACTCAAAACTGCTATAATTCCTGTGCGTTCTTATAGCTGCCTGAGCCTGGGCATTTTTTTTTTTTTTTGACCTCTTCTCAGCTTTGGATGTAATCCGTAGACACAGGGTCTGCATCATTAATCCTGTGTATTTAATCTGCAGCATGCACAACTGGATGGAAGATTCATAATCCTCTTTCTTAATGGCTCTGTCCCTGGGCCTCAGGTGTAAATTTCATCCTTCCTCACATGTGGTCACCAAATGTGTCTGACTTGAGACACTTGTGGTGCACTGGGGTCTGCCATGATGAGCACAGAAGGTTAAGGTACAGCTGCTTGGAATTCTGGAAACATGGTGGTGCTAGTTATGAATAGGAGCCAGCAGCCATAGGCAGAAAAGGTTTTGCCTGAATGGGATCCTTTTCTAGCCTGTGTTTGCAGGAGCATGAGTGGTACTTCTGCTGGTCTTTCTCTATTGCCTTATAGTAGGTGTTAACAGGTGGGAAGGTGAGGCACTACCAAGGTATCTCTGCCTCCTGAGTGTGACACAGTACAGTCGCTTTGGCAGTTTGGGAATTATCAAAAGGTATTCCCTGCTACACAATGACTTGTACCTGCTCCATCAGGCCATTTCCACATAGTCAACAGCAGTCCTCTCCCAGGATCCCTCTAAATCCCTTCTTAATTCCTTTTCACTCAGGTATGTCTGGAACCCACATGGGACACTCTGGTGAGCAGGGTCTTCTGCTATTTGATGCTGTGGGAGAACTATTGTCCTTGCAGAAGTATTATTTGTGATCCATTTATTGAGAGAGTTGCATTTCACATCTGCCTACATTTCTGCCTTCTTGGAACTTCTCAGTTTTTCCTGGAAAGCTCAATTATTATTTTTTCCTTGACAGAAAAACATGAAACATTAGTTGCCATGAATCAATCTGTTTGATGGGACATTGCTTACGTACACACGTAACTGGTACTACTTTGACTTTCAATATGCAATCAAGCATATTGTGTTGTCTTTTTTTCTTTCCCCCTTGGAAATTTCTCTTAATGAGGAATTGTCATCAGCATGAAGAAATGCAGAACTTTCCACATAAAATATAATAGCAAAATTGGGCTCAAAAAGGCAGCACTTGAATATCTCTAGCTATTTTTTGAACGTTCCTGACATTTTCCCAGCGTACAAATGTCTAACTTCAGATCTCAAAGCGCAATTCCATTCAGTAGATATCAAAGGTGAGACTTCCATGGGCATAATTTAATTATTGTATAATAAGATGGCAAGTTCATAGGAAATTACCAGTTGGTACTTGACTACTTGAAAAAAGAGAGAAAACGACAGCAATGACCAAAAAATAAAATTGAAAAAAAAAGAAAAACCAGGAATGTGTAGTTAGTTATTTAATTATAAGAGGTACACATGAATTGATGTTTGTATCACAGAATAAGCAAGGAGATAGCATACAATCATCTATATCTGCTTAACTGTCTCTGCTAATGACTTGGACACTGTGGATCACACACAAACCAAAAAAAAGAACGAAAGAAAGAAAGAAACATAATTTTGTAAAATTCTTAGAGATAAGAATACAAGAATACCTTATATGTCTCCTGGGAATCGTGTATGCTAGTAAAGGTACAGCAGTTAGAACTGGACAGGGGACAATGAACTAATTCAAAATTGGGAAAGGAACAAGTCAAAGCTATATATTGTTGTCCTGATTATTTAACTTCTGTGCAGAGAACACCATGAAAAAATAAAAATCTAGATGAATCTCAAATTAGAAACCGAATTTATGTGGGAGATATGAATAACCTTAGTTATCCCAGTGACAACACCAAAATGACAGAAGAAATATAATAATTAAGGCGCCTCTTGATGAAAGTATTATCTGTTTCAAATATAGACATCTGAAATGAGAGTCCTACATAAAAGATGAAATTCTCAGTTTCACATATGAAAACCTAGATAAAGATTTCAGGGTTTGAAACATGAAATTCTCCATTATTCACATATACAAATCTGGAGAAAGATTTTCCAACGTAAAGTACGAATTCTCTGTACATCATACATGAATGTACGGACACGAAATATTCTGCAGAAAATGTGGAATTTTTTTACATTAGAGTTATGAAAATATGGATGCAGATTCTTTGACAGGAAATACAAAAATGTCTGTTTCACATATCCACACATGGTCACATGAAACATGAATTTTTTCATATTTGTCATTTGAAAATATTTGTGAGGTCTTTCCTTCATGAAATATTGAATACTGTCTATTTCACATTTGAAAAACCTGTGTTAATTTTCCTACAAGAAATATAGAATTTTCCCACAGATTTTCATGCTTGGGCTCTGAAATTCTCTATCTTTTCATCAAGAATGTTTGGAAGGTATTCTGATATGAGATTCGGAATTCTGTGTATTTCCCATTTGACAATCTGGGGAGAAATGTTCTCATATGAAATATGAATTCTCAATTGTTCACATGTGAAACATTTTCCAGATTTGTACACATGAAAGAGAATTTCCCGTCATTCAGAAATTAAGATCTGAGCTAAACCGCAAACATCAAACAGCTATATTTCATGTATATCCTGAATACCATATAGAGTTTTCTGTATTTCTTTGATAAAAATCTGGGTGAAGATTTCCCTATAAGAAATAGGGAATAATATATTTTACACATGTAAAATCAAAACCCTTATGATTAGACAGTGGAATTGATAAATAGATGCAGGGGATTCTATCTGACAGATGAGTGCCTGAAGACCTATGGATGGAGGTTAGTGATATCGTATAGGAAAAAGTGATCAAGACCATCCACATGAAAAAGAAATGAAAAATGGTAAAGTTACGAGGCCTCACAAAGAGTTGAGAAGAGGAGCGAAGCTAAACAAAAAGGGGAAAAAGAAAACAATAACCCTGTATCAGATCAGATCAGATCAGTCACTCAGTCGTGTCCGACTCTTTGTGACCCCATGAATTGCAGCATGGCAGGCCTCTCTGTCCATCACCAATTCCCGGAGTTCACTGAGAGGAGACAGCAAAAGAGACACAGATATATATAACTGTCTTTTGGACTCTGTGGGAGAGGGAGAGGGTGGGATGATTTGGGAGAATGGCATTGAAACATGTATAATATCATATATGAAATGAGTCACCAGTCCAGGTTCCATGCACAATACTGGATGCTTGGGGCTGGTGCACTGGGATGACCCAGAGGGATGGTATGGGGATGGAGGAGGGAGGAGGTTTCAGGATGGGGAACACATGTATACCTGTGGAAGATTCATTTTGATATATGGCAAAACTAATATGATATTGTAAAATTAAAAAATAAAATAAAATAAAGCAAACCTTAGAGGGAAAAATGAACATTCACAGTGTTGTGTAACTATTGACACTATTTCTGGAATGTTTTCATCATTCTTCCTGCCAGCCGTGTTAAAGGACAATTTTGCAACACCTATAAATGTTTTTATTTTATTTTAAAATGCAAAATATTTTGATTCATTGTTTTAATCAATTTGGAACATGTGTTCAAATAGAAAATAAATGTTAACTGCTTCCTCTAAATCTGTATTTATATAATAATAAATCTGGATAGCACATAAAAAGAAAAGAAAAGAAAATTATACACATTTGGATGAAGATCCCCAAAGAATTGCAAGGAGAGGTAAAACCACCCTCAGTTATCAATGTCAATAAATAAAGCAAATCAATAGAACTGGAAAGTCTACTGATCTCTTCAAGAAAATCACAGATACCAAGGGAAAATGTCATGCAATCATGGGCACAATAGAGGACAGAAATGGTATGGATGTAGCCAAAACAGAAACTATTAAGAAGAGGTGGGAAGAATACATGGATGAAATGTGCACAAAAGATCTTCATGACCCAGTTAAGCACGATGGTGTGATCGTTCACCTGAGGACCCGATGTCCTGGAATGTGAAGTCTAGTGGGACTTAGGAAGCATAACGACAAACAAAGCTTGTGGAGGTGATGGAATTCAGTTGAGATATTTCAAATTCTAAAAGATGATGATATGAATGTGCTGCCCTCCATATGCCAGCAAATTTGGGAGACTCAGCAGTGGCCAGAGGACTGGAAATGGTCAGTTTTCATTCCAACCACAAAGAAAGGCAAGCCAAAGAATGTCCAAACTACCACTTAATTGCACATGTCTGACACACTTGCCCAGAACTGCTCAGAATTCCCCAAGCCAGGCTTCAACAGAATGTGAACCATGAGCTCCCAGATGTTCAAGCTGGATTTATAAAGGGCAGAGGAACCCGAGATTCAATTGTCAACACCCGTTGGGTCCTCCAAAAGGCAAGAGAACTCCAGGAAAGCAGCTACTCTTATTTGACTATGCCAAAGACTTTGACTGACACAACAAAACGACACACACACAAAAAGTCACATCAAAACGTGGAATATTCTTCCAAACATCGGAATACATGCCTCCTGAGAATTCTTACATCCATGTAAATAAAATAAATATTTATCAACTTGGAAAATTTTCTCAGTCAATAGGAAAGGTGAATTATGATAGTAGTGCAGGTTATAGAATGTTGTTGAGTAATGTGTAGAGCATTTGATTGGTTATTACATTTCTTTATTGATAATTCAGTAAGCACTTAAAATGTGTCATTTTCAGGCTCTATGTTTCAGCTGTTGTGAAAGATACATAAAGAGGGTAGACCCAAAACACATTGAAGATATCTGTACTCTCCTTCATAGAAGGGCAAACAGTAGTTCCTTCCAACCGCAAGAAATAGTTGAGACAAAGTTGTTAGAAGGGGCTTAGCATAAGGTAAGGTGGGTTAGGTAAGTCACTTCAGTTGTGTTTGACTCTAGGCGACCCCATAGACGGCAGCCCAACAGGCCCCCACATCCCTGGGATTCTCCAGGCAAGAACACTGGAGTGCGTTGCCATTTTCTTCTCCAATGCATGAAAGTGAAAAGTGAAAGTGAAGTCGCTGAGTCGTATCCAACTCTTAGCGACCCCATGGACTGCAGCCTACCTGGCTCCTCTGACCATAGGATTTTCCAGGCAAGAGTACTGGAGCGTGGTGTCATTGCCCTCTCCGAGGGCTTAGCATGACTGAAAATAATTTGAGATTGTAGCTTCAGAAGAGAAAGATAATGAAATGACTAAGGAAAACAGATATCATGTCTTCCAAGAACTTTGTAACCATGCTGATGTGCTGCAGTAATGACCAGGAATTTATTCTGTCTCTACGGGGACAGATAAGCAACATCTAAACATGCATTTGAAATTATAGGGTGGAATCTTGGTGTCAGGAAATGAAGACGTACCTTAAGGACAGCAGCGCAAAAATGACCCTATAGAATACCACTTGTAAAGTACATAACGTGTGCTGACCATGGGCCAGTCACTGATTATATCATGCTATCTTTTCTATCACAGTGATGGTATAATTGTGATCATGATTTTGGATGTACTACAATATCTATATTTTCAGGGACAAAATTAATTTCTATAATGAAAACAATCTGCTGTCTAATCTTTAAGACTCTACCAGTAACTAATAGAATATAATATGTGAATGTGCTGAAGATCATACTGTGTATTTTTATTTATCTAATTTTATTTGCATCTCTTTCTTCACCCATACCATCCTAATTTAGACACCCCTTCATTTCAGCAGGGATGATTTCAGAAATCACTTTACATCCATTACCTCTTTTCCCTTGCTTCTCATTTTCTTGCTTACAAATATTATATCAGGTGTCATTTACCTAGGATGCATAACGAATGCTTTCTTGAACTGAAGAGTTTGGAATACCATGCAGTAAAATAGTAAACCAATGAACTAAAGCCTCATTTTCTCTTCTTTGTTTAAAAATTGAAAATGAAACTATGAAGATGAACATGTAAATTTAATGTTCAAATACAGGAATGGTAGGTATTTGTTGACATCTCCCAAAGTAACGTTCAATCTTCCTTAGGCTCCATAATCTGACACGTATTTGGTAGGTCAGTTTTAATTAGCATGGTTTCCATATAATGGTGATTGTTGATGAGTTGACTGGAAAGAGAGGAAGCAGATGTGTAAGTGCTTGTTGGCACTGAGAACCACGAGTTGCCTGTCTCTTGCAGGTTAGGAAAAGGATTGTCATGGCCTGACATATCGCTATGCCTGACTGGAAATTTAGAAGGCTCCACCATCAGTCCAGAATAAGTGCTCTGTAATGGGGATACAATGTGGTTCTGAGAAGTAGATGTAGTTGTAGTAGCAAAGTCCTCAATGGGGCCATTTACTTGAGTGTAGCTGCTATGTGAATGCCAATTAAAAATGCTCAACTTTTTTAAAACAGCAGGTTGATTTACCAAAATCTGTTCTGTTTGTCTAACCGATATTGGTGATGGGTGGTTAGGTAAGTCACATGGATATAGGGCATTTGTATTAGTGACAATCTGGATGGTATGAGGCTTTTGTATGAAAGGCACAGGTAAACTTGTGGAGGCTGAAAATGCGCTCTCTCTACTAATTTCTGGAATAAATTCAGAGTTACGATCATCTTCGTTGACACTTGCTTTAACATGCTTCTTGTTATCTTGCACTAATGAAGATATTTGAGACACATTATTAATCCCAACTCTTCTTTGCACTCTTAATAAAAGTTGAGGATGACCTCTTTTGAAATTTGGATTATAGTAGGTCTGTAACTAAAATCAAAGGATTACATTATTTAGTTTCTTTATAAACCAAGGTAAAACTGACAAGCAAAGCTAAGTTATAAAAATGTATTCCTTTAATGAAACCAACTAAATAGCATCAAATAAAACACCTCCATTAGTAGTTTAACAGGTAACATGTTAGAAAGAATACGATCCTCAATGAAAAATATATTTTATATATACAGTAAATACCACTTTAAGTTGCTTCAGGACTTATATCTGGTTTCACAGTACTAGGAAAGTTTGTCAAACATCCAATATTTTAACATATCCAGCTGTTCTCAACTTCAAAAAATAAAACTTTTTAACGATTTGTTAGCTCAAGTTTAAATTCGGTTTTAGCTACATATGTAAATGTGCTTTCTAGGTCACATGATTTCATCTTACATATTGCCAATAAGTGAAAATGTTGGAATACCTTACTCAAAAGAGAGATGTTGTTTTCTTCTTCCAGAAAGACAGGTAGTGAAGCAGATCTTTGAAAAGTTTGTCGCTTTTTACTAAATCCATAAAGGTTAAGCTGTCGAATTAAACTCTTCATACTCTTGGTTTCAAATATTCTGAAAGGTGCCTTTCTTTCCAAGACTTCTTTCTTAAAGAGTTCTTCGTCGATCACTATACATGTGCCTCTCTCATCCCACCAAATAGATTCAAACTGATCACTTTCAACTATATTCCAAAGTTTTTGTGGAAAGGTGAGTGAAAGAAAATTAGTCACCTCATCTGTTTCAGATACAGAATATTTGTAGCATGGCCTTTTTATCACAAGATCCTCAGACAAAGCCTGAAAAGCATATTCTTCAATCATAGATCTCAAAACTGAGTCCCTAGTAAGTGTATAATCATACAAAGATCTAATGGAGGTTTCTGAATCAGTTGATTCATCCTTAGGAGGCCCATCTTGAATTTCTGAAGGTATATGTGCCATCTCAGAGAAATCTTTCTTCAGATCCTTTTCTCATTTGTCTGATTTTACTGACCACTACTTCAAAAATTGCTTGGCTGGCCAACAGAGAGAAACTCTCTAGACCATTGCAGAGGTCCTCAAAGTCAAAAGGCTGTGACATCACAAAATCACTTGTCTCCTAGCAATCAAAGGGTAGCTGTGACATCACAAAATCACTGGTCTCCTAGACATTGAAAGGTGATGTTCAGCTAGGGTTTACTTCAGCATCAACTTAAAAATACAGCCTGCTTACAGAAATAGTAACCAAAACCATGAAGCATGCAAAATCTCATTCCTAAAGAATTTTTACACAGAAAAATCACATCAATAAATCTACTTGGTTTCTGAAATACAAGTGATTTATCACCCTTCTATACACACATTTTTCATATTCAGTACTGTTACCCAAGCAAAATTGGTCTACTGGCCTCTGCAATAAAATCTTTTAACTGTCTGGTTTCAACTACTCTGTGGTCTCTGTACTTAACTTTCAGCCTGGCTGGGGCTTTGGCATCTCTAAAACTGTTCATAGGATAATGCTCAGGATGTTATTGATGGCCCTTGAGGAGGAACTAAAGACCCTTGAATTTGACTAATGGCTAAATCATTATTATTCTCTATCACTTGATTATTATCCTTAGATTCTGTCTTTTCTAGCCTCACTGTTTAAAATTACTTTTTTTTATTGTTTTGTGTGTATTTTATTTTATTATTTTTTATTTGATTTTTTAACTTTACAATATTGTCCTGGTTTTGCCATACATCAACATGAATCCGCCACAGGTATACATGTGTTCCCCATCCTGAAACCTCCTCCCTCCTCCCTCCCCATACCATCCCTCTGGGTCGTCCCAGCACACCAGCCCCAAACATCCAGTATCGTGCATCGAACCTGAACTGGTGACTCGTTCATACATGATATTATACATGCTTCAATGTCATTCTACCAAATCATCTCACCCTCTACCTCTCCCAAGAGTCCAAAAGACTGTTCTATACATCAGTGTCTCTTTTGCTGTCTCATATACAGAGTTATTGTTACCATCTTTTAAATTCCATATATATGTGTTAGTATACTGTATTGGTGTTTTTCTTTCTGGCTTACTTCACTCTGTATAATAGGTTCCAGTTTCATCCACCTCATTAGAACTGATTGAAATTTATTCTTTTTAATGGCTGAGTAACACTCCATTGTATATATGCACCACAGCTTTCTCATTCATTCATCTGCTGATGGACATCTAGGTTGCTTCCATGTCCTGGCTACTAGAAACAGTGCTGCGATGAACATTGGGGTACACGTGTCTCTTTCAATTCTGGTTTTCTCAGTGTGTATGCCCAGCAGTGGGATTGCTGGGCATTATTATAAGGCAGTTCTATTTCCAGTTTTTTAAGGAATCTCCACACTGTTCTCCATAGTGGCTGTACTACTTTGCATTCCCAGCAACAGTGTAAGAGGGTTCCCTTTTCTCCACATCCTCTCCAACATTGATTGCTTGTGGACTTTTGGATCGCACCCATTCTGACTGGTGTGAAATTGAACACCAGGAGGTCTACAATCTCCTACCTCTTTCTCTCGGTTTTCATACTTTTCAGTCTTAAGAAGGGACTGCTTAGAACACGAAAGGAAATAAAGTGTTGGACTTAGAACTCAATCATAAATGTGACAGAAAATCTCAGTTGCAGGTTCGATGTCTTTTTCAGGTTTTCCAGCTCTTGGAGTGTTTCAATCAGCAACAACTTTGGCTATTTCCTGTTGAGATGGAGCCTGGAGTTGGAAATAATTCTGAAATCTAAGCTTGGCATCAATATTTTCTCTTATGAAAATATACTTCTATATTTTATATATGATATATATGTATATATAAGTCTATATCTGTCTATTTTTGTCAAAACTGGACAAAAAATTTGAAAATTGGTAGATCTTTATTAAAAGCAGAGAGGTGAGTGATATAAAAGAGTCCTCATATTTTACATTCAGCCAAGAAAACATATTTTGAAGTATTTCCGCTTACATATATTCAACAACCGAGTCGACTTTTTAATCATTCTTCATTTGGGTTTTAATTTTTTTCCATTTCTATTAAATCTAACAGGAGTTAAAAGCCATTGCACCTTTTTTATACACACACTCATACACACAGGTGTATATATGTCAAAATATAATTTTATGCAACACTATTTAGGTGGCCAAACTCATTGCTTGCTCCCAAGATCTTAAATAAACTGTTTGGGAAGCCTTACATTACTTAATAATTTTCTGGCTGAACAATTCAGATCCTGTTGCTGAAAAGCTCTCCTTTAATCTCGCTCATCTTCCACAATTCTTTCTGTAATAAGAGGTAGGGCTCATACTTACGGGGACACCTTGAATGCATAAAATCACAACTCTCATTTACTTAGATATATTGTTCAAAGAACGCTGTTGCTCTCCTCACATTGGACACAATTTTATTTTATTTATTTTCAATATAAATATATGTATTTTAATTGGAGTCTAATTGCTTTACAATATTGTACTGGTTTTGCCATACATAAATATGAATCTGCCACAGGTATACATGTGTGCCACCTCCCTCCTCATATCATCCCTCCTGGTTATCTCAGTGCACCAGCCCCAAGCATCCTGTATCATGCATTGAACCTGGACTGCCAGTTTGGTGACCTATGTTATTATACATGTGTCAGTGCCATTCTCCAAAATCATACCACCCTAGCCGTCTCCCAGAGCTCAAAAGACTGTTTTATACATCTGTGTCTTTTTTGCATTCTCACATACATGGTTATCGTTATCATCTTTCTAAATTCCACATATATGTGTTAGTTTATTCTATTGGTGTTTTTCTTTCTGGCTAACTTCATTCTGTATAATAGGCTCCAGTTTCATCCACCCCATTAGAACTGACTGAAATGTATTCCTTTTAATGGTTGAGTAATACTCCATTATGTATATATTCCACAGCTTTCTTATCCATTCACCCACTAATGGACATCTAGGTTGCTTCCATGTCCTGGCTATTAGAAACAGTGCTGTGATGAACATCGGGGTACACATGTCTCTTTCAATTCTGGTTTCCTTGGTGTGTATGCACAGCAGTGGGATTGTTGGGTCTTATGGCAGTTCTATTTGAAGGTTGTTTGTTTGTTTGTTTGTTTTTTAAGAATCTAAACAGTGTTCTCCATAGTGGCTGTACTAGTTTGCATTCCCACCAACAGTGTAAGAGGGTTCCTTTTTCTCCACACCTTATCCAGCATTTATTGCTTGTAGACTTTTGGAGCACAACCAATTTGACTGGCATGAAAAGGTACCTCATTGTGGTTTGGATTTTCATTTCTCTGATAATGAGTGATGTTGAGCATCTTTTCATGTGTTTGTTAGCTATCTGTATGTCTTCTTTGAAGAAATGTCTGTTTAGTTCTTTGGCCAATTTTTTCATTGAGTCGTTTATTTTCCTGGAATTGAGCTTCAGGAGTTGCTTGTATATTTTTGACATTAATTCTTTGTCAGTTGCTTCAGTTCAGTTCAGTTCAGTTGTTCAGTCATGTCCGACTCTTTGCGACCCCATGAATTGCAGCACGACAGGCCTCCCTATCCATCTCCAACTCCTGGAGTTCAACAAACTCACATCCATCGACTCGGTGATGCCAACCACCATCTCATCCTCTCTCGTCCTCTTCTCCTCCTGACCTCAATCCCTCCCAGCATCAGAGTCTTTACCAGTGAGTCAAATCATCACAGGAGGTGGCCAAAGTACTGGAGTTTCAGCTTTAGCATCATTCCTTCCAAGGAACACCCAGGACTAAACTCCTGTAGGATGGACTGGATGGATCTCTTACATCAAGAGTCTTTTCCAGCACTACAGTTCAAAAGCATCAATTCTTCCATGCTCAGCTTTCTTCACAGTCCTACTCTCACATCCATACATGACTACAGGAAAAACCATAGCCCTGACTAGATGGACCATTGTTGGCAACGTAATGTCTCTGCTTTTGAATATGCTATCAAGGTGGGTCACAACGTTCCTTCCAAGGAGTGTCTTTTAATTTCATGGCTGCAGACACCAACTGCAGTGATTTTGGAGCCCCCCAAAATAAAGTTTGACACTGTTTCCCCATCTATTTCCCATGACATGATGGGACCAGTTGCCATGATTTTCATTTTCTGAATGTTGAGCTTGAAGCCAACTTTTTCACTCTCCTCTTTCACTTTGATCAAGAGTCATTTTAGTTCCTCTTCACTTTCTGCCAGAAGGATGGTATCATCTGCATATCTGAGGTTATTGATATTCTCTTGGCAATC
Source organism: Bos taurus (assembly GCF_002263795.3). Classification (NCBI taxonomy): domain Eukaryota; kingdom Metazoa; phylum Chordata; class Mammalia; order Artiodactyla; family Bovidae; genus Bos; species Bos taurus. The sequence goes on along the minus strand of NC_082638.1, from coordinate 57,800,628 downwards.
TTGATTCCACCTTGTGCTTCCTCCAGCCCTGTGTTTCTCATGATGTACTCTGCATATAAGTTAAACAAGCAGGGTGACAATATACAGCCTAGACACACTCCTTTTCCTATTTGGAACCAGTATGTGTTCCATGTACAGTTCTAACTGTTGCTTCCTGACCTGCATATAGGTTTCTCAAGAGTCAGGTCAGGTGGTCTGGTATTCCCATCTCTTTCAGAATTTTCCACAGTTTATTGTGATCCACACACTCAAAGGCTTCCACATAGACAATAAAGCAGAAAGAGATGAATTTCTGGAACTCTCTTGCTTTTTCAATGATCCAGCAGATGTTGGCAACTTGATCTCTGGTTCCTCTGCCTTTTGTAAAACCAGCTTGAACATCTGGAAGTTCACAATTCACATATTGCTGAAGCCTGGCTTGGAGAATTTTGAGCATTTCTTTACTAGCATGTGAGATGAGTGCAATTGCATGGTGATGTGAGAATTCTTTGGCATTGCCTTTCTTTGGGATTGGAATGAAAACTGACCTTTTCGAGTCCTTTGGCCACTGCTGAGTTTTCCAAATATGCTGCCATATTGAGTGCAGCACTTTCACAGTATCATTAAAAGGGGCCAATAGCTCTAAATAGACATTTCTTTAAAGAAGACATATGGATGTCTAATAAACACATGAAATATGCTTAACATCATTCATCATTAGATAAATGAAAATTAAAATTGTAATGAGCAGTCATCTCACACTGTTCAGAGTGGCCATCACCAGAAATTCTACAAGCAAGAAATCCTGGAAAGGCTGTGGAGAAAAGTTTACCCTAATACACTGTTGCCCGTAACACAAACTGGTACAACCTGTATTCAGAACAGTTTGGAGATTCCTTGAGAAACTTGGACTAGACCTGTCATATGACCCAGAAACCCCATTTCTTTGCATATACCCAGAGGGAATTAGGATGGAACATAACACATGTACCCCAATGTTTATTGAAATTGCCTTTACAATAGCTATGACATGGAAGTAATCTAGATGCACATCAGCAGATGAATATATAAGGAAGTTGTGGTATATATACAAACGAAATATTACTCAGCTACAGAAAGGCATATATTTGTGTCACTTTTAATGAGGCAGTTCAACCTACAGCCTATTATTCAGAGGGAAAAAAGTTAGAGAGAGGCAAATATTGCTCATTAATGCATATAAATTGGATTTAGGAAGACAGTAACAATAACCCTACCCACGTGGAGGCTAGTAAAGAAGATCCACATATAAATAACAGACTCTTAGACTGGGATGATTTGAGAACATAGCATTGGAACAGGTATATTACCATATATAAAAGAGATGATCAGTGCAAGTTCAGCATATGAAAGATGCACCCAACTCTTGTGCTGTGGAAGAACCCAGAATCATGGGGTAATAAGGAAGGTTTGAGTTGTGTTCAGGATAGGGAGATACATATTTTCATGTGGCTGGTTCATGTTGATCTATATGTCAAAAACCATCACAGTAATACATAGTAATTCTATTCCAATTAAATAAATCATTTTTGTAAAAAGAAATTAGAAGAAATTAAAAAAAAATGCATTTAGAAATAGCATGGACATGATCCAGAATACAACCTCAACAGTTGTTTTATACCTACTCAAGAAAGTGCTGTGATGAACATTGGGGCAGCACTGTTTATAATAGCCAGGACATGGAAGCAACCTAGGTGTCCGTCAGCAGATGAATGGATAAGAAAGCTGTGGTACATATACACAATGGAGTATTACTCAGCCATTAGAAAGAATAAATTTCAGTCAGTTCTAATGAGGTGGATGAAACTGAAGCCTATTATACAGAGTGAAGTAAGCCAGAAGGAAAAACACCAATACAGTATACTAATGCATATATATGGAATTTAGAAAGATGATAACAATAACCCTGTGTACGAGACAGCAAAAGAGACACTGATGTATAGAACAGTCTTATGGACTTTGTGGGAGAGGGAGAGGGTGGGAAGATTTGGGAGAATGGCATTGAAACATGTAAAATATCCTGTAAGAAATGAGATGCCAGTCCAGGTTCGATGCACGATACTGGATGCTTGTGGCTAGTGCACTGGGACGACCCAGAGGGATGGTATGGGGAGGGAGGAGGGAGGAGGGTTCAGGATGGGGAATACATGTATACCTGTAGTGGATTCATTTTGATATTTGGCAAAACTAATACACTTATGTAAAATTTAACAATAAAATAAAATTAAAAAAAAAAAAAGAAAGTGGACTTAGGGCCCTTCCCCCCAGCCCATGACCCGCCTCCGGCCCCCGCCCTCCAAGTCCAACCTCCGATCTGTTTAATAAGAAGGCGCCTGTGTATGGCAGAGCTGGTGTGAGACGAAGAGTCAATCCTTCCCAGCCACCGGGATAATCAAGAGTTTGGCGGGACCTTCAAGCACACACCGAGATAATGAGGAGCCAGATGAAAAGCACAGACTCTGGCGCTGAAATGGATTAATAAGGAACTTAGTGATTTGGCCCGTGACCCTCCAGCACAATGTTCTGCAGGTCCAGTTGGGGATGATATGTTTCATTGGCAAGCCACAATTATGGGACCTAATGACAGCCCTTATCAAGGCGGTGTATTCTTTTTGACAATTCATTTTCCTACAGACTACCCCTTCAAACTACCTAAGGTTGCATTTACAACAAGAATTTATCATCCAAATATTAACAGTAATGGCAGCATTTGTCTCGATATTCTAAGATCACAGTGGTCTCCTGCTTTAATTATTTCTAAAGTTCTTTTATCCATTTGTTCACTGCTATGTGATCCAAACCCAGATGACCCCCTAGTGCCAGAGATTGCACGGATGTATAAAACAGACAGAGATAAGTACAACAGAGTATCTCGGGAATGGACTCAGAAGTATGCCATGTGATGCTTAAAGTCAGACTAACCTGCATTATAGCTGGAATAAACTTTAAATTACTGTTTTTTTTTTTTTTCTTATCTGGCTGCTCCCCTATCAGACCTCATCATTTTTAATTTTATTTTTTGTTTACCTCCCTCTATTCATTCACATGCTCATCTGAGAAGACTTAAGTTCTTCCAGCTTTGGACAATAACTGCTTTTAGAAACTGTAAAGTAGTTACAAGAGAATAGTTGCACAAGATTCAGAATTAAAAAAAAAAATGGAGCATGTGTATTATGTGGCCAATGTCTTCACTCTAACTTGCTTATGAGACTAAAACCATTCCTCACTGCTCTAACATGCTCAAGAATCATCTGAGAGGGAGGGAGATGGATGCTGAGTTGTCACATCAAAGGAAGCAGCATTATTCTAACAGCATCCATTCTTGTTTAAGCCTTCCACTGTTAGAGATTTGAGGTTACATGATATACTTTATGCTCATAACTGATATGGCTGGAGAATTGGTATTGAATTTATAGCATCAGCAGAACAGAAAATGTGATGTATTTTATGCATGTCAATAAAGGAATGACCTGTTCTTGTTCTACAGAGAATGGAAATTGGAAGTCAAACACCCTTTGTATTCCAAAATAGGGTCTCAAAACATTTTGCAATTTTCATTTAAATTGTTAGGAGGCTTGGAGCTATTAGTTAATCTATCTTCCAATACACTGTTTAATATAGCACTGAATAAATGATGCAAGTTGTCAATGGATGAGTGACCAACTAATAGCTCTGCTAGTAATTGATTTATTTTTCTTCATTAAAGTTGCATAAACCAAAAAACAAAACAATAAAGAAAGAAAGAAAGTGGACGTAGGAGGGGCAGACCATGTGTGCTGGTATAGAGGCTGAAAGTCAAAGAAGATAAGCTTGAGATTGCAACTATGTTTTTGCAGCATGACCTCAGTATCATAGTCTAAGTAGTGGAAGATGCATGTGGCAGAATGCAAGCTTAGTAGATCGGCATGCCTACTCTGGAACAGAGGTTCAGTAGGAGTTAAATGCATGCACTTGAGCGTCGTTTCAGGAGTGACGGTATATGTGTTTCAGAGTGAAGATAAATAGGTGCAGCAAAAGTGCTCTAAAATGTTGGGAAATACTTGTAAGAAGGCAGGTTCAGAGTGGAAGCTCAGTATTTGTGTGACTAATGTTATAGACTTAGACTTAAATTGAAGAAAGTAGAGAAGACCACTAGATGATTCAGTTCAGTTCAGTCGCTTAGTTGTGTCCGACTCTTTGTGACCCCAAGAATCGCAGTATGCCAGGCCTTCCTGTCCATCACAAACTCCCGGAGTTCACTCAGACTTATGTCTATCGAGTCAGTGATGCCATTCAGCCATCTCATCATCTGTCGTCCCCTTCTCCTCCTGCCCTCAATCCCTCCCAGCATCAGAGTCTTTTCCAATGAGTCAGCTCTTCACATGAGGTGGCCAAAGTACTGGAGTTTCAGCTTCAGCATCATTCCCTCCAAAGAAATCCCAGGGCTGATCTCACTCAGAATGGATTGGTTGGATCTCCTTGTAGTCCAAGGGATTTTCAAGAGTCTTCTCCAACACCAGAGTTCAAAAGCATCCATTCTTTGGTGCTCAGCCTTCTTCACAGTCCAAGTCTCACATCCATACATGACTACTGGAAAAAGCATAGCCTTGACTAGATGGACCTTTGTTGGCAAAGTAATATCTCTGCTTTTGAATATGCTATCAAGTTTGGTCATAACTTTCCTTCCAAGGAGTAAGCATCTTTTAATTTCATGGCTGCAATCACCCTCTGCAGTGATTTTGGAGCCCCCCCCCCCAAATAAAGTCTGACACTGTTTCCATAGTTTCCCCATCAATTTCCCATGAAGTGATGGGACTGGAGGCCATGATCTTTTTTTTTTTTTTTTTTCCTGAATGTTGAGCTTTAAGCCAACTTTTTCACTCTCTACTTATGATTCAGGTATGACCTAAATCAGATCCCTTATGATTATACAGTGGACGTGACAAAAGATTTAAGGGAATAGATTTGATAGAGTGCCTGAAGAACTACAGATGGAGGTTCATGAAATTGTACAGGAGGCAGTGACCAAGAACATCCCCAAGAAAAGTAATGCCAAAAGGCGAAATAGTTGTCTGAGGAGGCCTTACAAATAGTTAAGTAAAGAAGAGAAGCAAAAGGCAAAGGAGAAAAGGGAAGATATACCCATATGACTGCAGATTACCAAAGAATAGCAAGGAGAGATAAAAAACCTTCCTCAGTGATCAATGCAAAGAAATAGAGGAAAAAAATAGTTGAGAAAGACTAGCGATTTCTTCAAGGAAATTAGAGATACCAAGGGAATATTTCATGCCAAGATGGACACAATAAAGGACAGAAATTGTATGGACCTAAAAGAAGCAGAAGATATTAAGAAGAGGTAGCGAGAATCTATACAGAAAAGATTGAAGAACTATACAGAAAAAATCTTCATGATCCAGATAATCATGATGATGTGATCACTCACCTAGAGCCAGACATCCTGAAACATAAAGTCAAGTCAGCCTTAGGAAGCATCAATACAAACAAAGCTAGTGGAGATATGGAACCCCAGTTGAGCAATTTCAAATCCTAAAAGATAGTTCTGTGAAAGTGCTGAATCCAATGTGCCAGCAAATTTGGAAAATTCAGCAGTGGCAACAAGACTGGAAAAGGTCAGTTGTTCCAGTATATGTATTTTAGAGCTTGTTCTCTGTAGTGGTGAAATGTGTCCCACAAAGTGTTAGACAGGACTGAAGCAAACTAGTGCAAAATGTTGCAAGATTTTTTTTGTTTGTTTTGTTTTGTTTTCACCTGTGGCAGCTTTTCTCCAGTAAGAGTTAATTGTGAAAGTGGAGCAGGTGCTTGGCTTTCAGGGACCCTGGTGGTGCCAAGTGTACAGGGTTCAGGGACACAGAACTGACTAGACTACAGGAGTTATGACCCTATCAGAGTCTTTTTTTGAGCTTCTTGTAGCTGGCGATCAGAAGGCCTCTTTTGCCAGTCTTTCTCCCTAGTTCCACCCATTGAGGCACTTAGAAGGCTTCGTTGCCTGGAATCCTTCCCTGTTGTTCAATGTGTCAGCACATAGAGATACCTCCCTGGCTGGGGTCCTACTCTGTAGATCAGTGCATCAGGCACTTAAAGAAGCATCGTGAGTAGGGTTCGACTCTAGTTTTGTGCATCAGGCACTTAAAGGAGCACCTGGGTGGTGTCCTGCTCTATATTTCAGTGTGTTCAGCATTTGATGGGTCAGCCTCACTATTGTAGTAACTGCTGATGCTATCATGTGGAGAGAGAGAGGCTATGGTGATTGCTCCACCCCCATACATGTGACTCAGTGATATTGCCTTGCTTCCTTGGCTGCCTGGCTTTCCTCCACAGGCATATCCTAGCACAGTTTCCTCCCTCACAACCCCTCTCTCCATCTCGCCACAGTAAACAGCAGCCTTCGCCCAGGAATCGCTCCAGAATCCCTCAATTCCAGCTCCCAGCCACTGTGCCTTTCAGGGGACACATATTCTTGGCTGGGGTATGTACAGCTGTAGCAAGGACTCACTGATTCTCATTACATCTAGTTATCCACAGATCAGTTGTTTCACTCTCAGCTTTAAATGTTTATTCTATGATTCAGACAAGCCCCCCAATATGGGATTAGACCCCTCCTTCACCCACTCAGGGCTGATTCAGTCCTAATAAGACTCATGATTTTCCCCCCAGTTCTTTCATCCTACTGAGTTTTGCGTGATTCTATATATTCTTTTCCACTGGTCAGGCACTCCTGTCTGCTTTCAGCTGATGTTTTGATTACTTGTCTGTGTCTGAAGGTGTATGCCTGATGTATCCACAGAGAGATGTATTCCACATCTACCTACAGCTCCACCATCTTGTTCTCTCATCTCAAGATAGTTTTAGAGCACAGAATCCACAGTGGCAGTAGATGTGCTATAAAATGTGAGTTCAGACATACACCTGAGGGCAAGCTCAGTGATTTTAGCACAGCTGATCTAAAGCATTGATTTACTATTGGCCAGACACATGGTTCAAATATTACGAAAATTATTTATGGTGTGCCAATTCTAGAGCACAAGATCAGTCGTTGTGTAACATTTGCTGTAGAATGCAAGTTCAGTTGTGGAAAGAGGTATGCTCCACAATGCAACTGAGACGTTTTAGTCATCTTGTGGTAGAGTACATGCTCAGTAATGGTAGGAACTGTGCTCTAGTATTCATTCAGTAGTGGCTGGAAGCATGTTGCCACTGCCAATGGGATAGCTTCAGACAGCCTGTTCTAAAATGCAAGCACACTAGTGGCAGAATGTATGCTCCAGATTGCAAGCTAAGTAGTTTCAGTACTTCTATGCTAGAGCTCAGACACAGTAGTGATGTATGCAGGCTGCAAAGAGCCATCCTACTATTTGTGTCATGTCCGCTCTAGAATACAGCCTTAGTACTGGTGGGGAGAATCCTCAAAAGTACAATCTCAGGAGACAAAGAACAAGTTCTCTAAAGCAAAGATTCAGTATTCGAACCATACTTGCTCTAGATCATGGTTCTGTATTACCAGGGGTGTGTCTAAAGTGTGCTTCAATGTTGAGATGCATGCTGAAGAGCTAAGTTCAGCAGATGAAGCATGCCTGCATTACATGTGCTTCAGAGTGTTGTCTCAGGAGTTGCAGTACACTTGCTTAAGAGTGCACACTCAGTAAGTGAGGGACATATTCTCTTGAACGCTGGGTTTTTATTTTTGGATGCATATCCAGAGATCAAACTGAGAAAATGTGATATGCCTGTTCTGCCACACAAGCTCAGTAGTGGGAAGATAAGTCCTCAACAGTGCAAGCACATGGGTTGTGGCATATGTGTGTTGTGACACATGATCAATTGAGGCAGGAAATATGAAGTATACACCAAGTCTCTAGTTGTGGAAGATCATCCATAGATGTAGCTGTGGAACACAGGTACACTACTCACAACTTATACAGTCTAGAGTGCTGGATGGCTAGCAGCATAATGGCTGGTATAAAATGCCACTGGAGTGATGGTTGCACACACCTTCTAGAGCAATACTTCAGGGAAGTGACTTTAATGCTTCAGAATTCAAAGTCACTAGTGGTGACACAGTTGATCTAGAATGACGGTTCACTCGTGGGTAGGATATGTGTTTTATAATGCAACCTCCACTTTCCTGGAATAGGTCCTCCAGAGTGCAAATTCAGTAGTTGGGACACATGCTCTAGAGTACAGGAAGAAGAGTTTGGGGAAATATGCAACAGCGGGCAAGCCAAGTCATTGGCAAATTTCAGCTGCAGAGTGTGGGATCACTACTTTAAGCTCACAGGCCATGGGGCAAGATTAGTAGTAGTGGAACTCATGGTCTATAAGGCAGGCTCAGCAGTGATTAAATAGTGTAACAGGGTGCAAAATCAGTAGCTGAACTGCTTACAAGTGGCAAGACACATGCTTCAGAGTGCAAAATTAGTATTGGCCACACACATGCTCTAGGCCACATGCTCACTAGCTGTGCCATGCCTGCTTAGTGTAAGGACTCAGAAGTGACAGGTGTGCTATAGTACTAGGATTGATACTGCCGGGATGCATGATTCAGTGTGCAGGTGTGTAGCTCAGGCATTCTTACTCTACAGCATAGTCTCTGTAGTGTCAGAACTTTGGCTCTTGAAGGCACACACAGTCATGATGGGAGATATGTTCCTGAGTAAACCGCAGTAGTGCAAAACCCATGATAAAATGTGTGCACTCTGTAGTCATGAGAGCTGTACTCCCAATTGCAAGTTCAGTTACTGTGGAATGTGTGAAACTAGAGCATGTTTTCTGCAGAGCCCGGATGCCTGCCCTTGAACTCATGCTCAGTAGAGGTGTACCATGTCCTCCAGTGTTCAAACTCACTATGTCTATAAGAGTGCTGGCTCAGGTGTGTCCAGAAGTAAACAAACATCAGAGTGCAAGTTCAGTAATTGTTTAGGCACACCTGAACTACAGCGCAGGTTGAGTAGTGGCCTGACTTACCTATAAAGCAACAAGCTAATTATTGTGATTTTTATTGTTTAGAGTGAAAATTCAGCAGGCAATGAACTCTTGTTCTGGAAGGCAATTTCAGTAGTGCAGGGATGCAGAATCCAGAGTGTAATATACCAAAAGTGTATGTGTACTTCCAACAGGCATGTTTTAGGGACAGGCTCAGTAGTGGCAGGCCATATTCTCAATAACCCGGGTTCAGGAGTGATGGGATGTATGCTCTACTGTGCAGTCTCAGTGACAGCAAGGCACTTGTTCTAAATTTTGTCAATAATCTCAATAGTGGCAGAAAGGGTGATCCAGATTAGAAACTAAGTAGTTCTAGCGTGCGTCCTCTGATGGTGGTCTCAGTATTGACAAGCGCATATTCCAGAGTGCAAAAGTCTTGTTTGTAGCATGTGTGCTTTGAAATCGGAGAAGGAAATCGCAACCCAGTCCAATATTCTTGCCTGGAGAATTCCATGGACAGAGGAACCTGCTGGGCTGCTCTCCATAGGTTCGCACGGAGTCGGACAAGACTAAAGCGACTTAACATGCATGCATGCATTGGAGAAGGAAGTGGCAACCCCCTCCAGTATTCTCGTCTGGAGAATCCCAGGGATACGGAAGCCTGGTGGGCTGCTGTCTATGTGGTCACACAGAGTCGGACACTACTGAAGTGACTTTGTAGCAGCAGCAGCAGTGGTTTGAAATCAGGGTCAGTAGTTGTGAAAAGCTTCTTGCATTTTCAGTTGTTACGGCATCCCAGGTCCAGAGTGCAGGCACACTTGGTTGTGATATTTATGCTCTAGAGTTGTAATGTATGTTCCAGAGTGCAAGCTAATTAGTATACCTGTTCTAATTCAATTCTCAGTAAAAGCAGAATGCAAAGTCCTGATTTCAACCTCAGTAGTTGCTGCATGCATAATCAGAAGTAGTGCTTCATACACTCATGAGTGCCAGATCATGAGCTGCAGCATAATTGTCACAGAGTGGGGCACAAGTAGTTGCTGGATGCATACTACAGAGGGTGAGCTCAGTAGCTTCGTTACATGCATGTTTCACACTGTGAGCTCAATAGTACTCGATGGTATTACATTGACAGTATTCCTACTTTAGAGTACTTGCTTAACAGGGGCAGAATGCATACCTTTGAATATAAACTCGGTAGACTCGTCCTAAGGTGGCAGTGACATATGAGAAGGAGTTCAATTTTTCCCCAGTAAATACCTCAACGGATTGTCAGGATATGGAGTAACTTTCACTAAACCGTTTCTATATGCTGGCAGAGGACACCAGAAAGGCCAATCAATTTGCTCATAATGAGGGAGGAGAAGAGATAAACAAGAAAAGAGAGACAAAGGATTTAGGGATGGAGACTGATTCTAGAACCAGATACGCAACAATGGACTGGTTCTGAATTGTAACCCTGCTCATTTAAATTAGATGAAGAGCACATCATGTGAAATGCCAGACTGGATGAAGCACAAGCTGGAATCAAAATTGCTGGGAGAAATAGCAATAACCTGAGATACATAGATGACAAAACCCATATAGCAGAAAGTGAAGAGGGACTAAAGAGCCTCTTGATGAAAGTGAAACAGGAGAGTGCAAAAGCCAGCTTAAAACTCAACATTCAAAAATTAAGATCATGGCTTCTGGCCCCATGATTGAGAGATTTCACTTTCACTTTTCACTTTCCTGCATTGGAGACGGAAATGGCAGCCTACTCCAGTGTTCTTGCCTGGAGAACCCAAGGGGCAGGGGAGCCTGGTGGGCTGACGTCTATGGGGTCACACAGAGTCGGACACGACTGAAGTGACTTAGCAACAGTAGCAGCCGCAGATGGGGAAACAATGGAAAGGCTGAGAGACTTTATTGTCTTGGCTTCAAAATCACTGTAGATGGTGGCTGCAGCATAAAATTAAAAGATACTTGCTTCTTGGAAGAAAAGCTATGACCAACCTAGGCAGGATATTTAAAAACAGAGATATTACTTTGCCAACAAAAGTCTTTCTAGTCCAAGCTATAATTTGTCCAGTAGTCATATATGGATGTGAGAGTTGGACTATACAGAAAGCTGAGCCCTGAAAAATTGATGCTTTTGAAGTGTGGTGTTGGAGAAGACTCTTGAGAGTCCCTTGGACAGCAGGGAATAAAATTAGTCAGTAAGACATTCAGTCCTGAATATTTATTGGAAGCACTGATGCTAAAGCTGAATTTGGCCACCTGATGCAAATAACTGACTCTTGCAAATGACCCCAGTGTTGAGAAAGATTGAAGGCAGGAGGAGAAGCAGAAGACAGGATGAGATTGAGTCCATCACTAACTCAATGGAGATGAGTTTGAGCAAGCTATGGAAGTTCGTGATGAACAGAGGAGTCTGGTGTGTCACAGTCCTTGGGGTTACAAATAGTTGGACACGACTGAGAAACTGAACTGAACTTGTGTTGGGGAGAGAGAGTCAATTCCTATGCAGATTGATAAGAAGTCTGGCCTACCCAAAGAAGAGAAAAATATCTGGATTCTTGAGGAGGAGATAGGGTTCTGGAATTCTCAAGGAGGAGAATTGCTTGCTTGTTTGTTTTTCTCTATATTCATTAGTCTTAGTCACAGAAAATGTTTTGTTTTGTTTTTTCTTTAAACCTTGAAATGATGATTACACAGCAAACAATTCAGTTTAAACTCTGTAATTAGAATTATATAGCAACAGTGTATCATGCTTGAGGACAGTTTCTCCTCCCTGAAAACCTTCTGACGAATCCTTATATTTTAGAAGCTATATTATGGGAGTGGGTCTGGCAGGATCTTTCTATTGTTAACTTCTAATCCTGTTATCCTAAAATATAAATTGTGGGAGTAGGTCTGGTAAAATTTTCACAAATTTCAGACATGCTTTTGATGTATTATAATAACTAAATTAAAATGTATGTAACTCCCTGGCTAACACTAGCAGGGGGGGGGGCATTCTCTGGCCCCCTTCTGATGTCCATGTCAGAAGCTTTCTCTGTTCCTTTTCTTACTTTAATAAAACTCTGATATACAAGAACTCTTGAGTGATCAAGCCTGGTCCTTAGTCCTGAAGTTAAATCTTCTTCTCAGAGATCATGAATCCAGCACTATCCATCTTAAGCTTTTAGAGAAGGAGAAGTTTCCATACCACAGGAAACCCTCTCAGAGGTTGATTCAGTGGGCCTCTTTGGAATCTCAGAGGGTGGTATAACCACCCCACACCACCATCTCAGAATTCAAGCCAAAAAAGCAATTATTAGTGGGGAATTGCCTCACAGTCTCGTGTCCACCCACAGTGAGTGGGGGCTTTGTACAGGGGCGCCCTCTGCATGTTCAGTCCTTAGAATAAAGATGGGGTTTGAATGCTCTACAGACACTCTGAGAGAACTAATGTGATGTAGCAGGCGGAAGCACATAATGCCAGAGAGAGAAAAATAAACAAAGAGAAGGAATGTTCCCACGGGAAGGCTCTAAGACCACACTGCAACCCCTGACCTGCTTACAGAACAGACGATGCCCTAGTATTTACTGAAGGAGAGCACGCTAGCTTTCCTTATGGACCTCCCAGGAGGCAAAGATTCAGAATGTTGACAACCAGAGGCAGAAGGCCATAACCTTTTAGGCCCAGGAGACTGCATCTCCTGCCAAGCTGTGAGCAGACTCTATTCATGAGCAGCCACTAACCATGACTTCCTGAGATCTGGGACAGTTTATGGCTGCCAAGAGTGTCATAACCTGAGAGCAACTCCTCTGAGGAGATGCACAGCTCACCATGCATGGACTGTATCCTTGTGGAGTATCTGAGAAACTGACCAGAATGAACCTGAGCAGTGCACGAAAAACATGGTCCACCAGGAACTATGACATCACAGCTATCCTGAAAACCTGAGTGGCTCTCTGGAAGAGTGTACTCTGGAACATCCTGGAACCTGAGCAGCTTGGACCTGGAAAGTGCATTAGATAAAGGGCCCACCCGGGGCTATGCTCTGGCAGAACACCAGGCCACTTTGGCCTGGGAATAGCAGGAGATGCATGGCTCAACTGGGACTGGGCATTCATAGAACACCCAGAAATATGAGCAGCTTGGGCCTTGGAAGTGCAGGAGACAAAGAACCCACCTGGGACTGTGCCCCAAACAGAGAACTGGGGAGTCTGGACTGCTTGGGCCTGGGAAGAGCAAGAGATACATGGTTCAACTGGGACTGGGCCTTCATACAACACCTGGGAATCTGAGCAGCTTGGACTTGGGAAGTGCAGGAGACACACGGCCAACCTGGGACTTCACGCCTAGCACAGGATGGACCCTAGGTAGCTTGGGCCTGGGAAGTGCGTGAGATCCATGGCCCTTCTGTAACTGTGCCCTCAAGGGACACCCAGGAGCTTGAGTGGCTGGATCTGAGAAGTGTACATCACCTTGGACTTTGGCAGACCCTGTGCTGTCCATTCACAACAAAGGCTACCCACAAATCCCAGTGGTATTTGTTTGCAGTGTTCCTGCCTCTCCACAGCAAAACAGAGCAAATGACCCTGAATAAGGGTCTATTGTCACCTCTTCCTATCAGGGCTCAGATTAGACATTGAAGAGACTTGCAAGCAGAGGAGGCCAGCCTAAGTAAAGATAAGACAGGGGAACCACTCAAGAAGTGGCGGGTGCAACAGATTAAAATTAAGCAGTAAAATTGCATTTAAGGACAATTGTGGACTTTGAGAAAAAGTGCAAGCTAGAACAAGGGATAACCTGACACTGAACTGACCCCAGAATATTTTTTCTAATTTTTGTGTTCAATTATGTTTCAGTTTATTTTATATTGTACATTTGGGAGTTCAAATTCTAGTCTAGGTTTTTTAATTTTTGCTTTCTGGAATTTGTTATGCATTTTGTAGTATTAAGAGTCTATTTTTTAATATCCATTTTCACTCAGGGATTTGATTACAGGCTTAATTGCTCTCTTTCCTTTTGACTTTCTTTTCTCCTCCTGATCACCTCTATCTAGCTCTTCCCTCTTCTTTTCTATACATAATGCTGTGGATCTCTTTGACTGTCCAGGATGTGGAGTTATTTCTCCACTAACATGGGGTTTTGTCTTCTGTGCAATGTTGAAAGTGTAGTCTTGAGGTTACTGCAAGAGGGGGACCAAAAACCAGAGGCAGGTAGCTCAGCTCCAGAACTTTGGATCATCATAGAACCCCTGGCCCCAGGGAAGAGTGGTAGACAAGATCCCATCCAAAAGGATACATGCCTACACTGAAAGCAAGCTCCATCCAAGAGCAGACAGCTCCAGTGCAAGACAACCCATGCTAATCTTCCAGCAAAACAAGAACACACTCAAGAAAATTACAAGGCACTCTTCTAAATTCAGTCACTCAGTTGTGTCTGACTCTTTGCAACCCCATGGACTGCAGCACACCAGGCCTCCCTGTCAATCACCAACTCCCAAAGTTTACTCAACTCATGTCCACTGAATCAGTGATGCCATCCAACCATCTCATCCTCTGTTATACCTTTCTCCTCTGGACCTCAATCTCTCCCAGCATCAGGGTCATTATAAATGAGTCAACTCTTTGAATCTGGTGGCCAAATTATTGGAGTTTCAGCTTCAGCATCAGTTCTTCCAATGAATACTCAGGACTGATCTCCTTTAGGATGGACTTGTCGGATCTCCTTGAAGTACAAGGGCCTCTCAAGAGACTTCTCCAACAATACAGTTCAAAAGCATCAATTCTTTGATGCTCAACTTTTTTTTTTTTTTCAAATTTTATTTTATTTTTAAACTTTACATAATTGTATTAGTTTTGTCAAATATCAAAATGAATCCACCAGTGGTATACATGTGTTCCCCATCCTGAACCCTCCTCCCTCCTCCCTCCCCATTCCATCCCTCTGGGTCGTCCCAGTGCACTAGCTCCAAGCATCCAGTATAGTGCATCAAACCTGGACTGGCATCTCGTTTCATAAATGATAGTCCAACTCTCACATCCATACATGACTACTAGAAAATCCATACCTTTGACTAGACAGACCTTTGTCGGCAAGATAATGTCTCTGTTTTTTAGTATGCTGTCTAGGTTGGTCATAACTTTCCTTCCCAGAAGTAAGCATCTTTGAATTTCATGGCTTCAATCACCATCTGCAGTGATTCTGGAGCCCTTCAAAAGAAAGTCAAACATTGATTGCCCTTCAATTTGCCATAAAGTGGTGGGATCAGATGCCATGATCTTAGTTTTCAGCTTTAAGCCAACGTTTCACTCTCCTCTTTTGATTTCATTAAATGACTCTTTAGTTCTTCCCTTTCTGCCATAAGGGTGGTGTCATCTGCATATCTGAGGTTATTTCTCCTGGAAAACTTGATTCCAGCTTGTGCTTCATCCAGCACAATGTTTCTCATGAGGTACTCTGCATAGAAATTAAATAAGCAGAGTGACAATATACAACTTTGACATATTCCTTATCCTATGTGAAGCTAGTCATTCCATGTCCCGTTCAAACTGCTGTTTTCTAGCCTGCATAGAGGCTTCTCAAGAGGCAGGTCAGCTGCTCTGGTATTCCCATCTCTTTCAGAATTTCCCAACGTTTATTGTAATCCACGCAGTCAAAGTCTTTGGAATAGTCAATAAAGCAAAAGTAGATCTTTTTCTGGAACTCCCTTGCTTGATTGATGATCCAGTGGATGTTGGCCATTTGATCTCTGTTTCCTCTGACTTTTCGAAAACCAGCTTGAACATCTTGAAGTTTACGGTTCATGTATTGCTGAAGCATGGCTTGGAGAATTTTTAGCATTACTTTACTAGCATGTGAGATGAATGCAATTGTGCAGTAGTTTGAACGTTCTCTGGCATTGCCTTACTTTGGGATTGGAATGAAAACCAACCTTTTACAGTCCCAAGCCACTGCTGAGTTTTTCAAATTTGCTGACATATTGAGTGCAGCACTTCCATAGCATAATCTTTTAGGATTTTAAATAGCTCAACTGCAATTCTATCACTTCCACTAACTTTGTTCATAGTGATGCTTCTTAAGGCCCACTTGACTTCACATTCCAAGATGTCTGGACCTAGGTGAGAGATCAGATCATCATGATTATTTGGATTGTGACGATCTTTTATGGACAGTTCTTCTGTGTAATCTTTGCCAACTCTTCTTAATATCTGCTGCTTCTGTTGGGTCCATACCATTTCTGTCCTTATTGTGCCTATCTTTGCATGAAATATTCCCTTGGAACCTCAAATTTTCTTGACGTGATCTCTAGTCTTTCCCATGCTATTACTTTCCTCTATTTCTTTGCACTGATCACTAAGGAAGGCTTTCTTATCTCTCCTTGCTATTCTTTGCAACTCTATATTCAAATGGCTATATCTTTCCTTCTCTCCTTTGCCTTTCCCTTCTCTTCATTTCACAGCTATTTGTAAGGCTTTCTCAGGCACCCATTTTGAGTTTTTGCATTTCTTTTTCTTGGGGATGATCTTAATACCTGTCTCCATCCATGGTTCATCAGGCACTCTATCAGACCTAGTCCCTTAAATTTATTTCTCACTTCCACTGTATAATCATAAGGGATTTGATATAGGTAATTCCTGAATGGTCTAATGGTTTTCCTTACTTTTTTCAATTTAAGTCAATATGTGGAAATAAGGATTTCCTGATCTGAGCCACAGTTAGCTCCTGGTCTTGTTTTATGCTCTCTAGGAGGAGTAAGCATCTTTTAATTTCATGGCTGTAGTCACTATCTGCAGTGATTTTGCAGCCCCCCACCTCCCCAAAATAAAGTCTGCCACCATTTCCTCTGTTTCTGCATATATTTTCCATGAAGTGATGGGGCAGGACGTCATGATTTCAGATTTCCTAATGTAGAGCGTTAAGCCTACTTCTTCACTTTCCTCTTTTATTTTCATCAAGAGATTGTTCAGTTTCTCTTCACTTTCTGCCATAAGGGTGGTTTCATCTGCATATCTGAAGTTATTGACATTTCTCCTGGCAATCTTGATTCCAGTTTTTGTTTCTTCCAGCCCAGCATTTCTCTGCATAGAAGGTAAATAAGCAGTGTGACAATATGTAGCCTTGAGGTACTCCTTTTCCTATTTGGAACCGGTCTGTTATTCAATGTCCAGTCCTAACTGTTGCTTCCTGACCTGCATACAGGCTTCTCAAGAGGCAGGTCCGGTGGTCTGGTATTCCCATCTCTTTCAGAATTTTCCAGTTCATTTTGATCCACACAGTCAAAGGCTTTTGCAGAAGTAGATGTTTTCCTGGAACTTGCTTTTTTTTTTTTTCAAAGATCCAGCAGATGTTGGGAATTTGATCTCTGGTTCCTCTGTATTTTCTAAAACAAGCTTGAACATCTGGAAGTTAACACTTGATGTATTGCTGAAGCCTGGCTTGGAGAATTTTGAGCATGACTTTGCTAGCATGTGAGATGACTGCAACTGTAGGGCAGTTTGAGCATTCTTTGTCATTCCCTTTCTTTGAGATTGGAATGAAAACTGACCTTTTCCAGTCCCGAGCCACTGCTGAGATTTTCAAATTTCCTGGCATAGTGAGTGCATCACTTCCACAGCATCATCTTCTAGGATTTGAAATAGCTCAACTGGAATCAAAGCCATAATAGAACCCCCTAATTCTCTCATGAACACTGCATTGCCTCTCAGAAAAAAAATGAGATCCACAGCCATCTTCTATAACAACAACAAAATAATTCCTTCAACTAGAAAACCTTCACAATCCACTGGTCCCACCACATTCACTGGGAGGAATCTAACCAATTAACAGCAATGATGACCCTCCCGTTTGCAGAAAATAGACCTCAAAGACAGCCATCTAAACAACATGAAAAGACAGAGACATATCCAGCAGGTGAAGGAACACAATAAAAATCAACAAATCAATGAAAGAGGAGGAGATAAGAAGTCTACAGGAAAAACAATTCAGCATAATAATAGTCAAAGTCTTGGAAATAAATGGAGCTACAGATAAATAGACTTTAGACATGTATTGAGAAGATCAAAGGGGTGTTTTAAAAGGACCTAGAAGAAGTAATGAATAGTCAATCAATAATGAACAATGCAATAACTGAGATAGAAATCACTCTGTACAACAAAAACAGTAGAGTAACTGAAGCAGAAGAAGGACTAAGTGAGCTGGAAGATAGAATGTTGAAAATAAGTGAAGCAGAACAGGAAAAAAAAATAGAGAAATGAAGACAGCCTCAGAGACTTCTGGGACAATGTTAAATGCCCCACATTTAAATCATAGGTTTCTTGGAGAAAGAAGACAAAAGGAAAGGGCATGAGAAAATATTTGAGGAGAAAATAGCTAAAAACTTCCCTGAAATAGGAAAGGGAATAGACATCTAAGATGAAAAACCCCAGAGTGTTCCACAGGGATAAATCCAAGACAAAACATATCAAAATACACATTAATCAAAATAAAAACAAACAAATAAATACACACAATGAACAAATATTCAAGGAAACAAAGGAATAACAACAAATAACATAGACGGGAATCCCCATAAGCATAACAGCTGATCTTACCCTAGAAACTCTTCAGCTTAGAAAGGAATGGCAAGATATACTTAAAGTGATGAAAGGCAAAAACCTACAGCCAAGATTACTCTATTCAACAAGGATAGCATTCTAATTCAAAAGAGGAGTCAAAAGCTTAACAGACAAACAAAAGCAATTAGAATTCAGAATCACCAAACCAGCACTTCAGGAAATGCTGAAGGATCTTATCTAGATTGGAAACAGAAAAGCTTTACAAAATAAATCCACAAAAATATATAGTAAATGGTAACAAGATCATACCTAGCAACAACTACCTTAAACATAAATGGGCTAAAAGCTCCAATGAAAATACAAAGACTGGCTGAATGAATATAAGAATATACTGCCTGCAAGAAAACCACCTCATAATTAGGGACACGTACAGAGTGAAAGTGATGACCAGGAAAAAGCTATTTTGTGAAAATGGAGAGCAAAAGAAAGTGGGAGAAGCAATACTCATATCAGATAAATGGGCTTTAACCAAAGACCACTATAGGAGACAAAGAAGGTTGCATTACCTAATAATCAAGGTATCAATCCAAGAAGAAGCTATATGCACCCCATGTAGGAGCACCTCAATACAAGAGACAAATGCCAACAACTATTAGAGCAGAAATAGACACTAACCAATAGTATTGGGTGATTTTAATACTTCACTCATAACATGGACAGATCATCTGGACAGAAAATCAATAAGGAAAACTCATGTTTTAGATGATACATTAGACGAGTTTGACCTAATTGATATCTACAGGGCATCCCACCCCAAAAGAACAGATTTCACCATTTTCTCCTTATTCTCAAGTGCAAATGGAACATTATCTTAAGACAGATCACATCCAAGGTCACGTCTAACCTTGGTAAACTTCAAAAAATTATAATATTTTCAAGCATATTTTCTGATCACAATGTTGTTAGATCAGATATCAACTGCAGGAGAAAAACATAGAGGAAACACAAATAATTTGGAGGCTAAACAGCTGCTGCTGCTAAGTCACTTCAGTCATGTCTGATTCCATGCGACCCCATAGACAGCAGCCCACCAGGCTTCCCCGTCCCTGGGATTCTCCAGGCAAGAACACTGGAGTGGGTTGCCGTTTCCTTCTCCAATGCATCAAAGTGAGAAGTGAAAGTGAAGTCACTCAGTCGTGTCCGACTCTTAGGAATGCCATGGACTGCAGCCTTCCAGGCTCCTCTGTCCATGGGATTTTCCAGGCAAGAGTACTGGAGTGGGGTGTCATTGCCTTCTCCAAAACAGAAGAAAATTCAAATTTGAATTCAATAAAATTCATAGATTTTTATGAAAAAAAAAAAAAAAACTCTGCCAAAGTAGTCATAGATGGAACATACCTCAACATAATGAAAGCCTAATATGACAAAACCACTTCAAACATTATTATCAATAATCAAAAACTTATAACATTTCCTTTAAAATCAGCATTAAGACAAGGGTGCCCATACTCATCACTACTAGTTTTGGAAATTCTAGCCACACTTTTCAAAGAAGAAAAAGATATAAAAAGAATCCTGATTGGAAAAGAAGAGGTAAAACTCTCTATATTTGCACATGATATTATCCTTTACACAGAAAACCCAAGAGATGCCACCAGAAAATTACTGGAGTTAATCAATGAATAGAGTAAATGTGCAGGGTATAAAATTAATACACAGAAACCCTTATATTCCTATACACTAACAATGAAAATTCAGAAAGAGAAATTAAGGAATAATCCTGTTCATCATTGCAATGAAAGGAATAAAATAACTAGAAATAAATTTGCATAAAAAGACAAAGGGCTTCCCTGATAGCTCAATTGATACAGAAGCTACCTTCAATGTCGGAGACTCCTGTTCAATTCCTGGGTCAGGAAGATCCCCTGAAGAAGGGATAGGCTACCCACTGTAGTATTCTTGGGCTTCCCTTGTGGCCAAGCACGTGAAGAATCCTCCTGCAATGTGTGAGACCTGCACACAATGTGTTTGAGCCTTGGGTTGAGAAGATCCTCTGGAGAAGGGAAAGGCTATCTATTCCAGTATTCTGGCCTGAAGAATTACAAATTCCATACACTGTATGATCCATGGGATTGCAAAAAGTCAGACATGACTAAGCAACTTTCACTTACCCAGAGAGATACAAAATAAGCATTGATGAAAGAAAGCAAAACACATATAGATGGAGAAACATACCATGTTCTTAGATTGGATTAATTGATATAGTTAAAATGAGTATACCACCCAAAACAATCAATAGATTCAATGCAATACCTACAATATTTTTCATAAAACTAGAACAAATTATTTTATGATTTGCATGGAAACACATAAGACTTTGAAGAGACAAAGCAATTTTGAGAAAGAAGAATGAAACTAGAAGAGTCAAACTTTTTGATAAGACTACACCACAAAGATATCAAGAGAGTATGAAACTTGCACAAACATAGAAATACAGACCAATGGAACAAAATATAAAGTCCAAAGATAAATTCATGCACCCATTATCTTTGACAATGGAGGCAAAAATATGCAACCAAAAAATATATTTTCTTCAAAAAGTGTTACTGGGAAAACTGGACAGCTATGTGTAGAAACTAGAACAGTATCTAACATCAAGTTCAAAATAAACTCAAAATGGATTACAGATGTAAATGTAAGACCAGAAAATATAAAACCCTTAGAGTAAAACATAGGTATAACCACTCTAAAATAAGACACAGCAAGATCCTCTATGACCCATTGCCTAGAGTAAAGGAAATAAAAACAAAATTTAAAAAAAGCAACCTAATTAAGCTCTATAGCTTGTCTACAACGAGGAAACTATAATTAAGGTGAATATGTAGCCTTCAGTTTTATGTGATTATGGTTTCAGTGTATCTGTCCTCTGATGCCCTCTTGCAACACCTACCATCTTTTTTGGGTTTCTCTTACCTTGGTCATGGGGTATCTCTTCACGGCTGCTCCAGCAAAGCGCAGCCATTGCTCCTTACCTTGGATGAGGGGTATCTACTCACGGCACCTATCCTGAAATTGAACATGGAATAGCTCCTCTAGGCCCTCCTGAGCCCACGCAGCCACCGCTCCTTGGATCTGGGGTTACTCATCTCAGCTGCTGCCCCAACTTTGGGTGTGGGGTAGCTGCTCTTGGCTGCTCTTGTGCTGTCGCAGCCTTGCACTGTCCGCCACAGCCCCTGACCTCTGACACGGTTTAGCTCCTCCCTGCTGTGCCCCTGACCTTTGACACGGGTAAGCTTCTCTCGGCTACAGCCCCTGACCTCGGACGTGGGGTAGCTCCTCCCAGCCATCGCCCCTGACCTCAGACGTGGGGTAGCTCCTATGGGCTGCTCCAGCGCTGTTGTAGCCTTGCTCTCTCAGCTGCTGGCCCTGACCTCGGACATGGGGTAGCTCCTCTGGGCTGCTCCTGCGCTGTTGCAGCCTTGGAATCTTGGCCACCGTCCCTGACCTTGGACATGGGGTAGCTCCTCCCTGCCACCGCCCCTGACCTCAGACGTGGGGTAGCTCCTCTCAGCTATCCCTGTACCTTCGCAACCTGGCACTCTCGGCTGCTGTCCCTGACTTCGGACGTGGGGTATCCTCTCCGCCATGCTCTGTGCGCCATTGCAACTGCCGGTGCTCTGTGCCATGCCCATGGGGCCGCCCAAGATGGACGGGTCATGGTGGAGAGGTTTGACAGAATGTGGTCCACTGGAAAAGGGAAAGGCAAACCACTTCAGTATTCTTTCTTTGAGAAACCCATGAACAGTATGAAAAGGCAAACTGATAGGATAATGAAAGAGAAACTCCCCAGGTCAGTAGGGGCCCAATATGCTACTGGAGAGATCAGTGGATTACTAACTCCAGAAAGAATGAAGGGATGGAGCCAAAGCAAAAAAAAAAAAAAAAAATACCCAGTTGTGGATGTGACTGGTGATAGAGGCAAGATACAATGCTGTAAAGAGCAATATTGTATAGGAACCTGGAATGTCAGGTCCATGAATCAAGGCAAATTGGAAGCGGTCAAACAAGAGATGGCAAGAGTGAACATCAACATTCTAGGAATCAGCGAACTAAAATGGATTGGAATGGGTGAATTTAACTCAGATGACCACTATATCTACTACTGTGGGCAGGAATCCTTTAGAGGAAATGGAGTAGCTATCATGGTCAACAAAAGAGCCAAAAATGCAGTACTTGGATGCAATCTCAAAAACGACAGACTGTTCTCTGTTCATTTCCAAGACAAACCATTCAATATCACAGTAATCCAAGTCTAGGCCCCAATCAGTAATGCTGAAGAAGCTGAGGTTGAACGGTTCTATGAAGACCTATGAGACCTTTTAGAACTAATAATCAAAAAAGATGTCCTTTTCATTATAGGGGACTGGAATGCAAAAGTTGGAAGTCAAGAAACACCTGGAGGAATAGGCAAATTTGGCCTTGGAATACAGAATGAAGCAGGGCAAAGACTAATAGAGTTTTGCCAAGAAAATGCACTGGTCATAGCAAACACCTTCTTCCGTCAACACAAGAGAAGACTCTACACATAGACATCACCAAATGTTCAACACCGAAATCAGATTGATATTCTTTGTAGCCAAAGATGGAGAAGCTCTATACTGTCAACAAAAACAAGACCAGGAGCTGACTGTGGCTCAGATCATGAATTGCTTATTACCAAATTCAGACTTAAATTGAAGAAAGTAGGGAAAACCACTAGATCATTCAGGTATGACCTATATCAAAATTACTTATGATTATACAGTGGAAGTGAGAAATAGATTTAATGGAGTAGATCTGATAGATAGAGTGCCTGAAGAACTATGGACAGAGGTTCGTGACATTGTACAGAAGACAGGGATCAAGACCATCCCCATAGAAAAGAACTGCAGAAAAGCAAAATGGCTGTCTGAGTAGGCCTTACAAATAGCTGTGAAAAGAAGAGAAGCAAAAAGCAGAGGAGAAAAGGAAAGATAGAAACATCTGAATGCAGAGTTCCAAAGAATAGCAAGAAGAGATAAGAAAGCTTTCCTCAGCGATCAATGCAAATAAATAAGGAAAACAAGAGAATGGGAAAGACTAGAGATCTCTTCAAGAAAATTAGAGATACCAAGGGAACATTTCATGCAAAGATGGGCTCGATAAAGGACAGAAATATTATGGACCTAACAAAAACAGTAGATATTAAGAAAAGGTGGCAGGAATACACAGAAGAACTGTAGAAAAAAAAAGCTTCTGCACAACAAAGGAAACTATAAGCAAGGTGAAAAGACAACCTTCAGAATGGGAAAAATAATAGCAAATGAAGCACCTGAAAAACAACTAATCTCAAAAATATAGAAGCAATTCCTATAGCGCAATTTCAGAAAAATAAATGACCTAATCAAATAATGGGCCAAAGAACTAAATAGACATTTTTCCAAAGAAGACATACAGATGGCTAGCAAACACATGAAAAGATGCTCAACATCACACATTATCAGAGAAATGCAAATCAAAACGACAGTGAGGTACCATTTCATGCCAGTCAGAATGGTTGCGATCCAAAAGTCTGCAAGCAATACATACTGGAGACGGTGTGGAGAAAAGAGAACCCTCTTACACTGTTGGTGGGAATGCAAACTAGTATAGCCACTATGAAGAACAGTGTGGAGATTCCTTAAAAAACTGGAAATAGAACTTCCTTATGACCCAGCAATCCCACTGCTGGGCATACACACCAAGGAAACCAGACTTGAAAGAAACATGTGTTCCCAAATGTTCATCACTGCACTGTCTCTAATAGCCAGGGCATGGAAGCAACCTACATGACCATCAGCAGACAAATGGATAAGAAAGCTGTGGTACATATACACAATGGAGTATTACTCAGCCATTGAAAATAATACATTTGAATCAGTTCTAATGAGATGGATGGAACTGGAGCCTATTATACAGACTGAAGTAACCCAGAAACAAAAACACCAGTACAGTATACTAATGCATATATATGGAATTTAGAAAGATGGTAATGATAACCCTGTACGTGAGACAGCGAAAGAGACGCACATGTATAGAACAGTCTTTTGGACTCTGTGGGAGAGGGAGAGGGTTGGATGATTTGGAAGAAATACTATACATTGAAACATGTATAGTATCATATATGAAACAAATCACCAGTTCAAGTTCGATGCAGGATACTGGTTGCTTGGGACTGGTTGCACGATACTGGTACACGGGGACGACCCAGAGGGATGGTACATGGTGGGAGAAGGGAGGGGGGTACGGGATGGGAACACGCGTATACCTGTGGTGGATTCATGTTGATGTATAGCAAAACCAATACAATATTGTAAAGTAATTTAACTCCAATTAAAATAAATATATTTATACTAAAAATTAAAAGATCTTCACGACCAAGATAATGACTATGGTATGATCATTCACCTAGTGCCAGACATCCTGGAATGTGATGTCAAGTGGGCTTTAGAAAGCAGCACTACGAACAAAGCTAGTAGAGGTGACGGAATTCCAGTTGAGTTACTTCAAATCCTGAAAGATGATGCTGTGAAAGTGCTGTAGCAATATGCCAGCAAATTTGGAAAACTCAGCAGTGGCCACAGGACTGGAAAAGGTCAGTTTTCATTCCAATCCCAAAGGAAGGCAATGCCAACAAATGAGCAAACTACCACACAATTGCACTCATCTCACACGCTAGTAAAGTAATGCTCAAAATTCTCCAAGCCAGGCTTCTGCAATATATGAACCATGAACTTCCATATGTTCAAGCTGGTTTTAGACAAGGCAGAGAAACCAGAGATCAAATTGCCAACATTCGCTGGATCATCAAAAAAGCAAGAGAGGTCCAGAAAAGCATCTAATTCTGTTTTATTGACTGTGCCAAAACCTTTGACTGGGTGGACCACAATAACCTGTGGAAAATTCTGAAAGAGATGGGATTACCAGAGCACCTGACCTGGCTTGGATAAACTTATATGCAGGTCAGGAAGCAACAGTTAGAACTGGACATGGAACAACAGACTGTTTCTAAATAGGAAAAGGAGTACATCAAGGCTGTATATTGTCACCCTGCTTATTTAACTTGTAGGCAGAGTACATCATGAGAAATGCTGGGCTGAAAGAAGCACAAGCTAGAATCAAGATTGCCAAGAGAAATATCAATAACTTCAGATATGGAGATGACATCACCCTTATGGCAGAAAGTGCAGAGGAACAAAAAAGCCTCTCGATGAAAGTGATAGTGGAGAGTGGAAAAAGTTGACATAAAGCTCAACATTCAGAAAACGAAGATCATGGCATCTGGTCCCATCACTTTATGGAAAATAGATAGGTAAACAGTGGAAACAGTGTCAGACTTTATTTTTCTGGGCTGCAGATGGTGACTGCAGCCATGAAATTAGAAGACACTTACTCCTTGGAAGAAAAATTATGACCAACCTAGACAGTATATTGAAAAGCAGAGACATTACTTTGCCAACAAAGGTCCATCTAATCGTGGCTATGGTTTTTCCAGTGGTCATGTATGTATGTGAGAGTTGGACTGTGAAGAAAGCTGAACGCTGAAGAACTGATGCTTTTGAACTGTGGTGTTGGAGAAGACTCTTGAGAGTCTTTTGGACTCCAAGGAGATCCAACCAGTGCATTGTGAAGGAGATCAACCCTGGGGTCTCTTTGGAAGGACTGAGGCTAAAGATGAAACTCCAGTACTTTGGCCACCTCATGTGAAAAGTTGACTCATTCGAAAAGACTCTGCTGCTGGGAGGGATTGGGGGCAGGTGAAGAAGGGGACAACAGAGGATGAGATGGCTGAATGGCATCACTGACTCGATGGACGTTGAGTCTGAGTGAACTCCGGGAGTTGGTGATGGACAGGGAGGCCTGGTGTGCTGTGATTCATGGCGTTGCAAAGAGCCGGACACATCTGAGTGACTGAACTGAACTGAACTGTCGCCTTCAGAATTGGGAGAAAATAATAGCAACTGGAAAACTAACAAAAAAATTAATCTCCAAAATATGCAAGCTGCTCAAGTATCTCAATACTCAGCTACAAATACTACTCAGAAAAACAAACCAAAGAATCTATACAGATTACTAAGAGACACAGAAAAGCTGCTCAGCATTACTCATCATAAAAGAAGTGCAAATCAAAACCACATTGAGGTATCATTTCACACTGGTCAGATTGGCCATGATTAAAATGTCTACAATGTAATCGCTGCAGAGGCTGTGGAGTAGAGGGAACCTTTTTAAATTGTTGATGGGAATGCAAACTGGCACAACCTTTATAGAGTACTTTGTGGAAACTCCTTAGAAAGTTGAAAATAGAAGTGCCATATGACCCAGCAATCCCACTCCTGGGCATGAACCTCAAGGAAACTAGAATTGAAAGAAACACAGTATTCTAGTGTTTACTGAAGCACTGTTTACAATAGCTAGGACATGGAAGTGACCATGAGGTCCATCAGCAGATGAATGATTAAGGACATTTTGCTACATATGCATATGAAATATTACTCAATAATAAGAAGTCATGCATTCGAGTCAGTTCTAATGAGGTGGAAGAGTGTGAAACCTATTACACAAAGTGAAGGAACTAAGAAAGAGAAAGACAAAGCTGTATATTAATTCATATATGTGGAATTTATAAAGATGGCCTATATGCAGGCCAGGAGAAGAGACAAATATCTGAAGAACAGACTTTTGGACTCAGTGAGAGAAGGTGAAGGTGAAGATTTGAGAAAATAGCATTTAAATGTGTACAGTGCTATATGTAAAAAATAGATGACCAGTGTGAGGTTTTATAACATGGGTGCTATATAATACCCATGTCACAACTTCTGAACTTGCAATCTAATACATGCATCAACCACCAATGAGCCCACATTCTAGTGCACATCATGCACGTTCTGAGCTTGCAGCCTGGAGCTCTCATTTTGCCCCTTCCAACCCCACGATCCAGGGTAGGCTCGTAGTAACTGCTGAATTTTCACTTTTGGGGAGGCATCACAAACTTATTAAACCCACATTCTAGTGCAAACATGCTGCATCTTGAACCTGAACTCTGGAGCAGGCATCTTGCCACTACTAATACTGTTTATCATCATCTACTCTTTCACTGTCATGACATGCTTCCGTTGCTTCTTCATCTCCTCTGGTCAACACACTGAGTTGTTTATCACCATCCAGTGTTTACTTCAGTCCTGTAACCTGTTTTGAGCGCTTGTTCAACCCACTCCAGGTCAAATATATCTAGTATTCAATGCTGCGACAGGTTATGTGTTTCTTCATCCTCCTCTGTTTAAACACACTGTAATTTACCACCCTTTGCATTTCAGTTCTGTGACATGCTTCTATCCACTCCAGGTCTAACAGAGTCAGTAGATTATCATCATCCAATGATTTAACTGTGGAACATTCCACAAGTCTTCTTCATGCACCCCATGTCAAACATACCCAGTAGCTTATCACCATCCCGTGTTTCAGTGCAGTGACATGATGTAAGTGTTTCTTCATTTTCTCCAGGTAAAGCACACTCAATAGTCTGTCACCAATGTTTCACCTGTGACATGATTCTTCTTAATTTATTTAGTTGGCTGTGTTGGGTCATAGTTGTGGCACGTAAGATAGTCCTTGAGACAAGCCAACTCTCACCATGGCATGCAGTCTCTGGAGTGTGAGAACTTCAGTGTTTGCAGCTGTGCAGGTTTAGTTACTCTGTAGCATATGGGATGTTAGTTTCCCAGTCAGGGATTGAACCTTCATCCCCTACACTTCAAGGTGGATGCTTAACCACTGAACCACCAGGAAAGGCCCTGTGACATGCTTTAAGTGCTTGCTTTTACACCCTATATCAAAAAGACACATTGTTTGATGGGATTATATCACCATCCAGGGTTGCAAAGCATTTGGCATGCTTCAAGAACTTCTTCATCCACATTGGTCAAACACAACCAGGTGTTTATCACCATGCAGCACCATTCCATGCAATGTGCTTCCTCATTGATTACTCGTTGAACACTTCCAATAGATTATCATGATCTACTGTTTCAGTGCAGTGACACCTCAAGTTATTCTTCACGCACCCTGGGTCAAACACATCCAGTTGTATATCTCCATCCAGTGTTTCTTCATCCAGTGAAAGCTGTGACATGCTTTCAGTGTTTCTTTATCCACCCCAGGTCAAACGTACTCAGGAGCTTATCATTATCCACACTTTAAAGAGGTGATTCAGCCGCATCTTGGTCCACCTGACCTAAAATAGACTCATCAGCTTATCACCTTTTGTTTTTCACTGCTGTCACAAGTTCAAGTGCATCTTTATCAAACACACCAGTAGTTTATCACCATCCAGTATTTCCAAGCTCTGACACAACTGCTTTATCATCCAGACTATAAAAATACATCCAGTAGTTTATCAACGTCAGTGTTTCAGTGCTGTGATGTGATTCAAGTGCCTATTCATCCACACTCTGGAAATACACACTCTGTAGTTTATTACCATACAGTGCTCAGTGCCTTGACATGTGACATGCTCCAAATGTTTCTTTGTCCACCTGGTGTCAAATACTCAATAGTGTATCAACATCTATATTTCAGCATATGCTTCTTTGTCAATCCTGGCCCATCACTTCTAGGAGTTTACCACCTTCAGGGTTTCAGTGCTGTGATATACTTCATGTGCTTCATCCTCTCCTGTAAAACATACTCATTTGTGTATCATCATCCCGTATTCAGTAGAGTGATATGCTTCAAGTGCTTAATAGTCCATATCAGTCGAACGTTCCCAGCATTTTATCATTCGCCAAGGTTTCAGGGCTGTAACTTGTGGCATATATTAGGTGTTTGTTTGACTCCCAGAGGTCAAACTCAACAAGTGTTTTTTCACCATTCAGTCTATCAGTGCTGTGACATACACCAGTGATTCCTTATCTACTCTGGGTTAATACACACATCCATTCTTTCAGTGCTGATTAATTCACAAGGCTTCCTCATCTATCCTATTTCAAATACATACAGTCGTTTATCAACATCCAGTGTTTAAGTGCTGTGACACACTTCAGGTGCTTCCTTATTTACCCATGATTGATGTTTTTCGGTCACACAGCCATGTCCAGCTCTTTGCAATCCCATGAACTACAGCACACCAGGCTTCCCTGTCCTTCACTATCTCCTGGAATTTGCTCAAATTCATGCCCATTGAGACAGTTATGCCAACATTCAACTATTTTATTCTCTGTCACACCCATCCCCACCTGCTTACAATCTTACCCAGCATTAGTGTCTTTTCTAATGATTTGGCTCTTTGCATCAGGTGGCCAACGTATTGCAACTTCAACATCAGTCCTTCCAATTAGTAGTCAGTGTTGATTCTCTTTAGAACTGACTGGTTTGAACTCTTTGCAGTTCAAGGGACTCAAGAGTCTTCTCCAGCACCACAGTTCTAAAACATCAATTATTTGGCATTCAACCTTCTTTATGGTTCAGATCTCACATCCATGCACAACTACTGGGTAAAACCATACCTTGATTATATGGACCTTTGTCAGAAAAGTGATGTCTCTGGTTGCATATGCTGTCTAGGTTTGTCATAGCTTTTCGTCCAAGAAGCAAGTGTCTTTTAACTTCATGGCTTCAGTTACCATGCACAGTGATTTTGGAACTACAAAAATAAAAATCTGTCACAGTTTCCCTTGTGTCTTAATCTATTTGCTATCAAATACTTTGGCCATCTCACATGAAGAGTTGACTCATTGGAAAAGACTCTAATGCTGAGAGGGATTGGGAGCAGGAGGAGAAGGGTACGACAGAGGATGAGATGGCTGGATGGCATCGCTGACCCGATGGACATGAGTCTGAGTAAACTCCGGGAGCTGGTGATGGACAGAGAGGCCTGGCATGCTGCAATTCACGCCGTCACAAAGAATTGGACATGACTGAGTGACTGAACTGAACTGGACTGATGGGACTGGACGACATGATCTTAGTTTATTGAATGTCGAGGTTTAAGCCAGCTTTTTTAATTCCCACTTTCATCTCAGCAAGGAGCTCTAATTCCTATTCTGCTTTCTGTCATCCGCATGTCTGAGTTTATTGATATTTCTCCCAGAAATTTTGATTCCAGCTTGTGCTTCTTCCAGTCTGACATTTTGCATGGTATACCTTGCAGGTAAGTTCAAGACAGTCTTGATGTACTCCTTTACCAATTCTGAACAAGTCCTTTGTTCCTGCCTGATTCTGTTACTTCTTGACCTGCATACAGGTTTCACAGGAACCAGGTAATGTGGTCAAGTATATACATCTCTTTAAGAATTTCCCACATTTTCAGTGACCCTCATATGCAAAGTCTTTAGCATAGTGAGTGAAGCAGAAGTAGATCATTTTCTGGAATTCCATGCTTTGTCTATGATCCAGTGAATGTTGGCAATTTGATCTCTGATTCCTCTGCGTTTCCTAACCCTATTTGTACATTTGAAAGTCCTCAGTTCACATATTGTTGAAAACTAGATTGAGGAATTTTGAGCATTACATTGCCAGCATATGAAATGAGCACGATTGTGCAGTAGTTTGAGCATTCCATCACAATTCCCCTCTTTGGGATCAGAGTGAAACTGACCTTTTCCTGTCCTGTGGTCATTGATGATTTTTCCAAATTTCCTGGCACATTGAGTGCAGCATTTTAACAGCATTATTGTTATTGTTTTAATTTGAAATAGACCAGATCAGCCGCTTAGTCGTGTCCAACTCTTTGCGACGCCATGAATCGCAGCACGCCAGGCCTCCTTGTCCGTCACCAACTTCCGGAGTTCACTGAGACTCTCGTCCATCAAGTCAGTGATGCCATCCAGCCATCTCATCCTCTGCTGTCCCCTTCTCCTCCTGCCCCCAATCCCTCCCAGCATCAGAGTCTTTTCCAATGAGTCAACTCTTCGCATGAGGTGGCCAAAGTACTGGAGTTTCAGCTTTAGCATCATTTCTTCCAAAGAAATCCCAGGGCTGATCTCCTTCAGAATGGACTGGTTGGATCTCCTTGCAGTCCGAGGGATTCTCAAGAGTCTTCTCCAACACCACAATTCAAAAGGATCAATTCTTCGGTGCTCAGCCTTCTTCACAATCCAACTCTCACATCCATACATGACCACAGGTAAAACCATAGCCTTGACTAGAGGAACCTTTGTTGGCATAGGTAAGCTTCAATTCTATCACCTCGATTAGCATTGTTTGTGATAATTCTTCCTAAGATCCACTTGACTTCACACTCCAGGTTGTCTGCTCTATGTGAGTGATCACACCATTATGGTTATCTAGATGATTAAGTGGAGAAGGCAATGGCACCCAGCAGCAGGTGATTAAGACCTTTCTTTGATACAGTTCTCTTATACTCTTGCCAACAATTCATCACATTTTCTGCTTCTGCTAGGCTCATACCACTTCTGTCCTTGATTGTGCCCATGTTTGCAAGAAATATTCCCTTTGTGTCTCTAAGTTCCTTGGCAAGATTTCTAGTCTTTCCTATTCTATTGTTTCCTCTATTTTTACTGGCCTTATACACACACAATATCATATCCCCATTCAGTGTTTATGTTCAGATATGCTTCAAGTGTTTTTTAATCCACTCCAGAAGAATTTAGTGTGATAGTTTATCAACATTCATTTTTTCTGTATTGTGACATGTTTTGAGCCTCCTTCATTCCCTCCAGGTAAAACACACCCTATAAATTATCATCATTCATTGATGCTGTGCTATTACAGACTTGAAGTGTCCATTTGTCTGATTGAGTCAAACACTCCCTGTAGTTTACCACTATCCAGTGTTCCAGTACTGGGGCATGCCTCATGTACTTCGTTATCCTCTCCAAATAAAATATGGTCAGTAGCTTATCACAATTACTGTTTCGGTTCTATGATGAGTTTCAAGTCCTTCTTTAATTCATTCTAGATAAAACACATTCAGAAGTTTACCATGGTCCCAAGTTTTACTCTGTGTCATGCTTCCAGTTTCTCTTCATTCAACATGTATCAAACACACTCAATAGTTTATCACCATCCAGTGTTTCCGTGCTGTTTACTGCTTCAACTGTTTCTTCATTCTCTGAAGAAAATACACAACCAATAATTTATCACAATCCAGTGTGTTAATTCTGGTATATGTTTCAAAAGATCCTTTGTCCACCCAAGGTTGACCGCACTCTTAGTTTATCACCATCCCTGGATTCAGTGCTGTTACATACTTTCATCAATTTTTCAACTACCACAGGTCATCATACACAATGATTTATCACGATCCAGTTTCAGAGTTGTGACATGCTTCATGTGCTTCTTTCCCTATACAAGATCAAAGAAAGACCGCCTAAAGTGTGAACATACAGTGTTTCAGTCGTGAAACATACTTCAAGTGGTTCTTGATTCACTCCACGTCAAATGCAGCATATAGGTTATCGACATTCATTGTTTCAGTGCTATGACACATTTCACTGGCTGCTTCACTAACTCCCGGTCAAACACATTCAGCATTTTACCACTATCTAGGGTTTCAGATCTGTGACATGCTTCAAGTGCTCCTGAAACTACTCAAGGTCAAATGCATTCAGTAGCTTTGTTGTTGCTGGTTGTTATTTGTTGTTCAGTCACTCAGTCATCTCCAGCTCTTCGTAATCCCATGGACTGCAGCATATCTCGCCTTTTTGTCCTTCACCATCTCCCGGAGCTTGTTCAAACTCAAATTCAATGGGTCAGTAATGCCATCCGACCATTTTGTCCTCTTCCATCTCCTGCTCCTGCTCCAATCTTTTCCAGCATCAGAGTGTTTTCCAATGAGTTGGCTCTTCACATTAGATAGCCATAATATTAGGGCTTCTGCCTCAGCATCAGCCCCTCCAGTGAATTTTCAGGATTGATTTCCTTTAGGGTTGACTGGATTCATTTCCTTGCAGCCCAAGGGACTCACAGGAGTCTTCTCCAAGATTGCAGTTCAAAAGTATCAATTCCTTAATGTTCAGCCTCCTTTATGGTATGTCTTGCTTTGGCACATGACTACTGAAAAATACAAAAACATAGCTCTGACTATATGGGTCCTTGTTGGCAAAGGAATGCCTCTGCTTTTTTACATGCAGCATGGGTTTGTCACAGCTTTTACAAGAAATAAGTGTCATTTAATTTCATAGCTTCAGTCACCATCTGCCATGGTTTTGGAGTCCACAAAAACAGAAGTCTGTCACTGTTTCCATTGTTTTTCCATCTATTTGTATAAAGTGATAGCATTGGATGCCATGATCTAAGTATTTTGAATGTTGAGCTTTAAGCCAACTTATTCAATCTCCCATTTTACTTTCATCAAGAGGCTCTTTAGTTCTTCTTATCTTTCTGCCATAAGGGTGGTGTCCTCTGCATATTTGAAGTTATTGATATTTCTCCATCAATCTTGATTCCACCTTGTGATTCCTCCAGCACAATGTTTCTCATTATGTATTCTATGTAGAAGTTAAATAAGCAGGGTGACAATTATACAGCCTTGAGGTACGCCTTTTCCTATTTGGAACCAGTCTGTAGTTCTATTTCCAGTTCTAACTGTTGCTTCCTGACCTGCATACAGGTTTCTTAAGAGGCAGGTCACGTGGTCTGGTATTCCCATCTGTTTCAGAATTTTCCAACATTTATTGTAATCCACACAGTCAAAGTCTCAATAAAACATAAACAGATTTCTTCTGGAACTGTCCTGGTTTTTCAGTGATCTGGTGGTTGTTGGCAATTTGCTCTTGGTTCCTCTGCCTTTTTGAAAACCAACTTGTATATCTGGAAGTTCACGATTAATGTATCGCTGAAGCATGGCTTGGAGAATTTTGAGCATTAATTTAGTAGCGTGTGAGATGAGTGCAGTAGTTGGAGAATTCTTTGATATTGTCTTTCTTTGGGATTGGAGTGAAAACTGACATTTTTCTGTCCTGTGGTCAGTGCTGAATTCTCCAAATTTGGTGGCATGTTGAGTGCAGAACTTTCATAGCATCATCTTTTGGGATTTGAAAGAGCTCAACTGGAATTCTATCACCTCCACTACCTTTCTTTGTAGTGATGCTTCCTAAGGCCCACTTGAGTTCACATCCCAGGATGTCTGGCTCTAGGTGAATGATCACACCATTGTGATTATCTGGGTCATGAATATCTTTTTTGTACAGTTTTTTCTGTGTATTTTTGCCACCTCTTCTTAAAATCTTCTGCTTCTTTTAGGCCCATACCATTTCTGTCCTTTATTGAGCCCATTTTTGCATGAAATGTTTGTTTGGTATCTCTAATTTTTTTGAGGAGACCTCTAGTCTTTTCCATTCTATTGTTTTCCTATATTTCTTTGCTTCAATGGTTGTGGCACAATTCAAATGCTTCTCTTTCCACTCTGGCCAGTCATAGCCAATATTTTGTACGAACCAGTGTCCAGTGCTGTGACATATGACTGATTTCAATTCCTCAGTGAAGTGAGTAAAAAAAAAAAAAAAAAAAACCTCCAGGAGTTTATCAACACAGTGTTTCATGACTGCCACTGGATTCGAGTACTTCTTCACCCACTCCAGGTTAACATAGTCATTTATCACCATCCATTGCTTCACTACACTGACATGTTTCATATGCTTCTATATTAATCCTGGTGCAAAATTTCTAGTAGTTATAAACAGCCAGTGTTTTAGTTTTGGAGCATGACCCAATGGCTTCTTCATTCTCACCCATAAGCCAAAGTCTAGTGTTTACATACTGTGACATGCTTAAAGAGCTTCATCATCCACCCTAGATCTAGACAGTCAACATTTTATCATCATACCAGCATTTTAGTGGAGTTAAATGATTTTAAATTTTGTTTCCCCACACTGAGGCATACACAGCCAGTACTTCATCATCCTCCAGTGTTTCAGGCTTTGATAAAATTAAATGTGTTCTTGGTCCCACTGACATCAATATACTTACCATTGATTACCATCTGGTTTCACTGTTGTGACATAATGTCAACTGCTTCTTCATCCATTCCTGTGTCAAACAAACCCAGTAGTTTTTTCCCCATCTAGTGTTAGTGTTCAATACTATGAAATGATTTCTGGAGTCTCTGTGTCCATCCCACCTCAAACATAGTCAGTATTATCAATCAATGCTTCAGTGATGTCACATGCTTCAAGTGCTTTCTTCATTCACTCCATATCAAGTACTTTCAGTCATTTATAAGCATCCAATGTTTCAGTTGTGTGACATGCTTCAACTATTTCTCTAAACCACTTGAGCTGAAACATACCCAATATCTTATGACCATCCAGTGTTTCAGTGCTGTGACATGCTTCAAGTGCTTCTTCTACTCCATGTTAAACACAAGCAATAGTTTATCACCATCAATTGTTTCAGTTCTGTAACATTCTTTAAGTCTTTTTCCATGTACTCTGCTTCAAATACACTGGGCAGTTGTTCACCATCAAGTATTTAGTTCTATGATATGTTTCAACGTTTTCTGTACCTACCAATTCATACACACTCATAAATTTATCACCATCCTGTGTTTTAGGGCTGTCATATGGTTAAATGAGTCCCCATCCCCACCCCAGGTCAAACACACCCAGTATTGATCAACATACAGCCTTTCAGCTATGTGATACATTTCGAGTGTTCTATGATCCAATCTTGGAAGATACATCCAATAATTTATCGAATTCCAGTGTTTCAGTGCTCTGAACTTTTTAAGTGTTTGTGCATCCAAATAGCTCAGGCATGATTAATAGATTATAACCATCACTGTTTCAGTTTTATGACATGACTTGAGTACATCTTCATCTACTTTATACTCAATAATTACCACCATCCTGTAAATCAGAGGTAAAATATTCTTGGAATGCTTCTTTGTCTACTGTGGGTCAAACACACCTAGTAGTTTTTCACCATTCAGTGTTCCAGTGCTGTGACGACTTCCACTGCTTCTTCGTGTACTACAGGTCATCGCACCAAGTTTCTTGTAACTATGAGCTTGCACTCTAGAGAACATATCTCTCCACTACTGAGACTGAATTGTAGAGCATGCATCTCACAACTACTAAGACCCCATTCTAAGTGCACATGACACTTCTGCAGTGCCTAAACTCTGGAGGAAATGTGATGACAGTATTGTCACACAGTATTGATCCTGTATTCTAGAACACACATCTTACCAGAACACACTGAACCAGTGTTCTACAGCAGGCTTAGCACAACTACTTAGCTTCCATTCTGGATGTATCATCCTACCTCTACTGAGTCACTACTATATGGCATACGTGACCCAACTTCTGAGTTTGCACTATGGAATACACATTATGCCACCACTGAGCCAGCTCTAGTGTACACATGACAAAGTACTGATCCCCACGTCAAAGGGCAATGCCGAACATTATTCAAAGTACTGGACAATTGTGCTCATTTCACATACAAAGCAAGACAATGCTCAAAATTCTTTGAGCTAGGCTTCAAAGTATGTGATCCAATACACTGGATTTAGAAAAAGCAGAGGAATGAGGGCTTATACTGTCCAGCTCCATGGCCTACTAGAAAAAGTAGGAAGTCAAGAGATACCTGGAGTAACAGGCAAGTTTGACCTTGCAGTACACATGAAGCAGGGCAAAGACTAACAGAGTTTCCTAAGAAAACTCACCACTCATAGCAAACACCCTCTTCCAACAACACAAGAGATGAGTCTAGAGATGGTCAGTGCTGAAATCAGATTATGTTCTTTGCAGCCGAAGATGGAGAAGCTCTATACATTCAGCCACAACAAGACTGAGCAGTGACATGGCTCAGATCATGAATGCCTTTAAGCAAAGTTCAAACTTAAATTGAAGAGAGTATGACAAACCACTAGACCCTTTGGGTTTGACTGAAATCAAACCCTTATGATTACACAGTGGATGTGACAAATCAAATTGAAGGATTTGATCTTATAGACAGACTACAGGGAGAATTAGGGACCAAGTGTCATGACATTCTGCACGAGACAGTGATCAAGAGCATACTTAAGAAAGATAAATTCAAAAAGGTGAAAGGGTTGTCTGAGGAGCCCTTACAAATAGCTTAGAAAAGAAGAGAAGCTAAAGGCATAGGAGAACAAAAAAGATAATCTATTTGAATCCAGTTTCCCAAAGAACACCAAGGAGAGACAAGAAAGCCTTCCTCGGTGGTCAGTGCAAAGAAATAGAGAAAAACAATAGGATGTCAAAGACCAGGTATCGCCTCAAGAATGTTACAGATACCAAGGGAACATTTCATGCAAAATTGGCACAATAAAGGAGAGAAACAATATGGACCTGACAGAAGCAGAATCTATTAAGAAGTGGTGGCAAAAATACGCAGAACTGTACCAAATAATAATAATAATAATAAGATCTTAATGACCCAGTTAGCTGTGATGGTGTCTTTACTCACCTAGAACCAGACATCCTGGAATGTGAAATCAAGTAGCCCTTAGTAAATCACTATGAACAAAGTTACTAGAGGTGATGGGTTTCCAGTCGTGCAGTTTCAAGTCCTATCAGATTATACCATTAAAATCCTGCACTCAATATGCCAGAAACTTTGGAAAACTCGGCATTGGCCACAGAACTGGAAAAGGTTAGTTTAAAGTCCAATCCCAAAGAAAGGCTATGCCAAAGAATGTTCAAACTACAACACAATTACATGTATCTCACATGCAAGCAAAGTGATGCTCAAAGTTCTCCAAGCCAGGCTTCAACAGTACGTGAACCCAGAATTTCCAGATGTTAAGGGTGGATTTAGAAAAGTCAGAGGAACCAGAGATCAAATTGCCAACATCCATTGGATCAGAGAAAAAGCAAGGGAGTTCAAGATATACATCTACATCTGATTTGGACTATGCCAAAGGTTTTGACTGTGTGGATGACAACAAACTATGGAAAATTCTTGAAAAGATGCAAATATCAGATCTCTTTAGCTGCCTCCTGAGAAATCTGTAGGCAGATTAAGAAGCAAGAGCTAGAACTGGACATGGAACAATGCACTAGATTCAAATTGGGAAAGGAGTACATCAAGGCTGTATATTGCCATGTGGCTTATTTAACTTATATTCAGAGCACATCATGTGAAATGCCAGGCTGGATGAAGCCCAAACTAGAATCAGGATTGCCTGGAGAAATATCAATAACCTCAGATATGCACTTGACACCACATATATGACTGAAAGTGAAGAATAACTAAGGAGCCTGCTGATGAAAAGAAAGAAGAGAGTGAAAAAGCTGGCTCATAACTCAACATTGAAAAAATGAAGATCATGGCATCTGGTCCCATCACTTCATGTCAAATAGGGAAAACATGGAGAAAATGGAAACAGTGATAGACTTTATTTTCTCAGGCTCCAAAATCACTGCAGATGCTGACTGCAGCCATGAAATTAAAAGGTGCTAGATCCTTGGAAGAAAAGCTGTAACCATCTAAAGAGCATATTCAAAAGCAGAGGCATAACTTTGCAATTATGGGAGAGTTGAACTATACAGGAAACTGAGCATGGAATAATCAATGCTTTTGAACTGTGGTGTTGGAGAATACTCTTGTGAGTCCGTTGGACTGCAAGGAGATCAAAGCAGGCAATCCTGATAGAACTCAGCTCTGAATATTCATTGGAAGTACTTTTGCTGAAGCTGAAACTCTGATACTTTGGCCACCTGATGCAAAGAAATGACTATAGGAAAAGGCCCTGATGCTGGGAAATCTTTAGGGGAGAAGGAGAAGGGCCTAACAGAGGATGAGATGGTCAGATGGTACAACTAATTTGATGCACATTAGTTTGAGCAAACTCTGGGAGTTAGTGATAGATAATAAGGCCTCGTGGTGTTGCAGAGAGTTGCTATGACTGAGCAACTAAACAACAGGAGAATAATACATTTCAGTAAGAAGTGAAGACACAACTTTCAAGAAGTTACTCAGAGAAAAATAGAGAAAAATTATCAATCCACTGCTCATACAGCCATTTTTACTGCTATTGAAACAAGTTTTTCCATATTTAAATATGACTTTCCTGAAGCATGTGAATTCTGTTTTTGTTTTTTAATCTCAGAGAGGTGTATTGATGAAATCATGATGCACAGAGAAATGTCAGTTCTCACAGATTCCCTTAATAAAATCATGATGTACTTAAGGAGTTAGCGTTTTTTTTTTTCCATGGGAATGAAATTTTTTGATGAGTAACTTTTTAATTCTTTAGAAAACATTAATTACTATGATCAAATTAGTTTGGAATATTTTAGTCTTTCCTTCAGTATCAGAAGATACTACAGCCCTAATAATAATGCAGGATTTTCCAACTGAAATCCTGAAACAGAATAGCTCACCACATTCTAAAAGCACTGCTACCCCTATAAAGCTAACAACAGTATTTTTCACAGAGCTAGAACAAATAATATTTCACAATTCATATGGAAATACAAAAAAACTGGAATAGTCAAAGCAATGTTGAGAAAGAAGAATGGAACTGGAAGAATCAACCTGCCTGACTTCAGGCTCTACTACAAAGCCACAGTCATCAAGACAGTATGGTACTGGCACAAAGACAGAAATATAGATCAATGGAACAAAATAGAAAGCCCAGAGATAAATCCACGCACATATGGACACCTTATCTTTGACAAAGGAGGCAAGAATATAAAATGGATTAAAGGCAATCTCTTTAACAAGTGGTGCTGGGAAAACTGGCCAACCAACTACTTGTGAGAGAATGAGATTAGAACACTTTCTAACACCCCACACACAAAAAGACACAAAATGGATTAAAGATCTAAATGTAAGATCGGAAACTATAAAACTTCTAGAGGAGAACATA
This sequence comes from Bos taurus, assembly GCF_002263795.3. Taxonomy (NCBI): domain Eukaryota; kingdom Metazoa; phylum Chordata; class Mammalia; order Artiodactyla; family Bovidae; genus Bos; species Bos taurus. The sequence goes on along the minus strand of NC_082638.1, from coordinate 57,760,298 downwards.
GGCAAAACACTCTCCGACACAAATCACAGCATGATCCGCTATGACCCACCTCCCAGAATATTGGAAATAAAAACAAAAATAAACAAATGGGACCTAATTAAACTTAAAACCTTCTGCAGAACAAAGGAAACTACTAGCAAGGTGAAAAGACAGCCTTGAATGGGAGAAAATAATAGCAAATGAAGCAACTGACAAACAACTAATCTCAAAAATATAGAAGCAACTCTTGCAGTGCAATTCCAGAAAAATAAATGACCCAATAAAAAAATGGGCAAAAAAACTAAATAGACTTTTCTCCAAGAAGACATACAGATGGCTAACAAACACATGAGAAGATGCTCAACATCACTCATTATCAGAGAAGTGCAAATCAAAACCACAATGACGTACCATTTCACACCAGTCAGAATGGCTATGATCCAAACACCTACAAGCAATACATGCTGGAGAGGGTGTGGAGAAAAGGGAACCCTCTTACACTGTTCGTGGGAATGCAAACTAGTACAGCCACTATGGAGAACAGTGTGGAGATTCCTTAAAAAACTGGAAATAGAATGGCCATACGACCCAGCGATCCCACTGCTGGGCATACACACCGAGGAAACCAGAATTGAAAGAGACACGTGTACCCCAATGTTCATTGCAACACAATTTATAATAGCCAGGACATGGAAGCAACCTGGATGACTGTCAGCAGATGAATGGATAAGAAAGCTGTGGTACATATACACGATGGAGTATTACTCAGCCATTAAAAATAATACATTTGAATCAGTTCTAATGAGGTGGATGAACTGGAGCCTATTATATAGAGTGAAGTAAGCCAGAAAGAAAAATACCAATACAGCATACACATGCATATATATCGAATTTAGAAAAATGGTAATGATAACCATGTAAGGAGACAGTAAAAGTGACACAGAGGTATAGGACAGTCTTTTGGACTCTGTGGGAGAGGGAGAGGGTGGGATGATTTGGGACAATGCCACTGAAACATGTTTAATATCACATATGAAATGAGTCACCAGTCAAGGTTTCATGCATGATACTGAATGCTTGGGGCTGGTGCACTGGGACGACCCGGAAGGATGGATGACCCAGAAGGGTAGCGTGGAGGGGCGGGTGGGTTCAGGATGGGAACATGTGTATACCTGTGGTGGATTCACGTTGATGCATGGAAAAACCAATACAATATTGTAAAGTAATTAACCACCAATTAAAATAAATAAATTTATATAAAAATAATAAAAGCACAGTAGAAAACTGTTAATTTTCTATTAAAATCAGTGAGCATTATGTCCAAATTAAAGAATGGCAAAAACAACTTGAAGAACATCACTAAAGCCTGCTGAAAGAAATACAGTACAGGGTTAATGGTATGCAAGTTTAGGGTACACAAAACTTGAACTATAGTAATGGAAAATATATTAAAAGTTTCCTAGTGTGTGGGCAGAATGAGAAGTCTCCTCAGAAACTAAAACAAAGAAAACAAATCTTCACATTCTTTTAGAAAATCCAAATTGCTTCAGAAGGAAATATAAAGACACAGAAGAGAGAGCTAACAGCTTAAGTAGATCTATGTATGCTCGAATTATATAAGCAACATTATGTTTCATAGGCTTTTAGGCATTCATACCACAAATTTGAACTCTGATGGTTGGGATACCCTTACATCTCATCTTGGTGAACTATTGCATAGAATATTTTTATTTTGTGGCAAATTTGTTTTAATCAGTATTGTTCTATCATGTTTTAAAAAATAAGTATTTTTGTGCTTTCAATATTCAAAGTACATTTGCTTGTTGCTGCATATATGTAACTACACTTCTATGTTAAACAAACTCACTTTTTTAAGGAACTTATTTATTTTATTATTTTTTAAATTTTATTTATTTTGGCGGGGCCAGGTATTCATGGATGTTCAAGGGCCTTTTCTAGCTGAGGCAAGTGGTATGGTGCACTTTGATATGGTGCATAGCCTTCCCATTGTGATGGTTTCTTTTGTTGCAAAACACTGGCTCTAGTTTTGGCACATGAGCTCATGAGTTGTGGCCCATGAGTTTAGTTACACTTCGGCATGTGGGATCCTCCCAGACAAGGATCACTGGGAAGCTGACTATTAACCAATGGATCACTAGGGTAGTTCTGAACAAACCCAGACTCTGCAGGCTAGAAGTTTGTTCTACTTATCTACTTAAGTTCTACTTATCTATCTTGAGTAGATACTGTGTTGCTTTGGGGGATTCTCCTGGTGGCTCAGTGGTAAAGAATCCACCTCCCAATGTGGATGACCCAATGTTGAGAAATCCCTGAGTTGGAAAGATAGATCTTCTGGAAGAGAGAATGGAAACCAACCTCAGTATTCTTGCCTGGGTAATCCCACGGGCAGAGAAGCCTGGTAGTCTATGGTCCATGGAGATGAAAAAGAGAAGGAAATAACTTAGCAACTAATCACGACCACCACCACTATATTGTTTTGGGAGATAAAGTAAATAATTTGTTTAAAAGACCTTTTCCTGGAATGTCTGAAAAGTAGTCAGTGTTTTTGATTATTCAAACTATGCATAACTAAAAGGCATTTATTTTTATTGTGTGTAAAAATCTTTTCAATATTGACCGTGATTTTTTATAATGTATTGCCAGAGAATTTAGCCAGTCATTATATACATTTATTTAGCTCTCTTTTGAAGCCATGTCTTACAACAGCAACTGATTTCAATTATGTTCTTGCTTTAATATTCATCTTGAATTAGACTTTTTTTTCATTTTTACAAGCAGCATTTCAGTAGATTTAAATCATTTATTTAATCATTTAATATCTTCACTACAACAACTATCCTCTAAAAAGGGAAATGACACTCCATTTCTCCTGTGATTTTATAGGGACAAGAGAGTAGTAAAGTTCATTGCTTAATGTACTTTTTTCAGGGTTAAAATACTCTTTCTAAGGCAGACCTCCAAACTTCAAGTTTTTCAAGCATTTTTAAAAAATCTATTTTGGTTTCTGGTCTGCTTAGTCTCACAGTTATGTCTGACTTTTTGTGACCTCTGGACTATAGCCCATCAAGCTCCTCTGTCTATGGGGGTTTTCCAGGCAAGAATACTGGAGTGGGTTGTCAGGCCACTCTTCCAGCAGATCTCTTATAGCAGGTGAATTTTTTACTATCTGCACCTCCAAGGAAGCCTAAAGAATATGGGAGTGAGTGACCTGTTGCTTGTCCAGATAATCCTTCCAAACCAGAAATCAAACTGCATTGCAGCAGATTGTTAAGCAGGTGACCTACCAGGGAAGCCTAGTTTCTGCTTAAAAGTTCCAATTGTCATTCCTTATTATGTGGACTTACTGATCATATGTCATGATTAAGTAAGAGATAACTTTCAGTACAACGTTTCATACTTGAAGTCAAACACATTTTTTTTCCTTTGAAGGAAATTATACCATATTGATGAAAATTCCCAACAAATTATATACTAAAATTGGAAAAAATATTCAAACAAACTCAAGGGCCATAGCCTGGTAAATGGTCTTTCATACAGTTTTAAGAGGAGTGTTCTGAAGCTGTAGGGGCAGAGCCAGTATACACAGAAATTTCTTTAAAGTGGAAAATACATGAGTGAAACATATATCGTGGTAAAAAGGATCCTGTTAACCACAAAATACAAATATGGCAAGCAGTGATGTTAGTGTTTTCCTAGGCAAGAATCTGGAATCATTAAACTTCTTAATTATCTTAACTGACTAGGAACACACAACTCCAAAGCACAGAAATGCACAATCTCATTTTCGTATCCTGATTTTCCAGAGGGTACACTGATGACAGACAACTACAGTAGATTTTTACCTCCCCATTCAAGTGAATACCCAGTGACTATTCTCCATGGTTAAAGCAGATGTACAATATTTGTTTCACAGGTCAAAAATAGGGTGTCTAGCATAAAGTTCAAGCAAAATTATATCTAGCTAGAATGTTCACTAATGCTTAAATAGGTGAAAAGGTCTTCCATCACTATGAAAAACAATACTAAACATTTTATTTCCGAAGAGAAGGTATTTTTGTTCGTTTGTTTGTTTGCAGTAACTTTAAACTTTATTCCATCACTCCAACATTGGATACACAGACTAGGGGCTCCACTACCGCCACCACCAGTCCCTAGCTTACTGGACCTAAATATTTCAAATAGAGGGATCTCTAAGGAACCACAAGAGGTTCCTGTCTCCCAAACATAAGAACATTTGTCCAGGTCCTCTGATAGATATATAACCTTTCTCTTTAATTCCTCCACCACTTGTATTACGCTAGATTCCTAACAGAAGCATCCTGATGGAATTTGTTTCTCCAAGAAGGAAGACAACGGATACAATTTAAGTGAAGAAATGGTCAGGCAAGAGCACTTATTAACAGGTAGCAGAAGTCTGTTCAGTAGTATGAGTTAGCTCAAGCGGTTTCTAATTAGGGAAATGAACGCAGTCTTCATTACATTGACACATCTCGTTTCAAGCTCAGCGCGGTGTTCTCCAAAAATATATCATTCTTTACTGGCATCGGACACAGCGTCCCTCACAGTGTTGAGTACCAGGAAGTCAGTTGGTTTGGACTACACGTGCTCCGTAGGGCAGAAGAGACTGTGCTTGGGGGATAGGCCGGTAGCGTCATGCGCGAGAAAAGTGACGTTTACACCGTAACACCAGCCGGGTTGCCATTTTGTTGCTGCTAAGAGTGGCCGCGTGCCAATCTCTCCCGAGTTCTCAATTCAGAGAGTGTAACTTAGTACCTTGGAAGCCTCGGAGGATTATCTGGCAGCGGAAGCAGCACAGGAAGCTGCTTGGAAACAGTGAGCCTGCTGCTACAGCTCTGCCCAAGAATAAAGGTAATGACTCAGTTTCCAGGAACCACTGATTGCTCAGCCACCATCAGTGGTATTTCCTCCTCCTTCTGGTTGGCTGATGTTTTTGAGTGAACTGCACAGTCCGCATAGGAGCGAGAAGCTGCTCGTGCTTCCTCTCGCTCTGTTCACATAGCGGTATAATTTTCTCTCCCTTTTTGTCAATTTTACACCGCGGGTAAAATACTATTAGTTTGGGATTCATGCCAGTTTAACTGCAGGTGCGTTAGTAAACTGGCAGAAGCCTACTTTTGGTCAGTGGAGGCTTCGCCCCTCTGGCCTTCATCCCTTCCCAGAACTCTCCCTTAGCTGTTGTTTATGACACCCTGATTTTTTCTTTTGCAACTGTTAAATATTTGTCTATACTTTACTTTGTGGACAGTTCACTACTGGTGAAAATAACTGCTTCTTTGTAAGTGAAGTGAAGTGAAGTGAAGTGAAGTTGCTCAGTCGTGTCCAACTCTACAACCCCATGGACTGTAGCCTACCAGGCTCCTCGGTCCATGGGCGTTTCCAGGCAAGAATACTGGTGTGGGTTGCCATTTCTTTCTCCAGGGAATCTTTCTGACCAAGGGATGGAACCCAGGTCTCTCACATTGTAGGCAGACGCTTTACCATCTGAGCTCCCAGGAAAGGGTAAATCCATGTTGCATGTTTAGGTTCATGTCTGCCGGTTTACTTTCCTCTACCTGTCACAAACCTTAACCATTTTTTTTAGAAGGCACACATATCCCAACGTGTTCAGCCTTCTTTTCTCGTAAAATCGATGCTGGCACTATGCGTTTCTACTTATCTTTATTCTGAGGCAGACAGTTCACAAATAATCAGATTTGACAATAACTTTACTTGTAACTTCCAAAACGGTACTTCTAAGCTAATTGAAAGAGGGCAGTGGGACAGTTATTCCTTGAATTCTCCTTTTTACAGACCTGAGTTCTGCTTGGGTCATGGTTAATATCCTTGAAATGCCTCCTGGAAAACTGTAACTGCAAGGAATGAGAATACATCCTTCAGAATAGGACCATATTTCACATTCCACAACAAATCTCTCTTCATAATTCATTCCTTGCACTTCATTTTAGCTTTCAAGGCTTACTTAACCTTTGTCATATTCGGTCACACTTCTTTGCCTTTGACTTCAGTGCTCTCTAGAGTCCCCAAACCGACTGGTACAGCCTTTCTCTAGCAAATGTGTTGCTGCTAACTATTCAGGGAAACTCTAAGAATGTCTTTTTCAGAATGTGTTAGGTAAATTACAAACCACTTCCACTTTTTTTTCCCCTAATTTAATTAACTTTTAACTTACAAATGAGTATACATTTCCATATATTCCTTGTTTCCTCCTCTGTTTCTAGGAAAGAAGTTTCAGGTGCCCATGTTGGCTTGTGTATTCTATAAGAGACTAGTAATTATTTTATGAAAGCAGAATTACCACAACTTGGTGCTTAGTAGATGTTCAACACATTTTTGTTAATGTTATCTTCCTCAGTTTCATTGCAGCCGTGGGTAACTCCCCCTTCCATCTGAGGGAATTTTAAACCAGCTGCTTCCTCTCAGGCCAAACTGAAGACATTTTGACATATGATTTTTCAGTTTTCATTGCTTTATAAATATATGGACTATTTTGGTTTATTAATTTGCAAATGAATTGTAGAAGGGAATGTATAGAACCCGGGTTTAATTGGAAAACATGGATAATAAAAAATGCTACAGGTTATCTCTGGTAATGGGTTATGTGGTTGATTATGTATTTATCTGCTAAGGGATTTAGAAGAAAGCCATCAGCAAATTTGTACATGGCTAATCAGTAACAAATTAGGTTAAATTGTAAATCTCTTTTGAGGTCTGTTAATATTTTGCTGCTATTTAAATGATAATCTGTTTGTTTCCCTGTTTATATAAAGTTTAACAGCTTATGTTAGCTTGTTTGATGAGTTTGTAAACTATTATACAGATAATTAGATCTCAATATTTATTCACATTTTAATCACTGAAGTAAAGGAGGCAGAAACAGGTGCAAGGTTAAGGGAAACAAATGTGAAAAAAAGATACTTCGTATTTAAAGAAGATGGTCAAAACAAGAATTCTTTAGCTATTTATACCTTTTATAATAATGTGAATTTCAGAGTTTAATCTGAAACATACCTTAGTGAAAGTCCTGAGGAGTTGTCTCATAATCTCACTCTTTTTTTTTTTTTTTAATCTAAATGCTGTTATTTGCTTATATATATATATATATATATATATATATATATATATAATATATTGCTGTACTGGGCTTTCATTACTGTGGATGGGCTTTTCATTATTGTGGATGGACTTTTCTCTAGTTGTGGGGAACAGGGGCTTCTCTGTAGTTGCAGTGCACAGGATTCTCATTGGGGTACACTCTCTGCTTGTGGAGCATAGGCTCTAGGGAGACCAGGCTTCAGTAGTTGCAGCACGTGAGCTCAACAATTGCAGCTTCCAGGCTGTAGAACACAGGCTCAGTAGCTGTGGCACAGGGGCTCAGTTGTTCTGAGGCATGTGGATTCATCCTGGAGCAGGGATCAAACTGGTGTCTGCTGTATTGGCAGGTGGATTCCCTACCACTGAGCCACCACCAAAGCCCCACATAGCTCCATCTTTTCCCCATTTTCATTGTCATACATTTTACCAGAATTTCTTTATTAAATAATTCATTTTACACTGTTTCTCATGGATGCTTAATGGCATTTCTGTAAACAAAGTGTTCTGTTTTTATTCTATGGAAAAAGATGGTATAACTGAGAATGAATTTTAAGGTTTAGAGCAGAGTAAGGATGTCTTCCAACATTGAAAATTCCCTACCATCGTAATATTTTTCAATAGACTATGAGACATCCGTGCCAAGACCTCAGACCATCAGTGCTACAATGTCACTAGTGCATGATCATATTTAATAAAGTAACCGAATAACTGACTCTTAAGTAAGTGCAGACTAAACTAAGAGTAAACTAATTGACTGAAGTACCTACATTTTTCCTTTTAATGAAAATTTAAGCCTACAGAAACGTTGAAATGTGAGCACAAATCCCATATGTTTTTCACTTAGACTCACTAATCTTTAATGTTTTCTTTTTGTACTTTTTTTCTGTACATGAACATTTTCCTTCTGACATTTTAAACTTTGTTATAGGCAGGTCTAGATATTTAGTTATAGACTTTAGCCCTAAATATTTCATCTCCTAAGAGCGAAGCCTTTCTTTATATAATTCCAGGAGAATGGTTACAAGAAATTTAACCTTACAATTCTCTTGTCACCTAGTAAACCATAACCTTGACTAGACAGACCTTTCTTGGCAAAGTAATGTCTCTGCTTTTTAATATGCTATCTAGTTTGGTCATAACATTCCTTCCAAGGAGTGTCTTTTCATTTCATGGATGCAGTCACCATCTGCAGTGATTTTGGAGCCACCAAAATAAAGTTTGTCACTGTTTCCACCGTTTCCCCATGTATTTCCCATGAAGTGATGGGACCAAATGCCATAGTGTTAGTTCTCTGAATGTTGAGCTTTAAGCCAAGTTTTTCACTCTCCTATTTCACTTTCATCAAGAGGCTTTTTAGTTCCTCTTCACTTTCTGCCATAAGGATAGTGTCACATGTATATCTGAGGTTATTGATATTTCTTCAGGCAATCTTGATTCCAGCTTGTGCTTCTTCCAGCCCAGGGTGTTTCTCATGATGTACTCGCATAGAAGTTAAATAAGCAGGGTGACAATATACAGCCTTGGTGTACTCCTTTTCCTATTTGGAACAAGTCCATGTTCCATGTTCAGTTCTAACTGTTCCTTCCTGACCTGCATATAGGTTTCTCAAGAGGCAGGTCAGGTGGTCTGGTATTATCACTTCTTGACCAACATAGATAGCATATTAAAAAGCAGAGACATTACTTTGCCAACAAAGATTCGTCTAGGCAAGGCTATGGTTTTTCCAGTGGTCATGTACGGAAGTGAGAGTTGGACTGTGAAGAAAGCTGAGCGCTGAAGAATTGATGCTTTTGAATTGTGATGTTGGAGAAGATTCTTGAGAGTCACTTGGGCTGCAAGGAGATCTAACCAGTTCACCTTAAAGGAGATCAGTCCTGGGTATTCATTGAAAGGACTGATGCTGAAGCTGAAACTCCAATATGTTGGCCACCTTATGCGAAGATTTGACTCAGTGGAGAAGACGCTGATGCTGGGAGGGATTGGGGGCAGAAGGAAAAGGGGATTACAGAGGATGAGATGGTTGGATGGCCTCACCGACTCGATGAACATGAGATTGGGTAAACTCCGGGAGTTGGCAATGGGTAGGGAGGACTGGTGTGCTGCTATGCATGGGGTCGCAAAGAGTCAGACATGACTGAGCGACTGAACAGAATTGCACTGAAGTACTTTTCTAGAAATGTTGCTTGTGCTTAGTCATGTCTGATTCTTTTTTGAAATCATGGATTGTGCCCCACCTGGCTCCTGTCTCCATGGGATTTGCAGGAATAATACTGGAATGCGTTGTCCTTTTATTCTCCATGGGATCATCCTGGCCCGGAAGTCAAATGCGTGTCTCCTTTGTCTCTTGCATTTGCAGGTGAATTCTTCATGGCCCAGCCACTGGGGAAACCTGTTTGGTTTTTTTGTTTTTTTTTTTGTTTTTTTGTATAGCCACTAGCCATATGTGGATGTTGAAATGAATGGAAATTTAAATAGTGTTCAATACACATGTATGCTTTTCTCTTAATTGAAAATTCTATTCTTCATTGTAGAGCTGGTATATAAACTCCATTCACATTTGTCCATTTGTTTCAGTAATTTACAGCACTTCTTAACAAAGCCTTGCAGTTATTCCTGCATACTGAAAGCCATTAAACCCACACACAACACACACACACATACACACACACTAACACACAAGCACAAATAATTTATTATTTGGAACATGATGTGTGGCTAAAGATAATCTGGTCCTTGAACTTCATATTTTTCCTTACATTAGAAGTGTGTTTTCATGGCCAATTTTTAACTTATCGTCTTCTTTTCTTTGCTGTTTTCTTTTGTGTAGTAGTCCTGAGTACTAAGCTGGGTTCATGGCCTTTTATCCAAGGAACTCTCTAGCATGTGAATCCCATTACTTTTCAGGATAATTACAGATTAGACTAGGAGCTCTTTGGTCAAGTTGTTATTCAGTTGATAAGTCATATCTATGACTCTGTGGGACCCCATGAACTGCAGTACACTAGGATTCCCTGTTCTTCACTGTCTCCCTGAGTTTGGTCAGACTCATATACCTTGAATCCTGTGATACCATCCAACCATCTCATCTTCTGTTGTCCTCTTCTCTTGCCCTCCTGCTTTCCCTGCATCAAGGTCTTCTCCTTTCAGTCGTCTCTTTGCATCAGGTGGCCAAAGTATTGGAGCTTTGGCAGCAGAAATTGCAGTGAATGTTCAGGGTTGATCTCCTTTAGGATTGACTTCTTTGATCTCCTTGCCATCCAATGGACTCTCAAGAGTCTTCTCCAGAACTTCCAGTGAAAAGCTTCAACTCTTCAGTGTCCAGCCTTCTTTATGTTCCCAACTGTCACATCCATACGTGACTACTGGAAGAACTAGATATTTGACTATACAGACCTTTGTCAGCAACGTGGTAGCTGCCTTTAACATGTTGTATAGAGTTGCCATAGCTTTTCTTCCAAAGAGCAGTTCAGTTCAGTCACTGAGTTGTGTCCGACTCTGTGATTCCATGGACTGCAGAATGCCAGGCCTCCCCGTCCATCACCAACTCCTGGAGTTTACCCAAACACTTGTTCATTAAGTCGGTGATGCCATTCGTCCATCTCACCCTCTATCGTCCCCACCTCCTGCTGCCCTAAATCTTTCTCAACATCAGAGTCTTTTCAAATGAGTCAGTTTTTTTGGCATCAGGTGGCCATGTATTGAAGTTTCAGCTTCAACATCAGTCTTTCCAATGGACGGCCAGGACTGATCTCCTTTAGGATGAACTGATTGGATGGCCTTGAAGTTCAAGGGACTCTCAAGGCTCTTCTCCAACACTAAGTAAGAAAGCATCACTTTGTTGGCACTCAGCTTTCTTTAGAGTCCAACTCTCACATCCATACATGACTACTGGAAAAACCATAGCCTTTACTAGAAGGAACTTTGTTGGCAAAGTAATGTCTCTGTTTTTTAATATGCTGTCTAGGTAAGTCATAACTTTCATTCCAAGTAAGTGTCCTTTAATTTCATTGCTGCAATCACCATCAGCAGTGATTTTGGAGCCACCCATAAAATAAAATGTCAGCCACTGTTTCCCCATGTATTCCCCATGAAGTTATGGGACCAGATGCCATGATCTTAGTTTTCTGAATGTTGAGCTTTAAGCCAACTCTTTCACTCTCCTCTTTCACTTTCATGAAGAGAATCTTTAGTTCTTCTTCACTTTCTGCCATAAGGGTGATGTCATCTGCATACCTGAGGTTATTGACATTTCTTCCAGCAATCTTGATTCCATCTTGGGCTTTATCCAGCCCAGCATTTCTCATGATGTACTCTGCATAGAAGTTAAATAAGCAGGGTGAAAATAGACAGCCTTGAGGTACTCCTTTTTCTATTTGGAACCGGTCTGCTGTTCCATTTCCAGTGCTAACTTGCTTTCTGACCTGCATACAGATTTCTCAAGAGGCAGGTCAAGAGGGCTGGTAATCCCATGTCTTTCAGAATTTTCCACAGTTTATTGTGATCCACAGAGTCAAAGGCTTTGGCATAGTCAATAAAGCAAAAATAGATGCTTTTCTGGTACTTGCTTGCTTTTTCAATGGTCCTGTAGATGTTGTCAACTTGATCTCTGGTTTCTCTGCCTTCTTGAACACCAGCTTGAACATCAAGAAGGTCATGGTTCACATATTGCTGAAGCCTGCCTTGGAGAATTTTGAGCATTACCTTTCTAGTGTGTGAGATGAATGCATTTGTGCGGTAGTTTGAGCATTCTTTGGCATTACCTTTCTTTGGGATTGGAATGAAAACTGACCTTTTCCAGTCCCCTGGCCACTGCTGAGTTTTCCAAATGTGCTGGCATATTGAGTGCAGCACTTTCACAGCATCATCTTTCAGGATTTGGGATAGCTCAACTGGAATTCCATCACATCCACTAGCTGTATTCGTAGTGATGCTTTCTAAGGCCCACTTGACTTCACATTCCAGGATGTCTGGCTCTAGGTCAGTGATCACACCACTGTGGTTATCTGAGTCGTGAAGATCTTTTTTGTACAGTTCTTCTCTGTATTCTTGCCATCTCTTCTTAATATCTTGTGCTTCTGTTAGGTCCATACCATTGCTGTCCTTTATCGACCTCATAACATGATAGACTATCTTATTTAGTAACTTTGGCACATTTATTGATCATATTGTTTTAAAGTTCTTTCAACCCTAATTTTTTGGATTAAAAAAAAACAGTTTTTTCTCTTGAATCATTCTTTTCCAGTTAGTGATTTGGGTCCTGAATTGATGTAGATTGGTAACTAGATGGCTATATTTGTGTGGATGAATTATTTTCATTTGTTTAAAATAACTAAAAATTCCCAGAGTGATTTGTGAATACAAGTAATTTATGTGACAAAGAACTATGCTTTTGTAATTTTAAAAGACTTTAGTTGAGGTAAAATTACTGTATATTTTAATAGACTACATTAGAAAATTTGACCCAAACTGAACTGCCTAACTTTAGTTTTGCTTAATATACTCTAACTATCTATAACTAGACTTTGTCTCATGGGCATGAACACACACACACATCATACACATATACCTGCACATACACACAAGACACACACACACACCACATGTCTGTAGTTTTGCCCCAATCCTTAGCAGATAGTTTTCACACGCTGTGTGAATTGTATTTTTTGTATCACGTTAAGTATGGCTTAACATCAAACACTATTGTTTGTTTGTATTTTAAATGTAATATACTGTGAGTTTTATTTTATAGATTTGGATAAATACTTCAGATATTATATTGATTGGTCTTTGAGACTATCAGGTAACAATTACATTTAAATTTATAATGTTCTTGAATTTAAAATCATTAATATCATTATTTCACTGATGTGATAAAATGCATTTGACCTGTCCTGGCCAGTTATGATTCTCATCCTTCTGGCATCAAAATTTGTTATGATCCACTTATGTTTAAGATGATAGGATTCTAGCTGACTTACGGTATATGTGTTCCAGGGGAAGACTGGTTGTTTCTTATCTTATTTTAATACAATATGCAATACATATTCTCTTATAATTTTGGATAAATACTACAGCTCATCACTCTGTCCTCATTTAAAGTCCAAGTGTATTTAAAGATCTGTGCTAGGTTTTCAGGGTTTATGCTGCAGGCTGACTTTTTCAGTTTTCTGTAGTAAAACGAAGATATCTTTGTATTTTATGAAATATATTTCACAGAGCTAGAGTATTCATTTTCCATTCAATTTTTTTAATTTAATTTTTGATATTACTGCAGCTTGTGGGATCTTAGATCCCCAGTCAGGGATTGAATCCAGAATACTGCTGTGAAAGCCCTGAGTCCTAATCTTTGGACCACCAGAGGACTCCCTACAGTTTTGTTTTTTAAATATTTTTTGAAATGAGACCTTTGCTGAAATAAGAACAGTAGCATATGACAGTGATTTTCATTAGTATTCTCTTTCATCAAAAGAAAAAAAAATAGTAAGTTTATATTGGGTTCTCAGTTATGATTTTTAAATTTAAAGATCTCAGATCCAAGTTTGAGAAACCACTGTTGTAGATGATGCAATTAAATAAGGCAAAACCTCTATCTCCAAAAAATGTGGTTTTTTTTTTTTTTTTGGCTCATATGACAAAGCTAAGACATAGACTAGGTCTTTTTAAGTGTAAGTTATAAATCTGAAATAAATATTTACAGAAATACTTGGTAGTGGCCCAATATGGTCTTAATGTTTGAAATATGACTTGTGAAATAGAAATCCTTTAGATTTCTGGGTCAAACCCATCACTTGTGCTTAATTAAATTTTGAGTGAAATAATTGCTGTTTCTCTCTATTCTGTTATCAGGTCATGTTTTCTGTAAATACCTAAGACTTTCTGATTTGTAAAGTTTCAGTCTTTTGTTTCCTTGTTGATTTTTTTTTTGTTGTTGTTGTTGTTGTTCTATTAGTGATTTACCGTGACAGTTTGAAGTCAACCACTCCACTTTTCATGTCCACTGGTTTTCTTTTAAATAATCTGTATATCCTGATTCTCTAGTGAAATATTCTTGACAATTATATTGTTTCTTGTATTCTTTTTATCTATACTACCTGATGTAAAGTCTCTGTTAAGTCCAGCCTCTGGGCTTTCTGAGCCATGCTTTGTATTACCTACTTATTTCCTTAGGTGACCAGACACATCCTATTTCTTTGTGTGTCTCATGTTTTGTTGTTGTTGTTGTTGAAAACTAGAAAATGCAGATATAACATGGTGAAATGGGACATCAGATTTCTTGTCCCAGAGCTTTTACTTGTTGTCATTTGTTGGATGATTTCTGAAACAGATTCTGTATGGTATGTATTTTTTCCTTGTGTGTGGCCACTGAATGCTTGTTTATAACCTAGCAGACAGCCTATGTTTGAGGTTTCATTAAAAACCAGCAGCCCTCTCAACCTCTGTTTTTAGGCTCTGTGCAAGGTGGGGCGTACCTTTAATACTCAGCCAGGCAACTGATAGTTCTTCTTTTCATTTCAGGCTTGTGCAGAAAATCCAGGTCAGTCAAAGCTGAGAGATTAGGAGCATCCCTGAACTTTGATGAGTTTGTATTCAGTCCTGATTCCACATATAAATGAGGTCCTGCAGTGTTTGCTTTCTCTGTGTGACGTGTTTCTCTTAGCACACTACTCTCCAGGTTCATCCATGTTGTTGCAAATGGCAGGATTTATCTACCTTGGCTGTTAAACCCTTATTAGTCATATCACTTGCAAATATTTTCACCAGTCTGGTACACTGTCTTTTTTGTTGTTGTTGTTGACAGTGTCCTTTTCTGTGCAAAATCAATTTAGTGTGATATAGTTTCACTTACTAGGTTTTGCTTGTGTTGCTTATGGGTTTGGTGGCCTATACCAAAATCAAAGAGCAAGAGTGGCATTTAGTAGTTGTACAATGTGTTTTCTTGCAGTAGTTTTATAGTTTCAGCTCTGTGTTTAAATCTCTGATCTATTTCAGGGTAATTTTAGGTAGATTCTAGTGTAAGAAAGGGGGGTCTACTTTTATGTTAAGTATTGTTTTTCCAGTCCTGTCTATTGGAGAGGATGTGTTTTCTACACTGTGATCTTGGTTCCCTTCATAAGTGTTAGTTGGGTGGTTTTGAAAAATTGTATTTCTGAGTGCTCTGTTTTGTTCCAGGACCTGCATTACTGGTGGAATCCCAGTGCCATATTGTTTGAACAGTTGTGTTTCAAAAGCAGGAAGTATGTGTCCTCAAGCTTTATTCTTTCTTTCTTTATTTATTTTATTATAATTGTTATTATTATTATTTATTTATTTTACTTTACAATATTGTATTGGTTTTGCCATACATCAACATGCATCCGCTATGGGTGTACACATGTTTCCCATCCTGAATCCCCTCCCACCTGCCTCCCAATACCATCCCTCTGGGTCATCCCAGTGCACCAGCCCCAAGCTTCCTGTATCCTGCATCACCTGGACTGACGATTCGTTTCTTATAGGATATTATACATGTTTTAATGCCATTATTCCAAATCATCCCCTCTCCCTCTCCCACGGGATCCAAAAGATTGTTCTATACATATGTGTCTCTTTTGCTGTCTTGCATACAGGCTTGTTGTTACCATCTTTCTAAATTCTATATATATGCATTAGTATACTGTATTGGTGGTTTTCTTTCTGGCTTATTTCACTCTGTATAATAGGCTCCAGTTCCATCTGCCTCTTTAGAACTGATTCAAATGTATTCTTTTTAATGGCTGAGTAATACTGCATTGTGTATGTGTACCACAGCTTTCTTATCCATTCATCTGCTGATCGACCTCTAGGTTGCTTCCATGTCCTGGCTATTAGAAACAGTGCTGCAATGAACATTGGGGTACACTTGTCTCTTTCTATTCTGGTTTCCTCAGTGTGTATGCCCAGCAGTGGGATTGCTGGGTCATAAGGCAGTTCTATTTCCAGTTTTTGAAGGAATCTCCACACTGTTCTCCGTAGTGGCTGTACTACTTTGCATTCCCACCAACAGTGTAAGAGGGTTCCTTTTTCTCCACATCCTCTCCAGCATTTATTGCTTGTAGACTTTTGGATCACAGCCATTCTGACTGAAGTGAAATGGCACCTCATTGTGGTTTTGATTTGCATTTCTCTGATAATGAGTGATGTTCATATCTTTTCATATGTTTGTTAACTCTCAAGATTGCTTTGGCGGTTTGGATTGTTTGAGGTTCCATATAACTTTGTCTGGGGAAAAATAATGCTACTTGAATTGTTATAGGAATTCCATGGAATATGTACATTACTTTGGGTAATATGGATGCATTAATATTACAACAGATTTAAGTATATCCATTTTATATCCTGATGTTTTACTCATTTATTTTTTTTTTTTTTGTCATTTATATGTTTTGTTATCTGGAACATCCATTGATAACCTTTCTATTTTTGTATTTGATGACTAAAAACATAGAATCTGTCCATAAAACTGTATCATTTTCATGTCCATTTATTTTGGATTAACTACATAGAAACCTGTAAATGGATCAAATAATAGTTAATTCCCAGTTAAATTCTCTGTTTGATGGGCAGTGTAACCACAATTATATTAATCCCTTAAGCCACAAATAGCTCTTCTGATTTTTAATCTGTTGTGGGTAATTACAAACCCTTGCTACTCAAATCATAATCTAAAGATAATAGCAGCATCACTACTCTATGGAATTGTATAAGCAGGTTATTAGCTTATCTCTTCACTACTGAGTTACACTCAGAGTTTTAACAAAATACGTATGTGTTTTTGGTGCACATTATAGTTTGAGAAGTGTTGGTTTGTATTCCACTGCAGTTTTATGACTGATATTTTCAGTTGTCTTTCTTTAGGCCTTTTCTAGGTTAGTTGTAAGCATTCATAATGTTTTCCTCTGTCAGTGACTCAGCTTCTTTAAAATGGAGAAAAGTGAACCCCCTAAAAGGCAGTAATTCTCATGCATATTTACATCATAAACACACAAAGACTTCACTTCAGGCCTGTCAGGTTTTAGGAAGATAACGGTATCTTTTTTTAAAGCACCACAGAGAATTCAAATCGGTAAGATACTCTAACAACTATGGGTTATAGAAAGGTTTCTCTTGGGTAATAATACCACTTTCAGTTTGAACTACAGTGTTAGAGTGTGAACAAGACCGCATTGCCACCCCACATGTTTCCTTTTCTTTCTTTAATTCAGTGCATTGTATTCATAACTTTCCTAGTCTATACTTTTTTTGGTCATGCATGCAAACTTCATCATGAGGATTGTGTGTGTGTGTGTGTGTGTGTGTGTGTGTGTGTGTGTGTGCAGATGACACAAGGAAGGTGAGAGAATAGTGAGGATTTTCTTAAGTGTGTTTAATTTGAAAGGAATTTATGAGACAACTGATGATTCTTTGCCTAACCAGTTTTGATCCTTCCTTGTTTTTCTCCAAGGACCACAAAGCTGATGTAATTTTAAAGTACAAAGCAGATGAAGTTAGAAATCTGAAGGCTTATGGAGAGCTTCTGGAATATGGTAGTTAATATCAAAGTTATTACATATCCCTGTCTTCTCATAGTGTTTGCTACTTAGTATTTAGGTGAAACAGTCGTTTCAGAATTCTCTCTTTTCTGTATTTTTTCATAGATGCTTAAATTTGCTTTAAGTAGGTATTAAATACTTCAGAATATTAACAACATAGTAATGGATTCTCTTCCTAATATATGTTCCTTTGGTGGGGAATTAAAAAGCTCACAAGTCCTAGACTTGTACATAATAATTGTTAAAGGAATGCCTCTTTTACACTCTTAAAAGTAATTCTTAAGAGATGATACCTGTTTTCAGCTAATCAAGGAAAACATTTATGATACTGGTATTGATGTTTCGGAAAAGAGTATTCAGTTTTCTCATGGAGCTTTGTGGACAGTGTTTCTGAATCCCTTTTATTTCTTAGAGACAAAAGTATTTTATTCGTCCTCTAGTAAGCTTGGAAAAATTAAAATAAGTTTCTACTAACAACAAAGAGGAAGTGTACTAAACTCACATTTTGAACATGATAGCAATTTTTAAAAATTCTTTTACAGTGTATTTTATTATATAAAGTTATGAGGTTTTTTGCTTTGTTTTGGGGGTGGGGCTTCCCTTGTAGCTCAGTTGGTAAAGAATCTGCCTGCAGTGCAGGAGACCTGGGTTCGATCCCTAGGTTGGGAAGATCCCCTGGAGAAGGAAATGACAACCCACTCCAGTATCTTTACCTGGAAAATCCCTTGGCAGAGGAGCCTGGTGGGCTGCAGTCCATGGGGTTGCAAAGAGTCGGGCACAACGGTGCAACTAACACACTAATACCTGAGTTTTTGAGTAAGAGTGAAGATTCTGATGACATATAGGCCTTTTAATAAATACTAAGATAATTGGGAATCAGATAAATACTTACTTGGCAGTGAACTTCTTTTAGCGGTTTCATTGTGAGTTTGTTCCCTGTGATATGTTTGTAGTTAGGAAGATTTTTCTGGAATAAAACTGTTGAACCAAAGATTGATTAAAAGCAGTTTCTTCTACAGTTCAGTGTTTTAGTATTTAGAACTTTAGTATTTAGTATTGAGAAAACTATCTGGTTGGTGTCCTTAACTTCAGTTCAAAAGGATTGATTTTCTAAGTAGTGTAAAGAAGATACCTTATGTATTATTACAAGAATTAATTTTTCTGTAGATCAGATGTTCTTGTCACATCTGAATTGAACTCAGTTGTCTGAAGATCGTTCTACAGTTTGAATTTTGGTCATCACCTTTTAGAAGAGTAAAAAACTACAGTATGAATATAGTTTAAAGCACACTGTGCCTTAATTAAACAACGGTGTATTTTCATTGTTTTAAAGTATCATATTTCTTTTAAAAAGTAATGAGGCTGAATTATTTTGAGGAAAATGTTAACTCTTGGTTCTTTCAATAAAATGGAACTTAGGTGTAAAGACCAAAATATCTGCTGTGAATACACTGGGAAGAAAGAAAGAAGTGAAAAGATTCCTCTCCTGTTTTACCTCCAGTAAACAGATGTTTTGAATAAATTGTCTCACCATCATAAGACGAGTATGAACTTGTCTGTTTGGGAGTCTTTCTATATATTCCACTTATTTAGATATTTTCTTGAGATTTTTGATAGAATTTAAGGAAAGCAGAAATATGCATTTGAGGTTAATAAAAGGGGCTGTTTTCTTACAGACAC
Source organism: Bos taurus (assembly GCF_002263795.3). NCBI lineage: Eukaryota > Metazoa > Chordata > Mammalia > Artiodactyla > Bovidae > Bos > Bos taurus. The sequence goes on along the minus strand of NC_082638.1, from coordinate 57,740,958 downwards.
TGCCCAAGTGTTTTACACCATTTGCTAACATCTATTCTTTTCATCATTTTGTGTTGCCACTACCATAAGAAAGGCGTTTCCAGAGTGAAGCTTTCAGAAGACAGAGTGGAGTCATAATTTTCAATTCATGTGATTAGAAGTTGCAGACTTTCTATACTAAGTAATCCTCAGTTTTCTTAACATTGAAAGTTTTGATCTGTTTGTTGAGAGTATTTTTACTTAGCATTTTAAATATTTCTCAAGTACAACAACCATTAAGGATAAAATAACTAGATGATCCTTTACAGATAAAATAGTTTTTATGTCATTTCATTCTCTAAAGTTATATGTGTTGTAACCAAATAGTGCTGAATTTGATAAATCATATAATTATGTTGTTTGAGTGAAAATCTAATTTCATAACTAAATTCTATAAACTAAGACCTTCATAAATGTATCCCTTAGCTGACATAAGGGAAAGGAAGGAAGAGCCACTGAAAAATTCGAGAAAGTGTTGCACGCAGTGTATTTTGTCCTTACTCTTTGTCACTGGTGCATATTTGTGTGTGTGTATTTTCCTGCAAATTTAGATACTACCCTTGCTTTTTAACAATGTGCTTTGAATATATCCTCTGTAGTAAGACGAAATGAAGTTCAGGGCTAGTTCATTAAAGTCAATACAATTATACTCGTTTGTAGTGAGAGACCATTCATCAAGTAATTTCTGAAACACATTTCTTCTGAGAATTTATACGGAATACACATTTAGCTGGTTTCTCTAAAATAAAAACAGGGGAGTAAACCCTCAGAGGGTTTCACTTCACTTTGCTAGAGTTTTCTTTCCCAAGTTTATAAGCTGAGTGTATACATAAATAAATCCAAGAAAAACTTCACCGATGTGGTCTGTGGTGTTTCATCTGTGGAGGTCCTCAACCCTTATATGCTGAATGTATTTGAGATGGAGGATTAGTTTTAGTATGCTGAAGAAAAATCTTGAGAAGTTGACTTCATGGATAAACAAAACTTCCTGGATAGTTAATCTTTTGACATATCTTTCTTCAACCCTTTGCCAAAAATTTCAGAATCTGCACACATGACAACATGAAAAACTTTCTCTGTGGACAAACACATACAGGTTTGTCCAAAGATTTAATCTACACTTAAATTGTGTTCGTTAGTTGTCATGGTCTGACTGTTGTACACTTGTTTTGTTGTTGTTGTTTGTATCTTCCTAAAAATTGTATACTGATGCCCTAACCCCAGAAGATGATAGTATTGGGAAGCAGGCCCTCTGGGATGTCCTTTTGCCACCATAGAGGAACTGTTGGGAAAGGAATCTCTCCGTGTATGAAGGAGACCTCAGAGGGCTCGCCATGAACACAGGCAGCAAGAACCCAGCAGTTTGCAAATCAGAGGAGGATCTACACCAGAACCCTAACCCTACCAGCACACTGATCCTAGACTTACCACAACTGGAAGTGAAACTGTCCATTGTTGAGAAGCCAGTTTGTAGTATTTTGACGTAAGAACTTGAATGAAGTGACACACTGGTGACAACACATTTTATTCTCACTGTTTAGTACCTGTGAGGCATAGTGTTTCATCTTGAGTTGCTTATGTGCAATTTTCCATGGAACAATTATTTTGATGCACGTCATGTAGAAATGGTATAGGTACATTTTTGTCAGGCCTAGAAACTTTATTCAGAATTGATTGCCCCACTTTAATTGGTGCTAAAAAGTGAGTGATGTCTTTTGTTTCCTCTCCAGTCACTTGAAACATTCTGTAAGATGCCCTGGAGGAGAGTACAAAGTAATATTTTAAAGGAAACTTAGCAGTTCTGTTTCGTAGGATGTTAGAATATTGGAACACGGCCCTTGGCATCAAAATTTGACACTGCCCTCATTCAAATCAGACATTGTTACATACGTTCAGAAGATATGCTGTACCATGGACTCCCAACACTGAAATTTCAGAAAGCAACCCTTTCATTTTTTTAAATTATTTTAATGGGAAGATACTCAATTTACAATATTGGGTTAGTTTTTGCCTTACATCAACAAGAGTCAGTCACCGGTACATACGTGTTCCCGCATCCAGAACCTTCCTCCCACCTCACTCCCCAGACTATTGTTCTTTGTTGTTCCAGAGCACTGGCTTTGGGTGCCCTGCATCATGCACTGAACTTGCACCAGTTATCTGTTTACGTATGGTCATGTACATGTCTCAGTGCTATTCTCTCAAATCATCCCACCATTGCCCTCTCCACAGAGTCCAAAAGTCTGTTCTTTCCATCTCTGCCTCTTTTTCTGCCCTGCATGTAGGATCATCGTGACGATCTCTCCAAATTGCATACATGTGCATTCCTACACAGTATTTGTATCTCTCTTTCTGACTTTACTTCATTCTGTAGAACAGGCTCCTGTTTCACTCACCTCTCTAGAATGGACTAAAATGCATTCTTTTTCACAGCTGAGTAATAGTCCATCGTGTATATATACCACCACTTTCTTATCCATTCATCTGCAGTGGATATCTAGATTGCTTCCATGTCTTAGCTACTGTAAATAGTTGTGGGATGAATATTGGTGTACACATATCTCTTTCAGTTCTGCTTTCCTTGGGGTGTATGCAAGCAGTGGGATTGCTGGGTCATATGATGGTTCTATTTCCAGGTTTTTAAGAAATCATACGGTTTATTGTGGCTATACCAATTTTCATTCCTACCAACAGTGCAAGCTGGTCAGTTTACCACTCCCTCTCCAGTGTTTCTTGTTTGAAAGTTTGGGTGATGGTCATTGTGACCAGTGTGAGATGGTCTTGACTTTCTGGTATTGACTTTCATCTCTCTGATAATGAGAGATGTTGACCATCTGTGCTGTGTTCATTCAGATCAGATCAGATCAGTCGCTCAGTCGAGTCTGACTCTCTGCGACGCCATGAATCACAGCACGCCAGGCCTCCCCTGTCCATCACCAACTCCCGGAGTTCACTGAGACTCACATGCATCAAGTAAGTGGTGCCATCCAGCCATCTCATCCTCTGTCATCACCTTCTCCTCCTGCCCCCAATCCCTACCAGCATCAGAGTCTTTTCCAATGAGTCAACTCTTCGCATGAGGTGGCCAAAGTACTGGAGTTTCAGCTTTAGCATCATTCCTTCCAAAGAAATCCCAGGGCTGATTTCCTTCAGAATGGACTGGTTGGATCTCCTTGCAGTCCAAGGGACTCTCAAGAGTCTTCTCCAACACCACAGTTCAAAAGCATCAATTCTTCGGCACTCAGCCTTGTTCACAGTCCAAATCTCACATCCATACATGACCACAGGAAAAACCATAGCCTTGACTAGACGAACCTTTGTTGGCAAAGTGATGTCTTCTCTTGAGAAATGTCTATTTAATTCTTCTGCCCACTTTTTGATCGGGTTGTTTGTTTTTCTGGTATTGAGTTGCATGAGCTGCTTGCATATGTGGGAGATTAACTCTTGGGCAGTTGTTTGATTTGTTGTAATATGCTCCAGTTCTGAAGCCTGTCTTTTCACCTTGCTTATAATTTCCTTCATTCTGCAGAAGCTTAGAAGTTTCAGTCAGTCGCTTTCATTTCCTTCTGTTTTTATTTCTATTACTCTTGGAGGTGGAACATAGAGGAGAAGATCTTGCTGTGATTTCTGTCAGAGAGTTTTCTGCCCATGTTTTTCTCTAAGAACTTTATAGTTTCTGGTCTTCCACTTAGGTTTTTAATCCATTTTGCATTTATTTTTGTGTGTGCCATTGAAAAACATTTCATTCTTTTAATGTGGTTGACCTGTTTTCCCAGAACTGCTTGTTCACGAGGTTGTCTTTTTCCCATTGCATATTTATGGCCCCTCTGTCAAAGACAAGGTGGCCGTGGGTGTGTGGCTTCATCTCTGGACTTCCTGTTTTGTTCTGTTGATCTGTATTTCTGTCTTTGGCCCAGTATCTTACTATTTTGATGACTGTAGATGTGTAGTATAGTCTGAAGTCAGGAAGTCTGATTCCTCCGTTTCCATTGTTTCTCAAGAGTTATTAACTCATTGGAGGTCTTTTGTGTTTCCACACAAATTGTGAAATTATTTGTTCTAATTCATTGAAAAACACCATTGGTGTTTTTATAGGGATTCCATAGTTGAATCCAAGAATATCAATGGTGAATGAATGTACCAATAGATTGCATTGAGTTGTATACTTACTGATGGTCACTATATTGATTCTTCTAATACAAGAACATGGTATACTTCTTCATCTACTTGTGCTATCTTTGATTTCTTTCAACATGGTTTTAGAGTTTTATGTACCAGGTCCTTGCTTTCTTTGGAGGAATATATTCCTAAATATTTGAGTCTCTTCATTGGATCGTGAATGAGATACTTTTCCTTAAGTTCTCTTTCTCCTTTTTCATTGCTGGTGTATCAGAATGAAAGCGATTCCTGAGTATATATTTTGTATTCTTCAGCTAACTCTATTCATTGATTAGCTCGAGTAATTTTCTGCTGGCATCCTTAGTGTTCACTGTGTGGAGGGTCATGCCATCTTCTAACAGTAATAGTTTGTTTGTGTTCAATCTGTATTCCTTTTATTTGCTTTTCCCCTGATTGTTATGTCTAGGACTAATTTAAAAACTGATTCCAATGTGTTTTTCACCTCAGAAAAGCTTACTGATGAAATTACTAAGCACTGAGGAATCTCAATTCTACCAGATTCCCACAATAGAATCATGAAGATCTTCAGGAGTTAGGGGTAATTTTTTGGGCAGCAGGGAAGCAGAAACTGTTTAAGTCTTTAGAAAAATGTATCATAATCAAATTAGTCGGAATATTTGTAGTCTTTCCTTCAGTTTCAGAAAACTCTACATCCCTAAGTGTAATGCAGGGCTTTCTAACTGAAACCAAGAAACTCACCAAGACCTCACCAAACTCTAACAGTGCAAATTAGAAAAATTGTGTTACTGTGCTGTTAAAATTTGTGAGCTTTATAGCCAAATTAAGAATTTAACCTTCAAGATGGTTGTGCTAAAGATCCTGCTAAAACAGGTGTGGCCACAGGGCAAGGGAAGAGGGAAGGTATGGGTGACCCTTGAATGAAGTGTGGTCTGGGGAAGAGGCAGGCTCCAAAGGCACAGCTGAGAAGAGTCCGGCAGGGCCACACCTGTAAGTGCCACAGCCATGACTTTGGGTGTGTCCCTCAGGCCTGCATCTGAGGAGGAGCAGCACCCGAGTCCAGAAATGACCAGAGACAGTACACCAGAGCAGCCTCGGCAGACAGTTATTGTTGTAAATGTGGATGATCCCGGGAAATATCTGAGAGAGCGGGAGTCCCACTACCCATGCCCGTCAGTCAGAATCCCTGTGTTTGCACTCACTAGTGCAGTGAAAAGGCACAAGGTGGAACTGGAAGGGGCTGCTGTTCTCATCTGCTGAGAGTGCCAGACCAATTCAGACACACACCTACCATCCGTTGTGAAGACAGGACACAGGTCAAACACTCAGGGCTTTCTTGTTGAAGGCACACACACACACACACACACACACAGGCACATTACCCCCTTGCTTGAGGACACAGTGTGCAACAGGGACTGCAAATCCTGACCAGGTAAGCAGTGACATGACACTACCCAGCACACACAAGTCAGGAGGAGGACAGTAGGTGTGAGAAACAGCCCCTGGTTGGGGGATGCAGACCACCTCAGATGCAAAACACCAGAGGGGACACGGAGCAATGAATGTGTCTGATGGTATGGCAGGGCCGGAGGCATCAGTGTTGGCTGGGCAAGTGGAAGAACCCAGCATCGTTGGAAACTCCTGTTCCAGTGTGCTTCTTCTACCCAAGACTAGGACTGTTGCTATTGGATCTTCTGGCCCAGCATGTGGCCTGAATGGCTCCTTGACCTAAAGCAGATTATGAACCACCTCAAGTTTCTGTCATGATCAGCAACCAAGATAAAGACTTTCTTAGCTACAAGATTGAAGGTCAGTGAGGGGGACTGAGGATGGGTGGGTATGGGACCTGGCGGGGAGTAGGAGGATCGTGTTAGCCATGTTCCTGCACTGTGAGACTTTGCAGAGGCATCGTGGAAGCTGTTAATGCCTACCTGGGTGACAAGCTGAGGCACCTAGCAGCTTGCACCTTTACCCTCGTCCCTATCCTGGCAGGTGCAGATGCAGAACCATCCAAAATCCCGCTGCATGCTGATCTTTTCATTTGGGGACAAATCCTACTTCTGGAACACGATGATCGTTAAGGAGTATTACCTTGACATCATTGGTAAAACGTGGCTCCAGGGTGGTGAGTGTAGGTGTGTAAGGAGGTGAATGATCCACCTGCAGAATCCACCCTTGTGTTCGCTTTCTGGAGGTTATAGGGCACGATATTCCACTCCAGTCCACTGGTTCTGGGACTGTGAATGAGGAGCACAAGCCACAGGCTAGAAATCAGGAGCCTTAAATTTCTCAGCTGGTTGTCAGGCGACTGCTGCCCAGAATCGAACAGGATTGCTGAGGTGCGGTTGCTTTGGGCTTGCATACAGGTGACGATTGATGTTGGAGTTCTTGGATGCTCACGGGTGGGTTGCGGGCCTGGTCAGCCCTGGACTGATCTTGCTTGTGCCTCCAGCAGATCATTGACAAAGACGTGTGGACGACCCTGTGAAGTATTACCCTAGGAAGGAAGTTTCTGCCATGAGGAGTAACTGGCAGAAACACATGTGGTGAAGGGGTCTGGAGGTGGGCCCTGTAGTGACAGCCATGTAGTGGCCGGGACACTGTCCTTTCCCAAATGGGGATGACTCAGGCACATGCAAGCTGTCTGTGGAGCCAGATTCTGGGTCATGCATGTGGCAGATGACCTGCTGAGACTGGGGGCTTGGGGACTCGGTGTGTCCGTGAGTGAATCAAGTCTCCTTCAATTTAACTGTGGTTGCAGTGCAAGAGGCCTAGATGATACTACTAGAGGCAGGGTGAATTAAGTATATTTGTCAGAATCATCCTTCCGTGGGTGCTGCCATCCCCCAGCCTCCTGTTGCTCACCGAGTTTAAGATTGCCTGGGCCTACACTCCTGCACCTTACCCTGGGAAGGCCTGTCATTGCAAGGGCATCCTCTCCAGGGTCCCAGTGCACCTCTGTGCTGACTTTGGGATCTTCTGTGATTTTGCACATCCACCAATCAGTGTCTCACCATGACCACACTTGCTGCACTGGAAGAGGCTTCAGGCTGCCTTCAGAAAATAGGGAAGTGTTCGGGGAGGAGGTGGACAGAGAGCTCCAAGTGCAGGACGTGGTGCCTACTGATGCCATCTCAGACATTGCTGGACATGGGCATCTTCAGCTCCTGAAACACCTATGTTCCCTGTTTGTGTTTGTGTCCCCATATCGAGCCTGTGTGTGTATACACATGTGTGCTTGTGTCGCCTGTGTGTGTGTGTGTGTGTGTGTGTGTGTGTGTGTGTGTGTGTGTGTCTCCAGCCCAGGGAAAAAACAGAGATAAACGCGACAGGAGAGGAAATGCCAAGCAATCAGAAGAGGAGGCACAAGGCGTCCCCAGTCTGAGGGTGATTGATCGCCCTATCTCCGCAGGACCCTGTCCAGGATGGGAATGAGGAAAGGATGGTCAGAGATAACTCAGGACCTTGGCTCCAGAAGTGCGCAATGAGACAAAATGCAAAAACACGCTCACTATTTCTCCGTGTTCTTGTATGTGTTTGGACCAGGAAGAGTGGGTGCATGGTCTGTGGATTCACCCAGGGCATATCAGGTGGGGTGGGCCTTTAAAACCACCGCCTGTGGAGCCCACAGTTTGTGGGGACATAGGTCGTCCTGTGGAAATGGTGGATGTGGATACAGAGGACCTGGGATGTTGAGGAGGCTAAGGTCTTGCTGAGAAGGACAGAGACTCGAAGGAGAAAGAGGCACAGATTGATGTACTGGAGACTTGTTCCGCACATGTGAGAAGGAGACCCAGGAAGGTCCTGGGCGAGTGCTTGCCAGGATCAGCCCATCAGCCAGCACCCTCTCTCCATGAGGGTGGCACACACTGGCACAATGTAACACAAAATGCGAGACATGCTAAGGTAGGCTGTCCGTGCAAAACCACAGGCATCCTAGGAGAGACAAGGCGAGAGCGTGGCATGCCTTCAGTCACTTCTAGCCTCCCTGGCTGTGCAGAACGGCGAAGAAAGTGCAGGTGTTGATGTACGTGTGTGCTCCTCTGCCGGGGTATGCCAATGAGGGAGGGAAAAGGGAGGAAGCAAGGATGGTGGGCTTATTGCATGTCTCATAGGAACTCGAGAGAGTGGGATACAGGGAAGCCCCTGGGGCAGTTCGGGGCCTGCTGGTTTTCAGGGTCCAGGGGAAAGGCAATAGCAGTCCTGCCAAAGATACCCCATGGCTCGTGCAGAAAGCCCTGATATAAATTCCCTCTTTCTTCTGGGTCTTTCCCTTGGCTTTGGGCGCCTAAGGGGCAAAGGTGAGTGTCTGCACCTGGGGGACGATTTTGGCAGTCTCTCTGGATCACAATCTCTGATTTTGTTGTAGGCAATCTGCACCAGGTGACACTCAGAGGGAAGCTGCATTCCAGGTGACAGTCTTGGATGTCCGTGTGCCCAACCAAGGACTGGCTTCCTTGGCACGTGGGCTCTATAGGTAAGCAGGGATGCCTGGCTGTAGGGAGTCCTACCGGGGCTTAATGAACCCAATGAAAGAGAGTATTTGCATTTAGCAAATCAATGAGGCCTGGGTGGAATCAAGCCCTCTTGGTGTTTTTGAGATAGAAAAGCTGCTTTCTGCCCAAGGGAGGGATGAGCTGTGGGCCCAGAAAGGGCAGGATTCCCAGATCATCATCTGTTTGGGGACTCCATGGGTCTGGGTAGGAATAAACAGAAGGGACCACCTGTAGGAATGCCACCTTACCATTATGGCTCGGGTTTCATGCCTTGTATCAGAAGAGACCATCTATCTATGTGCACCTTCTTCACAACATTGGATCAAACCCAGGCCTGTCAAAGACTCTGGGGGCCCTTGGAGGCTCGGGCATCTCTTTGGCCTTTTCCTGCTAAAGGGAGGTAGCTCTTGGAGGCACAGTTAGACAGGTGAACACAGAAAGCTACACAGATAGAAAGAACAGTGGGCCTCACTCAGACTGTTGGGGGTGGTAGGCTAGCAATAGGAGCACAACATTGACCAGGAATGACCTAGATAGGAACACACTGAGAAAGCAGTTCTCCAAGTCAGCTGAGCCCAGACGTCCTTGTTTTCTGGTCTCCTGAAAGAATGCACAGGCAATGGATCAGGCCAGCGTGACTGGTACTGTGAAGCTGTCCAAGGTGATGGGAGAATGCAGAACGCAGGCACAGCTCATTCAGCTCTCCAGGGCGAGCATTTCCAACCCTGCCTGATGCTTTGCAGATCGGTCCCTGTCAGGAGCAAATGCCAAAATTTTGTAACCTTTGAGGCTAAGTCACAGAGCTGGAAGTGCAACCTCACATGTTCAATGAGAAAGTGAAAGAAAATAACCAGGACAAAAAAATAGGGTGCTTACCAAATTTGATGCTTCTGGACAAGAAAGTTTGTACTTCTACATATGTGCAATTCCTCTTAGGGATGTTGGTGTGTACACAAGCATGTGTGTGCATATGTGCATGAAAAGCACCTGATGGTATGTTTGTGAGTATGAGGTGTAGAAACTGACCTAACCAGGTGATGGAAGTTGGATAGCGAAACCGTGAAGGTCATAGGGAAAGTACATACTCTGGCCATCAGAAGCACTGGAGCCAGGGTACCAATCCCTGTTATCTCACTGAGTGAGCAATTTCTAAGTGGAATTACAGTGGTGCACCCAGGATGCCTGGCAGAAAGGAGAGGCAGAAAGAAAGTGCCTGGGGGTGACCAGTGAGAGTGCCGAGGATCTGAGACACAGAACAGGCTGCAATCCCAAGACACAGAAGCCATGGTGGGTGATCCCACAGCCCCTTGGACATGCAGCAACAAGGGCCTTTCTATCCTTATCAAACTCTGGGATTTCTTTCCCTGACATTGCCATGAGACACATAGACACCAGCCCTGGTACATACACAAAAGGATTGCCCCAAACAGTGCTGTGCCAGAAGCAGAGATAAAGAGACACAAAGTGAGCTCTGTACCCTAAGGCTGTGGTGTCCCTGAACAATAGAGATCAACTGCTGCAAACGGTGGGGTTTTTCCCTTCTCCCCTAGCATCTGGACAGCATCAGGTACTCTATCCCATGGAGAAAAGTATCCAGCCACTTGGAGCCCCTGTGTATCATTTGGATACTCATGGAGAGCTCCCAGTTATTGAAGGTCCTGTGGGACACAGGAGTGTGTTGTTCAGATTGTGGAGCAGGAACCCGTGGTTGGAATTTCCAGATCCAGGTCAATGACAGCGCCTGGGGTAGTGGCAGATGCAAAACCTGCTAGCTCCCTAGAGCAGAATCTGGCCATATGGTGCAGCTGGAGCCCAGGAACCGCGGAAGATGTCCTCCGGTCTAGGGGTGTGTCCATAAGTGTGCCGTCCTGTACCCTCTCAGCCATTGGTCTAGATTTCGGCCAGCAGCATGTGCGCTGCTCACAGCCTAGGGCCTGCCTGTTTGGCTGATGTACCAGAGCTTATTCACCCGGTCCTGGGCTCACCACCACCCCTTTCTTCAGCCTCAGGCCACCCCAGACACACCAGCCACTGCCTCCCGATCATACCTCTCACTCCCCACCCCGAAAAAACAAGTGGGTCCCACAGGTTTATTGCAGCCTGGGCCGCCATTGCACACCACTTGCTTTGGTGCTCTTATGTCCCATCCTTTCACATCTGACCCAGTCTGGGGTCATGGCCAGGACCAAGAATAGCACGAGAGGTGGTCAGAGGAATGCGGGAGAGTCTTGGGACCCCGGACCTACTTAGTTGTGAGCCCAGATGCTCAGGGAGATGGGGCCCTGCAGCCTGCCCTTGTGATGCTGTGCACGGCTGCGACCCTGCAGCCACCAGTTGCAACAGCAGGCGACAATGCGACCCACGTCATCGTGGAGGTGGCAGGGGATGGCGGGGCCCTGGTGGACAGAGACGTGGCGGGGATCAGGCGGGTGTTCCAGCTGCTTGTGGAAGACATCATGGAGGAGGTGGAGGTTTTGGCTGATGAGGAGCAGCAACGGGGGTCCTCGCAAGACCTGAAGGAGAAGGTGTTAGAGGATCAGGGCAAGGAATTGCCGGGAGCCCCAATGAACTTCTGGCACTAGATGCGCTGCAGGCGCTGGCCACCCTGCAAGTGGAACTGAGCTCTGACCATGAGAAAAACTGCAGGGGCTATGTTTCGTTCATGTGCAAGAGCCATCAGAGGAGGAAGTGTGACTTGGCTCAGAGGAGTGCCATTATCCAGGGCATCTCTGGTTTCTGGGCCAAAGTGGTATCCTTTCTGCTGCTTCTTGGGGTCTGCTGCTCAGGAGGAGGAGGAGGTGCAGAAGCAGGAGCAGGAGGATGGTGGGGACGAGGGCGCAGGATGGGTGCTGATGGACCCTGTAGGAAGTGTGGTACTGGGCAATTGGCAGGCTCCAAAGGCACAGCTGAGTAGAGTCCAGGCAGGGCCACACCCCTGAGTGTCGCTGCCATGAATTTGTGTGTCTACTTCAGGCCTGCAATTGAGGAGGAGCAGCTCCAAGGCCTCTAAGTCAGGAATGACCAGAGACAGTACACCAGAGCAGCCTTGGCAGACAGTTATTGTAAATGTGGATGATCCCGAAAATAACTGAGATTTGGGAGTCACACACACGTACACACAGACACACATACACATACACAAACACACACTAACTCCTTTGCTTTTGGACACGATTTGTTTCAATGACTGCAAGTCTGACCATGTAAGCAATGACATGCCACTACTCAGCATACACAGGTCTGAAGAAGAGTAGGGATCAGAAACAGCCCCTTCTTGGGGAATGCAGACCACCTCAGATACAGAACACCACAAGGAACCCAGAGCCATGAGCGTGCCTGATGGTATGGCAGGGCCTGAGGACAACCGTGGTGGCTGGGCAAGCAGAAGTGCCCAGAATCCTTGATGATGCCTGTTCCAGTGTCCTTCCACCCCAGACTAGGGCTGATGTTCCTGGCTCTCCTTGGCTTAGCATGTGGCCGATATGGCTCCTTGACCTAAAGCAGATTATGAACCACCCTTAAGTTTCTGTCATGATCAGCGACTAAGATAAAGACTTTCTCAGCTACATGATCCACTTGAAGTTCAGTGAGGGAGACTGAAGATGGGTGGGTATGGGACTTGGTGTGGAGTGAGAGGATCATGTTATCCATGTTCCTACAATGTGAATGTTTGCAGAGGCTTCGTGGAAGCTGTTAATGGGAGGCAAGCTGAGGTCCCTAGAAGCTTGCACCTTTCTCTTCTGCCTATCCTAGCATGTACAGGTGCGAGCCATCCCCGGTCCCACAGCAATCTGATCTTTTCCTTTCGGTACCAACCCTACTTCTTGAACACAGTGATCATTAAGAAGTATTACCTTGACATCACTGGTAAAACGTGGCTCCTGGGGTGATGAGTGTGGGTGTGCAAGGGTGTGCATGATTCACCTGTGGGGGTCCACCACACCCGTCTCCCCTGTCTTTCTTCAGGGTAAAGGGCACATCATTCCACACCAGTCCATTGGTTCTGGGACTTTGAACAGGGAGGACTCAGCCACAGGCTGGTCACCAGGAGCCTTAATTTTCTCAACTGGTTGTCAGGCCACAAATGCCCAGAATCAAACAGGATTGTTGAGGTGGACTAGTTTTGGTCCTGCATACAGTTGATGATTGATGTTGGAGTTCTTGGCTGCTCATGGGAAGGTTCGGGTCCTGGTCAGCCCAGAGGTGACATTCCTCGTGTTGCCACCAGATCATCAGCTAAGACGAGTGGGACGATCCCCTGAAGTACTACCCCAGCAGGGAAGATTGTTCCATGAGTGCTAACTGACAGAGACACATGTGGTAAAGGGTCTGGAGGTGGGCCGTGAAGGGACAGCCATGTTGGAGCCGTGACACTGTCCTTCCCCAAATGTGGATGCTCAGGCTCATGCAAGCTGACTGAGGAGCATGGATTTGGGCCATGCATGTAGGAGGTGGCCTGCTGAGACTGGGGCCTGGGCATTCAGTGTGTCCGTGAGTGAAACGAGTCTCCCTCAAATCAGCTGTGGTTGCAGCATGAGACTCCTAGGTGATACTACTAGAGGCAGGGTGAAGTAAGTATCTTTTTCAGAATCATCCTGCTGTGGGTCCTGCCATCACCCGGCCTCCTGTTGCTCACTGAGTTTGACATTGCCTGGGCCCTTCATTCCCGCCCCTTAACCTGGGAAGATCTATCATTGAAAGGGTATTCTCTCTGGGATCCCAGTGCACCTGCGTGCTGACTTTGGGATCTGTGAATTTCCACATGCACCACTTGGTGGCTCACAAGCACCACACATGCTGCGCTGGAAGAGGCTTCAAGCTACCTTGGGAAAATATGAAAGAGCTCGTGGAGGAGGTGAACAGGGAACCACAAGAGCAGGGCATGGTGCCTACCGACTACATCTCTGATATTGCAGAGACAACCCACCCTTAGACTGGGGACGCCTCATTCCTCCACGTATGGTAACTTGGCACCTCCTCTCCTGTCACCTTTATCTGTGTGTCTTCCCTGGGCCACACACACAAACACATACACACACTCACAAACACAGTCGACATAAGCACATGCGTGTATACACACACATGCTTGGCATGGAGACACAAACACAATCAGGAACACGGGCTTCTGAAACACCTGTGTTTCCTGATTGCATTTGTGTTCCTGTGCCGAGCATCTGTGTGTATACATGTATGTGCTTGTGTCGGCTGTGTTTATGTGTGTGTGTGTGTGTGTGTGTGTGTGTGTGTGTGTGTGTGTGTGTGTCTGGCCCAGGGCAGACACAGAGATGAAGGCGACAGGAGAGGAGGTGCTGAGCAACCATAAGAAGAGGCACGAGGCGTCCCCAGTCTAAGGGTGGTTGGTCACCGTATCTCTGCAGTACCCTGTACAGGATGGGAACGGGGAAAGGATGGCCAGTGATAACTCCAGACCGTGGCTCCAGAAATCTGCAATTAGACCAAATATAAGACAAGCTCATCATTTCTACCATGTTGCTGTGTGTGTTTGGACCGGGAAGAGGGGGTGCATGGTCTGAGGATTCACCCAGGACAAATCAGGTGGGGTAGGGCTTTGAAACCACTGGCTATAGAGCCCTCAGTCCGCGGTCACATGGGGCAGGCCTTTGGAAATGGTGGATGTGGCTACGGCAGGACTGGGATGGTGAGGAGGCTAAGGTCCTGCAGAAAAGGGCAGAGACCTGAAGGAGAAAGAGCCACAGATTGTCTGCTGCACTGGAGACTTGTTCCACACACGTAAGTAGAACCGAAAAGGTCCTGGGCCTGTGCTGCCCAGGATCAGCCCAAAAGCCAGCACGCTGTCTCCATGAGGGTGGCACACACTGACACGATATGACACAAAACGCAAGATACGCTAAGCTAGGCTATCCGTGCAAAACGACAGGCATCCTAGGAGAGACAGGGTGTGAGTGTGGCATGCCTCCAGACACTTCCAGCCTCCCTGGCAGTGCAGGTAGGCAAAGAAAGTGCAGGGGTGAGTGTACGTGTGTGGCCCTCTGCCGGGATGTGCCTGTGAGGGAGGGAACAGGGAGGAAGCAAGGGTGGTGGGCTTATTGCATGTCCCAAGGGAACTCGGGGGAGTGGGAGAGGGGGAAACCCTGGGGGCAATTTGAAGCCTGCTGGTTTTCAAGGTCCAGGGTCTAGGCAATAGCGGTCCTGCCAAAGATACCCCATGGTGTGTGCTGAAAGTCCTGACGTGAATTCCTTCTTTCCTCTGGGGTCATGCTCCTGACTGTGGGGTTTAGAGGGGCAAAGGTGTGCGTCTGCCTCTGAGGGAGGATTCTGGCTCTCTCTCTGGAGCAGATTCTCTGATTTTGTCATAGGGGATTTGCACCAGGTGACACTCAGAGGGATCCTGCCTTCCAGGTGACTGTCTTGGATGTCTTTGGGCCCAACCAGGGACAGGCTTCATTGGCACTTCGGCTGTGTAGGCAAGCATGTATACCTGATTGTATGAAGACCTACCTGGGCCTAATGAGAGCAACTGAAAGGGAGTCTTGGCATTTAGTCAATCAGTGAAGTCTGGGTGGTTCTAACACTCTTGGTGCTAAGGTACAGAGTCAGAAGTGCAACCTGAGATGAGCAAGTGAAAGAAAATAACCAGGACAAAGAAAGTTGGGTGCTTACCAAAGTTCATGTTCCTGGAGAAGAAAGCGTGTACTTCTGCATATGTGCAAATTTCCTCTCAGGGATGTTACTGTGTACATGCACATGCACACAAAGAACCACCTGCCAGTACGCTTATGAGTATGAGCTGTCGGAAGTGACCTAACCAGGTAATGGGAGTTGAATAGCAAAGCATGAACGTCATAGGGAAAGACTCCACCTAGACTCCAGCCAGCAGAAGCACTGAAGCCAGTGTACCAATCTCTGTTATCTCACCGAGCCAGCAAGTTCTAAGTGGAATCAGAATGGTGCACCAAGGATGCCTGGCAGAAAGGAGAGGCAGGAGGAAAGTGCCTGTGGGCGACTAGTGAGAGTTCAAAGATTCCAAGACACAGAACAGACAGCAACCTCAGACAAAGAAGCCAAAGTGGGTGACCACACAACCCCTTGACCACCCGGCTACAAGGGCCGTTCTGTCCTTCTGAAGTGCCAGGCATACTAGGCTTTCCTTTTTCCTGTGCTTTCAGTGATGGACCAGAAGTGCAGCATCAGGACCTGCTACCTGCAGAGTCTTCCAGTTTGAAACATTACTAATTGTACTCTTTGCAGAACACATATATTGGTATCAGGATTATAGGATGGTTGGCTTAGCTTGATCCTTTTACTGCTTCCGGCCCCACAGGCTTGGGCGACAAGGCAGGCTTTGGTGTGTTCGCACATGGAGAACAGAATCACATTTGCCAGGAGCCAATACGGGAGACCCCATGCATGACAAAGGTCATGCAAAGAATACCTGACAGGCAAAGGTGGATCAGGACTCGAGGGATTCCCTGGACCTGCTCAAGCATCCACCCGAAACCAAAATCTGTGTGTCTGCTGTTTACTATATTATGCCTTTCATCAGTTCTTCTGACATTAACAGGGTGCTCTCCGAGACCATCATTCTCTGAAGAAAATCAACTTAAAGCTCTAGTTAATAAGTCTCCTGGGCTTGAAAGGAGCATTTTAATTCTAACCCCTCTGTTCCTGTTTTAGCTTTCTTGGCAGTTTTATCCACACTCTTTTATCTAATGCACATGATTGTTCACAACACCCCAAGCATAACCTTCGAGTGATAAAACAGTGTTATTAGAATAATACTGCATTGTTGAGCCAATGTTTCCTTCCGAGTTTCCTTGTCCTTTACCCAGTTTGCACCTGGAAGTGCATTAGCTAATATAGTTGGTATGTAAGAAAAACAAGCAGTAGCCTTGGTATTAGCAACATAAGACATGCATTGGAGAAGGAAATGGCAACCCACTCCAGTGTTCTTGCCTGGAGAATTCCAGGAACTGAGGAGCCTGGTGGGCTGCCATCTATGGGGTCACACAGAGTTGGACATGACTGAAGTGACTTAGCAGCAGTAGCAGCACAGAGTTGGAAGTGCAACGTGACATGATTAATGGGCAAGTGAAAGAAAACAACCAGGACAAAGAAAGTTGGGTGCTTACCAAAATTCATGTTCCTGGAGAAGAAAGCTTGTATTTCTGCATATGTGCAAGTTTCCTCTCAGGGATGTTACTGTGTACACACGCATGTGTGCACATAGAGGTCCCTGCCAGTACGCTTGTGAGTATGAGCTGTCAGAAATGACATGGCCAGGTGATGGAAGTTGGATAATGAAAACATGAAGGTCTTAGGGAAAGGTACATAGACTCTGGCCAGCAGAAGGACTGAAGCCAGGGAATCGATTCCCATTATCTCACTGAGCAAACACACTCTAAATGGAATCACAGTGGTGCACCCTGGATGCCTGGCAGAAAGGAGAAGCAGGGGGAAAGAGCCTAGAGAGTGGGCCGAGGAAAGGCCACTACACCTGCAGTTTATGAAAAGTAGAAAATGTACCTAATGACCTGGAAGGAGAAACTGTATCTTATTTATTGAGATATCTAGCCAAGGAGAATTCCAGCCAAACAGCCAAAAGTGCTTCCTGGTTTCTTCTTGCTGCCTATAGTAAAATATGAAGGGAAATTAAAAAAATAAATAAATAAGAGAAGGACTATTTAAAAAATAAGACAGAACTTGCTGATTTGGAAATATTCCAGTCTTTTAAGATGACAGAAGATGCTAAAATAAATGGCTCTCAAGCAAGGTCATTTCCAGGGCACTGAGATAAGATGGTCTAAATATAACATTTTACATCACCTATAGGTCATTCTTATTATTTTTTTTTAAATAAAGGTTGTCTAAAGATGAGTGTGACTGTAAAATTCTTTGTTAAGCCTCAGAAAGCTGGAAGGGGATGCTTCATGACATTATTTAGGCAGGCCAATGCCCTCCAAAGAGTTTAGGGGTGTCACTCAGAGATCATTTCAGTCATACAATAAGACTTCTACCAAGTTTCAGGGTGTTATCTCTCAGCTATCTCAGTAGAAAACCAAGACAGAGGAGGACTTTTTATGAAAACGTGTGATTGTGGCTTTAGAGTGGGTGCTTTGCCATGAACACCAGTAAGATTATCAGGAGGCACACCAAGATTTTAAGATAACATATATATATGTTCAGCTTGGACTGAAAGGACTAGAAATAGTACAAAATAAGAGAGCTCTGGACTTCTACCTTTGACAAGCAGGAAGCAGGCTAGGGAGACTGTTTCACTGTAACCATATACTAGCCACCTTTCATGCAATGGAATCATATCAGAGGGCAGAATTAAAAATTCAGAGACTGAAGCCTAGGAAGTTTCCAGGCCTTAAATCCTAATCAAAGGACTGCCAATAAGAACCCGTGGGATTTCAGAACTTCTACTATTGACTCCCACTCCCCTGCCCTTTCTGGAACTGGAGTGTCTATAAAGGTTATCTATGCCTGACCCAGCACTGTATGTTGGTTGTGAAAGTGAGCAGATTAACTCAACTCTTTTGTACACAGATCATCAGATCTAGAGGAATTACACTTGTATAATTTGATCTGATGTGTTTGAGAAGACTTGAGAGTCTAGTGAACTACAAGGAGATCAAACCAGGCAATCCTAAAGTAAATCAGTCCTGCATATTCATTGGAAGGACTGATGCTGAAGCTGCAGTTCCAATAATTTGGCTACCTGATGTGAAGAACTGACCCATTGGAAAAGAGCCTAATGGGGGAAATATTGAAGGCAGGAGAAGGGGACAGCAGAGGATGAAATGGTTGGATGGCATCACCTACTCAATGGACTTGAGTTTGAGCAAGCTCCTGGAGTTGATGGTGGACAAAGAAGCCTAGCGTGCTGCAGTCTATCGGGTCACAAAGAGTAGAACACAACTGAGCGACTGAACACGTGAGATATTGCACAAGTAGACCCTGATCCATATGTGAAACTGACTTAGATGACAAGGTCCTGAACTACAACTTAATGTTACAATGCATAAATTATTTGAAAGCATTGGCAAGAAAAAGCATTTTGGACATACAAGTATGTAAACAATTTTGTGGCCATGTGGGTACCACGTGGTTTTAAAGGATGTCCACAACTCCTTTCTTTCAAGGGTGGATCTTTATACTCCCCTTCACATGTGGGCTGGACTTAGTGGCTCACTTCTAATGTTAGAATATTGTAGAAATGAAAATGAAGTGTCTGAGACTAGGTCATAAAAGACACTGCAGCCTCCTTGCTCATCCTCTTGGATCACTCTAGAAGCCAGTTTAGTAGTATCTTGACAACACTCATGTAACCTAGTAGAGAGGCCCATGTGAAAGAACTGAGGCTTTCTCCCAATAGCCAGCATGGAAACTGGTTTCAACAGCTATGTGAGGAAGCCATCTTGGAAGGAAATCCACCAGCCCATGTCAAGGCTTCAGATAATGACAATCTCATGAAACCCTGAGCCAGAACACTCAACTGAATTACTCCTGGATTCCTTTCAGCAGCAGTATGAGATAATATTGTTTTAAGCTGTTAGTTTGGGGTAATTTGTTATGTAGCAGTAGTTCATTAATGCACTGCCAACCTTGGGCCGTGTATTTATCCCGGGGTGCCTGCCCATTTAGTCCAATCTACGTCAGAATCTGCTAGTTCAGTTTAGAAAACATACCTCACCCTTGATCTGACCACCCTCAGTATCAGATCAAATTCCTTATCACTCACCTCAATATCTTATCAGCCTTGCCTAGCCTCAGCAATGATCTTCTCAGTTGAACCAGAATCCACCCTCACCCTTATGGCCCTCTTAATAAGTTTCCATTCACTGACACCCACTCTGTTGTTGTTGTTCATTGCAGTCTCCCAGTCTCTGTTTGCAATCCCATGGACCCACCCTGTTCCGTAGCTATAAATCCTAGTTGTGTCCCTACTGGAGTCAGACTTAAGCTCAATGTCTCTCCCGTATTATAAGACCCAGCTGTAGTACTCTTACTTTGAATAAAGTTTTTCTTACCACTTTTAGTAAGTGTTATGAATAATTTTTTAACATTTCCAAGTTCTGTTAGTACGGATTATTCTCAAAGGAACAGTTTTATACTATACCTTTACTTTTTATACTATATTCATTTGGGAAACAAATTTTTAGAATTAAAGCATTTCATGTTTTTACCATACAAACAGAAAATAGCTTTTAAAATACATTTATATATTCTAAAAAAAATTTAGTAATCTGAAAAGGATGTGTATATAGACATGTCAGTGTATATACACATATACCCTCAGAGCTCCAAGGAAAACTTAATTCTCAGTAAACTATAAATTAAAACATTCAGCCTGCAAAGAGTGAAATCTTTGGAATTAACTTGCCAAAAAATCGTAGAGAATGAAATATTAGTTTAAAAAATGTACACATAGAAATATTTGGGATTTAGATAAAATTTGCTATTTAAATAAAGTTAGGTCAAGCCCTAAACCATCTATTTAAAAAAAAGAAAGAAAGACTCTGCATCATGTAATAACCTACATTGGAAAAGAACCTAAAAAAGAATAGATATGTATCTGTATAATTAAATCACTGTGATATACATCTGAAACACAACATTGTAAATCAAATATATTTCCATGAAAATTTGTAAAGAAAGCTTTTAAAATACAAGGTTATAAGGAAAAAGTCTAAAGAAAGTAGAAGGTATATATGAATTGAAACAAAAATAGAAAACAACAAAAATAAATCTTGTTGGGATAATAAAACAAGAGCTGCTTCTTGGAAAAACAAAATCAGAAACACTGATACAACTGTGGCAATCTAATAAGGGGAAGAGGAGGTTAATTCCAATACTAGAAATGAGAAACGGAATGTGGTTCTGAAAGGATAATGTTCAAAGGATAATGTTCAAGTCTGAATGGAATTACTTTTGTTTCAGGAAAGATCCAGTAAAGCAAAAACCTGGGGAAAGAAAGGGAAAGAAAGAAAGAGGAAGAGAGTCAGGGGAAGAAAGGAAGAAAAGGAAAGGAAGGGAAAAGAAAGAAAAGGAAATGTCTCAACAGATGTTGTAAACTCTCCAATAAAACAATTCTCTTTAAAATCTAAAAACAGAAATAGAAATTCATTAAGCCGTAGCCTCATTGCACTTGATGGTACTAAGAAGAAAAAAACCCATTTACACATCACTGTTTAGAATTTCTGGCAAACACACTATGATTATTTAAAAAAATAGAAATAGAAATATGCCATGTTATTTGTAAAAATATGGACAGCAGAAATATTTTTGTAAAAAAACATTCTATTTCTATAAATAGTAATTTTACTTAGAATGTTTTGGCAACATTAATAAAACAATAAATTTTACCTGAAAGAACAAGCAAAGTAGACCATGGAAATTCCCAAAAGCAATTACAAAATAGTGATCTTGACAGATATTCAAACATTTGTAAACAAAAGAAAGTGTCATTGCCTGAAAAAAATACAGAGATATCAACAGAAAAACAGAGGAAGCTCCTGAAAGAACTCAACTCGCTATTAACCATATTTTATTTTCAGGCACAGAAACTGACTCAAGTTAATTCTAAGAAGCAAAGCCCTGATGTTATTATCTCTTCTCAGTTTCTGTGTGTGTATGTGTGTGTGTGTGTGTGTGTGTGTGTGTGTGTGTGTGTGTGTGTGTGTGTGTGTAAAGTAGGAAATTTAGGCTGGAGAGGTAAGAAGAGGGTAGAGACTTAAAGTGCCTTTAAGGAGGAGGAGGAAATGAAGAGGGTTGAGGATTTCATTGTGTGATTTGAACAGCACTGGTGAAGCTCAAACAAGGGAGGTAGCAAGCCATGCAGGCCTAGGGGAAGAGCATTTCCAGAAGAACAGCAGTTGCAAAGTTTTTGGGTTGTGAAGAAATGTATTTGCTTAAGGAAAAGCAAGGCCAGTGTTGTCAAAAACAGGGCACCAGTGGGGAAAATAGTAGAGTAGAACGACAGAGAATGGAAGAGAGGAAGTAGTCAGGGACCATATCACTGGGACCTTTTTATTTGGCAATAAATACAACTTGTACTCCTTAGGAGCATACTTCAGAGCAAACAACAGTAACTGTATTCAAAATACTAAGCAACAATAAAAACATATAAAGAAAACATTTCATATTTTTACTATAGAAATAGAATAAAGGAGATAAGAATGCAATAGTCTGTACATTTATTTATACATAGAGTTTTCACCTGAGACCAGGACACAAACACACACACACACACACACACACACACACTTTATACACCTAAAAGTGGTTTAAGCTGACATTTAGCAAAGTGCGTGGGCCCAAGCAAATTAACTGGAAAGGCTTAGTAATATATTCAAAGTGCAAATCAATCAATGAAGCATTGAATAAATAAATACAATCTACTTGTATTTGAATTTACACTCAGGAAATTACCTAAAATGGAGACAATAAACTTACTACAGCTTAGTCATCTGTAGTCCATCCACTTCATGTCTGAGACGGATGCTAACACCTTGGTGATTACCACTTTCCAGCATTTTGTGAAAGCTTAGAGCATTTAAATAAATTGCGGAGGGGGAAAACAAAAGAGTGGGGAGAGACAAAGAGGAGGAGAAAGGAAGAGGAAACGGAGAGATTTCTCCTGGCATAGATATACAGCCAGGATCCCAGGTTCCTTGAATGGTGCACAGAGATTGCTAGGTACCTGTGCCAAAAGTGGAGAAGGTATGGTATTCAACTCGAGGAGGAGACTCAACTCCAGGAACCCACAGAGGAAGACAAGTGTGCTGTTGTTCAGGAACCAGTACTTAGAGGGTACACCACAGGTCTGTGAAAGAGCTCTTGGAGACCCCCAGAAAAAAGGTTTCCACAAGTATAATCACAGACTAGATAGTTGGATAGAGTAGAGGAAGGATAATAACTCTATCACCTGATAATTACTGAAATAAACGAGAAAATTCCTGCACATCAGACTGTGTCAAGTAAGACTGAAAATCAGTATTAGTTTGATAAAATGGTAAATTACACACACAAAGAATTAGCTGTTAACTGCAATACATTCGTGTTCAAGGCAAGATAAGATACAAAAGTGAAATCTTCACATGTTCAACTAGGGTAAGATACATGTAACTGGGAAAGGTAAGGAAAGGTTCTATAGAGGGTTTAATCACCCTGGACCCTTTGTATCCACTACATTTACTATTCTCAGACAACTCCATTGTAGCCTAAGGATAAGAGAACTAAATTTAGCCCAATTCATAAACTGAACAGATTCCCTGTGTTTGATCCTTTTCAGTTAAAACTATGGGTCCAGTGCAAATCAAACTGGATGTCAAGGCTTTTTTACTTGGGAATCTTAACTGGCTTTATTACAGTGACTGAGACAGATATGGCTACTTCACTGTGACTAAAGGCTAGCCAAATGGGAAAGGGGATGGAATGAATCCAATTCCCCTTTTGATCACTCAACAGGAGGTCCACAGGCACCAGGTCCCATTCTCTTAACTATCTCTGCTTCTCCAACTGCAGTCAATGATAACACAGGGCCTGCTTGATGCTTGCAGGGGCCTCTCACCAAACACAGGCATTTAAATGGTTGGCTTCCTTGAGATGTCCCTGGGCTAGGTAAAGACACTCTGAGACAGTGTTCCTTCTGCCTTGGCTCCATGGCTGGAGTGAATGCATACCTCTTCCTCCAAAGGGACAAGGAGCCACAGCTCTGCATTGACTAAATCCCATGTCTGGTCCCAACTCACATCATAGCTTCTCCATCAACTTCTCCACACCAGGCTTTTGGAGCCAGGGCCCTAGATCAGCAAAACAGAGACACTTCAGAGAGTTCAGCACCACAAGGGACCATACCATAACAAAGCCATTCTTATCTGGCTATACGAACTCTTCCATATTTTCCCAAGGCAGCTTGAAGCTGCTTCCAGTGCAGCGTGTATGGTGGTGGTGAGATGCCGAGTGGTGACTGTGGAAATTCACAGAAGATCCCAAAGTCAGCACAGAGGTGCACTGGGAGCCTGGAGTGGACACCCTTTCAATGATATGCCTTCCCAGGGTAAGGGGAAGGAGTGAAGTGCCCAAGCAATCTCAAACTCAGTGAGTAACAGGAGCCAGGGGATGGCAGGACCCATGGAACAATGATTCTGAAAAAAGATACTTAATTCACCCTCCCTCTAATTGTATCACCTGGACTTTGGCACTGCAACCACAGCTAATTTGAGGTACACTTGCTTCACTCATGGACACACCGAATCCCCAAATCCACAGTCTCAGGAGGTCACCTGCACATGTCCGACCCAAATTCAGGCTCCACAGCCAGCTTGCATGAGTCTGAGCATCCCCATGGGAAAGGACAGTGTCCTAGATACTACACGACTCTCCCTTCAGGGCCCACCTCCACACCTCCTCTCCACATATGTTTCCGTCAGTTACGCTCATGGAAGAACCTTCCTCCCCAGGGTACTATTTCAGGGGATCATTCCACACATCTTTGCTGATGATCTGCTGGCACAAAGAGTAAGGTGAACCAGCAACCAAGAATTCCATAATTAATCATTAACTGTGCAGGTCTCAAACCACCACTCCTCAACAATCCTGTTCGATTCTGGGCAGTTTTGGCCTGACAATCAGCTGAGAAAGTTAAGGCTCCTAGTGTCCAGCCTGTGGCAGGGTTCTCCCCGTTTGAAGCCCCAGAATCAGTCGACAGGAGTTGAATGACCTGCCCTATACCCTGCAGAAGACAGGGGAGATGGGTGCGGATCCCACAGGTGGATCATCCACACCCTTGCACACCCACACTCTTCACCCCGGGAGCCATGTTTTACAAACAATGTCAAGGTAACCATACGTAGTGATCACCGTGCTCAAGAAGTAGGGGTGGTCCTGAAAGGAGAAGATCACCTTGCAGTGGGACCATGGATGGCTCTGCAACTGCACCTGCCAGGGTAGGGAGGAGGGAAAAGTTTCCTGCTCCTCCTCCTCCTGAGCAGTGGACTCCAAGGAGCAGCAGAAAGGATACAGCTATGGCCCAGAAGCAAGGGATGCCCTGCAAAATGGCGCTCCTCCGAGCCAAGTCAGGCTTCCTCCTCTGATGGTTCTTGCTCATGCACCGAAAGTAGGCCCCACAGTTTTTCTCATGCTCAGACCTCAGTTCCACCTTCAGGGTGGCCAGTGCCTGCAATTCATCTTGCCCCGGAAGCTCAGTCGATCTCCCAGGCCTTTCCTGGCCCTGTTCCTCCACCATCTTCTCTTCAGCTCCTGGGAGGACCCCTATTGCTGCTCTTCATCTGCCAGAATTTCCACCTCCTCCATGATGTATTCTACAGGCAGCTGGACCCCCTGCCCAATACCCGCTGCATCTCCATCCACCAGGGGCTCAGTGTCTTCCACCGCCTCCAACCTGAAGAGGGTGGCCTCTTTACCTGGCATTACAACTGGTAGCTCCAAGGTCCCAGCCACGAAAAGCATCAGGAAGGCAGGCCATGGGCCCCAGCACCCTGAACACCAGGGCTTACAACTAAGATGGCCTGGGGCCCCAGGACACTCCTGCATTCCTCTGAACGCCTCTGACGCTCCTCTCGGCCCTGGTCGCGAACCCAGGCTGGGGCAGATACAAAGGGATGGGTCATAATAGCACAACAAGTGGTGCACAAATGCGGATCAGGCTGCAGTAATCCTGTGGGACCCACTAGCTCTTTGGGCGCACGGAGTGAGGGGGATGGTAGGGAGGTGGGGCTGGTGTGTGTAGGGTGGACTGAGGCTGAAGAATGGGTTGGCAGACAGCACAGGACATAGTGAAAGGGCCCTGGGGAGATCAGCCAAATAGGCGGGGCACAAGGCTATGAGCCATTCTCTGGCTGCTGGCCCAAATTAGTGCAAAGGCTGAGAGTGTGGTGGGCGGCACCCTTATGGACATGTTCCTAGACCAGACGGCATCTTTGACGGTCCCTGGGCTCCAGCCCACCGATGTGAAATATTCTGCTCCAGGGGGGTAGTGGGTTTTGCATCTGCCACTAGCCCAGGCGCAGTCATTGATCAGGCTCTGGAAATTCCAACCACAGGTTCCTGCTCCACAGTCCAAACAACACACTCCCGTGTCCCTCGGGCCCGTTAATAACTGGGAACTCTCCCTGAGTATCCAAAGGTTAAGCAGGGGCGCCACGTGCCTGGATACTTTTCTCCATGGGATAGAGAACCTGTTGCTGTCCGGATGCTAGAGAAGTAGGGAAAAACCCCACTGTTTGCTACAGTTGATTTTCACTGTTCAGGGACACCAGAGTCTTAGGGTACAGAGCTCAATCTGTGTCTCTTTATCTCTGCTTCTGGTACAGCACTGTTTTGGGCAATCTTTCTATGTGTGTACCAAGGGCTGGTGTCTGTGTGTCTCCGTCTCTCCATGTTGTGCTGTTGCTGTCTGGCACTCTCTGGACACCAGTGCTCATATGAGAAGCTAATCCATGGCGTGAAGGCAAGCTCTTCTCCTTCTTAGTGAGTTGCACCAATGGGAGATCCAATTTTTTTAGTCCACGCGTTCAGATAGTTCTTTCTCAAACTTGAAAGCCAACAGTCGGTGGTCAATGCTGAACTGCAGAAGGGGCTTGGACCTTCCTTCCTTTGCTGGACGGATGTGAATGCTGCACAGGCCTGAGGTGGCTTGGCCACTCTTGGCACAGATTGAGAAATGGGGCATGCTCTCCTGGCATAAGGGAACTCCATGAACATCACTTGAAAACCTGCCAGGCAGACGGTAAGGACAGCTCCCCTTTAAGTTCCACGACCCACCGGTGCCAGAGACATGCATGGCTACCCATTTACACTATCGAGGCCCTTTCAACTTGTGCCGGTGTCCAGCCCCAGCACCATTCAGGGATACCCTCAGGAAAAATGGTGTCAGCAAGAGAGAAAAGTAAAGGAGAGAAAAAGAGGCTGATATTCCCTGGTTTACACAGAAAGCCAATAAACCCCTTACACAGGACTTGCTGTGTTCACAGAGGCCACAGGCGCCCTCTAAATGGAGCGAAGATGCAGAGCGCCTTCTCTATTGGGTTTTAGATGCCCAGGCAAAAAAGTGAACTCAGAGAGCCTCTGTGCTCACGGGAATCTGCCTGAGAAAAAGAGAGAAAGAGAAAGAAAGAATGTCTCGGGGAGACTCAGCTTAGGTGAAATGGGTCTGCAGCTTTATTTTCAAAAGGGGCTTTTATACCCCGAGTTACACATTTCCAGGAGTGAAAGATACAAAGTCATGCAGAATCAGCTCAACATTCCATCAGTTTTACCTTTAATGAAACCAGGACATTTTCTGCATAACTTTCCCCAAAAAAAGGGTCTTATGTTATGTACATTATCTTCTGGCCCTGTGGCCTGTTAACATTTTGTGACTCTTTCTTGATAAAGTTTGGTCAACCAGAAAACCTGATTTCCCTTTATCTTTCCAGTTTGCAGTCCCCCTCAGGAAACAGAGTTACATTCTCATGAAGCAAAGGTGCAGTGGGTTACAACAAAGAAAGTACTTATTAACTCAAGGGTTTTATGTTGCTAATACCAAGGCTACTGCTTGTTTTTCTTGCATACCAACTATACTAGCTAAGGCACTTCCGGCTGCACACTGGGTAAAGGACAAGGAAACTTGGCAACAAACATTGGCTCAACAATGCAGTATTATTCTAATAAAGCTTTTTTTTTTTTTTTTTTAATAACTCGAAGGTTAGGCTTGGGGTGTTGTGAACAATCATGTACGTTAGTTACAAGAGTGTGGATAAAACTGCCAAGCAAGCTTAAATAGTAACAGAGGGGTTAGAATTAAAATGTTCCTTTCAAGCCCAGGAGAACTATTAACTAGAGCCTTAAATTGATTTTCTTCAGAGAAAGGTGGTCGGGGAGAGCCCCCTGTTAATGTCAAAAGAATTGGTGAAAGGCATGATATAATAAACAGTAGACAGACAGATTTTGGTTTCGGGACAGATGGTTTAGCAGGTCCAGGCAATCCCTCGAGTCCTGATCTGCCTTTGCCTGTCAGATCTTCTCCGCATGACCTTTGTCATGGGTGGGATCTCCCGTTGTGGCTCCTGACATCTCTCTTTTTGTATTTTTTAAAACAGCCAGATGTAACTCAGTCGCGAGCTTCTGAGTACTCTGACAAAGAGTTCTGACAATACAAGGAAGAATAATTATGAGAAGCAGAATTAGAGTGGCCACAGCGGCATAGCTAAAAATCGTAGACAGAATGTTGTTTTCCTGAAATAAGGTTTGAAAATGTATGAAAAATGGTCATTTGCTGCTCCTGTGGCAGTAAAATCCAATCGGGAATGTCCCATGGTCTTTATCTTAGTGTGAAGTTTTCCTAAATCTACACTAATGCTGGAGCTATTCCATACCCCCGAAATATGATTTCTAATTTTCTCCCAGTTATAATCTGTCTCGTTTACTTTCAGGGGTGTTACAAAAATCCACAGGTAGTTGGCATGATAGGACAATGACAATTTTTCTTTAATGCCTGTAATTCAGTCCCAATATGCATTACAACTTCAGGGCATCTACCTCCATTTCTAGTTTCCTATCTATAACTTCCTGACAAAGCTAAAGAGCCATTTTTAGACATGAATGTGAATGTGAACGTGAAGTCGCTCAGTCGTGTCCGACTCTTTGTGATGCCATGGACTGTAGCCTACCAGGCTCCTCTGTCCATGGGATTTTTCCAGGCAATTTTAGACATAATATTAAAATATTGAGCAGTATGCACTTTTTGAGTCAATGATATTGACGCCACAGTGACAGAGGTAATTGCAGTTATTAAAGCTGATATTCTCAAGAAAAGCAAGTTCACAAACCTTCACGATCACATCAAATCTTGTAATCGTTGCAACACAGCAAGACTGCAGTTATCATACCAATAAGTGATTACAGTCACCGGCACTATAAGATAGGGTGGACTTTGCAACACTGCAGAGGAGCAAACATTATATTGAGGGTTCAAACAAGATGAGAGCATACATTGTTCACAAGATACTATGTTAGGTCCACCTGAATAATTTATTTGTATATTAAGTCCTTTGGAGTCATTAGTGAAGAGAAAAACATAGGGAGAGGCTAGGCAAGCTAAAATAAAATAAGTAGACTCATTTTTTGGTCGGGATAGGGTTACATCAATTTGCCAGAGAGCATTAGGCTTAAGGCCTCGGAGATTTACTCCTAACGGTGGATATGGATTAAATAGTGGGCAATTTGAACATAACTTAACTCTTTGTCTGGCTGTTTCTTTTAGGGATATGAAATTCATACCTTAAACCAGCTGCATTTTGATGGTGAATTTTGTGAGAATTTTTGGCTTTGTCCATCTTTTTCTGTAAGTTTAAAGCAATTAATTTAGTCAATGCATCTGCCAAAGCATTTCCTTCATGTAAAGGGCCAGACAAGCCAGAATGGGCTCTAATATGTCCCACAAAATATTTGTTATCTCTGTGTTTAATCTTTTTCTGTAAATCAGATAACAAGGAGAATATAGTAGTTTTTTTTTTTTTTTTTTGAATATTAACAGTCCCTATATGAGGAAACAACCCTACAATATATTGGGAGTCAGTCAAAAAATTGAAGGTGTGGTCTCTTAAATGTTGAAGAGCCCAAATAACTGTTCATAACTCAGCTCTCTGGACAGATGTCTCTTCAGTTACCTGAACATGGGATATTTTATCAATAATTGTGTCTGCTTTAACGTTAGAGGAATCATCTGTGAAAACTAAAATTGTCCCTTCTAAAGGTTAAAGTCCAGCAATGGTAGAGACGTCTGCTCCAGTATCTAACAACCCTATTTCATTTCCTTGAATTAAAAGGTCTTTTGAAGGCCTAGAAGCTATAATTTCCTGAACCCAAAAAGCTAGATCACTAGATCCAAATACTCTGTGGCCTCTAGCTTGAGAAGTCAAGTTTTTTACCTTTCTGATAATAACTTAAAAGCAAAAGCTGTGTTATTCTTTGACCTTTATTAATTTGCACAGTTTTGGTAAGTGGCAAGATCAAAACTTTAATTTCCCCAATTTAATCAGAACCTACTACAACAGGCACCAGTGAAATTCCTTGAAAAGACAGCGAGCTACGCCCAAGCACAAATCGTACAATACCCTCAGGTAGGGGGCCAGCCACTCCCGTTGCAATTGGAGTAACCAGCATGTCCGGGGTTAATATTGTTGTTAAAACCCCTTACCATTCCGCTTCTCTCCTAGCCTGGGTGAGGCCCCCCTGAGGGGTTTTCTCCAAGGAGTATGCTCTGCATATTGTGTATGCGTATGCTTTAATAGTTCTGTTGTGCAAAACACTTTCTATCTTCTTCAGCTTTAGACAAGACCTTTGCAGGCTTTGGGAGGCGCAAACGGAAGGTGGCGGCGATCACCTTAAATCAGAAAGTGGTAGATAAGTCTTTAAAGGTTTGTGCAGAGGGGGAGGGGGCTCACCAGGGCGCCTGACCGTAGGGTCCTGTAAGCCCCCTCCTGTTCATCAATGGCAGAAAATATGATCTGCGCAAAAGTGGAGACCCACCACCGACCGCTATAGCCTCCCATATGGGCTGTCTAACAGCCTCATGACAAGGGTCCAGGACATTTCTAATCATGTTTCACAGAGCAAACGCATCTAAAGGAATATTTTCTGGCCTATGCAAAGTATAAAACAAACATAGAAATTTAGACAGTCTTCCTGTGGTTTTTTTAATGCCTCTATTGGCCAACATGTGAAGTAATACTTCAATAAACATTTGTCTATTCTTAGATGCAGAGAAACCTATTTTTCTAGATAATATTCTTATTCATTCTGTACCCTCTTCACCCTGCTGGCAGTTAGGCAGGTACAATCCTAACCGCCCGACATTATGGTCTCAAATTATTTACTCTTCAGATTTATGAGCATGATCTAAAGCATCCTTAATCATATTAAAAAGAGAAAGGGTGTCAGTGGTTACCTTTTCTGGGCAATGCAAAGTGTAATAAATTTTTACCTGTTTCCCTACATTTTCCCAGGTATCTAGGTTATCAGTGCCCTCTTCTGGAAATCAAAGACATTGCTCTTGTACAAATGTAAAAAAGGATTGAATACTAGCCTTCTTAACTTTAATTCCTCTTTTATTTAACAATTGCAAGATTACTCCTATAAAGGGTTGTTGTTCTTTTGATTTGTTGTTACCCGTGTCAGTGATTTCTGTCTTCAAGGAAAGATTCAACACTACCCACTCTTCCTCACCCTACCTATCTTATGCAAAGTGGTTTGCAGCACCCTAAGTGGAGTCCTAGCCGCCCCAAAACTGGACAATGGGGAGACTTAACTTCAGGTTCCTGTTCTGGGCGCCACTTGCTGGGGTCCAGCCCCAGCAGGATTCAGGGATACCCTCAGCAAGAGAGAAAGTAAAGGAGAGAAAAAGAGGCTGATACTCCTTGGTTTACACAGAAAGGCAATAAAGCCCCTGACACAGCACTTGCTGTGTTCATGGAGGTCACAGGCACCCTCTCGATGGAGCAAAGTTGCAGAGCACCTTCTCGATCGGGTGTTAGAAGCCCGGGCAAAAAGAGAGAACGTAAAGGAGAGAAAAAGAGGCTGATATTCCTTGGTTTACACAGAAAGGCAATAAAGCCCTTGACACAGCACTTGCTGTGTTCATGGAGGTCACAGGCACCCTCTCGATGGAGCGAAGTTGCAGAGCACCTTCTCGATTGGGTGTTAGAAGCCTGGGCAAAAAAGTGAACTCAGAGAGCCTCTGTGCTCTAGGGAATCTGGCTGAGAAAAAGAGAGAGAGAGAAAGAGAGAGAGAGAGAAGAGAGACAGAATGACACAGGGGAGACCCAGCTTAGGTGAAACGGGTCTTGCAGCTTTATTTTCAAAAGGGGCTTTTATACTCTGAGTTACATATTTCCAGAAGTGAAAGATACAAAGTCATGCAGAATCAGCTCAACATTCCATCAGTTTTACCTTTATCGAAACCAGGACATTTTTTGCAAAGCTTTCACAAACAAGGGTCTTATGTTATGTACATTATCTTCTGGCCCCATGGCCTGTTAACA
The DNA here is from genome assembly GCF_002263795.3 of Bos taurus. Lineage (NCBI taxonomy): Eukaryota > Metazoa > Chordata > Mammalia > Artiodactyla > Bovidae > Bos > Bos taurus. The sequence goes on along the minus strand of NC_082638.1, from coordinate 57,709,277 downwards.
TTTTGTGACTCTTTCTTGATAAATGTTGGTCAACCTGAAAACCTACTTTCCCTTTATCTTTCCAGTCTGTAGTCCCCCTCAGGAAACAGAGTTACATTCTTATGAAGCAAAGGTGCAGTGGGTTACAACAAAGAAAGTACTTATTAACTCAAGGGTCTTATGTTGCTAATACCAAGGCTACTGCTTGTTTTTCTTGCATACCAACTATATTAGCTAATATCCTCCCAGGCGCAAATTGGGTAAAGGACAAGGAAATTCGGGAGGAAACATTGGCTCAACAATGCAGTATTATTCTAATAAAGTTTTTTTTTTTTTTTTTACTCAAATATTATGCTTGGGGTGTTGTGAACAATCATGTGCATTAGTTACAAGAGTGTAGATAAACCTGCCAAGGAAGCCAAAATAGTAACAGAGGGGTTAGAATTAAAATGTTCCTTTCAAGCCCAGGAGACTTATTAACTAGAGCCTTACGTTGATTTTCTTCAGAGAAAGGTGGTCGGGGAGAGCCCCCTGTTAATGTCAAAATAATTGGTGAAAGGCATAATATAGTAAACAGTAGAGACAGATTTTGGTTTCGGGCAGATGCTTGAGCAGGTCCAGGTAATCCCTCGAGTCCTGATCCACCTTTGCCTGTCAGGTCTTCTCTGCATGACCTTTGCATGCATGGGATCTCCTGAGGTGGTTCACAGCAAATGTGGTTCTGTTCTCCATGTGAGAACACACCCAAGCCTGCCTAGTTGCCCAAGCCTGTGGGGCCAGGAGCAGTAAGAGGATCAAGCTAAGCCATCCATCCTGTAGTCCTGATACCAATATATGTGTTCTGCAAAGAGTTCAATTAGTGATGTTTCAAACTGGAAGACTCTGCAGGTAGCAGGTCCTTATGCTGCACTTCTGGTCCATCACTGAAAGCACACAAAAAAGGCAAACCTTACTCATGCTCATGGCAATGTCAGGGAAAGTATGCCTGGCACTTCAGAAGGACAGAACGGCCCTTGTAGCCGGGTGGTCAAGGGGTTGTGTGGTCACCCACTTTGGCTTCTTTGTCTGAGGTTGCTGATTGTTCTGTGTCTTGGAATCTTTGAACTCTCACTGGTCGCCCACAGGCACTTTCCTCCTGCCTCTCCTTTCTGCCAGGCATCCTTGGTGCACCATTCTGATTCCACTTAGAACTTGCTTGCTCGGTGGGATAACAGAGACTGGTACACTGGCTTCAGTGCTTCTGCTGGCTGGAGTCTAGGTGGAGTCTTTCCCTATGACGTTCATGCTTTGCTATTCAACTCCCATTACCTGGTTAGGTCACTTCCGACAGCTCATACTCATAAACGTACTGGCAGGTGGTTCTTTGTGTGCATGTGCATGTACACAGTAACATCCCTGAGAGGAAATTTGCACATATGCAGAAGTACACGCTTTCTTCTCCAGGAACATGAACTTTGGTAAGCACCCAACTTTCTTTGTCCTGGTTATTTTCTTTCACTTGCTCATCTCAGGTTGCACTTCTGACTCTGTAACTTAGCACCAACTGTGTTAGAACCACCCAGACATCACTGATTGACTAAATGCCAAGACTCCCTTTCAGTTGCTCTCATTAGGCCCAGGTAGGTCTTCATACAATCAGGTATATCTGCTTTCCTAACAGCCAAAGTGCCAAAGAAGCCTGTCCCTGGTTGGGCCCAAAGACATCCAAGACAGTCACCTGGAAGGCAGGGTCCCACTGAGTGTCACCTGGTGCAAATCCCCTATGACAAAATCAGAGAATCTGCTCCAGAGAGAGAGCCACAATCCTCTCTCAGATGCAGATGCACACCTTTACCCCTCTAGACCCCAGAGCCAGGGGCATGACCCTAGAGGAAAGAAGGAATTCACGTCAGGACTTTCAGCACACACCATGGGGTATCTTTGGCAGGACCGCTATTGCCTAGACCCTGGACCCTGAAAACCAGCAGGCTTCAAATTACCCCCAGGGGCTTCCCCATCTCCCCTCCCCTGAGTTCCCTTGGGACATGCAATAAGCCCACCACCCTTGCTTCCTCCCTGTTCCCTCCCTCACAGGCACAACCCAGCGGAGGGCCACACACGTACACTAGGCCCTGCACTTTCTTTGCCTACCTGCACTGCCAGGGAGGCTGGAAGTGCCTGGAGGCATGCCACGCTCACATCCTGTCTCTCCTAGGAGGCCTGTCATTTTGCACAGACAGCCTGCCTTACCTTATCTTCCATTTTGTGTCACATTGTGTCAGTGTGTGCCACTCTCATGGACATAGCATGCTGGCTTTTGGGCTGATCCTGGGCAGTACAGCCCAGGACCTTTCCAGTTCTCCTTACGTGTGTGGAACAAGTCTCCAGTGCAGCAGACAATCTGTGGCTCTTTCTCCTTCAGGTCTCTGCCCTTTTCTGCAGGACCTTAGCCTCCTCACCATCCCAGTCCTGCCATAGCCACATCCACCATTTCCAAAGGCCGGCCCATGTGACCACAGGCTGAGGGCTCCAAAGCCAGTGGTCTCAAAGCCCTACCCCACCTGATTTGTCCTGGGTGAATCCTCAGGCCATGCATCCCCTCTTCCCGGTCCAAACACACACAACAACACAGTAGAAATGGTGAGCTTGTCTTATATTTGGTCTAATTGCAGATTTCTGGAGCCACGGTCTGGAGTTATCACTGGCCATCCTTTCCCCGTTCCCATCCTGTACAGGGTACTGCAGAGATACGGCGACCGACCACCCTTAGACTGGGGACGCCTCGTGCCTCCTCTTTTGGTTGCTTGGCACCTCCTCTCCTGTCTCCTTCATCTCTGTGTCTGCCCTGGGCCAGACACACACACACACACACACACACACACACACACACACACACATAAACACAGCCGACACAAGCACACACATGTATACACACAAATGCTCGGCACAGGAACACAAATGCAAACAGGAAACTCATGTGTTTCAGAAGCCCGTGTTCCCTGATTGTGTTTGTGTCTCCGTGCCAAGCATGTGTGTGTATACACGCATGTGCCTATGTCGGCTGTGTTTGTGAGTGTGTGTGTTTGTGTGTGTAGCCCAGGGAAGACACAGAGATGAAGGTGACAGGAGAGGAGGAGCCTAGTTACCATAAGTGGAGGCATGAGGTGTCCCCAGTCTAAGGGTGGGTGGTCTCTGCAATATCAGGGATGTAGTCGGTGGGCACCATGCCCTGCCCTTGTGGCTCCCTGTTCATGTCCTCCACGAGCTCTTTCCTGTTCACCTCCTCCACGAGCTCTTTCATATTTTCCCAAGGTAGCCTGAAGCCGCTTCCAGCGCAGCATGTGTGGTGCTTGTGAGCCACCAAGCGGTGCATGTGGAAATTCACAGAAGAACCCAAAGTCAGCACACAGGTGCACTGGGATCCCAGACAGGATGCCCTTTCAATGATAGACCTTCCCAGGTTAAGGGACAGGAATGAAGGGCCCAAGCAATGTCAAACTCAGTGAGCAACAGGAGGCCAGAAGATGGGAGGACCCACAACAGGATGATTCTGAAAAAGAAACTTACTTCACCCTGCCTATAGTAGTATCACCTAGGAGTCTTATGCTACAACCACAACTGATTTGAGGGAGACTTGTTTCACTCACAGACACACTGAATGCTCAGGCCCTAGCCTCAGCAGGCGACCTGCTATATGCATGGCCCAAATTCATGCTCCTCAGCCAGCTTGCATGAGCCTGAGCATCCCCATTTGGGAAAGGACAGTGTCACGACTCCAACATGGCTGTCCCTTCACGGCCCACCTCCAGACCCTTTACCACATGTGTCTCTGTCAGTTACCACTCACGGCAGAATCTTCCCTGCTGGGGTAGTACTTCAGGGGATCACCCTACTCGTCTTAGCTGATTATCTGGTGGCAACACAAGGAATGTCACCTCTGGGCTGACCAGGACCTGAACCTTCCCATGAGCAGCCAAGAACTCCAACATCAAGCGTCAACTGTATGCAGGACCAAAACTAGTCCACCTCAACAACCCTGTTTGATTCTGGGCAGTTGTGGCCTGACAACCAGTTGAGAAAATTAAGGTTCCTGGTGACCAGCCTGCAGCTGGGTCCTCCCTGTTCAAAGTCCCAGAACCAATGGACTGGTGTGGAATGATGTGCCCTTTACCCTGAAGAAAGACAGGGGAGACAGGTGCGGATCCCTCAGGTGAATCATGCACACCCTTGCACACCCACACTCATCACCCCAGGAGCCACGTTTTATCAGTGATGTCAAGGTAATACTCCTTAATGATCACTGTGTTCAAAAAGTAGGGGTTATACCTAAAGGAAAAGATCAACTTGCTGTGGGACCAGGGATGGCTCGCACCTGTACCTGCGAGGACAGGGAGAAGAGAAAGGTGCAAGCTTCTAGGGACCTCAGCTTGCCTCCCATTAACAGCTTCCACGAAGCCTCTCCAAACTCTCACAGTGTAGGAACATGGATAACATGATCCTCCCACTCCCCACCAAGTCCCATACCCACCCATCTTCAGTCTCCCTCACTGACCTGCAAATTGATCAGGTAGCTGAGAAAGTCTTTATCTTGGTCGCTGATGATGACAGAAACTTGAAGGTGGTTCATAATCTGCTTTAGGTTAAGGAGCCATATTAGCCACATACTAGGCCAAGAAGAGCCAGGAACATCAGCCCTAGTCTGGGGTGGAAGGACACTGGAACAGTCATCGTCAAGGATTCTGGGCACTTCTGCTTGCCCAGCCACCACGGTTGTCCTCAGGCCCTGCCATACCATCAGGCACGCTCATGGCTCTGGGTTCCTTGTGGTGTTCTGTATCTGAGGTGGTCTGCATTCCCCAAGAAGGGGCTGTTTCTGATCCCTACTCTTCTCCAGACTTGTGTATGCTGAGTAGTGGCATGTCATTGCTTACGTGGTCAAACAACTTGCAGTCGTTGTAACAAATCATGTCCGAAAGCAAAGGAGTTGGTGTGTGTTTGTGTATGTTTATGTGTGTGTGTGTGTGACTCCCATGTCAGTTATTTTTGGGATCATCCACATTTATAATAACTGTCTGCTGAGGCTGCTCTAGGGTACTGACTCTGGTCATTCCTGACTTAGAGGCTTCGGAGCTGCTCCTCCTCAGATGCAGGCCTGAAGTAGACACACAAAGTCATGACTGCAACACTCACAGGTGAGGCCCTGCCTGAACTCTACTCAGCTGTACCTGTGGAGCCTGCCAATTGCCCAGTACCACACTTCCTTCAGGGTCCACCAGCACGCATCCTGCGCCCTCGCCCCCACCCATCCTCCTGCTCCTGCCCCTGCACCTCCTCCTCCTCCTGAGCAGCAGACCCCAAGGAGCAGCAGAAAGGATACCACTTTGACCCAGAAGCCAGGGATGCCCTGGATAATGGCACTCCTCTGAGCCAAGTCACACTTCCTCCTCTGATGGCTCTTGCACATGAACTAAACTTAGGCCCTGCAGTTTTTCTCATGGTCAGAGCTCAGTTCCACTTGCAGGGTGGCCAGAGCCCAAAGCGCATCTAGCGCCAGAAGTTCATTCAGGCCTCCCGGCCGTTGCTGGCCTTGTTCCTCTAATATCTTCTCATCCAAGTCTTGGGAGGACCCCTGTTGCTGCTTCTCATCAGCCAAAACCTCCACCTCCTCCATGATGTCTTCCACAAGCAGCTGGAACATCCGCCTGATCTGCGCCATGTCTCTGTCCACCAGGGCAGAGGTCCTGTCCAGCAGGTCCCCTGCTGCCTCCACACTGAAGAGAGTGGCATCTTCGCCTGGTGTGACAACTGGTGGCTGCAAGGTCGCAGCCATGCACAGCATCACAAGGGCAGGCTTCAGGGCCCCATCCCCATGAGCACCCGGGCTCACAATTAAGAAGGTCTGGGGTCCCAGGACACTCCGACATTCCTCTGACCACCTCTCGTGCTCTTCTTGGCCCTGACCATGAACCCAGGCTGGGTCAGATATGAAAGGATGGGACATAAGAGCACCAAAGCAAGTGGTGTGCAATGGCGGCCCAGGCTGCAAAAAACCTGTGGGGCCAACTTGCTTTTTCGGGGTGGGGAGTGAGAGGCATGGTCGGGAGGCAGTGGTTGGTGTGTCTGTGGTGGACTGAGGCTGAAGAAAGGGGTGGTGGTCAGCCCAGGACGGGGTGAACAGGCTCTGGTACATCAGCCAAACAGGCACTGCCCTAGGCTGTGAGCCACGCACATGCTGCTGGCCCAAATCTAGACCAATGGCTGAGAGGGTACTGGACGGCACCCTTATGGACATGCCCCTAGACCGGAGGACATCTTCCGCGGTTCCTGGGCTCCAGCTCCACCACGTGGCCAGATTCTGCTTTAGGGAGATAGCAGATTTTGCATCTGCCGCTACCCCAGGTGCTGTCATTGACCTGCATTTGGAAATTTCAACCACGGATTCCTGCTCCGCAATCTGAACAACACACTCCTGTGTCCCACAGGACCTTCAATAACCGAGAGCTCTCCCTGAGTATCCAAATCGTACACAGGGGCTCCAAGTGGCTGGATACTTTTCTCCATGGGACAGAGTACCTGTTGCTGTCCAGATGCTAGCGGAGTGGGGAAAAACCCGACGGTTTGCAACAGTTGATCCCCATTGTTCAGGGACACCAGAGCCTTAGGGTACAGAGCTCACTCTGTGTTTCTTTATCTCTGCTTCTGGCATAGCACTGTTTTGGGCAATCCTTCTATGTATGTACCAGGGCTGGTGTATATGAGTCTCTGTCTCTTTAAGTGGTGCTGTTCCCCTTTGCCACTGTCTGGACACCAGCACTCATACAAGAAGCTTATCCTTCCCGTGAAGGCAAGCCCTTCTCCTCCTGAGTGATTTGCACTAACCTGAGATCCGACTTTTTTTTTTTTTTTTTAATGTATTTAAGAAAACAAGAGCTGCTTCTTGGAAAAACAAAATCAGGAACACTGATACAACTGTGGCAATCTAATAAGGGGAAGAGGAGGTTAATTCCAGTACTAGAAATGAGAAATGGAATGTGGTTCTGAAACGATAATGTTCAAATCTGAGTGGAATTACTTTTGTTTCAGGAAAGATCCAGTCAAGCAAAACCCTGGGGAATGAAAAGGAAGGAAAGAAAGAGGAAGAGAGTCAGGGGAAGAAAGGAAGAAAAGGAAAGGAAGGGAGAAAGATAGAAAAGGAAATGTCTCAACAGATATTGTAAACTTCCCAATAAAACAATTCTCTTTAAAATCTAAAAACAGAAATAGAAATTCATTAAGCCATATCCTCATTGCCCTTGATGGTACTAAGAACAAGAAAACCCATTTACACATCAGTGTTTAGAATTTGTGGCAAACACAATAAGATTATGAAAAAAAAATAGAAATATGCCATGTTATTTGTAAAAATATGGACAGCAGAAATATTTTTGTAAAAAACATTTTATTTCTATAAATAGTAATTTTACTTAGAATGTTTTGGCAACATTAATAAAACAATAAATTTTACCTGAAAGAACAAGCAAAGTAGACAAGGAATTCACAAAGGGCAATAACAAAATAGTGATCTTGACAGATATTCAATACATTTGTAAACAAAACAAAGTGTCATTGCCTGAAAAAAATACAGAGGTATCAACAGAAAAATAGAGGAAGCTCCTGAAAGAACTCAACTCACTATTAACTATATTTTATTTGCAGGCACAGAAACTGACTCAAGCTAATTATAAGAAGCAAAGCCCTGATGTTATTATCTCTTCTCAGTTTGTGTGTGTGTGTGTGTGTGTGTGTGTGTGTGTGTGTGTGTGTGTGTGTGTAAAGTAGGAAATTTAGGCTGGAGAGGTAAGCAGAGAGTAGAGACTTAAAGTGCCTTTAAGGAGGAGGAGGAAATGGAGGGGGTTGAGGATTTCATTGTGTGATTTGAACACCACTGGTGAAGCTCAAACAAGGGAGGTAGCAAGCCATGCAGGCCTAGGGGAAGAGCATTTCCAGAAGAACAGCAGTTGCAAAGTTTTTGGATTGGGAAGAAATGTATTTGCTTAAGGAAAAGCAAGGCCAGTGTTGTCAAAAACAGGGCACCAGTGGGGAAAATAGTAGAGTAAAACGACAGAGAATGGAAGAGAGGAAGTAGTCAGGGACCATATCACTGGGACCTTTTTATTTGGCTATTGCCAAATATTTATTAATACAACTTGTACTCCTTAGGAGCATACTTCAGAGCAAACAACAGTAACTGTGTTCAAAATACTAAGCAACAATAAAAACATATAAAGAAAACATTTCATATTTTTACTATAGAAATAGAATAAAGGAGATAAGAATGCAATAGTCTGTACATTTATTTATACATAGAGTTCTCACATAAGATCAGAACACACACACACACACACACACACACACACACACTTTATACACCTAAAAGTGGTTTAAGCTGACACTTTGCAAAGTGCTTTGGCCCAAGAAAATTAACTGGAAAGGCCTAGTAATATATTCAAAGTGCAAACCAATCAATGAAGCATTGAATAAATAAATACAATCTATTTGTATTTGAATTTACACTCAAGAAATTACCTAAAATGGAGACAATAGGCTTACTCTAGTTTAGTCATCTGTAGTCCTTCCTCTTCCGTTCTGAGATGTATGCTAATACCTTGGTGATTACCACTTTCCAGGGTTCTGTGAAAGCTTAGAGCATTTAAATAAATTGTGGAGGGGGAAAAATAGTGGGGAGAGACAAAGAGGAGGAGAAAGGAAGAGGAAATGGAGAGATTTCTCCTGGCATAGGTATACAGCCAGGATCCCAGTTTCCTTGAATGGTGCACAGAGATTGCTAGGTAACTGTGCCAGAAGTGGAGAAAGTATGGCATTCAACTCCAGGAGGAGACTCAACTCCAGGAACACACAGAGGAAGCCAAGTGTGCTGATGTTCAGGAACCAATATTTAGAGGGTACCCTGCAGGTCTGTGAAAGAGCTCTTGGAGACCGCAAGAAAAAAGGTTTCCACAAGTATAATCACAGACTAGATAGCTGGATAGAGTAGAGGAAGGATAATAATTCTATGACGTGATAATTACACAAATAAATGAGACAATTCCTGCACATCAGACGGTGTCAAGAAAGACTGAAAATCAGTATTAGTTTGATAAAATGGGAAATTACCCACACAAAGAATTAGCTGTTAACTGCAATACATTCGTGTTCAAGGCAAGATAAGATACAAAACTGAAATCTTCACATGTTCAACTAGGGTAAGATACATGTAACTGGAAAAGGTAAGGAAAAGTTCTGTAGAGGGTTTAATCACCCTGGACCCTCTGTATCCACTACATTTACTATTCTCACACAACTCCATTGTAGCTTAAGGGTAAGAGAACTAAATTTAGCCCAATTCATAAACTGAACAGATTCCCTGTGTTTGATCCTTTTCAGTTAAAACTATGGGTCCAGTACAAATCAAACTGGATGTCAAGGCTTTTTTACTTGGGAATCTTAACTTGCTTTACTTTTGTGACTGAGACAGATATGGCTACTTCACTGTGACTAAAGGCTAGCCAAATGGGAAAGGGGATGGAATGAATCAAATTCCCCTTTTGATCACTCAACAGGAGGTCCACAGGAACCATGCCTCATTCTATTAACTATCTCTGCTTCCCCAACTGCAGTCAATGATAACACAGGGGCTGCTTGATGCTTGCAGGGGCCTCTCACCAAACACAGGCATTTAAATGGTTGGCTTCCTTGAGATGTCCCTGGGCTAGGTAAAGACACTCTGAGACAGTGTTCCTTCTGCCTTGGCTCCATGCCTGGAGGGAATGCATACCTCTTCCTCCAATGGGACAAGAAGCCACAGCTCTCCACTGACTAAATCCCATGTCTGGTCCCAACTCACATCATAGCTTCTCCATCAACTTCTCCACACCAGGCTTTTGGAGCCAGGTTATCGTAGATCAGCACAACAGAGGCACTTCGGAGAGTTCAGCAGCACAAGGGAACATACAATAACAAAGCCATTCCAATCTGGCTATATAGTTAATATTGAGATAGTCAAGGCATGAAAACAGTTGAAAATTACGTTGCTAAAACACTCTACAGATTATACGTATAGCAGAGCTTTCAAACTTACAAATAACATGAAATACCAAAATAGGCTGTTACTTTTCCTTTCGCCACCTCTCTCGTTCTCTCTCTCTCTCTCTCACACACACGCACACATACTTTTTAGTGCTAAGACAACTGTATGAAAAAGAGGTAACATATTTTTAAATAACATCTCAATATTCAAACAAAACTATACTTCATGTATTTAAAACAAAAATACATAAATTACGCATTGGTTTCTCTGTATTTATTATTGAATAATGCTATAGTTGAATTTTTTGTTTTTAATGGAGTTTATAACTTTGAAATACTTGCTTCAGACTTACTTAAAGTAGAATTAACCGGGTTTTTTTGACCTCCTACTTTTAGATTTGGGGGGTGATGGTTCAGAATCAGATGCGTTCACAGTAATGGATGCTACTTCCACCAATCCTGGTTGAAGGGGTTCCAGTGATACCTGAATAACAACTTTTGTTTCAGGAGGTAATCCTTCTAGCTGCTTAGGCTTCTTAAACATTTGATGACACTGGGTCTTGTGCTCCCTTTTCTCTTTACAAGTTAAAAATTGTAGCCGACATTTGGAACACTGGTGAAAACGCTTTGCCCAGTGCTGTCTATAATGACATATGTATAGTGCTTCAGTTTTAAAAATTTGGAGACAAAAGGGGCAAAGTAAGTTCTTAGTGTTACCATGGTATGCTCTGAAATGTGCATCCACATCTGCAAAGAATGATGATCTGTAACTGCAAACCTGGCATACATAGGGCATTTCACCAGGCTTATGATTATCTTTCATGTGCTGTAAGAGAATCTGATCTGCCTCAAAGGACAATTCACAGATTTTACAGACTGTGCAGGGCTCCTGGGAAGTGTGGACACTTTCAATATGACACTGCAGCTGGAAGGGCGTAGGAAACTGGCGGTGGCAGTGCTGGCAGGTGGTGTGGTATTTCCAGCTGTCACCTCTCAGCCTCTCAAGTTCCAAATGGTGCTTCATGTGATTCATAAACTCAACATTTTTTAGAACCTTCAAGCAGCTGTGGCATTTAAAGGCTGTGTGAGTTTTTGGTTCTGGCTGCCCATCTCCTATATGCTGTCCATAGTAGAAGTCACGAAGTAACACAATCAGATTGCCTTCTGTGGGATCAGCAAACTTATTTTGACTTGATACACTTGGAAAGTCAGTTTTTGTCAATACATTTCCCCCTAAAGGACTTACAGGCTTGCAATGAACATTGTCCTTTGGAAAAGCTGTTGGACAAGGTTCTCCACTCTGAACATGGCTTAATGAGTTATGAACACTGTCTGGTGTGCTTTGCTGAGTAGTCACTGTATGAAAAGTACCTGAAAGGGACAAAGCTAAAGAATGTTCTCCTATAACTCCATCACTGAGTGTAGGCCTTTTGGGACTTGTGCTATTTGTTTCAGAAGTGGAAACTCGCTTTGATACACGAGGACTTTTATCCATATCTCCTGCAGAAACTGCTGTTTCTACTGGATGCTGCAATGAACTTGTGAAGGTAATCAAAGGAGAACATAACTCTGAAAAGCTATTAGGCATTATTTGTGGTGAAATATTTTTAGAATCCGCTTTGGACAAAGGCTCAATAATGATAGGACTATCTGTTGATCTTGATTCAGAGACAGAAAGTGGCAAGACAGTCTTTGCTTCTGATGTAGGAGTCACATGACTAACAGGCTGTAATTTCTGAGCATTATCTTTCCTGAAGTGACCATACCTATTTCTCCTTGAACAAGAACCTGGGGTAACTCTGTTCAGTATGTTTGAAATGACTGGTTTTGAATTTGAGGTCATCCCAACAAAGATCACATCATCATCCTCATGTACATGTTCCACTCCAACCAAGATGAGTTCAGCATCTTCATCATTTACTAGTTTGGTTTCTCCCTCGCTTTTCTGTGGTTCTGGCTCTTGTTCTTCTTCACATGACATCCATGGTGGTTCCATATTTTAAATACTTTTTTGTTCTTGGAGGGTGTGACCACAAGTCCCAGTGCTTCCTTTAAATAAACTGCCACCTAGGTATAAATATACTACATATTAGTTAAGTACAGAAAAATGTGCTATTTGGTTATCTCCAAAACTCTATGGTAGTTATAAACACCCTTATCTTACAAATAAAGATACTGAGCATCAAAGAGACTAAATGAAAGATGAATAACCTATGACTACAAGTCTACATGACTCAAGAATAATAGCTTTGTTCCATGTTGATTTTAATCTCTTCTAAGTAAAAAAAAAAAAAGAAAGAAAAAGAAAAAACCGAATACCACCACTGATCATTAGGAGAAATCACATGTAAAGCATGAGTATTTTTACAACTGCACTATTGTACAGTGTTTAGAAACATGGACTTTGGAGTCAAAGAAGATTAAGCTGGAATTCTAAGTTAATCACACACCAGCTGCATCTTTTTGGGCAAATTTATAACTTTTAAATGTGTTTCCGCACCTTAAAGACAAACATGCTTATTTCTTAGACTTAAGGTTAAGCTCTTTTTAAAAAGCGTCAGCTATTTAATGGCATCTTGTTTTGTAGTAAAATTGGAAAAAAAGTTATCTTAAATGCACATTACAACTGATTCACACATACTAATTTCATAAATGTTAATACAGAAAATAGGTAGCAAATTCAAATATAAAGTATCTATACACAGTTAACAAACAGCATAATTCAATGTCAAGCACTTAACACAGGCCTAGAAAATTGAGAATGAACTCTCTTGATAATCTCACCCCCAAAGCCACACTTATACATCCTAAATTTCTCCCTCTAATCCTGACTAAACTTAAATCCAACAATGCTTCATCCTTCATTCCACATTTCTCTTCCCCACATATCAGGCAAAGTCATGACAGTATTTCTCTAATACCAATATCAGACAGAGACATCAAACACACACACACACACACACACACACACACACACACAACGGATATTCTGTATGAATACAGATGCAAGAGTCCTCAACAAAATACTTGCAAACAAAACCTAACAACATATAAAAAAGATTATATACCATGATCACGTGGGATTTATGGAGGTATGCAAAGTTGGTTCATTATATGAAAGTCAATCGACATTATGCCATTTTAACACAATAAAGGACAAAAAACACATCTGCCTGCAGAAAAAGCATTTCCCTGAATCTAGCACCTTTTCATAATAGGGGTTAAAGTAAACCACTTAATAACTAAGAACAGAAGGGAACTTTCTCAAAGGGTACCTATAAACGACCCACAACTAAATCATACTTAATAATGAAACACTGAAAGCTTTCCCTATAAGATTGGGAACAACATAAGGAAGTCTATTCCACACTTTGGTTCAATATTATACTGGCAGTTCTATAACCAGAGCAATCAGGTAAGAAAAAGGAATTGTTGTTGTTGCTTAAAACAAACAAACAAACAAAAAAAACAGCCTTCAGAATGGAAAGGAAAAAGTCAAAGTATATTGGAGATACCATACTTTTATATATAGAAAATCCCAAAGAAACCACAGGTATTAGAATTAATAAAAAGCTTGAAGAATATAAGATAAATATTTTAAAAGTCAATCACATTTCTATACAGTAGCAACAAATGTTCTGAAAATGAAGTCAAGTAAACACTTGACTCTACATTAGCATTAAAAATAATACTTAGGATGTCAGAAAGAGAAAGACAAATATCATATGGTATCACTTACATGTGGACTATAAACTATAACACAAATGAACTTATCTGTGAAACAGAAACAGACTCACAGACATAGTGAGCAGACTATTGATTACCAAGAGAGGAAGGGTGGGAGAGGCATAGACTGGGAGCTGGTGACTAGCAGATGCAAACTATAATGTTAATATATAGAATAGATAAAAAAAGATCCTACTGTGTAGCACAAGGAACTATATTCATAATTTGTGATAAACAGTAATGGGAAAGGATATGAAAAAAATTGTTCGTGCATGTGTGTGTGTTTACATATGAAGGAAAGGAAAGGTAAAAGGAAGGAAAGGAAAGGAAAACTCTTGGCAAGTATGTACAGAAACTGGACCTTGTGTGTTATGGATAGATTTTAAAATGGTGCAACTGCTACAGAAAACAGTCTAAAGCCTCCTCAAAAAATTAAAAATAGAACTACCACATGATTCATCAATTCCACTTCTGAATATAAATTCAAAAGAAGTTAACATGGGGTCTTGAGATATTTGCATAGCCATGCTCAAAGCAGCACTAATCACAACAACTAAGAGGTGGAAGCATCTAAACATCTATCAAATGTGATACATACATATAATGGAACATTATTAAGCCATATAAAGGAAATTCTGCCCCAAGCTACAACTTCATGATCACTTAAGACATCAAGCCAAAGGAAATAAGCCAGTCATAAAAAAGACAAAAGTGTATGTTTCCACTTATACGAAATATCTAATATAGTCAAGCAATAGAAAGGAACAAAGTGGAATGATGGAGTCCAGGGTCCATGGAAACAGGGAAGAAAAGAGGAGTTGTTGTTTAATGGGACAGGTGATGGGTACAGAGTTTCAATTTTGCAAGATGAAAAGGTGTAGAGATCTATTTCATAGCAATGTGATAAGGAATTCCATGATATTTCAGAGGTTAGGACTCCAAACTTTCCTATCAGGGGCCTGGGTATGATTCTCAACCAGGAAACTGTCATTTAAGCTGCATAGAACAGCTAAAAAAATGACAACAACAACAACACAACAACACTGTGACTGTGTGTGTGTGTGTGTGTGTGTGTGTGTACTTGTGTGAGTTGCTCAGTCGTGTATGACTCATTGTGTCCCCATGGACTGTAGCCCACCAGGCTCCTTTGTCGATGGGATTCTCCAGGCAAGAATACTGGAGTGGGCTGCCATTTCTTTCTCCAAAAAGGCTGATGAAATTGTGTGAAATACTTAGCATGTAAAAATGGTTAAAATGGTAAAAATTTAAGTTAGATGTTTGGTTTTTTTACAACAATTAAAAAAAAAATCTAACAACCAGGAAAATAATTTGAATGGACTTTTCACCAAATATGATATGCAAATGGCCAACAATCACAAAAAATACTGCTTAACATGATTGAAAGTGAAAGAAAGTGAAGTCACTCAGTCATGTCTGACTCTTTGCGACCCCATGGATGGTAGCCTATAACGCTCCTCCATCCATGGGATTTTCCAGGCAAGAATGCTGGAGTGGATTGTCATTTCCTTCTCCAGAGGATCTTCCCAACCCAGGAATCGAACCCAGGTCTCCTGCATTGCAGGCAGACATCTTACCTTCTGAGCCACCAAGGAAGCCCGTAACAAAATGTAAATCAGTCTCAGTGAGATACTACTTCACACCTATTAGGTTGCTGCTGCTGCTAAGTCGCTTCAGTCCTGTCTGACTCTGTGCGACCCCATAGACGGCAGCCCACCAGGCTCCCCTGTCCCTGGGATTCTCCAGGTAAGAACACTTGAGTGGGTTGTCATTTCCTTCTCCGATGCATGAAAGTGAAAAGTGAAAGTGAAGTCGCTCAGCCGTGTCTGACTCTTAGTGACCCCATGGACTGTAGCCCACCAGGCTACTCCATCCATGGGATTTTCCAGGCAAGAGTACTGGAGTGGGATGCCATTGCCTTCTCCTACCATTAGGTTGGCTGTAATCAAAAAGAGGAATAATAACAAGTGCTGCAGAGGATGTGGAGAAAAGGAATCTTCATATATTGTTGATGTAATTGCTGTAAAATAGTACAATCACTTTGGAAAAGTGGTTTGTCAGTACCTCAAAAATTAATATAGAGTAGCCATATGATCCAGAAATTTCACTCTTTTGTATATATCCATAAAAAATGAAAATGTTGAGTCCATGCAAAAACAGTGTTCACAGCAACATTATTCACAATAGCCACAAAGAATACACCATCCAAATATTATCCATTAGTTGATGAATGGATAAATAAATGGTGGTATATGCTCACAATGGACCACAGGTAAGCCACATACCATATTGT
The DNA here is from genome assembly GCF_002263795.3 of Bos taurus. NCBI lineage: Eukaryota > Metazoa > Chordata > Mammalia > Artiodactyla > Bovidae > Bos > Bos taurus. The sequence goes on along the minus strand of NC_082638.1, from coordinate 57,693,217 downwards.
TATACCATATTCAGCCATAAAAAAAAATGTGCTGCTATACAGCCAAGAAATGGATGAATCTTGAAAATACACAAACTAGGGGACTTTCCTGGAGATCCAGTGTTTAAGACTCTGCACAGGTTCCATCCCTGGGCTAGGAACTAAGATCCCACATGCCACATAGCTAGATAAATAAATATTTGAAAAGAAAACATGGCATCTGAATAAAGCCAGACACAAAGGTCACACATTGTATCTGGAAGAACTGTACATAGAAGAGAAGCAGGAAAGACAAGCATTCTATAATCCAAATGAAACATTTTTTTTTTCCCAGGGAGGAGGAAATGAACTGCTCTAATAAAGGCTGCCAATAAATTAAATAAAATAACAACCTCAGGCTCTACTACAAAGCCACAATCATCAAGACAATATGGTACTGGCACAGAGACAGAAATATAGATCAATGGAAAAAAAAACAGAAAGCCCAGAGGTAAACCCACACACCTATGGACACCTTATCTTTGACAAAGGAGGCAAGAATATACAATGGAGAAAAGACGATCTCTTTAACAAGTGGTGCTGGAAAACTTGTCAATCACTTGTAAAAGAATGAAAGCAGAACACTTTTTGGAGAAGGCAATGGCACCTGACTCCAGTACTCTTGCCTGGAAAATACCATGGACAGAGGAGCCTGGAAGGCTGCAGTTCATGGGGTCGCTAAGGGTCAGCCATGACTGAGTGATTTCACTTTCACTTTTCACTTTCATGCACTGGAGAAGAAAATGGCAACCAACTCCAGTGTTCTTGCCTGGAGAATCCCAGGGCCTGTGGAGCTTGGTGGGCTGCCGTCTATGGGGTCGCACAGAGTCGGACACGACTGAAGTGACTTAGCAGCAGTAGCAGAACACTTTTTAACACCATACACAAAAATAAACTCAAAATGGATTAAAGATCTAAACATAAGACCAGAAATTATAAAACTCCTAGAGGAGAACATAGGCAAAACACTCGCTGACATACATCACAGCGGGATTCTCTATGACCCACATCCCAGAATATTGGAAGTCAAAGCAAAAATAAACAAATGGGACCTAATTAAACTTAAAAGCTTCAGCACAACAAAGGAAACTATAAGCAAGGTGAAAAGGCAGCCTTCAGAATGGGAGAAAATAATAGCACATGAAGAAACTGACAAACAGCTAATCTCAAAAATATACAAGCAACTCCTGCAGCTCAATTCCAGAAAAATAAACATCCCAATCAAAAAATGGGCCAAAGAACTAAATATACATTTCTCCAAAGAAGACATACAGATGGCTAACAAACACATGAAAAAATGCTCAACAATCACTCATTATCAGAGAAATGCAAATCAAAATCCACAATGAGGTACCATGTTATGCCAGTCAGAATGACTGCAATTCAAAAGTCTACAAGCAATACATGCTGGAGAGGGTGTGGAGAAAAGGGAACCCTCCTACACTATTGATGGGAATGCAAATTAATACAGCCACTATGGAGAACAGTGTGGAGATTCCTTAAAAAAAATAAGAAAAAAAAAAACCTGGAAATAGAACTGCCATACAACCCAGTGATCCCACTGCTGGGCACACACACTGAGGAAACCAGAATTGAAAGAGACATGTGTACCCCAATGTTCATCGCAGCACTGTTTCTAATAGCCAGGACATGGAAGCAGCCTAGATGACCATCAGCAGATGAATGAATCAGAAAGCCATGGTACGTATAAACAATGGAGTATTACTCAGCCATTTAAAAGAATACATTTGAATCAGTTCTAATGAGGTGAATTAAACTGGAGCCTATTATAAAGACTGAAGTAAGCCAGAAAGAAAAACACCAATACAGTATACTAACACATATATATGGAATTTAGAATGATGTAACAACAACACTGTATGCAAGACAGCAAAAGAGACACAGATGTATAGTGTTTTGGACTGTGTGGGAGAGGGAGGGGAGAATGATTTGGGAGAATGGCATTAAAACATGTATAATATCATATTCGAAATGAATCACCAGTCCAGGTTGAATGCAGGATACAGGAGGCTTGGGGCTGCTGCACTGGGATGACCCAGAGGAATGGTATGGGGTGGGAGGTGGGAGGAGGGTTCAGGATGGGGAATACGTGTACACCCATGATGGGTTCATGTTGATATGGCAAAACCAATACAATATTGTAAATTTAAAATAATAATAATAATAATAAAAATTTTTAAAAATAAAAAAAAATAAAAATTGACCACTGAGTTAAACATTTGGAATTCACTGGTGACCTTGACAAGAGTGGATTTAAAGGAAAATGAGAGAAATGGAGATAAAAAATTCTACAAACAACTCTGCAGAAGTCCATAATAAGAAAACATAAAATAAAAAAAAGCAGAAGCAGGATGTGTCACAAAAGACAAATTTTTAATGAGAGGTGACATTATAGTCAGTCTGTTTGCTGATGGGAACCGTCCAGAGAAACAGAAAACTTAATCCAGGACAAAGAAGAGACTTGCTAGAATATCACTGAATAAACAAGAATTGAGTAGAAAATGGCAACCCACACCAGTACTCTTGCCTGGAAAATCCCATGGACGGAGGAGCCTGGTAGGCCACAGTCCTGGGGTTTTCGAAGAGTCAGACAGGGCTAAGAGACTTCACTTTCACTTTTCACTCTCAGGAATTGGAGAAGGAAATGCCAACCCACTCCAGTGTTCTTGCCTGGAGAATCCCAGGGCTGGGGGACCCTGGTGGGCTGCTGTCTATGGGATTGCACAGAGTCAGACATGACTGAAGTGACTTAGCAGCAGAAGCAGCAGCACACAAGAAGTGAACACAAGCCAAATAATTTGCTCACAGTAACAAGACTGAGATCATATGCAGAAAGGCTGTCATGGTGGATTAATGGGTATGGTCACCAGCCTTCAAGATGACCCTGTGAATCACATGTCCTGATATTCCCATCCCTATGTAGTTCTCTCTCAAACTATCACAGGGTTGACCTGTGAGACTAAGCAAATACAGAAGTGAAGATGTGTAACGTCTGAAAAAAGACTGCACTTTATCATGGGTGCAAGTTCTTTCCTGAATCACTCATTCTGGGAAAAGACAGCAGCCTCCACACGAGCAGCCCCTTGGAGAGGCCCACAGAAGGAGGAACTGAGGCCTCATGAGTACAGCCAAGTGAGAGAACTTACATTCAATAAGCCAAGTTTTCAGAGGTTGCCAAACCAGATAAAAGCTTGACTACCACCTCAGGAGGGACCCTGAGGCTAAACTACCCAACTGGATTCTAGACCAATAGATATCAAGTGTAAGTTTTTTCAAACTATTCAATTTTGAGATAATATGTACAACACAAACAGTTCGAGGTATAATATCATTCACATCATACTTACACACAGAAGAGTTCTCCTATAAATATGGTAAAACTTAAAAAACACAAAACAAACCAAAACACCTAAAAATAGGAGTTGCCTGGCAGTCCAGTGGTTTGATTAGGACTCAGCCCTCTCACTGCCAGGATCCTGTGTTCGATCCCTGGTTGGGGAACTAATATCCTATGAAGCCACATATTGTGACCAAAACCAAACATGCTGTCAAGTTCAAAGCTGTACTAGCAATAGATAACTATGCAACAGAGCTGTAGGCACAAGTTGCTGGGCATAAAGCTACCTATCATCTTGTTTACTGGCATGAAATGAACTCAGATGCTCCCCCACCCCCATCCAGTGGAGTTCAATTACTTAATGAAATAAAGCTCTTACAGGTGCAAAAATGAGCAAGTAATCCCATGTAAACATGTTAAATCACAACACATTTTCTTTGAATGAACCACTTTATTCATTTGGCCGTGCTGCTTGGCTTGTGGGGTCCCAGTTCCCTGACCAGAAGTTAAATCCAGACCACTGCAGTGAAAGCCAAGAATCCTAATCTCCAGGCCACAAGGGAATTCCCATACCTTCATTACTTTGCTTTTGTAGCTAAAACCTTAGGATGTGTGCATTGCCCCATTTTAGCCTCACCAAGTGGTAGGAGTCAGCTCTACACAGCTTAAAACCCATGGTGCTCTTACTTTTTTTTTCTTTCAAGAATGCAGGAGAAAGCAAGCCAGTAGCCTCCCGGCCTGCTTTTAATGTTTCAACTCAGAGAGCTTCAGAGTGACCTGAAACCATGATTGCCCTGAAGTCACCACCCGCAATCAGGGTCAGCTAATCCCCAGGAGAACTCTCTCTCCACAGCAACATGTCAGCCCATGAATGAAAGGAGAAAAACGGAAGGCAAGAAAGACACAACTTTGTTCCTTATTGTAAAAATGTCTGTCACCTTACCTCAGGGGCACATTGAAAACCTGAGTGCCCTTCCCAGGCAGGAGAAGGTCACATCCTGGGGTCGGGCAGAGGGAAAGGTCAGGGTGAGTCACCTCTTCCTGAAACATTCTATCCCCCAGGCCCTACCTGGTCCTACCCTACAGATGCTGACCAGGTGTCTCACACTCAACCAGAGCAAGTGATTGAACTCCTCTTCCCTGAGCTTCTTCCTCCCACCTCCCTTCTCTCAGTAACAAACAAACAAACAAACAAACAAACAAACAAATACCTCATCTGCCACCTTTCCGAACCAAAGGCCTGAATCTCGGGGCCCCCAGGGACAGGGGCAGCCCTGGAGTCCGAGGAGAGGCAGAGCAAACAGGAAAACGACCAAAGCGCCGCGGCAGTGGAGAGGCCACTAGATTGATTTTTTTTTTTTTTTTTGCTGTGCCCGCCTGACTGTGTCTGGTTGCAGAACCGGGTTGGGCCCGAGTCATAAACCCGCGTGAAGATTTGTATATGTGTGTGTGTTTAAATATATTAAGTTCCACAGGAGACCTGGGAGGGGCGGGGGGCTGGGGGCATGACAGGCCCTTTCCGCGAGCTGGCTTGTCCCACCCCTAGGACAGGAAGGCTGCTGGAGAGCTGCTCACACCCAGACTAGAGAGGGGAGAGGGCGAAAGGGGCCTGGGGCCTGTAGGCCCGGCCTCAAGCTCCCTTGGCCCTCAGAGGCCGTCCCGCCGAGCAAGGCCCCGCCAGATTGGGGATCTGAGAAACCCTTCCCTGGGCACTCTGGCACCGCTTTGACCGCACCAGGCCCCAGTCCTTACCGGTCCCCGTGGGCGGCGATGCCAGAACTGCCGGCAGCTCACCTGCACCAAAACAGTCCCTGGGTTAAGTCTGAGGAGGCAGGCCCGAGGGAACAATGCCTCCTCAGGCCTGGGACGCCGCTTCAACTGCCGGCGTGTCCGCTGCCAAGGACGATTGGTTGCCAGGTGTTGACGCCTGCAATCGGATTGGCCGCTAGGCCGAGTTCCGCGCATGCGCGCGCGGTGGCCCCCTCTGGAGGCAACTGCTGGGGGCGTAGTCAGGCTAAACCTGAATCTGAAGTGTCTTGGGTCTGTCAAGATTGCGCAGCTCACCAAAGGGGAAAAAAGAAAATAGATTGCACAGTCGCCAGGGCACAGGGCTGAGAACGACCTCCGAGTCTACCAGGGGACTTCAATGATGGTGTCTAGCACTCACAGCCCTCAGGGGTGACCTGCCCCTTGCTTAAGAAACTTGACCGTACACCTGGATCTTGAAGCCCCTTCTCTTGGAATTCCATTTTGCTCAATGCAGGGCAGCCTGCCCCCGATTTTGCACAGCTAGAGTGAGCTGAGCCGAGAAGACAACGGCAACCCACTCCAGTACTCTTGCCTGGAAAATCCCATGGACGGAGGAGCCTGGTAGGCTGCAGCGCATGCGGTCGCTAAGAGTCGGGCACGACTGAGCAATTTCACTTTCACTTTTCACTTTCATGCATTGGAGAAGGGAAGGGCAACCCACTCCAGTATTCCTGCCTGGAGAATCCCAGGGACAGAGGAGCCTAGTGGGCTGCTGTCTATGGGGTCGCACAGAGTCAGACGGGACTGAAGCGACTTAGCAGCAGCCTAGTGAGCTGAGAATGAGCTTTACTTCTTTTTCTTTTTTTTTAATTTTAGAGCCTACACTTTTTAATGGCTGAGGAAAACCGAAAAGCATATTATTTTCTGACGTGAAAATTGTGTGAAGTTCAATTTTTGGTGTCCTTAAAGTTGAAACAGGGACTTGCCAGTTCCTTTGGTTATTGTCTATGACTGAAAACTTGATCAATCGTCAAAGATCATATTCGCAAAGCCTAAAATAGTTCTTTTTGGGCCCTTTACAGAGTCTTTTTAAAATGCTCTGTTCTGCTGGAAGTCTCCTAGTAGTCATATGGGGGAATAAAGTCTTGGTTTTGTTACAATATTTTCTTCTCTATTATATTCATTTTTCATTCTTTATTAATTGCATTCCTTCTTATCGCTATAAGTTTGTTCTGTTGCGCATCTTTACAACTTTTTGAGATAGTTATTTGTAACTCTTATTTCTCTTATATGTAATGCTATAAGTTTACTTTAATTTGTTGTTGTTGTTGTTCAGTCTGTCAATCATGTAGGACTCTTTGCAACCCCATGCACTGCACGCAGCACACCAGGCTTCGCTGTCCTTCACTATCTCCTGGAGTTTGCTCAGACTCATGTCCATTTAGTTGGTGATACTATCCAACCATCTCATCCTTTGCTGCCCACTTCTTCCTGCCCTCAGTCTTTCCCAGCATCAAGGTCTTTTCCAATGAGTTGGCTTTTCACATCAGGTGGCCAAACTATTGGATCTTCAGCTTCAGCATCAGTCCTTCCAGTGAATATTCAGAGTTGATTTCCTTTACGATTGACTGCTGAATCTTGCTGTCCAAGGGACTCTCAAGAGTCTTCGCCAACACCACAGATCAAGAGCATCAATTCTTTGGCACTCAGCCTTCTTTATGATCCAACTGTCACATCCATACATGACTGCTGGAAAAACCATAGCTGTGACCAGATGGACTTTGTCAGCAAAGTAATGTCTCTGTGTTTTAATATGCTGTCCAGGTTTGTCATAGCTTTTCTTCCAAGGAGCAAATATCTTTTAATTCTGTGGCTGCAGTCACCACCCACAATCATTTTGGACCCCAGGAAAATAAAGTCTGTCACTGTTTCCATCGTTTCTCCATACAACTTTAACTGTGTCTCACAATTTTTGCTGCATAGTTTGTTCATTATCATTCACTTCAAGTATATCCTAATATTCTCTTCTTAAGACAAAGATTATATATTGTATGGGCTTCCCTGGTACCTCAACTGGGAAAGAACTTTCCAGCCAATGCAGGAGACACAAGAGGCCTGGGTTCGATCCTGGGTCAGGAAGATTCCCCTGGAGAAAATAATGGCAATCTGCTCCAGTAGTCTTGCCTGAAAATTCCATGGAGATATATATTATGGATTAATGTAGTTAGTGATATTTTCCAAATGAATGGCATTTTAAAAGATGTTTCTTTGTCAATTTCTCATGATTGCATATGGTCAGATCACACAATATAAATATTATTGATCCTTTGTATTTGAAGATTTCAATTCAGTTAAGTGTACCATACTTTAGATTTCCATTCCAGTGAAGTCAAAATGAAGAGGGTGTGATGTAGACAAAATACTTGCAATGTCTAAAATATATATCTGTGAAATGACCTCCATTAAGCCTCACAATTATTCCAGCATCTTTCAGTAGGGTACCTTTAACTAAGTTCCAGGTTTTATGCAAATTTTACCAGCTTTTCCAAAAATGTTCTTTTCCAGTTTCATATTCCCATACAGGATACTGAACTGCATGAGGATATATAGCCAAAAGCTACAGATACCTCCCTTAGTTTACTCTGGTCTATAGCAGTTTCCTAAACTTTCCTTGCTTTACATGACTTTTGACAATTCTCAGGAGTCCTTCAGGGACAGGCATTTTGCACAATGACTCTCAATATGGGTTTGATATGTTTCTCCTGGTTGCACTGGGGTTTATATATTTTTAGAACTATACCTCCAAGGCAAAATATCTTTCTTATCACTTCCCATCAAGGATTCATACTATCAATATGACTTACCACTAGTTCCTCTGCTATAAAGTTATCTCCTTCCCTCTGACATATTCTGTTCTTTAGAAACAAGTCACTAAACCCAGCCTACACTTGGGGAGGGGCATGGACTCTCATCTTGAGGAAAATATCTAAGAGAAACACAAGTTACTGAGTATACAAATTAATTGAAACTCATTTATAAGGAAGATCTGGTTCTTCTAGCCATATCTTTTCATTTTAAATTAATTTAATTAAATTAAAGTAAAGACTTAAGAGGTTTCCCAGGTGGTGCTAGTGGTAAAGAACTTGCCTCCCAATGCAGGAGATGTAAAAGACACCCAGGTTCAGGAAGATCCCCTGGAAAGGGAAATGGCGACCCCTGCCCATATTATTGCCTGGGTAATCCCATGGAGAGAGGAGCCTGGCAGGCTACACTGATGAGGTCACAAAGAGTCAGACAGGACTGAAGCTGCTGAACACACACAAAGATTTAATACCTCAGTCACACTAGCTACATTTTAACATCTCCAAAGTGGCATATTAGACAAGGACATAGAAAACATATTCATTGAGAATTCCCTAGTGATCTGGTTGTTAGGGCTTTGTGCTTCCACTGCAGGGGGCAGAGATTCCATCCCTGGTTGAAGATCTAAATCCCTTAATCCTCACAGCAAAGCCAAAAAAAAAATCCTACCAGATGAACACTCCATCTGAAAATTCAGATAAAGGATATAAACAGGTAACCTCAGAGAAGAGAAACATACGCATTTATATATGTGAAAAGCTTGTTGTCCTTATTAGGGCATACATGTAACAATTATTTAAAAGTTTTCTATTGCTGCAGAAACTTCTGGGAATAGCACTGACTTAGATCATTGTTTTGCCAACCTTTCTTCTTTTCAAATGTAATGCACATTAACACATGAAACTGCTTTATCTCCATCTCAGAAATTTTCTGTTTTCAATATCATTCAGCTTAAGTATTTTATTTTTCCCATAACAATTTCTCTCAGGACCAGTAAGTTATTCAGGTTCAGAAGCAGGAGTAGGAGGAGCCTAAACCACAATATTAAAGAAGCTTGTGAGTTACAGATGGAGAAGGTAATGGCACCCCACTCCAGTACTCTTGCCTGGAAAACCCCATGCTCAGAGGAGCCTGGCAGGCTGCAGTCCATGGGATCCCTAAGAATCTGACATGACTGAGCGACTTCACTTTCACTTTTCTCTTTCATGCATTGGAGAAGGAAATGGCAACCCACTCCAGTGTTCCCAAGGATGGGGGAACCTGGTGGGCTGTGCGACCTATGGGGTTGCACAGAGTCAAACACGACTGAAGTGACTTAGAAGCAGTAGTGAATTACAGAGGCGCCACTTTTGCACTTTGGGTTCCTGGCAATCCTTAATCTATCCTCAGCCTGGGTGAAGTTATATTGCTTCATTTTCAAACTTTGGGAGTTATTTCCTCCGTATTTATCTTTCTAGGGTTTTGTTTGGCCATGCCATGGAACCTGTGGGATCTTAGTTCCATAACCAGGGTGTTGAACCCTGGCCATTGGCAGTGAAAGCATCAAGTCCTAACCACTGAACCACCAGGGAATTCTCATATCTTTGTCTTTCTTTCTTTCAAATATTTATTCATTTACTTGGCTGTGCTTGGTTTTAGTTCCAGCACAAGGACTCTTCAGTCTTCACTGTAGCATGTGGGAGGCAGGATTTTTAACTGTCACATGCAGTATTTTTAGCAGCAGTATGTGGGATCTAATGCCCTGACCAGGGAATGAATTTGGACTCCCTAATTGGGGAGCACTGAGTCTTACTACTGGACTACAGAGATGTCCTTCCCATGGTCAAACCCAGGTCTCCCACATTACAAGTGAATTCCTTACTGTCTGAGCCACTGTAGCTTTGACTATAACAACTTTGGTCAGCAGAGTGATGCCTTTGCTTTTTTTTAATGCTATCTATGTTTGTCATAGCTTTTCTTCCAAGGAGCTAGCTACTTTTAATTTTGTGGTTACATTCACCATCCACAGTGATTTTGGAGTTCAAGAAAATAAGATCTGCTGTTATTTTCACTTTTTCTCCATTTGTTTGCCATGAAGTGATGGGACCAGATGTCACAATGTTCATTTTTTGAATATTGAGTTTTAAGCCTGCCTTTTCACTCTCCTCTTTCCCTGTCATCAAGAGGATCTTCATTTTCTGTTATTAGTGTGGCAGCATCTGCATGTCTGAGGTTGTCGCTATTTCTCCCAGAAATCTTGATTCCAGATTGTGCTTCATCCAGCCCAGCATTTTTAATGATGTACTCTGCATATAAGTTAAATAAGTAGGGCAACAGTACACAATCTTGACATACTCCTTTCCCTATTCAGAACCAGTCTCTTGTTCCATGTCCAGTTCTAACGGTTGCTTCTTGACCTGCATACAGATTTCTCAAAAGGCATGTCAGATGGTCTGGTATTCCCATCTCTTTAAGAATTTTCCAGAGTTTGTTGTGGTCCACACAGTCAAAGGTCTCATCACTTCATGGCAAATAGACGAGGAAACAAAGAATCAGTGACAGACTTTATTTTCTTGAGCTCCAAAATCACTGCAGATGGTGACTGCAGCCACGAATTTAAAAGATGCTTGCTCCTTGGAATAAAAGCTATGACAAACCTAGATGGCATATTAAAAAGCAGAGACATTACTTTGCCAACAAAGGTCAGTGGAGTCAAGGCTATGGTTCTTCCAGTAGTCATGTATGGATGTGAGAGTTGGACCATAAAGAAGCCTGAGCACCAAAGACTGGACACTTTTGAACTGTGATGTTGGACAAGACTCTTGAGAGTCCCTTGGACTGCAAGGAGATCCAACCAGTCAATCCTAAGGGAAATCAACCCTGAATATTCAGTGGAAGAACTGATGCTGAATGTCCAATACTTTGGCCTCCTGATGGGAAGAGTCAACTCATTGGGAAAAAAAAACAAACAAACAAACAAACCTGATACTGGGAACTATTGAAGGCAGGAGCAGAAGGTATGACAGAGGACACGATGGTTGGATGGCATCAGCAACCCAACGGAACGAGTTTGAGCAAGCTTTGGGAAATGGTGATGGACAGGGAAGCTGGCATACTGAAGTTCATAGGGTCACAGGGAGTCAGACACGACTGAGAAACTGAACAACAAAAGCCAGGCAGGGTCTCTATGTACAGCTGGCTGAACCTCAATAGGGCTTTTTTGAATTTCTGGAGGTGGGTAGAACTTAATTTTTAGCCAGATCCCTTGCTGCAACACGTCTGGAATATTTTGTGTTTGTAGTCAATCTTCTTTGTAGTTTTTCTGGGTGACACTTGGGAGTCAGTGTTCCTCACAATGATGGATGCTGTCTCTCTCAGTCCCAGCTGAACTGAAGTTTGGATCATGACCTCTGTTTCAGGAGGCAACCCTCACAATTGCTCTGGCTTTTTGAAAGACTGATGATTCTTTGTTTGGTGCTCTGTCTTTTCCTTCATTTTCAAACACTGTAGCCAGCACTTGGAATATGGAAAGACCCTCTTATTTCAGTGCCTCCAAGTGTGATTTATGAAGGATGTCACCAGTTTGAAAATTTCGAAGCAAAACAGACAAAGCAAATTGTTCATGTTTCCATGCCATATTCTAAAACGTACCTCTACATTGGCCAAGGCTGACAGTCTGTAATTGCAAACACGGCACACATAGGGCATTTTGCCAGGTTTGTGACTGTCCTTCATGTGCTATAAGAGAACCTGATCTGTTTTGAAGGACAATTCACAGATATAACAGACCGTGGAGGGCTCCCGGGAAGCATGGACACTTTCAATGTGACACTGCAACTGGAACAGGGTGGGAAACTGGTGGTGGCAGTGCTGGCAGGTAGTGTGGATTTCCCAGCTGTCACCCTTCTGCCTCTCCAGGTCCAGATGGTTCCTCACATGGGTCATAAACTTGACATTTTTTAGAACTCTCAAGCAACTGAGGCATTTAAAGACTGTGTGAGTCTTCTGTTCTGACTGCCCATCTCTTGTATGCTGTCCATAGTAAAAGTCATCAAGTAACATGATCAGATTTCCTTTCATGGGATCAACAGTCTTGCTCTGACTTGCAAGAGTCAAAAAGTCCGTTTTCTCCAGCCCCTCCAACTACATGTTCTGTCTGGATCCATAAGACTGAAGCATGCCTGGTCATTTGCGTGAGTCTGTGAAAATGATGCCCCGCGGTGAACATGGCTCGGTGAGGTCAGGAGACCTTCCAAGGTCATAATCGTGTCCTTTGTAGGAGAAATACCTACAGGGGCCATGGTGGAGGCAGGTCCCCCTGGGATTCCATTGCTGAGTTTGGGTCTTTTGGGATTCCCACTGTTACATTTTACATCTGAAGTGGGACATTGCTTTGAATTAAGAGGACTTTCATCCTTGCCTGCTATTGAGAGACTAGCTCCAGATAGACAATGAGGCCGCAGAGAGAGCAATTCTGAATTGTGAAGCACAGCTTCCAGAGAGCTCGTTTTATAATCAGGTTTAGATGAAGGCTCGAAAATAACAGGACTGTTTTTTCCTCCCCATTCAGACTGAGAAGCTAATGATACAGCCACTGGTTCTGATGCTGGGGTCCTGAGATTTGCAGGTTGCAATGTGCAGGAGGGATCTGGACTCACGTGGCCCTTCTTTCTTCTTGAAGATGCATCCCTGGTCACTCTGTTCAAAATGTTAGAAATGACTGGCTTTGAACTTGAAATCACTCTGACAAAGAGAGTTTCAGCATCCTCATTGACATGCTGCACTCCAACAAAGATGACCTCAGCATCATCATTATCCTCATCTCTGGGTTTGGACCCTGCGGTCTTTGTCTCGGGTTGTGGTCGTGCTTGTGCTTCCTCACACAGGAAGAGATGGGCCATTTTACAATCACTTTTGGCTTCAAGTGGCCACTTCCAGTGTATTTTCCACCTAAAGGCAACCACAGAACAAGGTCATCCCCTCTGATCTCAGGTGTCACTTTCTGTGGTTTCAGTTAACCCTCAGTTGTTCACTGAAAATATTAAATGGAAAACTCCAGAAATACATAACTCATAAGTTTTAAATTGCATGTCATTCTGAGGAGTAGGATTGGAATCTCACACCATCCTGCTTCCTCCTGCCCAGAAATGTGAATCGAACTTAGTCCTGCACATCTCACCCATTTGTCACTCGGTTACCACAATGACTGTTGAGATGTCACAGAGCTTGTGACCAAGTCACCCTTATTTTACTCAATAATGGCCCCAAACCATAAGTGGAGTGATGTTGGTTATTTAGACATGCCAGAGAGAATCCTTTAAGTGCTACCTTTAAGTGAAAAGATCAAAGTTCTCAATTTGATATAAAAAGAAAAAAAAGTATGCTGAGGTTGCTAATATCTGTGGTGAATGTGAAGCAGAGAAAAGAAATCTGGGTTAGTTTTGCTGTCAAACTGCAAACTGCAAAAGGTATGGCCACAGAGCATAGTGCATAGTTAGGGTGAAAAAAAAAATCACGAAATTAGTTCAGTAATATATTTTACATAGAGACTACATTCACAAAACTGTTATAAAAATATGTTGTTATAATTGTTCTATGTTATTATTACACCTTCCCTGGTGGCTCAGATGGTAAAGTGTCTGCTACAATTCAGGAGACCTGGGTTCCATCCCTGGAGAAGGAAATGGCAACCCAATCCAGAATTCTTGCCTGGGAAATCCCATCACAGAGGAGCATAGTAAGCTGCAGTCCATCAGGTTGCAAAGAGTTGGACACGACTGAGCAACTTCACTTTCACTTTCCTGTTATTATTAGGAAGTTGCCAATCTCTTACTGTTCTTTTATAAAATAAACTGCATCACAGGTATGTTTGTATAGAAAAAACCATTGTGTATATAGGGTTTGATACTATGTGTGGTTACAGATGTCCACCGGGGGTCTTGGAACTTATTCTCTGCAGATAAGTGGTGATGATTATATTTCTTCCAAAAGACAAAATTAGTACCTGATTTAATCATCAGCTGAAACATTGAGATAACTATTAACACCCTTAGACATAAGGAAACATCTCAAACTCAGTTAAGTGACATGATCATTTTAAACTTCCTTCTCCAGACCCTACTTTTGCCTTGTCTCCCCATAGTGGCCCCAGTGCTCCTGTTAAACTCTACAGGAGAGCTGGTAGGCACCACTTTGCTTATAGATCTCCAATCTCACTCAGAAATGCTGACCAACATAAAATGTCCAAAAGAGCCCCCAGCTGTCCCTTGGGGGTGCCCCTCACTCCCTCCATTCTCTGAGTCCAGAAGGCTCCAGACTCTATACATGGATCAAAAAAAAAAAAAATTCCAGAAAGTTCTCATAGCAAAACTTGAACCTGCCTCATGCTGGCAACTATATATACACATACATACACACACACACATACATACATACAAAATACATACATATGCATATATACACATACATGTATATGCATATACATATATGTGTATATATATAGCATGTACATTGTACTTGAAACTATTTACACAGCATTGGCATTGTATTAGGTATTACAAGGAATGTGGAGATGATTTAAAGCATGTGGGAGCATCCCCTTAAGTTACGTGCAAAGACTATACCATTTTATATAAGGAACTTGAGCATCCATGGATTCTGGTATCTGTGGGTGCAGGGTTCCCAGACCCAATCTCCCAAGGGTACCAAGGAGAGAGGACAGGGCCTTCTCAGGACTTCTGCTACTCCCCCTGCCTTGGACACTGTCTCAAGTACTGTCACCCAACTCCTGACCTGCTTCAGTCCACAGTTTCTCTGCCAGGCTTCCCTGACCCTGATGTCAGAAATCACAGCCTCCCCCAACTCACATGCCATATTCAACTCCAGAGCTATTGGGTTGCTGTATTGTTGTTTCTAGAACAAGTTCTGGTGTCTGTCAGTGCTACATGTCTGCTGCATAAATAAACAGTAGCTGTTATGAATACAATCTTTTATCTGTACCACAGGCTTGACCCACTAATTCCTGGCTCCCCAGGTTCTTACACTTGATCTTAGCAAAGAAGCTGACAAGCAATTTCTCCAAGCATTTAATGAATTCCAAATCTTAATGAATTAAAAGTATCATGCAAGGGAGAAAGTCAGCCAGTATGTAGTTGGATGCTGACAGGGGCAGTAGTGGTCATTGAAATAAAAGGTTTGTAACACAATTTCTCTCCATATAATACATTTGTTGATAGCTTCCATGCTGTTAACATGTTTCATTGACATTAAGGGACATTCTACAGTTTACATTTGACCATTTCTGATACCAGATCACATTTCATCAGCAGCATATTATAGTTTGTTTGGTTGTGTATAAATGATAGCCCTAGGGGTAAAGGTCTCTCCTGACAATGCAAAAGATGTAAGAGATGCAAGTTCCATCTCTGGGTCAGGACGACCCCCTGGAGGAGGGCATGGCAACCCACTGCAGTATTCCTGCCTGAAGAATCCTATGGACAAAGGAGCCGGGTGGGCTACAGTCCATAGCGTTGCTGCTGCTGCTGCTGCTACTAAGTGGCTTCAGTCGTGTCCGACTCTGTGCGACCCCAGAGACAGCAGCCCACCAGGCTCCACTGTCCCTGGGATTCTCCAGGCAAGAACACGAGTGGGTTGCCATTTCCTTCTCCAATGCATGAAAGTGAAAAGTGAAAGTGAACTCGCTCAGTCGTGCCCGACTCCCAGCGACCCCATGGACTGCAGCCCACCAGGGTCCTCCGTCCATGAGATTTTCCAGGCAAGAGTACTGGAGTGGGGTGCCATTGCCTTCTCCAAGTCCATAGTGTTGCAAGGAGTCAAACATTACTGAAGCAACTGAACACACTCACATACATATGTATATATGTGTATATTTTATAGTGGTATGAAAAATAATTCTGTGGGACTTCCCTGGTGATCCAGTATTTAAGACTCCTCACTTCCAGGCCAGGGTCATGGCTTCAATCCCTGTCAGAGACCTATGATCCCACATGCCACTGGGTGTGGCAGAAAAAAAAAAAAAGAAAAGGAATAATGCTGTATTTTACAGCTGATGTCATCTTAGATTTAATGGAAATTTCTGTTTTTCATAAGCAGAATCCAGCCTACTAAATTCATGTCACAAGTCACTAATGGGATGCTAGCTGCATTATATAGGCAAATGGTTTAAACAGGAATACAAATTGGCTTGCTTCCTGTTTGCTTTTTCTCCCAACGAGCAAGCTAAGAATGATTTTTAGGTTTTAGTTTTTTGGTTTTTTTTTTAACTTTTAAAAATATATTTAATATTTTTACGTTTTTTTAATTTGGGGGCAAACAAAGGAATATTTTGCGATATGTGAAAATTATAGGATATCTAAATTTCAGTGTCACAAATAAAGTTTTATTGGAACACAGCCATGATCATTTGCTGCTGCTGCTGCTGCTAAGTCACTTCAGTCGTGTCCGACTCTGTGTGGCCCCATAGACAGCAGCCCACCAGGTTCCCCTGTCCCTGGGATTCTCCCGGCAAGAACACTGGAGTGGGTACCCGAGGCTATTTCACTCTGCTAATGGCAGAGACTGCATTGGCGCTTAATGCCCGTTTACTCTCTAGGCCTTTACAGAGCAATTTTGCACACTCATGGCTGTAGAGAACAAAATGAAGCATTCCAAACCCCATGGCTCACCAGCTCCTGAAGTCCAGTTGACTCAGTGCAGCTAAACACTTCTTATTCTGAGTCCCACTGGAGGATGAAGCTGGAGTATCTCTGTCTCCACGCCCCAGAAAGATTTCTCTGGAAATATCAGCACTGCTTCCTGTGTCCAGTGTCCATGAAACTCCTACCTGGCTCTCCAAAAGCCTTTTCTCAGTGAGGCTGGATCAGGAGATTCCAAGCCTTTGAAAGCCCATTCTAATCCAATCCATAGTATCCAAATGGTGCTCCAATCAGGTTTCTGAGCCAGTTTTTCCCCATGGGATCTTTCAACTAGAAACCTTTCTACCAAATTGTTAAAGAGAGGAAAGAATGTGGGTGCGGCTGCAGGGCCCCACCCAGGGGCTGTTTTCCAGGTCTCAGGGTGGTGAGAGTCCCCACTTCCCTCTCTGGCATCCAGAGGCCCACCATCTTATCTCCAGTTTATCTGCATCTTTAGTTATTTGGGATTCAATAGCTTAAGGGCAGGGGAAGGTGGTCCACATAGCTATTCCAACAGAGCTCGGGCTGGTATCAGGAATGGAAAAATCAGGGGTTCACCTCCAATACCAGAAAATTCTCCAGCTGCAAACAGCAAACCCCTGTCCTCTTCTGGGAGCAAGGGTGGTGGGTTGGGGGCGGGTGGGCATGGTGAGGAGAGCAGAAAGCAAGCTTACTCCCAAATGATCTGCACTTGAAGACTCAGCACCTGCTGGATTTCAGGGGTCCTCACTGTGGATCTTCATGCTGAACCCCAGGAGCTTTTTCTAGGCAGGGGCTCATGCTTTCTTAAACCAGGTCAGGGGTGTCAGGTCACACCCTGGTCCCCATCCTTCTGCCTTCCTCACTCACTCCCCGTCTTCTCTCTCCTTCCCCTTTGCACCACCAAGATTATATCTCAAGCTTTCCTTCCCACTGCCTTTACAACCCTGTGCACACAGATACATAGAGGGAGGGAGGGTTTCAGAGTAGAAATATGTGTATTTCCATTCCTTATAAGGTAACAGAGTCACTGAATTAGAACAAAAATGAACTTCACTGATGAACGTGATCTCAAGTGTTGTAACCAGATATAACATCAAAAACACTGTTCTTATCAAATCAACATGTGTTCACCTTAAATTTACACAATATGTGTCCATTACATCTCAATGAAGCAGGGGAAAAAAATACAGAACTGACCATTAGAAAGAGCTCGTTTTAGACTCTTTTAAGACGGTTGATGGTGAGTGCTGTGCCTAGTTGCTCAGTTGTGTCTGACTTCTTGCGACCCCATAGACTGTAGCCAGCCAGGCTCCTCTATCCATGGACTTCTCCAGGCAAAAATGCTGGATTGCCTTGCCATGGCCTTCTGCAATGTTGGTGAGTATCAAAACCCAAGGCTAGGGACTTCCCTCGTGGTCCATGGGTTGAGAATCTGCCTTCCAATTTAGGGAATGTGCGTTTAATACATGGTGGTTAAGATCCCATATACCAGAGGGCAGTAGAAAGGACAAAGGATCCTGCATGCCATGACTAAGACTCGAGGCAGCCAAATAAATGAATAAAAATATATATATTTTTGAACTCTATGCTCTTTACATTCTTCTGGATGTATTTGTAAGCATGATATTAACAGTTTTATTTATTTATGGATACACCATGAGACTTCCTGCAGGATCTTAGTTTCCTGACCGGGGACTGAACCCAGATCACCAGAGTGATAGCATTGAGCAGTAAACGCTGGTTTGCCAGGGAATTCCTAGTTTGATTACTTAAAGGGTTTATTTTTATTGTATGCCCAAAGGTACATCCTTTGCTGTGTTTACACTTACAATAAAAACATTTTGGATGTCAATTTTAAAATGTTTGCAAAAACTTAGGGGAAAGGAAGGAAAATGTTGACTACATATTTATGCTTCTAGGCTTCCCTAATGGCTCAGACAGTAAAAAGTCTGCCTGCAGTAGAGGAGACTGGAGTTTGATCCCTGGTTCAGGAAGATCTCCTGGAGAAGGGAATGGCTATCCACTTCAGTATGCTTGCCTCGAGAATTCCATGGATAGAGGAGCCTGGGGAACTACTATCCATGGGTTTGCAAAGAGTCAAACACAACTGGATGACTAACACTTTCATTTTCATATGCTTCTAAAGATTGTTCAAATCTCAGAATCACCTGGGACATTATTAAACATAGAGATTCCAGGGCTGCATATCATACCTAAGAAACTAAAATTGCCTGAGGAGGGGGCCTGGGCATCTGAAAGTTCAATGTTTGCCTCACTTGATTCTGATGTGACGTGAGTCCCAGGGTGTAAAATCATCCAATACTTTGGGAAAGATTGATCTCTGGTGGTTCAGCAGTTAAGAATCCACCTGTTAATGCAGAAGACCTGGTTTCAATGAAAGGGTTGGAAAGATCTCCTGGAGGAAGAAATGGCAACCCAGTCCAGTATTCTTGCCTGGGAAATACCATGGACAGAGGGGCCTGGCAGGCTACAGTCTATGGGGTCACAAAAGACTCAGACACAACTTAGCAACTAAACCACAACAGTGAAAGTGAAAGTTCCTCAGTCGTGTCTGACCCTTCCTGACCCCATGGACTATATACAGTCCATGGAATCGTCCAGGCTAGAATACTGGACTGGATAGCCTTTCCTGTCTCCAGGGGATTTTCCCAACCCAGGGATCAAACTCAGGTCTCCCACATTGCAGGCAGATTCTTTACCAGCTGAGGCACAAGGGGAACCCAAACAACAGTAAAAACATGCTTAAAATATCCAAGAATTTACTCCTTCAGGAGACCCTGAGGGTTGAGGGTCAGGAATTAATTTTTTCTTCATGTGACACACTGAGCACCTGCCTTGGGAGAAGCGTGTTATTGGTAATTCAATAAACCAATCAGATGTTGTACCTTGAGCTGGGAGCTTCATCCTCCCCACCACTCTTCAGAGATTCTAGGACCTCCACACTCTGTCCTGGGGCTTCTGGATGTCCTTCGTACTAAAGGAAGTTAGGGTATAAGCAAAGCTCAGAGATCTGGATCCAAACTTCTCAGTTTGGGCCACACTTGCAAATCTCCTGGGCTGTGCTTTGTAACCCTCAGTGAATCTAAGGATTTCCCTACGTGTCTTGTGTAAAAACATATTCTCGTCCAACAGTTGTGAGTGGGGCCTGAGAGTCTTGAGTTTCTCACAAACTCCAGGTGTTGCCTAGGCTGCTTAAGGTGTCCATATTAAACAGTGAGTACTAGAGAGTTTTGAAAAGTACTGATTGATTTTGAAAAGTTCTGGTTGATTTTGCCGATCTTACTCCATACCCACAGAATAAGTATCTCCAGGAATGGGACCAGGGAGTCAACGTTACTAAGCGTCTCAGATATTTGTAAGGAGCAGGTAGGGTGCAACGTGAAACTACACCACAATGTGTAGCCAGGCACATCACCCTACCATCAACCCTGTTTTGGGCTTCATTGTGTCCTACAAAATCCATATGTTGAGGGGACTTTCCCAATGATCCAGTGGCTAAAGCTCTCCACTCCCAGTGCAGGGGGCTGGACTTCGGTCCCTGGTCAGGGAACTAGATCCCACGTGCTGCCAGGAAGTCCAAAGACCCCACATGCCACAACTAACAATTGGTGCCATCAAATAAATTAATTCATTTAAAAAATTATCTGTAGAAGTCCTATCCCCCTACACTTTGGAATGTGACTATATTTGTAGATGATATTCTTAACAAGGTAGTTAAACTCAACGAAGGCACTAGGGTAAGCCCTAGTCCAATCTGATGGTTCTCTACATAAAAAGAGAGAGCAGAATTCCCTGCAAGGCCAGTGGTTAGGGCTCAGAATTTTCACGGCCAAGGGCCCCATTTCAATCCCTGGACTGGAAACTAAGACCCAGAAGTGAAGCAGCATGGCCAGAAAAAAAAAAAAAAAAAGGAAATTAGGACACACAAGACATCAAGGATGCATGGACATAAAGGGACAGGAGGACACAAGAATGCAGCTGTTTGTGCATCAGGGAAAGAGATCTCCCGAGAAACCACACTGTCAACACCTTGATCCTGGACTTCTAGCCTCCAGAACTGGGAGAAAACAATTTCCTGTTGTTTAGGTCTCTTGTATATCTTGTGGCCACCTTAGTACATTAATGCGTTCTTTAGATCAGGAGTCCCTGGAGAGGGCTCACCTCAAGGACAGGTGGGGAGTATGCAGGTGATGACTCAGCTCCCAGGTGACTTCTAAACATCAACAAATGCCCACCCACCCAGATTTTCCAGGACACAGCCTGCTCCTGTGGACCCCTTCTTGCAGACCACTGCTGCTAAAAGTCCCCACCCAACTCTCGTTCTGGCCCCAACTTTCTTTACTTCTCTCCTAGACTGTGAGGGACAGAGCCTTGAGAACAGAGCAAGGCCTGTGCTCAAACCATCCTGGTTGTGAAGGGGAGTATGTGTTTTAACAAAAAATAAAAAAAAAAAGGAAGAAAACCCATAGCTGTCTAGCATAAGCTTAACACTGGATGTACAGAAAAGCCTTCACATGTTATGTTAGGAAGAAGCAGAGGACATGATTTCAACCTTTTCTTCAGGGAAGGTTTCCAGGAAGGAGGACAGCATGCTTTCTGTAGATGGGTTGAGAGCAGATGAATTTATTGGAAGGCCTTTGGGTCTGTAGCCAGGAAAGGAATATGAGTGGGGAGGGGGTATGTCGTCCTTCAGTTCTCTCTACCTCCAGAAGTTTCTATGATATGGGCCATGGTCATAGGGCTCCCAGAGATCAGGGAGAGAGGGATGTTTTGTGACTTCACCCAAGCCTCACCCATAGAAGGCTGCCTCTCAGCAGCCAACGTCAGACTTCTGGGCCATCTGCCACGCTCAAGAAATGACCTACTAGGAACTCTCTGGTAGTCCTGGAGTGGTTAGGACTCTGCACTTTCACTGCTGAGGGCATGGATTCTATACATAGTTGGGGAACTAAGATCCTGCAAGCTGCACTGGCTGGCCAACAATAGAAAACAAACAAAAGACAGACATGACCTTTCCCACCTTTCCTTCCATAGACAACCCCAAGGCTGAGTCCAGTTCAGGTCCATTGCTGTGGTCAAGGAGGAAGCTCCCTTGGGCTTGTGGCTGTGGAGTGACATGTGGTCAGCCTGAGCATCCACCAACAGGGCTGGGCATCTCACACCAACCGAGAACCTGGTACCCAGTAGGAGGTCAGGCCCTCAGGACACATGCTGGTGCCTGCTGACTACAGATCAGGGCTGTGTGAGAAGTGGACTCTACAAGGTGGCCAGAAGGCACACCTTTCAGGAGAGCACTAATCCAGGTGGCCAGACTCTTCCCACTTCCTCCGTCTCTAGGGGAGAACTTGGCGCTTCCATTGTTCTCACAAATGTTTTCCTCTTCTACTCCCCCTGGAACAGCTTTATCTCAAGAAATTGTTGTTGTTCATTTGCCCAGTTGTATCTGCAACTCCATGGACCACAGTGTGCCAGACCTCCCTGTCCCTCACCATTTCCTGAAGTTTGCCCAAGTTCGTGTCCATTGCATTGGTGATGCAATCCAGCCATCTCATTCTCTGTCACCCTTTCTCCTTCAGGCCATCTCCACATAGCCAACAACAGTCCTCTCCCAGGATGGCACTCTAAATCCTGTGTCCAGCTTCCAGACCCCATGCACACTGGTTGAGCTGCATTGCAGTTTGGGCCATATAGAGCCACGACACACATTATCTGTGTAACTTTTGCTCTATATAAATAATATTTCATCAGCTGTCTTACCTTGCTTCCTTTCAGTCCAAAGCAATTTACCCTTTACTGAAGGGGCTTGCCTCATTCTGGAAATCTCTTCCCTGCTTCTCCATCTCCCACCACAAGGCTCAGGTTTTGTTTTGCTTCCTCTTATA
Source organism: Bos taurus (assembly GCF_002263795.3). NCBI lineage: Eukaryota > Metazoa > Chordata > Mammalia > Artiodactyla > Bovidae > Bos > Bos taurus. The sequence goes on along the minus strand of NC_082638.1, from coordinate 57,670,673 downwards.
CTTCTTTTCCCATCTTAATTCCTTCCCACCCAGGTATGTCTGAAACCCACATGGAACACTCTGGGGACTAGGGTCTTCTGCTAGTATTTATCTGATGCTCTGGGAAAACTATTGACCATGTAGAAGTGTTACTTCTGATCTATACATTGAGAGAGGTGCATTTCATATCCTTCTACATTTCTGCCTTCTTTGAACTTCTCAGTGTTTCCTGGAAAGCTCTATTATTCTTTTTCCTTGACAGCAAAACATGAAACATTAGTGGACATGAATTACTCTGTTTGATGGGACGTTGCTTACGTACACACGTAACTGGTATTACTTTGACTTCCAACATGCAATCAAGCACATTTGTTGTTGCTGTTGTTTTCCCCCTAGAAAATTTCTCTTAATGATAAATTGTCATCAGCATGAAGAAATGCAGAACATTCCACATAAAATATAATAGCATAACTGGGCTCAAAAAGTCAGCACTTTAATATATCTAGCTATATTTTGAATGTTCCTGACATTTTCCCAGAGTACCGATGTCTGATTTCAAATCTCAAAGCTTAATTCCATTCAGCGAGTCTCAAGGGTCAGAGACTGCCATGGGCATAATTTAATTCCTGTAGAATAAGTTGGCAAGTTCATACTTGACTTGACTACTTGGTACTTGACTACTTGATAAAGAGAGAAAACAACAATAACAACAATGACCAAAAAATAAACAAACAAAAAAACACAGAAATGTGTAGTTAGTGATTCAGTCATAACAGGTACACATAAATTGATGTATAGACTATACAATCATCTATATCTGCTTAATTGTTTCTGCTAATGACTTGGACACTGTGAATCACACACAAACCATTGAAAAAGAAAAGTAATTTTGGAAAATTCTTAGAGAAAAAACATCAGAATTCCTTACCTGTCTCCTGGGAAATGTGTACGCTATTAAATTTGCAACAGTTAGACCTGGACACGGGACAATGAAGTGATTCAAAATCGGGAAAGGAATAAGTCAAAGCTATCTAGTGTTGCCCTGGTTATTTGACTTCTGTGCAGAGGACCTCATGAAAAAATAAAATCCTAGATGAATCTCAAGCTAGACACAAAATTTATGTGGGCGATATGATAACTTAGTTATCCAGATGACAACACCCAAATGACAGAAGAATAATAGGAATTAAGGCGCCTCTTGATGAAGGTATTATCTGTTTCAAGTACAGACATCTGAAATGACATAGTCCTTCATAAAAGATGAAATTCTCAGTTTCACATTTGAAAATCTAGATGTATATTCCAGAATGTGAAATATAAAATTCTCTATTAGTCACATATACAAATCTGGGGACAATTTTTCCAACTTGAAATGTGGAATTCTCTGTACATCTCACATGAAAGTATACATACAATATTTTCTTATTAAAATGTGGAATTTTTCACATTAGAGATATGAAAATCAGGATGCAGATTCTTTGACAGGAAATATGAAAATGTCTATTTCACATATCAAAATATGGTCACAGGATTTCTCACATGAGATATGGAATTTTTTCATATTTCTCATTTGAAAATCTTTGTGCTGTCTTTCCTTCATGAAATATTGAATACTGTCTACTTCACATTTGAAAAAAGTGCATTCATTCTCCTACAAGAAATGTAGAATTTTCCCACAGATTTTCATGCTTGAGCTCTGAAATTCTGTATATTTCCATCAAGAAAGCTTGAATGAAGGTCTTCTGATATGAGACTTGGAATTCTGTGTATTTCACATTTAACAATCTGGGGAGAAATGTTCTCATATGAAATATGAAATCTCGACTATTCACATATGAAACTTTTTCTAGATTTGTACACATGAAACCTATATGCAGGTTAGGAAAAAACACTTAGAACTGGACATGGAACAACAGACTGGTTCCAATTAGGAAAAGGAGGATCGCAAGCCTATATATTGTCACCCTGCTTATTTAAATTACATGCAGAGTGCATCATGTGAAACAGTGGGCTGGAAGAAGTGCAAGCTGGAATCAAGATTTCTGGGAGAAATATCAATAACCTCAGATATACAGATGACACCACCCTTATGGCAGAGAAGAGGAACTAAAAAGCCTCTAGAAGAAAGTGAAAGAGGAGAGTGAAAAAGTTGGCTTAAAGCTCAACATTAAGTCAACGAAGATCATGGCATCTGGTTCCATCACTTCATGGGAAATAGATGGTGAAACAGTGGAAACAGTGTCAGACTTTATTTTTGGGGGCTGCAAAATCACTGCAGATGATGACTGCAGCCATGAAATTAAAACACGTTTACTCCTTGGAAGAAAAGTTATGACCAAGCTAGATAGCATATTCAAAAGCAGAGACATTACTTTGCCAAGAAAGGTTCGTCTAGTCAAGGCTATGGTTTTTCCAGTCTTCATATATGGATGTGAGAGTTGGACTGTGAAGATTGCTGAGCACTGAAGAATTGATGCTTTTGATCTGTGGTGTTGGAGAAGACTCTTGAGAGTCCCTTGGACTGCAAGGGGATCCAACCAGTGCATTTGGAAGGAGATCAGCCCTGGGATTTCTTTGAAAGGACTGATGCTACAGCTGAAACTCTAGTACTTTGGCCACCTCATGGGAAGAGTTGACTCATTGGAAAAGACTCTGATGATGGGAGAGATTGGGGACAGAAGGAAAAGGGGATGACAGAGTATGAGACGGTTGGACGGCATCACTGACTCGATGGAAGTGAGTTAGAATGAACTCCGGGAGATGCTGATGGATAGGGAAGCCTGGCATACTGCAATTCATGGGGTCGCAAAGAGTCAGACATGACTGAGTGACTGAACTAAACTGAACTGAGCTGTACACATGAAATAGAGAATTTTCAATGAATCAGAAATTGATATCTGAGCTAAAACATCAAATAGGTACAGCTATATTTCATGTATTTCCTTAATAACAAAAAGAGTTCTCTGTATTTCTTTGAAAAAAGTCTGGGTGACGATTTCTCTGCATGAAATAGGGGATTAGCATATTTTACAGGTGCAAAATCAAAACGCTTATGATTATACAGTGGAAGTGATAAATAGATTCAGGGGATTCTATCTGATAGACAGAGTGCCTGAAGACCTATGGGTGGAGGTGTGACATTGTACAGGAATCAGGGATAAAGACCATTCCCATATAAAAGAAATGCAAAATAACAAAGTGATAAGGCCTTACAAAGATCTGAAAAGACCAAAGACGCTAAACAAAAACGTGAAAATGAAAACAATACCCATTTGAATGCAGAGTCCCAAAGAATAGCAAGGAGAGATTAAACCTTCCTCAGTTATCAATACCAGTTCATACAGGAAATAAATAGAATGGGAAATCCTACAGATCTCTTCGAGAAAATCAGAGATACCAAGGGCACATTTCATGCAAAGAGGGGCACAATAAAGGACAGAAATGGTACGGATGTAACAGAAGCAGAAGCTATTAAGAAGAGGAGGGAAGAATACACAGATGAAATATGCACAAAAGATCTGCATGATCCAGTTAAGCACAATGGTGTGATCACTCACCTAGAGCCAGACGTCCTGGAATGCAAAGTCAAGTCGGACTTTAGAAGCATAACTACAAACAAAGCTCGTGGAGGTGGTGGAATTCAGTTGAGCTCTTTCAAATTCTAAAAGATGATGTTGTGAGTGTGCTGCCCTCTATATGCCAGCAGATTTGGAAGACACAGCTGTGGCCAGACCACTGGAAAAGTTCAGTTTTCATTCCAACCGCAATAAAAGGCAATCCATCGAGTGTGCAAACTACTACTTAACTTCACTCATCTCACACATTCGCAAAGTACTGCTCAAAATGCCCAAAGCCAGGCTTCAATAGAATGTGAACCATGAGCTTCCAGATGTTCAAGCTGGATTTAGAAAGGTCAGAAGAACCTGAGATCAAATTACCAACACCCATTGGGTTATCAAAAAAGCCAGAGGAGGAGGAGCCAATATGGCGGAGGAGTAGGACGGGGAGAACACTTTCTCCCCCACAAATTCATTAAAAGAGCATTTAAACGTCGACTAAATTCCACAAAACAATTTCTGAATGCCGGCAGAGGACATCAGGCACCCAGAAAAGCAATCCAACTCTTCGAAAGGAGGTAGGAAAAAATATAAAAGACAAAAAAAGAGACAAAAGAGGGAGGGACGGAGTTCCGTCCCGGGAAGGGAGTCTTAAAAAGAGAGAAGTTTCCAAACACCAGGAAACCTTCTCACTGCCGAATCTGTGCCGAGCTTTGGAAGCACAGAGGGCAACATAACAGGAAGAAAAAATAAATAAACAATTAAAACTCGAAGATTGCGAGTCCTACGGTAACTCCCCCAGCGGAGAAGCAGCGTAGACGCCTGCACGCGCCATTAACAAGCGGGGCTGGACAGGGAGGTGCAGCACGGGCTGCATCGCTTAGAGTAAGAATCTGGCCTGAATACCCTGAGCACTATCTGAGCAAAATTATTTGGGCGAGCAAACCAGACTGTGGGATATCTACCACGTGAAAAGCCAGCCCCAACCTAAGACACCGCCAGGCCCGCGCACGGAACAAAGAATTGATCAGAGATAGCCGGCTGCAGACCTTCCCCCTCTGGTGACAGGCAGCCAGAGCCGGAAGGGGGCAATCGCAGCCCCAGAGAGACATTATCTATAAAACTGTAAGCAGGCTTCTTTGCTAACTAAAACATCTTGGGGGTCTGGACGGTTAACATCTGCCTGAGAAGGTGCGCCGGTTTTATACCCAGATAACCGAGTGGCGGGGAGGCGATAAGTCGCAGCATTGGCGCTCACCAAACACCTCATCACTTGAGCTGCTCATTCCAAACTCATTCTATGAGGCTACCATCACCCTAATACCAAAACCTGACAAAGATCCCAAACAAAAAAAGAAAACTACAGGCCAATATCACTGATGAACATAGATGCAAAAATCCTAAACAAAATTCTAGCAATCAGAATTCAACAACATATTAAAAAGATCATACACCATGACCAAGTGGGCTTTATCCCAGGGATGAAAGGATTCTTCAATATCCGCAAATCAATCAATGTAATACACCACATTAACAAATTGAAAAACAAAAACCATATGATTATCTCAAAAGATGCAGAGAAAGCCTTTGACAAAATTCAACACCCATTTATGATAAAAACTCTCCAGAAAGCAGGAATAGAAGGAACATACCTCAACATAATAAAAGCTATATATGACAAACCCACAGCGAACATTATCCTCAATGGTGAAAAATTGAAAGCATTTCCTCTAAAGTCAGGAACAAGACAAGGGTGCCCACTTTCACCATTACTATTCAACATAGTTTTGGAAGTTTTGGCCACAGCAATCACAGCAGAAAAAGAAATAAAAGGAATCCAAATTGGAAAAGAAGAAGTAAAACTCTCACTGTTTGCAGATGACATGATCCTCTACATAGAAAACCCTAAAGACTCCACCAGAAAATTACTAGAACTAATCAATGATTATAGTAAAGTTGCAGGATATAAAATCAACACACAGAAATCCCTTGCATTCCTATACACTAATAATGAGAAAACAGAAAGAGAAATTATGGAAACAATTCCATTCACCATTGCAACGGAAAGAATAAAATACTTAGGAATATATCTACCTAAAGAAACTAAAGACCTATATATATAAAACTATAAAACACTGGTGAAAGAAATCAAAGAGGACACTAATAGATGGAGAAATATACCATGTTCATGGATTGGAAGAATCAATATAGTGAAAATGAGTATACTACCCAAAGCAATTTATAGATTCAATGCAATCCCTATCAAGCTGCCAACAGTATTCTTCACAGAGCTAGAACAAATAATTTCACAATTTGTATGGAAATACAAAAAAACTCGAATAGCCAAAGCGATCTTGAGAAAGAAGAATGGAACTGGAGGAATCAACCTACCTGACTTCAGGCTCTACTACAAAGCCACAGTTATCAAGACAGTATGGTACTGGCACAAAGACAGAAATATAGATCAATGGAACAAAATAGAAAGCCCAGAGATAAATCCACGCACATATGGACACCTTATCTTTGACAAAGGAGGCAAGAATATACAATGGATTAAAGACAATCTCTTTAACAAGTGGTGCTGGGAAATCTGGTCAACCACTTGTAAAAGAATGAAACTAGAACACTTTCTAACACCATATACAAAAATAAACTCAAAATGGATTAAAGATCTCAACGTAAGACCAGAAACTATAAAACTCCTAGAGGACAACATAGGCAAAACACTCTCTGACATACATCACAGCAGGATCCTCTATGACCCACCTTCCAGAATATTGGAAATCAAAGCAAAAATAAACAAATGGGACCTAATTAAACTTAAAACCTTCTGCACAACAAAGGAAACTATTAGCAAGGTAAAAAGACAGCCTTCAGAATGGGAGAAAATAATAGCAAATGAAGCAACCGACAAACAACTAATCTCAAAAATATACAAGCAACTCCTCCAGCTCAACTCCAGAAAAATAAATGACCCAATCAAAAAATGGGCCAAAGAACTAAATAGACATTTCTCCAAAGAAGACATACAGATGGCCAACAAACACATGAAAAGATGCTCAACATCACTCATTATCAGAGAAATGCAAATCAAAACCACTATGAGATACCATTTCACACCAGTCAGAATGGCTGCGATCCAAAAGTCTACAAATAATAAATGCTGGAGAGGGTGTGGAGAAAAGGGAACCCTCTTACACTGTTGGTGGGAATGCAAACTAGTACAGCCACTATGGAGAACAGTGTGGAGATTCCTTAAACAACTGGAAATAGAACTGCCTTATGATCCAGCAATCCCACTGCTGGGCATACACACTGAGGAAACCAGAAGGGAAAGAGACACGTGTACCCCAATGTTCATCGCAGCACTGTTTATAATAGCCAGGACATGGAAACAACCTAGATGTCCATCAGCAGATGAATGGATAAGAAAGCTGTGGTAAATATACACAATGGAGTATTACTCAGCCATCAAAAAGAATACATTTGAATCAGTTCTAATGAGGTGGATGAAACTGGAGCCTATTATACAGAGTGAAGTAAGCCAGAAGGACAAACACCAATACAGTATACTAACGCATATATACGGAATTTAGAAAGATGGTTACGATAACCCTGTATACGAGACAGCAAAAGAGACACTGATGTATAGAACAGGCTTATGGACTCCGTGGGAGAGGGAGAGGGTGGGAAGATTTGGGAGAATGGCATTGAAACATGTGAAATGTCATGTATGAAATGAGATGCCAGTCCAGGTTCAATGCGCGATGCTGGATGCTTGGGACTGGTGCACTGGGATGACCCAGAGGGATGGTATCGGGAGGGAGGAGGGAGGAGGGTTCAGGATGGATTTTCTTTTAAAAATAAATAAAAAAATAAATAAAATAAAATATTTGATACAAAAAAAAAAAAAGAAAAAAAAAAAAGCCAGAGAGCACCAAAAAAAATCTACTCCTTTTTGACTATGCCAAAGACTTGTTTGTGTAGATCACAACAAAACATTTTAAATTCTTCTAAACATGGGACTACTAGAGTATGTTATATGCCTCCTGATAAATCTGTATGCAGCTCAAGAAGCAACAGTCAGAAAAGGAAATGGAACAACAGACAGGTTCTGAGTTGGGAAAGGAATATTTCAAGGCTGTACTGTCAACCTCTTTATTGAACTTACATGAAGAGTTCATCACACAAAATGCCAGACTGAATGCAACAGGGTTTGGAATCAACTTTGCTGGGAGAAATATCAATAACATCAGATATGCAGATGACACGATTCATGTGGCAGAACATGGAAAGAGCTACGGAGTCTCTTGAGGAAAGTAAAAGAGGAGAGTGATTAAGGTGACTTAAAACTCAACATTCAAAATGAGATTCATGGCATCTGGTCCCATCACTTCGTGACATAAAGATGGGAAACCAATGGAAACAGTGAGAAACTATTTGGGGGGAGCAGGTTCCAAAATCACTGAAGATGGTGACTCTGTTCAGGAAATTAAAATATGCTTTCTCCTTAGAAGAAAAGTTACAACCAGGCTGGACAGCACATTATAAAGCAGACAAAGGTCAGTCTAGTCAAAACTATGTAAAGAGATGAGAATTGGACCTAAAGAATCTTGACCTCCAAGGAATCGATGCTATTGATATGTGGTGTTAGAGAAAACACTTGAGAGTCCCTTGGACTGCAAGGAAATGAAAGGAGTCAATTCTAAAGGAAATCAGTTCAGTATATTGATTGGAAGGGCTGATGCTGGAACTGGATCCTGGATATTTTGGCCACCTGAAATGAAAGGCTGACTCATTGGGAAAGAACCTGATGCTGAGAAAGATTGAAGGCTGGAGGAGAGGGTGACGACAGAAGATGAAATGCATGGTGGCATCAGGGAATCAGTGGTTATGGGTTTGAGCAGGCTCTATGAGTTGGTGATTGACAGGGAAGCCTGTCATGCTGCAATCCATGGGATCAGGAAGAGTCGGACTTAATGATACTCACCAAACTTACTTAGGTTCTCAGCGAAATGAAAATGGTAAAGAACTTTCTTACCCATCAATTGATAATCCTCACAGATTCCTAATGCCCCCTAAGATTTTTAACTGTTTCTTCAGAGATTCAGCAAGGATGGCCATTCTTTCCATTATATGGGTAAATATCCCCTAGGAAATAATGGAAGGGGCATAATTTACAGAAAGTTGTAGAAGAAAGTACACACATCAGCAAGTCAGCATGACCTTGTCAAAAACTTATAGTATGATCCTTTAATCCTTCACACTGATTTCCTTCTGAAACCTGATGACAGGACCTCACCAATCCTGAGGAATGGTCATTGCAAAGGGATGTTATCTAGAACAATTTCTGCCTATTACTTTAGTGATGACACAAAGCAGGCACATTATGGTAATCATGCCTCCGTTAACCTCCCCTAACCAAGACAATAGGCTGCACTAGCCATTGGGGAGCTTACAGGATCACAAGGTCTCCTGTAAATGGTTGGAGCCACCTGGGCCTTTCCCACAGAGGGTTTGCAGGTATGATGAGGTCACCTTTCCATGGCAAAAATTCTTATCTATGGCCACCAGTCTTACTGCCAGTCCTCTGGATTTGTGAGAACCCCACAAGACCAACTCTAGCTTGCAAAGTATACATCTGCTTAAAAAACAAACAAAAGGATAAAATCCAGTCCAAACTGAAGTGCCTAAGGATAATCAAATGGTCCTCAGTTCTATGAAGGTCCATTAGGGCCACAAAAGCACGGGTCCAGGCAAGTTCATTGTTAACACCTGCAGCCCTTCAAAGGACGTGTCCTGGTAATGGATAAAGATTGTAGATTGTAAGTCCTCTACCAATTTGAGAAATTGTGTCAACAAGACCTCTGAACCTCCCATCTTAGCTAAGCCTAAAAGACGGAATATGTGCATATCAGGCCCAAGGCACATTCAACTGGGAATATTTGGAGGTAACAGTACCAGATATAGGACACTATAGAGAAGGTGTACACAAAAATGAAATAAGAAAAAAAAAAAAAGCCTTTTGTGCCAGTTTCAGACTGAAAATGTGCATTTCCCAGATGACCAAGTGAACAGGATTCAAGTCAGTAATAACACTCAACGTAGCCACATGTCAATGCAGATTCCCACTAGGTAACTTCAGAAGCTTCTGTGCAGGCCTGTCTTCAGCCTCTGCTTTCCATTCATAAATTGTGTTCATTCAATCAGCAGACAGTATGAAATATAGGCAATGGGTAGGCACTCAAGGAAGATGATGAAGACTGTAAGAACAAAGTATCTTTCCAGGGTAAGGGACAGACAACACCACAGGTTGGTGATAAGATGGAGGAAGTTGGAGAGGAGAATGGAGGGCAGATTTCAGATCTAGCTTCTGGACATTTAGGGTGATGGCAGCTGCCCCAGACCTGGCTGCAGGCCTTGAGGAGATATTTCCAAATGTAATAAATTAATGTGGTCTCTGTCCTCTATGAGCTTTTACAACCTTAAAGCCTCAGCCTATGATACTATACCAAGTAGAGAGTCATAGCTCAGAAATTCAAGATATTAATTTAGGAAGGGTGTGTAAGACTTGAAGGAGATGTGTTCTATCAGACATGTTCTAACATTTAGCATAATTAACTGGGCTTGAGCCAGGACTTACTTATATGCATGTAGACTGCTATCTTCGGAAAATTCCCATTATGAGATCATATAACCTGATATCTGGGATTTCACTTTCTTGGTGAGTACTTCTCCACTTATGAAAAAGGAAGATAGCACTAGTTTAGAAGGTACATCTTTGTATTAGGACTTTTCTATCAATTTCCCAACTCTACCAATTGTTCTAGGTAACTTCCTGACAGTAGGAAATATGGACAACTATATAGTATCTCCTCCTGCCATACTAGAGGCACTATAGTAAGTGTAAAGACAGATAACACACAAAAGTACATTTACAGCTCATGATTCTTTGCTAATTTTCTTTTCAGTTGATGTATCCATAGGTGTGAGTGGGGTATTAAAGTCCCCTATTATAATTGTGGTACTGTGAATTCCCCCTTTCCTACTTCCTTGCATTTGCCTTGCATCTTGAGGTGCTCCTAAATGGCACAATGGACTAGTTACACCTAATTGTTATATATAGGCATTACACTCATTAGTAATGGAATCATGTTTTTTTCCAGTGCAATCCTGAGCCCACATCTTGGTCCCTGCACAAAAGCAGGCTGTATCCTTCCCATGTTCAAGCCCTGAGAAACATTCCTGAGCCCACATCTCTGTCACTGCACTGAACTAGGCTGGGTCCAGCACTTGCTCAAACCCCTGGAAAATACTCATGAGTCCACATCTCGGTCACTGCACTGAACCAGTCTAGGTTCTGCCCTAGTTAGTCCCCTGACACATACCTCTGAACCAACATCTCGGGCTCTGCCCTGAAGCAGGCTGGTCCTTCCCATGTTCAAGCCCCGACAAATGCTCCTGAGCCAAACTCTTGGTCACTGCACTGAACTAGGCTCGGTCCTACACTTGTTCATGACCCCGGCAAACACTGCTGCGCCCAAATCTCATGCCCTGCACATGATCCAGTCTGTGTCTTGCCCTTGTTAGATTCCCCCAACCCATACACCTGAGCCCACATCTCAGTCCCCGCACTGAAGCAGGCTGAGTCCTGCCTTTGTTCAAGCCTCCGGCAAACAACCGTGAGCCCACAACTCGCTCCCTGCCCCTGAAATTAGGTCTGTCTTGCTCTTGTTCAATCCCCCAGAAAACACTCCTGATCCCACATCTCACTCCCTGCCCTGAACCCGCCAGGGTCCTGCCCTTGTTCAAGACCCCGACAAATACTCCTGAACCTACATCTTGGTTCATGCACTGAACCAGTCTAGGTCATGCCCTTGTTAGATCCACCAACACATACTGCTGAGCGCACATCTCAGTCCCTGCACTAAACTAGGCTGGGTCCTGCCCTTGTTTAAGACCCCAACAAACACTCCTGTATCCATATCACATCCCCGGCCCTGAACCAGTCTAGGTCATGCCCTTGTTAGATCCCCCAACACATACTCCTGAACCCACATCTCGGTCCCTGCACAAAAGCAGTCTGGGTCCTGCCCTTGTTGAAGACCCTGACAAACACTCCTGAGCCTGCATCTCAGTCCCTGCACTGAACTAGGCTGGGTCCTTCCCTTGTTCAAACCCCCGACAAACATTCCAGAGCCAACATCTCTGTCCATGCACTGAACCAGGATGGTTCCTGCTTTTGTTCAAGCCCCAGGCAAACAATCCTGAGCCGACACCTAGCTCCCTGACCCTGAACTAAGGTGTGTCCTCCCTTGTTCAACTCCCTGCCCCCCAGGAAACACCCCTGATCCCACATCTCACTCCCTGCACTGAAGCCACCTGGGTCCTACCCTTGTTCAAAACCCTGACAAATACTCTGGAACCCACATGTCAGTCCCTGAACTGAAGCAGATGAGTCCTTGCCCATGTTCAAGCCACAACAAATACTCCTGAGCCCACATATCACTCACTACAATGAACTAGGCTGGGTCCTACACTTGTTGAAGACCCTGACAAACACTCCTGAGCCTGCATCTCAGTCCCTGCACTGAACTAGGCTGGGTCCTTCCCTTGTTCAAACCCCCGACAAACATTCCAGAGCCAACATCTTTGTCCATGCACTGAACCAGGATGGTTCCTGCTTTTGTTCAAGCCCCCGGCAAACAATCCTGAGCCGACACCTAGCTCCCTGACCCTGAACTAAGGTGTGTCCTCCCCTTGTTCAACTCCCTGCCCCCCAGGAAACACCCCTGATCCCACATCTCACTCCCTGCACTGAAGCCACCTGGGTCCTACCCTTGTTCAAAACCCTGACAAATACTCTGGAACCCACATGTCAGTCCCTGAACTGAAGCAGATGAGTCCTTGCCCATGTTCAAGCCACAACAAATACTCCTGAGCCCACATATCACTCACTACAATGAACTAGGCTGGGTCCTACACTTGTTCAAGACCCTGACAAACACTCCTGAGCCCACATCTCGGTCACTGCACTGAACGAATCTGCTGCTACCACTGCTAAGTCTCTTCAGTTGTGTCCGACCCTGTGCGACCCCATACATGGCAGCCCACCAGGCTCCCCCATCCCTGGGATTCTCAAGACAAGAACACTAGAGTGGGTTGCCATTTCCTTTTCCAATGCATGAGAGTGAAAAATGAAAGTGAAGTCCGTCAGTCGTGTCCAACTCTTAGTGACCCTGTGGACTGTAGCCCACCAGGCTCCTCCATCCATGGGATTTTCCAGGCAAGAGTACTGGAGTGGGGTGCCATTGACTTCTCCGACTGAACGAGTCTAGGTCCTGCCATTGTTCGATCCCCCAACACATACTCCTGAACCCACATCTCGGTTTCAGCACTGAACTAGGCTGGGTCCTGACCTTGTTCAAACCCCCAACAAACACTCCTGAGCGTGCATCGCGGTCCATGCACTGGGTCCTGCCCATGTTCAAATCCCCGACAAACACTCCTGAGCCAACATCTCCATCCCTGCACTGAATCAGGATGGTTTCTGCCTTTGTTCAAGCCCCAACAAACAATCCTGAGCCAACAACTCGCTCCCTGCCCCTGAACTAAGGTGAGTCCTCCCCTTGTTCAAACCCCCAGAAACACTACTGAGCCCTCATCTCACGCACAGCACTGAACCAGGCTGGGTCCAGACCTTGTCAAAACCCCCGGCAAAAATTCCTAAGCCCACATCTCAGTCCCTGCACTAAAATAGGCTGGGTCAAGCCCTTGTTCAAACCCCTGACAAACACTCTTGAGCCTGCATCACCGTCCCTGCACTGAACTAGGCTGTGTCCTGCACTTGTTCAAGACTCTGACAAACACTCCTGAGCCAACATCTTGGTTCCTGCACTGAACCAGGATAGTTCCAGCATTTGTTCAAGTCCCGGCAAACAATCCTGAGCTGACAACTCTCTCCCTGCCACTGAAGCAAGGTGTGTCCTCCCCTTGACCAATACCCCAGGCAACACTACGATCCCATATCTCACTCACTGCACTGAAGTTCGCTGGTCCCTGCCCTCATGCAAATCCCTGACAAACACTCCTGAGCCAACATCTCCATCCCTGCACTGAACTAGAATGGTTTCTACTTTGTTCAAGCCCCCAGAAAAACATCCTGAGCTGACAACTCGCTGCCTGCCCCTGAACTAAGGTGTGTCCTCCCCTTTTTCAATCCCTCTGGAAACACTCCTGTACCCGCATCTCACGCCCTGCCTTGAAGCCGCCCGGTTCCTGCCCTTATTCAAGACTTTGATAAATGCTCCTGAAACCACATTTTGGTCCCTGCACTGAAGCAGGTGGGTCCTGCCCACGTTGAAGGTCTAACAAACACTTCTGAGCCCATATCTCGCTCTCTACACTGAACTGGGCTGAGTCCTACACTTGTTCAGATTAGATCAGTCGCTCAGTCGTGTCCGGCTCTTTGCGAACCCATGAATCTCAGTATGCCAGGCCTCCCTGTCGAACACCAACACCCGGAGTTCACTGAGACTCACGTCCATCCAGTCAGTGATGCCATCCAGCCATCTCATCCTCTGTGGTCCCCTTCTCCTCCTGCTCCAATCCCTCCAAGCATCAGAGTCTTTTCCAATGAGTCAACTCTTCGCATGAGGTGGCCAAAGGACTAGAATTTAAGCTTTAGCATCATTCTTCCAAAGAAATTCCAGGGCTGATTTCCTTCAGAATGGACTGGTTGGATGTCCTTGCAGTCCAAGGGACTCTCAAGAGTCTTCTCCAACACCACAGTTCAAAAGCATCAATTCTTTGGCGCTCAGGCTTCTTCACAGTCCAACTCTCACATCCATACATGACTACAGGAAAAACCATAGCCTTGACTAGACGAAATTTTGTTGGCTATATAATGTCTCCGCTTTTGAATATGCTATTTAGGTTGGTCATAACTTTCCTTCCAAGGAGTAAGCGTCTTTTAATATCGTGGCTGCAGTCACCATCTGCAGTGATTTGGAGCCCAGAAAAATAATGTTTGCCTCTGTTTCCACTGTTTCTTCATCTATTTCCCATGAAGTGATGGGGCTGGAGGCCATGATCTTCGTTTTCTGAATGTTGAGCTTTAAGCCAACTTTTTCACTCTCCACTTTTACTTTCATCAAGAGTCTTTTCAGTTTCTCTTCACTTTCTGCCACAAGGCTGGTGCCATCTGCATATCTGAGGTTATTAATATTTCTCCTGGCAATCTTGATTCCAGCTTGTGTTTCTTCCAGTCCAGCATTTCTCATGATGTACTCTGCATGTAAGTTAAATAAACAGTGTGACGATATACAGCCTTCGCATATTCCTTTTCCTATTTGGAACCAGTCTGTTGTTCCATGTGCAGTTCTAACTGTTGCTTCCTGACCTGCATACACATTTCTCAAGAGGCAGATCAGGTGGTCTGGTATTCCCATCTCTTTCAGAATTTTCCACAGTTTATTGTGATCCACACACTTGTTCAAGACCCTGACAAACACTCCTGTGCCAATATCTTGTTCCCTGCACTGAACTAGGCTGGGTTCAGCACTTTCTGAAGTCCCCTGCAAATACCTCTGAGCCAACATCCTGGTCCCTGCACTGAAGCAGACGGGGTCCTGCCCTTTTTGAAACCCCTGACAAACACTCCTGAGCCCACACATCAGAAACTGCACTGAACCAGGCCAGAAACTACACATGTTCAAGCCCCCAACCAACTGTTCTGGGCCTGCATCTGACTCAAAGGCTGGTTTCTGGTCTTATTTAAGCCCGCAGCAAGCAATCCTGAGCCCACAAATCGCTCCCTGTCCCTGATCTAAGGTGTGTGCTCCCCTTGTTCAATCCACCAGGAAACACTACTGAGCCTGCATCTCACTCACTGCCCTGAACAAGGGTGGGTCCCGCCAAAGTTCAAGCCATGACAAATACTGTTGTGCCAACATCCCAGTCTCTGCACCAAACCAGCTGTTTCCTGCCCATATCAACCATGGCAAACACTCCTAAGACCACATCTTGGTTCCTGCACTGATAGCGGCTGAGATCCTGGCCATATTCAAGCCTAGACAAACACTCCTGACCCCATTTCTCGCCCCTGAACTGAACTAGGCTGTGTCCTACACATGTTCAAGACCCTGACAAACACTTCTTGGCCTTCATCTGACTCTCAGGCTGATCTCCTTCACTACACTGAACTAGGCTGGGTCCAGCACTTGCTGAAACCCGTGGGAAACACTCCTGAGCCCATATCTGGGTCCCTTCTCTGAACCAGGCCAGGTCCTGCCCTTGTTCAAGCACTCAAAAACACTCCTGAGCCCACATCTCGATCCCTGCACTGATCGCGGCTGGATCCACCCCTTGTTCATCCCAACAGACACTCCTGAGGCCACATCTCAGTCGCTCCAATGAACCAGGCTGGGTCCTGCCTTTGTTCAAGCCCCCAACAAACACTCTTGAGCCCACATCTCAGTCCTTGCACTGAATCAGGTGGGTCCTGCCCATATTCAAGCTCTTTGTAGAATGCATATATCATATATCAGGACTATAGGATGGCTGGCTTAGCTTGGTCCTCTTGCTGCTTCAGGCCCCACAGGCTTGTGTGATAGGGCAGGTTGGGATGTGTTCTCACATGGAGAACAGTACCACTTTGAAAGGGCCTCAATAGGGTAAATGGCAGACGTGCATGTCTCCGACACCGGTGAGTCATGGAACTTAAGGGGAACTGTCTTTAGAGTCTCCCTGGCAGGCATTCGAACAAGGTTCAGGGAGTTCCCTCATGCCAGCAGAGCGGGCCCCATTTCTCCCTCTGTGCAAAGTGTGGCCAAGCCACCTCAGGCCTGTGCAGTGTTCACATATGTCCAGCGAGGGAGGGAGGGTGGCACGTCCAATTCTGCAGTTCAGCAGTGACCGCCCACTGTTGGCTCTCAAGGTTGAGAAAGCACTCTCCGAACGTGTGGACTAAAACCGTCTAATCTCCCATTGCTGCAACTCAGTCAGGACCAGAAGGGCTTGCAAAGGATAAGCGTCTTTTCTGAGAGCTGCTGTCCAGAGAGTGGCAGACGGCAACAGCACTACTTAGAGAGACAGAGACACACAGACATCAGTGCCTGGTACACACACAGAAGGATTGTCCAGAACAGTGCTATGCCGGAAGCAAAGATAGAGAGACAAAGAGCGAGCTCTGCACCCTAAACCTCTGGTCTCCCTGAACAGTGGAGATCAATGGTAGCAAATGTTGCAGTTTTTCCCTACTCCCCTAGTATCAGGACAGCAACAGGCTCTCTGTCCCATGAAGAAAAGTATCCAGCCACTTGGCACCCCTGCATATCCTTTGGATAGTCAGGGAGAGCTCCCAGCTATTGCCTGTCCCAGGGGACACAGGAGGGTATTGTTTGGATTGTGGAGCAGGAACCCGTGGTTGGAATTTCCAGGGCCAGGTCAATGACAGCACCTGGGGCTACCCCAGCCACATGCAAAACCCTCTACAATCCTGGTGCAGAATCTGGCCATGTGGGGGCACTGGAGCACAGGAACCGCAGAAGATGCCCTCCGGTCTAGGGGCATGTCCATAAGGGTGCCGCCCACTACCCTCTCCGCCCTTGGTCTAGATTTGGGCAAGGAGCCTGTGCTTGGCTCACAGCCTAGGCTCCTGCCTGTTTTCCGCTGATGTCCCAGGGCCCGTTCACCCTGGCCTGGGCTGTCCGGCACCCCTTTCCTTGGCCTCACGCCACCCCCAACACACCACTCCCCACCTCCCGACCATCCCCCTCACTCCCCGCCCCCAAAGAGCTAGTGGGTCCCACAGGTTCACTGCAGCCTGGGCCACCATTATGCACCATTCTCTGTGCTGTTATATCGTGTCCCTTCACATCTGCCCCAGCTTGGGCCAAGAGGAGCGTGAGAGGCGATCAAAGGAAGGTGGGAGCGTCCTGGGACCCTTAGCTGTGAGCCCCAGTACTCAGGGAGAAGCCCCCACCCCTCATCCCGCGACCTGCCATCCTGATGCTGTGCGCAGCTGGAACCTTGCAACCACCAGTTGTCACGCCAAGTGAAGAGGCCATCCTCTTTAGGGTGGAGGCAGTGCAAGACAGCGAGACCCTGGTGGACGGAGACGTGGCAGGGATCCGGCGGGAGTTCCGGCTGTTTGCAGAAGACATCATGGAAGAGGTGGAGGTTGTGGCAGATGAGGAGCAGAAGCAGTGGTCCTCCCAGGAGCTGGAGGAGAAGACGGTGGAGGAGCAGGGCCAGGACAGGCCGGGAGGTCCGAGTGAGCACCAGGCGCTAGATGTCCTGAAGGCACTGGCCGCCCTGCAGGTGGAACTGAGCTCTGAGTGTGAGCAAAACCACAGGGCCTACCATCAGAGGAGGAAGCATCACTTGGCTTGGGGGAGTGCCATCATCCAGGGCATCCCTGGCTTCTGGGCCAAAACTGTATCCTTTCCGCTGCTCCTTTGGGTCCACTGCTCATGAGGAGGAGGAGAAGGGGCAGGAGCAGGAGGAGGGGGAGGGGGCGAGGGCACAGGAAGGGCGCTGGAGGCCCCTGAAGAAAATGTGGTCCTGGGCAATTGGCAAGCTCCAAAGGCCCAGCAGAGTAGGGTCTGGGCAGGGCTACAGATGTACGTGTTGCAGCCATGCCTTTGAGTGTCTCCTTCAGGCCTGCATCTGAGGAGGAGCAGCACCTGAGGCCTCCAAGTCAGGAATGACCAGAGATGGTACACAAGAGCAGCATCTGCACAGCTATTGCTGTAAATGCGGGTGATCCTGGCATATAGCTGAGACATGTGAGTCATTCACATACACACACAACACACACACACGTACACACACACACACACACACACACAACCCCTTTGCTTTCAAACACGGATTGTCACAGGACTGCAAATCTGACCATGTAAGCAGTGACATGCCACTACCAAGCATACACAGGTCTGGAGGAGAACAGTAGCTGTCAGAAACCAGTCCCTGCTCGGAGAATGCAGACCACCTCAGACGCACACCACCACAAGGGGCCCAGAGCCATGAGCGTGTCTGATGGTATGGCAAAGCCTGATGACATCAGGGGTGGCCAGGTAACAGGCAGTGCCCAGCTCCTTGCAGATGCCTTTTCCAATATCCTTGTTCCACCCCAGACTAGGACTGATGCTCCTGGCTCTTCTTGGCCTGGCATGTAGCTCCCTGAATGGCTCCTTGACCTAAAGCAGATTATGAGCCACCCTCAAGTTTCCGTCATGATCAGCGACCAAGATCAAGACTTTCTCGACTACATGATCGACTTGAAGATCAGTGAGGAAGACTGAGGAAGGATGGGTATGGGACCTGGCAGGGAGTGGGAAGATCCTGTTAGCCATGTTCCTGCACTGTGAGACTTTGGAGAGGAGTCATGGACGCTGTTAATGCCTGCCTGGGAGGCAAACTGAGGCCCCTAGAAGTTTGCACCTTTTCCCTCCTCCCTATCCTGGCAGGTGCAGGTGCGGAGCCATCTGCAGTCCCACTGCAAGCTGATCTTTTCCTTTCAGGACAACCCCTACTTCTTGAACACCATGATCATTAAGGAGTATTACCTTGACATCACTGGTAACACGTGGCTCCCAGGGTGATGAGTGTGGGTGTGCAAGCATGTAGATGATCCACCTGTGGAGTCCACCCCAGTCTCCCGTCTTTCCGCAGGGAACAGGGCATGTCATTCCACTCCAGTCCACTGGTTCTGGGACTTTGAATGGGCATCCCCCAGCCACAGTCTGGACACCAGGAGCCTTAATTTTCTCAACTGGCTGTCAGGCCACAATGGCCCAGAATTGAACACGATTGCTGATGTGGGGTTGCTTTGGGCCTGCACACAGGTGATGATTAATGTTGGAGTTCTTGGCTGCTCATGGGAGGGTTCAGGGCCTGGTCAGCCCTGGGTTGACCTTGCTCGTGTTGCCAGCAGCTCATCAGCAATGACATGTGGGACAATCCCCTGAAGTACTACCTCGGGGAGGATGATTCTTCCATCAGAGATAACTGACAGAAACACATGTGGTGAGGCGGTCAGGAGATAGGCCCTGAGGGACAGCCTTATCATAGCTGGGACACTATCCTTTCCCAAATGGGGATGCATTTGGGATGCATCTCTCCTAGGATGCAAAACCACAGGCATCCTAGGAGAGACAGGATTTGAGTGTGGCATGCCTCCAGGCACTTCCAGCCTGCCTCCCTGGCAGTGCAGAAAGGCGAGGAAAGCACAGGTGGTTGTACGTGTTTGACCCTGTGCCCGGATGAGCCTGTGAGGGAGGGAAAGGAGTGAGCAAGGAGTAATTGCATGTCCCAAAGGACCTCAGGAGAGTGGGAGATAGGGAAGCCCCTGGGGGCAGTTCGGGGCCTGCTGGTTTTCAGGGTCCAGGGTCTAGGCAATAGCAGTCCTGCCAAAGATACGCCATGGTGGGTGCTGAAAGTCCTGACGTGAAGTTCTTCTTTCCTCTGGGGTCTTGCCACTGGCTTTGGGGGCCTGAGGGGCAAAAGTGTGCGTCTGCATCTGAGAGAATTCGAGCAGTCTCACTGAAGCAAAATCTCCGATTATGTCATAGGGGACCTGAAACCAGGTGATGCTCAGAGGGAAGCTGCGTTCCAGGTGACCGTCTTGGATGCTCCTGGGCCCAAATGGAGGCTGGCTTCCTTGGCATGTGGGCTGTGTAGGCAAGCAGAGATGTGTGACTGTAGGGAGTCCTACCTGGGCCTAATGAGAGCAACTGGAAGAGAGTCTTGACATCTAGCAAATCACTGTGGCCTTGGTGGTTCAAGCCATCTTGGTGCCTTTGAGATAGAAAAGCTGCTTTCCGCCCAAGGGAGGCATGAGCTGTGGGCCCACAAAGGGAAGGTTTTGCAGGGCATCATCTGTTTGGGGACTCCATGTGCATGGGTAGTGTTAAACAGAAGGGAGGACGTGTAGGAATGCCACCTTACCTTTATGGCCTCAGGTTCCAATCTTTGTATCTGAAGAGACCCTGTATCCATGTGCACCTTTCTCACAACATTGGATAAGACCCAGGCCTATCACAGTCTCTTGGGGCTCTTGGAGGCTCAGGCATCTCTTTGGCCTTTTCCTGCTACATGGAGATAGCCCTTGGGGGCACATGTAGACAGGTGCACACATAAAGCTACACAGATAGGAAGAACAGAAGGCCTCACTCAGAATGTTGTTGTCCATAAAGGGTGGTAGGCTAGCAAGAGGGGCACAACATTGACAAGGAATGACCTAGATAGGTGCACACCGAGAGAGAGGTTCTCCAAGTCAGCTGAGCCCAAAGGTCCTTGTTTTCTGTCCCCACATGGATCAGGCCAATGTGACTGGTACTGTGAAGCTGTCCAAGGTGATGGGAGAATGCAGAACGCAGGCGCATGTCATACAGCTGTTCATGGCAAGTGCTTCCAACCCTGCTTGCTGCTCTGCAGGTCGGTCCGTGTCACTGGCAAATGCCAAGATTTTGTAACCTTTGAGGATAAGTCACAAAGTTAGATGGAGAAGGCAATGGCACCCTACTCCAGTACTCTTGCCTGGCAATTCCCATGGACAGAGGAGCCTGGTAGGCTGCAGTCCATGGGGTCGAGAAGAGTCGGACATGACTAAGCGACTTCCCTCTCACTTTTCACTTTCATGCGTTGGAGAAGGAAATGGCAACCCACTCCAGTGTTCTTGCCTGGAGAATCCCAGGACGGGGGAGCCTGGTGGGCTGCTGTCTATGGGGTCACACAGACTCAGACTTGACTGAAGTGACTTAGCAGCAGTAGCAGCACAGAGTTAGAAGTGCAAGGTGACATGATTAATTAACAAGTGAAAGGAAACAACCAGGAAAAGAAAGTTACTTTTTGTTTGTGAGCACAAAGGTACTTACCAAAATTCCTATTCCTAGAGAAGAAAGCTTGTAGTTCTGCACGTGTGCATTTCCTCTCAGGGATGTTACTGTGTACACGCACATGTGTGTGCACACATGGGCATAGAAGTCCCTGCCAGTGTGCTTGTGAGTATGAGCTTCCGGAATTGACCTAGCCAGGTGATGGAAGTTGGATAGCAAAAACATGAAGGTGTTAGAGAAAGGTACATATGCTCTGGCCAGCAGAAGCACTGAAGCCAGGGATTCGATCCCCGTTATCTCACTGAGCAAACACGTTCTAAGTGGGATCACAGGGGTGCACCCAGGATGTCTGGCAGAAAGTAGAGGCAGGAAAAAAGAGCCTGGGGAATGTGCAGAGAAAAGTCCACTATATCTGCAGTTTATGAAAAGTAGAAATGTACCAGGAAGGAGAAACCGTACTTAATTAATTGAGATATCTAGCTAAGGAGATTTCCAGCCAAACAGCCAAAAGTGCTTCCTGGTTTCTTCTTGCTGCCTATAGTAAAATATAAAGGGAAATTAAAAAAATATATATTTAAGAGAAAATATTAAAAAATAAGACAGAACTTGCTGAATTGGAAATTTTCCAGTCTTTTAACATGACAGAGGATGCTAAAATTAATGGCTCTCAAACAAGGTTCTATCCAGGGCATTGAGATAAGGTGGTCTAAATATAACATTTTATAACACCTATACATCAATTCTTATTTATTTATTTATTTTTAATAAACGTGGTCTAAAGATGAGTGAGTGTAAAATTCTTTGTTAAGCCTCAGAAAGCTGGAAGGGGATGCTTCATGGCATTATTTAGGCAAGCCAATGCCTTCCAAAGAGTTCAGGGGTGTCACTCAGAGACATTTCAGTCACACAATAAGACTTGTACCAAGTTTCAGGGTGTTATCCCTCAGCTATCTCAGCAGAAAACCGAGACAGAGTAGGCCTTATTATGAAGACATGTGTGATGGTGGCTTTGGAGTGGAGTGCTTTACCATGAAAACCAGTAAGATTATCAGGAGACACACCAAGTTTTTAAGATAACATATTTAAGTTCAGCTTGGACTGAAAGGACCAGCAATAGTACAAAATAAGAGAGTTCTGAACTTCTACCTTAGACAAGCAGGAAGCAGGCTAGGGAGACTGTTTCACTGTAACCATATACTACCCACCTTTCCTGCAATGGAATCATGTCAGAGGGCAGAATTAAAAATTCAGAGACTGAAGCCTAGGAAGTTTCCAGGCCTTAAATCCTAATCAAAGGACTGCCAACAAGAACCCGTGGGATTTCAGAACTGCTACTGTTGACTCCCATCTCCCCTCCTCTTTCTGGAACAGGAGTGCCCATGAAAGTTATCTATGCCTGACCCAGCACTGTATGTTGGCTGTGAAAGTGAGCAGATTAACTCATCTCTTTTGTTCACAAATCATCAGGTCTAGAGGAACTACACGTGTATAATTTGAACTGATGTGTTGGAGATGACTTGAGAGTCTCCTGGAGAGCAAGGAGATCAAAATAGTCAATCCTAAAGTAAAGCAGTCCTGAATATTCATTGGAAGGACTGATGCTGAAGCTGCAGCTCCAATACTTTGGCAACCTGATTCTAAGAACTGACGCATTAGAAAAGACCCTGATGCGGGAAAGATTGAAGGCCGGGGAAGGGGACAGCAGAGGATGAGATGGTTGGATGGCATCACCAGCTCAATGGACTTGAGTTTGAGCATGCCTCTGGAGTTGATGGTGGACAGGAAACCCTGGTGTGCGGCAGTCCATCAGGTGGCGGTCCATATCTGGACTTGACTTCAATGACAAGGTCCTGAACTTCAAGTTAATGCTATAATGGATAAATTATTTGAAAGCATTTGCAGGAAAATGCATTTTGGACATACAAGTATGTAAACAATTTGTGGCCATGGGTGTACCATGTGGTTTTAAAGTATGTCCACAAATCCTTTCCTTCAAGGGTGGTCCTTATACTCCCCTTTACATGTAGGCTGGACTTAGTGGCTCACTTCTAATGTTAGAATATTGTAGAAATGAAAATGAAGTGTCTGACTATGACTCTTTAAGTCACAAAAGGCACTGCAGCCTCCTTGCTCATCCTCTTGGATCACTCATTCTGGAAGCCAGCTTAGTCCTATCTTGAGAACACTCAGGTAGCCCAGTAGAGAGGCCCATGGGAAAGAACTGAGGCTTTCTCCCAACAGCCAGCAAGGAAACTGGTTTCAACAGCTATGTGAGTAAGCCATCTTGGAAGGAAATCCACCAGCCCATGTCAAGGCTTCAGATGACGACAATCTCATGAAACCCTGAGCCAGAACCCTCAACTGAATTACTCCTGGATTCCCAACTTTCAGCAGCAGTATGAGATAATATTGTTTTAAGCTGTTGCTTTGGGATAATTTGTTATGCAGCAGTAGTTCGTTAATGCACTGCCAACTTTGTCTCATGTCTTTATACCGGGGCGCCTGTCCATTTAGTCCAATCTAAGCTAGATTCTGCTACTTCAGTTTAGAAAACATACTTCACCCTTGATCTGACCACCCTCAGATCAGATCAAATTCTTTATCACTCACCTCAATATCTTATCAGTCTTGCCTAGCCTTAGCAATGATCGTCTCAGTTGAGCCAGAATCCACCAGCACCCTTATGGTCATCTTAATAAGTTTCCATCCACTGACACCCACTCTGTTGTTGTTCATTGCTTTTCAGTCTCCCAGTCTCTCTTTGCTATCACATGGACCCACCCTGTTCCTTAGCTATAAATCCCAGCTGTGTCCCTGCTGGAGTCAGGCTTAAGCTCACTCTCTCTCCCGTATTATAAGACCCCCGCTGTAGTACTCTTACCTTGAATAACATTTTTCTTACCACCTTTAGGAAGTGTTATGAATCATTTGTTTAACATTTCCAGGTTCTGTTAGTAGGGATTATTCTCAAAGGAATAGTTCTATACCTTTACTTTTTATACTATATTCCTTAGGGGAACAAATTTCTAGAATTAAAACATTTCATGTTTTTACCATACAAACAGAAAATATCTTTTAAAATATATTTATATATCTTTAAAAAATGTAGTAATCTGAAAAGGATGTGTATATAGACATGCCAGTGTATATACACACATACCCTCACACCTCCAAGGAAAACTTAATTCTCAGTAAACTATAAATTAAAACATTCACCTGCAAGTAGTGAAATCTTTGGAATTAATGTGCCAAAAAATCATAGAGAATGAGATTTTAATTTAAAAAATGTATACATAAAACCATTTGGGATTCAGACAAAATAGGTTATTTAAGTAAAGATAGGTCAAGCCCTAAACCATCTAGTAAAAAAAAAAAGAAAAAAGAAAGAAAGAAAGGAAATAATCTCATGTAATAACCTATAATGAAAAATAACCTAAAAAATAGACATGTATATGCATAACTAAATCACTCTGATATACATCTGAAACACAACATTGTAAATCAAATATATTTCCATAAAATTTGTAAAGAAAGCTTTTACAATGTATGATTATAAAGAAAAAATCCTAAAGAAAGTAGAAGGTATATATGAATTGAAACAAAAATAGAAAACAACAAAAATAAAACTTGTTGGGATAATAAAACAAGAGCTGCTTCTTCGAAAAAAAAAAAAATCAGAAACATTGATAATACTGTAGCCAATCTAATAAGGGGAAGAGGAGGTTAATTCCAATACTAGAAATGAATGACACATGGAATGGGATTTTGAGATGGTAATATTCAACACTGAGTGGAATTACTTTTGTTTCAGGAAAGGTCAAGTCAAGCCAAAACTGGGAAAAGAAAGGGAAGGAAAGAAAGAGGAAGACAGTCATGGGAAGAAAGGAAGAAAAGGAAAGTAAGGGAGAAAGAAAGAAAAGTAAATGTCTCAACAGATGTTGTAAATATCCAATGAAATAATTCTCTTTAAAATCTAAAGACAGAAACAGAAATTTATTAAGCCATATCCTCATTGCCTTTGATGGTACTAAGAACCAGAAAACCCATTTACACATCACTGTTTAGAATTTCTGGACACCACAATAAGATTGTTTAAAGAAAAGAAACAAACAAAAAAAAATGCTATGTTATTTGTAAAAAGATGGACAACAGAAATAATTTTTTAAAAAACATTTTATTTTTATAAATAGTAATTTTACTGACAATGTTTTGGCAACATTAATAAAACAATATGCACGATGCTGGATGCTTGGGGCTGGTGCACTGGGACGACCCAGAGGGATGGTATGGGGAGGGAGGAGGGAGGAGGGTTCAGGATGGGGAACACATGAGAAATAAAGGAATAAAATAAAAGAAAAAAAGAAAAAGAGAAAAAGAGAAAAAAAAAGAAGAAAAAAATAAATAAATAAATAAATTAAAAAATAAATAAAAAAAAAATAAAACAATAAATTTTACCTGAAAGAACAAGCAAAGTAGACAAGGAAATTCACCAAAAGCAATAACAAAATAGTCATCTTGACAGATATTCAATACATTTGTAAAAAAAAACAAAGTGCCGTTGCCTGAAAAAAATATAGAGATATCAAAAGAAAAAGAGAGGAAGCTCCTGAAAGAACTCAACTCAGTATTAACTGTCTTTGTTCTGCAGGCACAGAAACTTACTCAAGTTAATTTTACGAAGCAAAGCCCTGATGTTATTATCTCTTTTCAGGTTTTGTGTGTGTGTGTGTGGGAAAATCTAGGAACTTTAGGCTGGACAGGGAAGACGAGTGTAGAGACTTAAAGTGTCTTTAATGAGGAGAAGGAAAAGGAGAGGTGTGAGGATTTCATTGTGTGGTTTGAACAGCATTGGGGAAGCTCAAACAAGGGATGTAGCAATGTTCTTCTTCTGGGAAGAGCATTCCCAGAAGAAGAGCATTTGCAAAGTCTTTGGATTGGGAAGAAATTGAATTTGCTTAGGGAAAGCAAGGCCAGTGTTGTCAAAAACAGGGCAGCAGTGGGGAAAATAGTAGAGTAGAATGACAGAGAATGGAAGAGAGGAAGTAGTCAGGGACCATATCACTGGAAACTTTTCATTTGGCAATAAATACAACTTGTACTCTTTAGGAGCATACTACAGAGCAAACAACAGTAACAGTATTGATAATCCTAAGCAACAATAAAAACATATAAATAAAACATTTCATATTTACTATAGAAATAGAATAAAGGAGATAAGAATGCAATAGTCTGCACATTTATACATAGAGTTTTCACCTGAGACCAGAAGACAAACACACACACACACACACACACTCGTTATACAACTAAAAGAAGTTTAAGCTGACACTTAGCAAAGTGCTTTGGCCCAAGCGAACTAACTGGAAAGGCCTGGTAAAATATTCAAAGTGTAAACCAATCAATCAAGCATTGAGTAAATAAATACAATTTACTTGTATTTGAATTTACACTCAGGAAATTACCTAAAATGGAGACAAGAGACTCACTACAGCTTAGTCATCTGTAGTCCTTTCTCTTTTGTTCTGAGAGGGATGGTAACCCCTTGGTGATTATCACTTTCTAGCATTTTGTGAAAGCTTAGAGGATTTAAATGAATTGTGGGGAGGGGCAGAAAGAGTGGGGAGAGACAAAGAGGAGGAGAAAGGAAGAGGAAATGGAGAGATTTCTCTTGACATAGGTCTACAGCCAAGATTCCAGGTTCCTTGAATGGTGCACAGAGATTCTAGATATCTGTGCCAGAAGTGGAGAAGGTATGGCATTCAACTCCAGGAGGAGACTCAACTCCAGGAACCCACAGAGGAAGCCAAGTGTGCTGATGTTCAGGAACCAATACTTAGAGGGTACACCACAGGTCTGTGAAAGAGCCCTTGGAGGTCACACAAAAAAAGGTTTCCACAAGTATAATCACAGACTAGGTAGTTGGATA
This sequence comes from Bos taurus, assembly GCF_002263795.3. Classification (NCBI taxonomy): domain Eukaryota; kingdom Metazoa; phylum Chordata; class Mammalia; order Artiodactyla; family Bovidae; genus Bos; species Bos taurus. Next base: position 57,643,368 of record NC_082638.1, on the reverse strand, counting down.
GAGTAGAGGAAGGATGATAACTCTATGACCTGATAATTACTGAAATAAATGAGAAAATTCCTGCACATCAGACTGTGTCAAGTAAGATGGAAACCCAGTATTAGTTTGATAAAATGGGAAATTACACAAAGAATTAGCTGTTAACTTTAATACATTCCTGCCCAAGGCAAGATAAGATACAAAAGTGAAATTGTCACGTTAAACTAGGGTAAGACACAGGTAACTGGAAAAGGTAAGGAAAAGTTCTATAGAGGGTTTAATCACCCTGGACCCTTTGTATCCACTACATTTACTCTTCTCGGACAACTCCTTTGTAGCTTAAGGGAAAGAGAACTAAACTTAGCTCAATTCATAAACTGAAAAGATTCCCTGTGTTTGATCCTTTTCAGTTAAAACTATGGGTCCAGTACAAATCAAACTGGATGTCAAGGCTTTTTTCTTTGGGAATCTTAACTTGCTTTACTATTGTGATGGAGACGGATAGGGCTACTTCACTTTGACTAAAGGCCAGCCAAATGGGAAAGGAGATGGAATGAATCAAATTCCCCTTTTGATCACTCAACAGGAGGTCCACAGGCACCAGGCCTCATTCTATTAACTATCTCTGCTTCTCCAACTGCAGTCAATGATATACAGGGCCTGCTTGATCCTTGCAAGTGCCTCTCACCTAACAGGCATTTTAGTGGTTGGCTTCCTTGACATGTCCCTGGGCTAGGTTAAGACACTCTGAGACAGTGTTCCTTCTGCCTTGGCTCCATGCCTGGAGTGCATGCATGCCTCTTCCTCAACTGGGACAAGAAGCCACAGCTCTCCACTAACTAAATCCCGTGTCTGGTCCAAACTCACATCATAGTTTCTCCATCAACTTCTCCACATCAGGCTTTCGGAACCATTTTATCTTAGAACAGCACAACAGAGGCACTTCACAGAGTTCAGCAGCACACAGGACCATACCATAACAAAGCCATTCCAATCTGGCTATATAGTTAATACTGAGATCTTCAAAGCATGAAAACAGTTGAAAATTTCATTGCTAAACACTCTACAGATTATATGTATAGTGGAGAAGGCAATGGCACCCCACTCCAGTACTCTTGTGGGAAAAATCCTACAGATGGAGGAGCCTGGTGGGCTGAAGTCCATGGGGTTGCTAAGAGTCGGGCACGATGGAGTGACTTCACATTCACTTTTCATTTTCATACATTCGAGAAGGAAATGGCAACCCACTCCAGTGTTCTTGCCTGGAGCATCCCAGGGACAGGGTATCTTGGTGGGCTGCTGTCTATGGGGTCGCACAGAGTCGAACATGACTGAAGCAACTTAGCAGCAGCAGTAGCAGCAGCAGCAGAGCTTTCGAACTTGCAAATAACATGAAATACCAAAATATGTTGTTACTTTTCCTTTCTCCACCTCTCTCTCTCTCTCTCTCTCTCTCACACACACACACATAATTTTTACATGTTAAAACACTTATATGAAAAACAGGTACTATATTTTTAAATAACATCTCAATATTTAAACAAAGCTGTACTTCATGTATTTAAAACAAAAACACATAAATTACACATTGGTTGCCCTATATTTGATATTATTGAATAATTCTAAAATTTGAATTTTTTGTTTTTAATGGGGTTTTTAACTTTGACTGAAATACTTGCTTCAGACTTACTGAAAGTAGAATTAACGGGTTTTTTTTTTTTTTTTTTTTGGCCTCCTACTTTTAGATTTGGGAGATGATGGTTCAGAATCAGATGTGTTCACAGTAATGGATGCTACTTCCACCAATCCTGTTGAAGGGGTTCCGGTGATACCTGAAAAAAAACTCTTGTTTCAGGAGGTAATCCTTCTAGATGCTTAGGCTTCTTAAACATTTGATGACACTGGGTCTTGTGCTGTCTTTTCTCTTTAAAAGTTAAAAAGTGTAGCCTACATTTGGAACACTGATGAAAACTTTTCCCAGTGCTGTCTATAATGACATATGTATGGTGTTGCAGTTTTAAAAATTTGGAGACAAAACGGGCAAAGTAAACTCTTAATGTTACCATGGTATGCTCTGAAATGTGCATCCACATCTGCAAAGAATGATGATCTGTAACTGCAAACCTGGCATACATAGGGCATTTCACCAGGCTTATGATTATCTTTCATGTGCTGTTAGAGAACCTGATCTGTCTCAAAGGACAATTCACAGATTTTACAGACTGTGCAGGGCTCCTGGGAAGTGTGGACACTTTCAATGTGACACTGCAGCTGGAAGGGAGTAGCAAACTGGCAATTGCAGTGCTGGCAGGTGGTGTGGTATTTCCAGCTGTCACCTCTCTGCCTCTCAAGCTCCAAATGGTGCTTCATGTGATTCATAAACTTGACATTTTTTAGAACTTTCAAGCAGCTGAGGCATTTAAAGGCTGTGTGAGTTTTTGGTTCTGGCTGCCCATCTCCTATATGCTGTCCATAGTAGAAGTCACAGACTAACACAATCAGATTGCCTTCTGTGGGATCAACAATCTTGTTTTGACTTGCTACACTTGGAAAGTCAATTTTTGTCAGTCCATTTGACCCTAAAGGGCTTATAGGTTTGCAATGGACATTGTCCTTTAGAAAATGTGTTAGATAAGATTATCCATTCTGAACATGGCTTAATGAGGTATGAACACTGTCTGGTGTGCTTTGCTGAGTAGTCACTCTTTGAAAAATATCTGGAGGGCACAAAGCTAAAGAATGTTCTCCTATAATTCCATCACTGAGTTTAGGCCTTTTGGGACTTGTGCTATTTGTTTCAGAAGTGGAAAGTCACTTTGATACATGAGGACTTTTATCCATAGCTCCTGCATAACTGCTGTTTCTACTGGATCCTGCAATGAACTTGTGAAGGTAATCAAAGGAGAACATAACTCTGAAAAGCTATTAGGCACTATTTGTGGTGAAATATTTTTAGAATCTGCTTTGGACAAAGGCTCAATAATAATAGGACTATCTGTTGATCTTGATTCAGAGACAGAAAGTGGCAAGACAGTCTTTGCTTCTGATGCAGGAGTCACATGATTAACAGGCTGTAATTTCTGAGCATTATCTTTCCTGAAGTGACCATACTTTTTTCTCCTTGAACAAGAATCTGGGGTAACTCTGTTCAGTATGTTTGAAATGACTGGTTTTGGATTTGAGGTCATCCCCACAAAGATCACATCAGCATCTTCATTTACATGTTCCACTCCAAAAAGATCAGTTCAGCGTGTTCATCATCTACTTATTTGGCTTCTCCCTTGCTTTTCTGTGGTTCTGGCTCTTGTTCTTTTTCACGTAACATACATGGTCGTTCCATATTTTAAGTACTTTTTTTTTATTCTTGGAGGATGTGGCCACAACTCCCAGTGCTTCCTTGAAATAAACTGCCACCTAAGTATAAATATACTACATATTATTTAAGTACAGAAAAATGTGCTATTTGTTTGTCTCCAAAACTCTAAGGTAGTTATAAACACCCTTATCTTACAGATAAAGACATTTAGCATCAAAGAGACTAAATGACAGCTGAAAAACCTATGGCTACAAGTCTACATGACTCGAGAATCGTAGCTTTGTCCCATGTTGATTTTAATATTTTCTATTTAAAGAAAGAAAGAAAGAAAAAAAAAAACCACCACTGATCATTAGGTGAAATCACATGTAAAGGACAATTTTTTTACAAAAGCACTATTTTACAGTGTTTAGAAATATGGACTTTGGAGTCAAAGAAGATTAAACTGGAATTCTAAGTTAACCACACACCAGCTGCATCTTTTTCAGCAAATGTATAATTTTTAAATGCCTTTCCGTATCTTAAAGACAAACAAGCTTATTTCCTAGACTTAAGGTTAACAACTCCTTTTTTTAAAGCATCAGCTATTCAATGGCATCTTGTTTTGTAGGAAAACTGAAAAAAAAAAAAAAAACCCTTATCTTAAATGCACATGACAACTGATTCACAAATACTAATTTCATAAATATTAATACAGAAAATAGGGCACAAATTCAAAGTATATAGTATCTCTACATAGTTAACAAACAGCATAATTCGATGTCAAGCACTTAACACAGGCCTATGAAATTGAGAATGAACTCTCTTGATAATCTCACCCCAAATCCACACTGATACATCCTAAATTTCTCCCTCTAATCCTGACTAAACTTAAATCCAACAATGCTTTATCCTTCACTCCACATGTCTCTTCCCCATATAGCAGGCAAAATGAGGTCAGTATTTCTCTAATACCAAGATCAGACAGAGACATCACACACAGACACACAACCAATGTCCCTTATGAATACAGATGCAAGAGTCCTCAACAAAACACTGGCAAAAAAACCCTAACAACATATAAAAAAGGTTATATGCCATGATCACGTGGGATTTATGCAGGTATGCAAAGTTGGTTCATTATATGAAAGTCAATCGACATTATGCCATTTTAATACAATAAAGAACAAAAAACATATCTGCCTGCAGAAAAAGCATTTCCCTGAGTGTAGCACCTATCCATAATAGGGGTTAAAAACACTTAATAACTAAGAACAGAAGAGTACTTTCTCAATCAAAGGGTACCTGTAAAAGACCCACAGCTAACATCATATTTTTTTTTTTTTTTCCCCCTGTGGCTCTTGACTTTTTTTTTTTTTTATTCTTCCAATTTTATTTTATTTTTAAACTTTACATAATTGTATTAGTTTTGCCAAATATCAAAATGAATCCACCAAAGGTATACATGTGTTCCCCATCCCGAACCCTCCTCCCTCCTCCCTCCCCATACCATCCCTCTGGGCCGTCCCAGTGCACCAGCCCCAAGCATCCAGCATCGTGCATCGAACCTGGACTGGCAACTCGTTTCCTACATGATATTTTACATGTTTCATTGCCATTCTCCCAAATCTTCCCACCCTCTCCCTCTCCCACAGAGTCCATAAGACTGTTCTATACATCAGTGTCTCTTTTGCTGTCTCGTACACCGGGTTATTGTTACCATCTTTCTAAATTCCATATATATGCGTTAGTATACTGTATTTATGTTTTTCCTTCTGGCTTACTTCACTCTGTATAATAGGCTCCAGTTTCATCCACCTCATTAGAACTGATTCAAATGTATTCTTTTTAATGGCTGAGTAATACTCCATTGTGTATATGTACCACAGCTTTCTTATCCATTCATCTGCTGATGGACATCTAGGTTGCTTCCATGTCTTGGCTATTATGAACAGTGCTGCGATGAACATTGGGGTACACGTGTCTCTTTCCCTTCTGGTTTCCTCAGTGTGTATGCCCAGCAGTGGGGTTGCTGGATCATAAGGCAGTTCTATTTCCAGTTTTTTAAGGAATCTCCACACTGTTCTCCATAGTGGCTGTACTAGTTTGCATTCCCACCAACAGTGTAAGAGGGTTCCCTTTTCTCCACACCCTCTCCAGCATTTATTGCTTGTAGACTTTTGGATCGCAGCCATTCTGACTGGTGTGAAATGGTACCTCATAGTGGTTTTGATTTGCATTTCTCTGATAATGAGTGATGTTGAGCATCTTTTCATGTGTTTGTTGGCCATCTGTATGTCTTTTTTGGAGAAATGTCTATTTAGTTCTTTGGCCCATTTTTTGATTGGGTCGTTTATTTTTCTGGAGTTGAGCTGTAGGAGTTGCTTGTATATTTTTGAGATTAGTTGTTTGTCGGTTGCTTCATTTGCTATTATTTTCTCCCATTCTGAAGGCTGTCTTTTCACCTTGCTAATAGTTTCCTTTGATGTGCAGAAAACTATAAAACACTGGTGAAAGAAATCAAAGAGGACACTAATAGATGGAGAAATATACCATGTTCATGGATTGGAAGAATCAATATAGTGAAAATGAGTATACTACCCAAAGCAATTTATAGATTCAACGCAATCCCTATCAAGCTACCAACAGTATTCTTCACAGAGCTAGAACAAATAATTTCACAATTTGTATGGAAATACAAAAAACCTCGAATAGCCAAAGCGACCTTGAGAAAGAAGAATGGAACTGGAGGAATCAACCTACCTGACTTCAGGCTCTACTACAAAGCCACAGTTATCAAGACAGTATGGTACTGGCACAAAGACAGAAATATTGATCAATGGAATAAAATAGAAAGCCCAGAGATAAATCCACGCACATATGGACACCTTATTTTCGACAAAGGAGGCAAGAATATACAATGGATTAAAGACAATCTCTTTAACAAGTGGTGCTGGGAAATCTGGTCAACCACTTGTAAAAGAATGAAACTGGACCACTTTCTAACACCATACACAAAAATAAACTCAAAATGGATTAAAGATCTAAACGTAAGACCAGAAACTATAAAACTCCTAGAGGAGAACATAGGCAAAACATCATATTTAATAATGAAAAACTGAGAGCTTTCCCCCTAAGATTGGGAACAACACGAGGAAGTCTATCCCACACTTTGGCTCAATATTATACTGGCAGTTCTATAACCAGAGCAATCAGGTAAGAAAAGGAATTATTGTTTTTGTTGTTTAAAAAAAAAAAAAAAAGCCTTCAGAATGGAAAGGAAAAAGTCAAAGTATATTGGAGCTAACATACTTTTATATATAGAAAATCCTGAAGAAACCACAAGTATTAGAAGTAATAAAAAGCTTGCAGAATACAAGATAAATATTTAAAAAATCAAGCAGATTTCTATACAATAGAAATAGCAACAAACATTTTGAAAATGAAATTAAGTAAACACTTGACTGTACACTAGCATTAAAAAGAATACTTAGGATGTCAGAAAGAGAAGGACAAATATCATATGGTATCACTTACATGTGGACTCCATAATATGATACAAACGAACTTATCTATGAAACAGAAACAGACTGAGAGACATAGAGAGTAGACTATGTGATTACCAAGAGGGGAAGGGTGGGGGAGGCATAGATTGGGAGCTGGTGATGAGCAGATGCAAACTATAATGTTAATATATAGAATAGATAAACAAGATCCTACTGTATAGCACAAGGAAATATATTCATAGTTTGTGATAAATAATGATGGAAAAGGATATGGAAAATATTGTGTGGGCATGTGTGCATATTTACATATGAAGGAAAGGAAAGGTAAAAGGAAAGAAAGGAAAGGACAACTCTTGGCAAGCACGTACAGAAAGTGGATCCTTGTGTGTTATGGGTAGATTTTAAAATGGTGCAACTGCTACAGAAACCAGTATAAAGGCTCCTCAGTAAATTAAAAATAGAACTACCATATGATTCAGCAATTCCACTTCTGGATATAAATTAAAAAGAAGTTAACATGGGGTCTTGAGATATTTGCACAGCCATGCTCAAAGCAGCGCTAATCACAACATCTAAGAGTTGGGAGCATCTAAACGTCCATCAAATGTGATATATACATACAATGGAATATTATTTAGCCATATAAAGGAAATTTTGCCACATGCCACAACATGCATGATTCTTCAAGACATCACCTAGAGGAGAACATAGGCCAAACACTCGCTGACATACATCACAGCAGGATCCTCTATGACCCACATCCCAGAATATTGGAAGTCAAAGCAAAAATAAACAAATGGGACCTAATTAAACTTAAAAGCTTCAGCACAACAAAGGAAACTATAAGCAAGGTGAAAAGGCAGCCTTCAGAATGGGAGAAAATAATAGCACATGAAGAAACTGACAAACAACTAATCTCAAAAATATACAAGCAACTCCTACAGCTCAATTCCAGAAAAATAAATGACCCAATCAAAAAATGGGCCAAAGAACTAAATAGACATTTCTCCAAAGAAGACATACAAATGGCTAACAAACACATGAAAAGATACTCAACATCACTCATTATCAAAGAAATGCAAATCAAAACCACTATAAGGGACATTTTCACTCCAGTCAGAATGGCTGTCATCCAAGTTTACAAGCAATAAATGCTGGAGAGGGTGTGGAGAAAAGGGAACCCTCTTACACTGTTGGTGGGAATGCAAACTAGTACAGCCACTATGGAGAACAGTGTGGAGATTCCTTAAAAAACTCGAAACAGAACTGCCATATGACCAGCAATTGCACTGCTGGGCATACACACTGAGGAAAACAAAATTGAAAGAGGCATGTACCCCAATGCTCATTGCAACACTATTTCTAATAGCCAGGTCATGGAAGCAACCTAGATGTCCATCAGCAGATGAATGGATAAGAAAGCTGTGGTATATATACCCAATGGAGTATTACTCAGCCATTAAAAAGAATACACTTGCACCAGTTCTAATGAGGTGGATGCAACTGGAGCCTATTATACAGAGTGAAGTAAGCCAGAAAGTAAAAGCACCAATACAGTATACTAACACATATATATGGGATTTCAAAAGATGTAACCATAACCCTGTATACGAGACAGCAAAAGAGACAAAGATGTATAGAACAGTCTTTTGGACTCTGTGGGAGGGGAAGAGGGTGGAATGATTTGGGAGAATGGCATTGAAACATGTATAATATCGTATATGAAACGAGTCGCCAGTCCAGGTTTGATGCATGATACTGGATACTTGGGGCTGGTGCACTGGGACAACCCAGAGGGATGGTATGGGGAGGGAGGAGGGAGGAGAGTTCAGGATTGGGAACATATGTATACCTGTGGTGGATTCATTTTGATATATGGCAAAACCAATACATTATTGTTGTTAAAAAATAAATAAAAAATAAATTCACTTAAAAAATAAAACATCCAGCCAAAGGAATTAAGCCAGTCATTAAAAAAGACAAATACTGTAAGTTTCCACTTATATGAAATATCTAACATAGTCAAGCAATAGAAAGGAACAAAGTAGAATGATGGAGTCCAGGATCTAGGGAAACAGGGAAGAAAAGAGGAGTTGTTGTTTAATGGGACATGTGATGGGTATAGTTTCAATTTTGCAAGATGAAAAGGTGTAAAGATATGTTTCTTAACAATATGATAAGGAATTCCATGATAGTTCAGAGGTTAGGACTCCACGCTTTCCTATCAGGGGCCTGGGTAGGGTTCTCAACCAGGAAACTGTCATTCAAGCTGCATAGCACAGCGAAAACTATGACAACAACAATAAAACAACACTGTAACTGTATGTGTGTGTGTGTGTGTGTGTGTGTGTGTGTGTGTGTGTTAGTTGCTTAGTCATGTATGAGTCTTTGCTTTCACATGGACTGTTGCCCATCAGGCTCCTTTGTCCATGGGGTTCTCCAGGCAAAAATACTGGAGTGGGTTGCCATTTCTTTCTCCAAAAAGGCTGATGAAAGTATGTGAAATACTTAGCATGTAAAAATGGTTAAAATGGTGAAAATTTAAGTTAGATTTTTTTTTTACAACAATTAAAAACTTTTAACAACCAGGAAAAGAATTTGAATAGACATTTCACCAAAAATACTGCTTAACATGATTGAAAGTGAAAGAAATTAAGTCGCTCAGTCCTGTCCGACTCTTTGCGACCCCATGGACTGTCGCCTATCAGGCTCCTCCATCCATGGGATTTTCCAGGCAAGAGTGCTGGGGTGGATTGTCATTTCCTTCTCCAGGGGATCTTCCTGACCCAGGTCTCCTGCATTGCAGGCAGACACTTTACCTTCTGAGCCACCAGGGAAGCCCTTAGCAAAATGTAAATCAGTTTCATTGAAATACTACTTCACACACATTAGCTTGGCTATAATCAAAACCAGGAAAAATAACAAGAGCTGCAGAGGATGTGGAGAAAACGAATCTTCATATATTGTTGAAAAATGTTGAAAATATACTGCTGAAATATATTGTTGAAAATATATTGCTCTAAAATGGTACAACCACTTTGGTTTGTCAGTACCTCAAAAATTAAATATATAGTAGCCATATGATCCAGAAATCTCACTCTTTTGTATATATATATATAAAAAAAAAATCCCTGAAACTATTAAGTCCATTCAAAAACAGTGTTCCCAACAGCATTACTCACAAGAGCCACAAAGAATACACGATCCAAATATTATCTATTAATTAATGAATGGATAAAAAATCGTGGTAATTGTTCACAATGGAGTTCATGTAAGCCATATACCATATTGATGTACCATATACAGCCATTAAAAAAATGCATTGCTATACAGCCAAGAAGTGGATGAATCTTGAAAATACACAAACTAGGGGACTTCCCTGGAAATGTTTAAGTGTTTAAGACTATGCACAGTTTCCATCCCTGGGCAGGGAACTAAGATCCCACATGCCACATAGCTAAATAAATAAATATTTTAAAAGAAAATGTGACATCTGAATAAAGCCAGACACAGAGGTCACACATTGCATGTGGGAGAACTGTAGGTAGAAAAGAAGCAGGAAAGAGAAGCATTCTGTAACGCAAATGAAACATTTTTTTCCAGGGAGGAGGAAATGCACTGCTCTGATAAAGGCTGTCAATAAATTAAATAAAATAACAACTAAAAATTGACCACTGAGTTAAACATTTGGAATTCACTGTTGTCTTTGACAAGAGTGAATTTAAAGGAAAATGAGAGACCTGGAGATAACAGATTCTACAAACAACTCTGCAGAAGTCTAGCATAAGCAAATGTGAAATAAAAAAAGCATAGGCGATGTGTCACCAAAGGACAGATTTTTAATGAGAGGTAAGATTATAGTCATTCTGTTTGCTGATGGGAACCATCCAGAGAAACAGAAAACTTAATCCAGGACAAAGAAGAGACTTGCTAGAATATCACTGAATAAACAAGAATTGAGGTGGCAAGAATACACAGAAGAACTGTACAAAAACAGATCTTCATGACCCAGATAATTAGGGTGGTGTGATCACTGACCAAGAGCCAGATATCCTGGAATGTGAAATGAAGTGGGCTGTAGAAAGCATCACTATGAGAACAGCTAATGGAGGTGATGGAATTCCATTTGAGCTATTTCAAATCCTGAAAGATGATGCTGTGAAAGGTTTCACTCAATATGCCAGCAAGTTTGGAAAACTCAGCAGTGGCCAAAGGACTGAAAAGGGTCAGTTTTCATTCCAATTTCAAAGAAAGGCAATGCTAAAGAATGCTCAAACTACTGCACAATTACACTCATCTCACATGCTAGTAAAGTAATGCTCAAAATTCTCCAAGTCAGGGTTCAGTAATATGTGAACCGTGAACTTCCTGATGTTCAAGCTGGTTTTAGAAAAGGCAGAGGACCCAGAGATCTAGTTGGCAACATCCACTAGATCATGAAAAAAACAAGAGTTCCAGAAAAATACATTTATTTCTACTTGATTGACTATGCCAAAGTCTTTGACTGTGTGGATCACAATAAACTGTGGAAAATTCTGAAAGAGATGGGTATACCAGACCACCCGACCTGCCTCTTGAGAAATCTGTATGCAGGTCAGGAAGCAACAGTTAGAACTCATCATGGAACAACAGACTGGTTCCAAATAGCAAAAGAGTAAGTCAAGGCTGCATATTGTCACCCTGCTTATTTAACTTCTATGCAGTGTGATATCATGAGAAACTCTGGAGTGGAAGAAGCAAAAGCTGGAATCAAGATTGCAGGGAAAATTATCAATAACCTCAGATATGCAGATGATACCACCCTTATGGCAGAAAGTGAAGAGGAGCTAAAAAGCCTCTTGATGCAAGTGAAAGTGGAGAGAGAAAAAGTTGACTTAAAGCTCAACATTCAGAAAATGAAGATCATGCCATCCGGTCCCATGTACTTCATGGCAAATAAATGGGGAAACAGTGGAAGCAGTGTCAGATTTATTTTTGGGGGATGCAAAAGCACTGCAGATGGTGACTGCAGCCATGAAATTAAAAGACACTTACTCCTTGGAAGGAAAGTTATGTCCAACCTAGATAGCATATTCAAAAGCAGAGACATTACTTTGCCAAGAAAGGTCCATCTAGTCAAGGCTATGGTTTTTCCTGTGGTCCTGTATGGATGTGAGAGTGGGACTGTGAAGAAGGCTGACCACTGAAGAATTGATGCTTTTGATCTGTGGTGTTGGAGAAGACTCTTGAGAGTCCCTTGGAAATAGATCCAACAAGTCCATTCTGTAGGAGATGAGTCCTGGGAATTCTTTGGAAGGAATGATGCTGAAGCTGAAACTCCAGTACTTTGGCCACCTCATCCAGAGTTGACTCATTGGAAAAGACTCTGATGCTGGAAGGGATTGGGGGCAGGAGGAAAAGGGGACGACAGAGGATGAGATTGCTGGATGGCGTTACTGACTTGATGAACCTGTCCGAGTAAACTCCGGGAGTTGGTGATGGACAGGGAGGCCTGGCGTACTGCTATTCATGGGGTCACAAAGAGTTGGACATGACTGAGCGACCGAGCTGAATTGACCCTTAGAAAATGGCCAGGTATGGCATGCCAACAAACAAACAAACAACAACAACAACAAAAACGGGCGCAAACCACATGTCAGGAAGGAAACATCAACAGGTAAATACTTAGTCAATGCTTAGAAAAAAGCCTCTGGAAATGTGCCTCATTTGCTCTATTATCAGTGAATTGAAAACTTAAACTGCAAGACAGTATCACTAATGGGAAACCAAAAAGGCCATTATCCAAAAGTCTACAGACAAGAAAGAGTAGAGCAATGTTAGTAAAGGGGAACCCTGTATGCCATTGGTGGGAGGTAAGGTAAGTGCTCAGAGACTTTATAAGCATGGCTGCCAAAGTACCTAGGAATCACAAAATGATGTAGATGATGTCATATGTCAGCTCCACTTCCAGAGTATTTGAGCAATCAACAGATCGTGAAAAACACACACAACACCACCACTTCCACAAACATACCCTGGATCAGCTGTCACAATGCCCAAGAGATGAAAGGAAAGAGAATCGCTGGCTTCAAATTAAAAGAGAAACATATGGGACATAGAGACACAATAAATATGAGTCTGACATTATGAAAATCCAAAAAAAAAAAAAAAAGCCATTTGCAGGAATATGCAGAAACCTAGAGCGAATCACAGTAAGTAAAGAAAGGCAGATTAAAGAGATATTACAACATATGCCTTCCAGAAGGGATTAAAAAACATATTGATGGGATGAGTACCCAAGGAAAAGTGAAATGGACTTACACTCCTGGTAAGAAAATTACAGTTGGCAAAGGGTTTTGGTGGGTGAGAGGCCAACAGGTCAAGGCTGGAATAGACTTATACCCACAAATACCTATGCAGTTCATAATCCACATGGACCTCCTGTATCAAGAGATATGTACTCAATAGATTCCAAAAGATACCTCTGACAATAACCAGAGCTAAATTCCTCCAAGTGTCTATGGAAAGGAAGGTGGAACTGTTTCTATGCAACAACTACAATGGTATTAATAGTCTTAAAAAATATATAGCTTCGCTTAAAAAAAAAAAAAAAAGATCAAAGAGTAAACAACCAAAACTTTTGGTGACTACCTGTGTCTCATTTTACTCTCATTTACAACCAGACTTGGGAATAACACAGAGGCTGCTGTTACCATGGGTACAAGAGGAGGGAATGAAGAAATGCTGTCACCTTGTGGACATTTTCTCTAACAGCAACCTTAAAATGCTTGCTGATGGCCACAATATTCACAAGGGTGCTGAGCTCTAACTGATATCCACCCTTAACAAATTTTCAGGGTTCACAGAGGGGAAAATAAGTAAAGTAAACTTGGGAGAAGCTAACAGGAAGAGGATATGAACAGCTAAACATAATTCCGTGTTTCTTTAAAAAAGCACATGACACATAGGGTGAATTCTAAGAGATACAGACATCTAAACTCTGAGGACATTATCACCTCCGCCTGAGCATGGAAAAGGGCCACTGTCAAATCCTGGACATGGCATCAATGGCAGAGTAGGAGTAGTACAGTGGACGCTTTAAGGTAATGCTTTAATGGACCTGGTAAGAGCCACTATGGACATGACTAGAAAGGTGCACTCCCATGAAAGAAAAATAAATAAATAAAGAGGTCATGACAGCATGGTAAATCAGATCCTCTCCTGCAGTATTTCAGACATGAACAGATTTCAAACACCACACACCCCAAACTAGATCCTGCTGCATCATTCAGAACATCAAAGCAATGAAAGGTAAGACAGTGTACTTGGATAGAGGAATGGATAAAGAAGTGTGATATAGGTCTGGAATGAAGCTTTAATCAGGACTGAAATTTGAAAGTAGGCCCTCTTCACCGATAGAGAGAAATCCAGAGATCATCACACTAAATGAAGGAACATTTCAAGAAATATCATGGGATACATTGGAGTGGTGGGATACAGAAATCCACTGCAGTGTGTGCCCACACAAATGTGATGTGGACACCCAAACTGGCAAGAAACTTATGGTAGCCAAGGACCTTGGTGGATGGAAGGGATAAATCTGGAACTTGGTATTAATTTCTTCCCACAGATACATATTAAATACAAAATCCGTATAAACCTACTGCAGCAAGAGTGGTAGACAAAACAATTTCTAATAATATGTAGGGAAAAGCAAGCACCGCTGAATACATAATGTCATCTCAGTGTTTCAGAACAAGAATCTGTACATGTAAAACCAACTCATCCTTGTCTTCAACTTAAAGAAAATATGAGCACTTACTTCAAAGATCCAAAAGTGAGGATACATCAGGTTTCATGGCATCCTTTGGCTCATTCTGCTCTAATGTACTCCCAGGCCTGACAAAAACTCTCAGACATCACAGGCCATCCTAAAAAGGAGCAAATAATAAAGCCTTGCAGCATAGAGTTTTCTCTGTAACAGCAGCCTTAAAACTATCACTGATGGACATCTGATATACAAAAGGTCCTATTGCTGGACTTGATACGACACCTACCCTTGAACATGACAGTAGTCACTCATCAAAAAAAAAAAAAAAAAAATAAGTGAAACAGAAATACAGGACACTCCTAAGAAGAAAATATCAACATTTAAATACAGCTCAAACTGCTTGGAAAAAAAAAAAAAAAAAAACAGACACTTCATATGCCAAAGGCTTCTGAGCTTTAAATATATGTCTTTAGAGGAGAACGTAGAAAAAATTCTCTCTGACATACATCACAGCAGGATCCTCCATGACCCACCTTCCAGAATATTGGAAATAAAAGCAAAAATAAACAAATGGGACCTAATTAAACTTAAAAGCTTCTGTACAACAAAAGAACTATAAGCCAGGTGAAAACGCAGCCTTCAGAATGGGAAAAAAAATAATAGCAAATGAAGCAACTGACAAACTAAACTCAAAAATATACAAGCAACTCCTACAGCTCAATTCCAAAAAATAAATGACCCAATAAAAAAATGGGCCAAAGAACTAAATAGACATATCTCCAAAGACATACAGATGGCTATGAAACACATGAAAAGATGCTCAGCATCACTCATTATTGGATAAATGCAAATCAAAACCACAATGAGGTACCACTTCACACCAGTCAGAATGGCTGCGATCCAAACGTCTACAAGTAGTAAATGCTTGAGAGGATGTGGAGAAAAGGGAACCCTTTTACACTGTTGGTGGGAATGTAAACTAGTACGGCCACTATGGAAAACACTGTGGAGATTCCTTAAAAAAAAAAAAAAAAAAACTAGAAATAGGACTGCCATATGACCTAGCAATCCCGCTGCTGGGCATACACACTGAGGAAACCAGAAGGGAAAGAGACACGTGTACTCCAATGTTCATCGCAGCACAGTTTCTCATATCCAGGACATGGAAGCAACATAGATGTCCACCAACAGATGAATGGATAAGAAAGCTGTGGCATATATACACAATGGAGTATTACTCAGCCATTAAAAAGAATACATCTGAAGCAGTTCTAATGAGGTGAATGAAAGTGGAGCCTATTATGCAGAATGAAGTAAGCCAGAAAGAAAAACACCAATACAGTATACTAACACATATATATGGAATTTAGAAAGATGGTAATGACAACCCTGTATGCGAGACAGGTAAAGAGACACAGATGTATGGAACAATATTTTGGACCCTGTGGGAGAGGGAGTGGGGGATGATTTGCGAGAATGGCATTAAAACATGTATAATATCATATTAGAAATGAATCGCCAGTCCAGGTTCCATGCAGGATAAGAGAAGCTTGGGGCTGGTGCACTGAGATGACCCAGAAGGATGGTATGGCTAAGGAGGTAGGAGGGGGTTCAGGATGGGGAAAATGTGTACACCTGTGGTGGATGCATGTTGATGTATGGCGAACAACTACAATAGTGTAAAGTAAAAAATAATAAGAATAAAATAAATAAATACATAAATACAGAAATGAAAACAAAAAACCAAAATTGCTAACTCTTTTGTGTGGATGAAAAATGTCAAACAGCACACCATATCTGGAAGAAAATACCAACAGGTAAATACAGTTCTCAGTATTTATTTAAAAGCACATAAAATACACTCATTATAGTGAATTACTAAGAACTCTTTTAGCTTCACCTTTTTGTGATCCCGGAGACCATAGCCCAACAAGTTCCTCTGTCCTTGCAATTTTCCAGGCAAGAATTCTGGAGTGAGTTGCCATTTCCTCCTCCAGGGGATCTTCCCAAATCACATCTCCTTTGACTCCTGCCTTTGCTGAAAGATTCTTAACAACAGTGCCACCTGAGAAGCCCAGTGTATTACATAGATAATCCAACTATGCTAATGAGTTATCACCTCTGAGTAGTGAAAAAGTACCAAATACTATACAGAGAAGACATGGTAGAGAAACATTGTTAAAGGGGAATCTTTATGGTACTAGTGAGATATATTTGGTAGGAGTCATTATAAATGTCACTACTAAGTGCCCTTTATTTTTTTTTAATTTAATTTTATTTTTCAATTTTACAATATTGTACTGGTTTTGCCAAATATTGAAATGAATTTGCCACAGGTATATATATGTGTTCCCCATCCTGAACCCTCCTCCCTCCTCCCTCCCCATACCACCCCTCTGGGTCGTCCCAGTGCACTATCCCCAAGCATCCAGTATTGTGCATCGAACCTGGACTGGTAACTCGTTTCATACATGATATTTTACATGTTTCAATGCCAGTCTCCCAAATCTTCCCACCCTCACCCTCTCCCACAGAATCCAGAAGACTGTTCTATACATCTGTGTCTCTTTTGCTGTCTCCTATACAGGGTTACTGTTAACATCTTTCTAAATTCCTTATATATGCATTAGTAAACTGTATTGGTGTTTTTCTTTCTGACATACTTCACTCTGTATAATAGGCTCCAGTTTCAACCACCTCATTAGAACTGAATCAAATGTATGATTTTTAATGGCTGAGTAATACTCCATTTTGTATATGTGCCACAGCTTTCTTATCCATTCATCTGCTGATGGACATCTAGGTTGTTTCCATGTCCTGGCTATTATAAACACTCCTGCTATGAACATTGAGGTACACGTCCCTCTTTCCCTTCTGGTTTCCTCAGTGTGTATGGTGAGCAGTGGGATTGCTGGATCATAAGACAGTTCTATTTCCAGTTTTTTAAGGAATCTCCACACTGTTCTCCATAGTGGCTGTACTAGTTTGCCTTCACACCAACAGTGTAAGAGGGTTCCCTTTTCTCCACACCCTCTCCAGCATTTATTTCTTGTAGGTGTTTGGATCGCAGCCATTCTGACTGGTGTGAAATGGAACCTCATAGTGGTTTTGATTTGCATTTCTCTGATAATGAGTGATGTTGAGCAACTTTTCATGTGTTTGTTAGCCATCTGTATGTCTTCTTTGGAGAAATGTCTATTTAGTTCTTTGGCCCATTTTTTTATTGGGTCATTTATTTTTCTGGAATTGAGCTGTAGGAATTGCTTGTATATTTTTGAGATTAGTTGTTTGTCAGTTGCTTCATTTGCTATTATTTTCTCCCATTCTGAAGGCTGTCTTTTCACTTTGCTTATAGTTTCCTTTGTTGTGCAGAAGCTTTAGAATTTAATTAGGTCACATTTGTTTATTTTTGCTTTTATTTCCAATATTCAGGGAGCTGGGTCATAGAGGATCCTGCTGTGATGTATGTCGGAGAGTGTTTTGCCTATGTTCGCCTCTAGGAGTTTTATAGTTTCTGGTGTTACATTTAGATCTTTAATCCATTTTGAGTTTATTTTTGTGTATGGTGTTAGAAAGTGTTCTAGTTTCACAGTTTTACAAGTGGTTTACCAGTTTTCCGAGCAGCACTTGTTAAAGAGATTCTCCTTAATCCATTGTATATTCTTGCCTCCTTTGTCAAAGATAAGGTGTCCATATGTGCGTGGATTTATCTCTGGGCTTTCTATTTTGTTCCATTGATCTATAATTCTGTCTTTGTGCCAGTACCATACTGTCTTGATGAGTGTGGCTTTGTAATAGAGCCTGAAGTCAGGTAGGTTGATTCCTCCAGTTCCATTCTCTTTCTCAAGATAGCTTTGGCTATTCGAGGTTTTTTTTTTTTTTTTTTTGCATTTCCATACAAATTGTGAAATTATTTGTTCTAGCTCTGTGCAGAATACGGTTGGTAGCTTGATAGGGATTGCATTGAATCTATAAATTGCTTTGGGTAGTACAGTCATTTTCACTATATTGATTCTTCCAATCCATGAACATGGTATATTCCCCCATCTATTAGTGTCCCCTTTGATTTCCTTCACCAATGTTTTATAGTTTTCTATATATAGGTCTTTAGTTTATTTAGGTAGATATATTCCTAAGTATTTTATTCTTTCCGTTGCAATGGTAAATGGAATTTTTTCCTTAATTTCTCTTTCTGTTTTCTCATTATTAGTGTATAGGAATGCAAGGGATTTCTGTGTGTTGATTTTATATCCTGCAACTTTACTGTAATCATTGATTAGTTCTAGTAATTTTCTGGTGGAGTCTTTAGAGTTTTCTATGTAGAAGATCATGTCATCTGCAAATAGTGAAGAGTTTTACCTCTTCTTTTCCATTTGGATTCCTTTTATTTCTTTTTCTCCTCTGATTGCTGTGGCCAAAACTTCCAAAACTCTGTTGATTATTAATGGTGAAAGTGGGCCCCCTTGTCTTGTTCCTGACTTTAGAGGAAATGCTTTCACTTTTTCACCATTGAGGATAATGTTTGCTGAAGGGTTTGTCTTATATAGCTTTTATTATGTTGAGGTATATTCCTTCTATTCTTGCTTTCTGGAGAGTTTTTATCATAAATGGATGTTGAATTTTGTCAAAGGCTTTCTCTGCATCTTTTGAGATAATCATATGGTTTTTGTTTTTCAATTTGTTAATGTGGTGTATTATATTGATTGATTTGAGGATATTGAAGAATCCTTGCATCCCTGGGATAAAGCCCACTTGGTCATGATGTATGATCTTTTTAATGTGTTGTTGGATTCTGATTGCTGGAATTTGTCTTTTCAAGAATACGAGAGACTGAGCATATGACCTGGCAGCTCCACTCCTAAGAGTATGTATTAAAACAAAACAAAACAGATTTTGAAAAAAAACATGTAACTCAACCATGTACTGCAGGGAGATCAACAACATCCTATAATGGCACCACACTCCGGTACTCTTGCCTGGAAAATCCCATGGATGGAGGAGCCTGGTAGGCTGCAGGGCATGGAGTCGCGAAGAGTCAGACAGGACTGAGCGACTTCCTTTTCACTTTCTACTTTCATGCATTGGAGAGGAAATGGGAACCCACTCCAGCGTTCTTGCCTGGAGAATCCCAGGGATGGGGGAGCCTGGTGGGCTGCCGTCTTGGGGTCTCACAGAGTAGGACACAATGAAGCTGCTTAGCAGCAGCATGAGCATACATGAAAAATCAGGCTTCCCTTGTGGCTCAGCTGGTAAAGAATCCACCTACAAAGCAGGAGACATGGTTTCGACCCCTGGGTGGGAAGATCCCCTGGAGAAGGAAAAGGCTACCTACTCCAGTATTCTGGCCATGGGCTGTATAATCCATGTGGTCGCAAAGAGTCGGACATGACTGAGTGACTTTCACTACCACTACTATACCTGAAAATCAAGAAACTGATGCAGCCACTATTGAAAACAGTAAGCAGGTCTTTTATAATAATTATAATTATTTTTCCTTAAGGGTAATTGCTTTTCAGAGTTTTGTTGCTTTCTTTCAAACCTCAACATGAATCAGCCATATGTATACATATATTCCTTCCTTTTGAACTACCTGCCCATTATCTCCTTCCTTGGTATAGAGTTTTTTAATACTCTAAAAATACAGTTACTATATGATCCAACAATAACACTTCTGGGCATATATCCATTAAGATGAAAACTCCTATCAGAAAAGTGATATGCACAACAGTGTTTATAGTAGCACAATGTACAGTAGCAAAGACATGCAAACGACCTTAAGGCATTTAAATATGTGAGTGGATAAAGACAGATATATTATGCATACAATGGAATATTATCCATAAGAAAGAACGAAATAATGCTATTTTTTCCAACATGGATGGACCTAGAGATGATCATACTAAATAAGTCAGAGAAAGACAAGAGGAGCTTAGGTGGGTTCAGCTCACCTTGACACATCCTTTGGACCTCAGTTGATGGGAGATCTTCATCTTTTCGTCCTGGGTATCTAGACTCAGCTGTTCCAAGAATGATGCTAAAACTGAAACTCCAGTGCTCTAGAGCCTTCCCAGTCACCTTAGTAATTTTGAAGACTTGCAGTGGTCGACTTCAGAGCCCCTGAGTACCCCTATATATACCCTTCCCCAGGTGGCCACACCCTTACACTTTATGAGGTCAGCAAGCCACTTGCACAGCCAATGGAGGCCCTGGTGAGCCTTGACCTCACAAAGCCTCATCCTGACACCTCTAGGGGAGTATGGGGAGCAAGTCAGAAAGCGTTGACCTCTCCCGATTCTTTTAACCACACCCTCTAGCTTCCTAGAGTTTTGGGCCACCTTTAAAATTTCTTATTTTACATGTTCTTTGTCCAGAAGCTTAAAAGGGAAAATTTACATAACTTTTTTTGTAGTAAAACTCCTGCATGACTGAATAGAAAATAAACACGGAATTATAAAATGACAATTGAGAAATATTTGGAAGACAGCTGACAAATGACTCATTTACCTCATTTATGCAGAGTCCAAACTTAAAATAAGAAAAGATGAAAAACCCAATAGAAGAGAATTGTGAAATAAACAATAATTAAAAAAAAAAAAACATACAAATTACCCTCCCCCGAAAAAAGGAAAATTACCAAAAATCAGGAAGAAATGTCATACCTACTTGGTAATAAAATAAATGCAAACGAAAACAATAATGGATTATGATTTCTCACCATGAAAACTGCCAAAGTTCAATGACAAAGTTGAAATATACCAAATTTTTCCTCCAAATGGACGATGACAAATTGGAAAAGGAGTGTTTCAGCAGTGTTGTGAGCGCATAGTGTGACGCAACTTTCTGAAGGACAATATGACATTATCTAGTAAATTTATAAATACATAGAGCCACTTGGCAAGACCCTGTTTGGAATGTCCATTTCAGAAATATTTCTGCAATTTCACCTAGATTATATATCTAATGCTCATTGAAAAAATAATTTTTTCCCCCATCATCCTAGATAATTTCTTTGGTATACTTCCCCACACTGTCTTTCCCCATGCAACCCCTGTTCTCAGTTCTGTTATTGTAGATTACATCTGCTTCTTTTAGAACATCCTTTAAATGGAGCCTAGAGTATGTACACATATACACATGTAGTTGCTTAACAATGTTGTGTTACATTCTGCCGTACACAAATCACACTAGGTGTACAAGTGTATAAACATAACCTCTTTCATTTAATTTTCTTCTAAATTTAGGTCATCACAGAGCATGGAGGGCAGTTCCCTGTGCTACACAGATAGTTCCCATTAGTTATCAAGGCATTATTTTCAAAAATATGCAAATGGCTACGTAGCCCAGTATCAAAAACAAACAAACAAACAAAAAACACCTTCGTAACAAAACAGGCAGATCTAAATAGTCATTTCCCAAAAGAAATCATACAGATGATGAAAAAACACTTGAAAAGAGGCTACGTTCAGGTTAGACACTCAGTCGGGTCTGACTCTTTGCGACGCTATGGACTTCAGTACTCCAGGCCTCGCTGTCCATCACCAACTCCCGGAGTCTTCCAAACTTAGGTCCATTGAGGCAGTGAAGCCATCCAACTATCTCATCCACTGTCGTCCCCTTCTCTGTCTGCCCTCCATCTTTCCCAGCATCAGGGTCTTTTCAAATGAGTCAGCTCTTCACATCAGGTGGCCAAAATATTGGAGTTTCAGCTTAAACATCAATCCTTCCAATGAACACCAGGACTGATCTCCTTTATAATGGACTGATTGGAACTCTCTGGAGCCCATGGGACTCTCAAGAGTCTTCTCCAACACCACAGTTCAAAATTATCACTTCTTCAGTGCTCAGCTTTCTTTACAGTTAAACTCTCACATCCATACAGGACTACTAGAAAAAAACATAGCCTTGACTAGATGGACCATCGTTGGCATAGTAATGTCTCTGCTTTTTAATAAGTTGTCTAGGTTGATCATAACTTTCCTTTCAAGGAGTAAGTGTCTTTTAATTTCATGGTTTCAGTCATCACCTGCAGTGATTTTCAAGCCCCCCAAAATAAAGTCAGCCACTGTTTCTGCCATTTCCCCATCTATTTGCCATAAAGTGATGAGACCATGATCTTCATTGTCTGAATGTTGAGCTTTAAGCCAACTTTTTCTCTCTTCTTCCACTTTCATCCAGAAGCTCTTTAATTCTTCTTCACTTTCTGCCTGCAGAAACGGTGGTGTCGCCTGCAAATGTGAGGTTATTGATATTTCTCCCAGCAAACTTGATTCCAGCTTGTGCTTCCTCCAGCACAGGGTTTCTCATGATGTACTCCACATATGAGTTAAATAAACACGACAACAATATACAGCCTTGATGTGCTCCTTTCCCACTTTGGAACCAGTTTGCTGTTTCATGTCCAGTTTTCACTCTTGCTTCTTGACCTGCATACAGATTTGTCAAGAGGCAGGTTAGGTAGTCTGGTATTTCCATCTCTTTGAGAATTTCCTACAGTTTATTGTTATTCACACACTCAAAGGCTGTGGCATAGTCAATAAAGAATAAATAGATGTTTTTCTGGAATTCTCTTGCTTTTTCACGATCTGACAGATGTTGGCAATTTGATCTCTTGTTCCTCTGCCTTTGTTGAAACCTCCTTGAACATCTGGAAGTTCATGGTTCACGTATAGCTGAAGCCTGGCTTGGAGAATTTTGAGCACTACTTTACTAGTGTGTGAGATGAGTGTAATTGTTCTGTAATTTGAGCGTTCTTTGACATTGCCTTTCTTTAGGATTGGAAGGAAAACTAATGTTTTCCAGTCCTGTGGCCACTGATGAGTTTTCCAGATTTACTGGCATATTGAGTGCAGAACTTTCCAGCAGCATCTTTTTGAATTTGAAATAGCTCAACTGGAATTCCATCACCTCCACTAGCTTTGTTTGTAGTGTGGCTTCCAAAGGCCCACTGGACTTCATATTCCTGGATGTCTGTCTCTAGGTGAGTGATCAGACCATTGTGATTAAATGGGTCTTGAAGATATTTTTGGTACAGTTCTCCTCTTAGTGTTTTCTGCTTCTGTTAGGTCCATATCATTTCTGTCGTTTATTGAGCCCATCTTTGCATGAAATGTTCCCTTGGTATCTCTAATTTTCTTGAAGAGATCTCTAGTCTTTTCCATTCTTTATTTCCTTCTATTTCTTTGCACTGATCACTGAGGAAGGCTTTCTTATCTCTACTTGCTATTCTTTGGAACTCTGCATTCAAATGGATATAGCTTTTCCTTCTTCCTTTGCTTTTGGCTTCTCTTCTTTTCACAGCTATTTGTAAGGCCTCCTCAGACAGCCATTTTACTTCTTTGCATTTCTTTTTCTTGTCTTGGGGATGGTCTTGGTTCCTGTCTCCTGTACAGTGTCATGAACCTCCATCCATAGTTCATCATCACTATTCATTAGAGAAATACAAATCAAAACTACAATGTGGTATTCCTTCACACCAGGCTGAATAGATAGCAACTAAAATTCTACAAGCAATAATTCCTGGAGAGAATGTGGGAAAAAAGGGAACAATCTTGCACTGTTAGTGGGCATGTAAATTGGTACTGCTACTATGGTGAAGAGTATTGCTGCTCCTTTAAAAACTAAAACATATAATCACCTTATGACCTACTCCTGGGCATTTTTTCTGGAAAAAACCTTAAAACCAAAAGATTGATGCACCCTAATGTTCATTACAGTATTATTTCCTGGAGGCACGACATGCAACATTTTTTAATTATAGAAAAAACGGAAAAAAGGAAAAAAAGAATAAAAAAAGTATAAAGCAAGCAGTCTCTAAAGATGTGGTCAAATTACTCAGTATTTGCAAAAGGAAAACCTTCAGTATAAGTAAACAAAGCAAGAACCACATATCAGAACCAAGTTATATGTTAAAATTCAAATAACAGAAAGTATTTTATAGTGAAAGAACTAACACACCCTGATATTTTATCTCTCCAGCTCAGGAACTCAGAATTACTTTTTTTTGTTTTTAAATAAATTTTATTTTATTTTACAATATTGTATTAGTTTTGCCAAATATCAAAATGAATCCACCACAAGTATACCTGTGTTCCCCATCCTGAACCCTCCTCCCTCCTCCCTCCCCATACCCTCCCTCTGGGTTGTCCCAGTGCACCAGACCCAAGCATCCAGTATCATGCACTGAACCTGGACTAGCAACTCATTTCATACATGATATTATACATGTTTCAATGCCATTCTCCCAAATCTTCCCACCCTCTCCCTCTCCCACAGAGTCCATAAGACTGATCTATACATCAGTGTCTCTTTTGCTGTCTCGTACACAGGGTTATTGTTACCATGTTTCTAAATTCCATATATGTGTGTTAGTATACTGTATTGGTGTTTTTCTTTCTGGCTTACTTCACTCTGTATAATAGGTTCCAGTTTCATCCATCTCATTAGAACTGATTCAAATGTATTCTTTTTAATGGCTCAGTAATACTCCATTGTGTATATGTACCACAGCTTTCTTATCCATTCATCTGCTGATGGGCATCTAGGTTGCTTCCATGTCCTGGCTATTATAAACAGTGCTGCGATGAACATTGGGGTACATGTGTCTCTTTCCCTCTGGTTTCCTCAGTGTGTATGCTGAGCAGTGGGTTTGCTGGATCATAAGGCAGTTCTATTTCCAGTTGTTTAAGGAATATCCACACTGTTTTCCATAGTGGCTGTACTAGTTTGCATTCCAACCAACAGTGTAAGAGGGTTCCCTTTTCTCCACACCGTCTCCAGCATTTATTGCTTGTAGACTTTTGGATCACAGCCATTCTGAGTGGTGTGAAATGGTACCTCAGAGTGGTTTTGATTTGCATTTGTCTGATAATGAGTGATGTTGAGCATCTTTTCATGTGTTTGTTAGCCATCTGTATGTATTCTTTGGAGAAATGTCTATTTAAGGAACTCAGAATTCTGAGCGAGTAGTAAATGAGATCATGGGCGATTTCTTTCTTTCTTTCTTTTTTTTCTAGGAAATTAACATTTTCTGTTATGATCATGTATGAATTTTTTAATAAAGTTATAAAGTATATTTTTTAATATGTGAATAATGCATCTGGATTTTATAAATTTCATTCATAAGCATTCTTCTATTTCTCCATGAGATGGCAGTATAACCACAGTAAATATTTCTTCATACACATTTATATATATGAGTGAATACATTCGGATTTTATAAATTACATTCATTATCATTTTTCTATTTCTGCTTGAGAGGGCATCATATGCATCCGTTCAGTTCAGTTCAGTCGTTCAGTGGTGTCCGACTCTTTGGAACCCATGAATCGCAGCACGCCAGTCCTCCCTGTCCATCACCAACTCCCAGAGTTCGCTCAGACCCACGTCCATTGAGTCAGTGATGCCATTCAACCATCTCATCCTCTGTCGTCCCCTTCTCCTCCTGCCTCCCATCCCTCCCAGCATCAGAGTCTTTTCCAATGAGTCAATTCTTTGCATGAGGTGGCCAAAGTACTGGAGTTTCAGTTTTCGCATCATTTCTTCCAAAGTAATCCCAGGGCTGGTCTCTTTCAGAATGGACTGTTTGGATCTCCTTGCAGTTCAAGGGACTCTCAAGAGTCTTCTCCAACACCAGAGTTCAAAAGCATCAATTCTTCGGCGCTCAGCTTTCTTCACAGTCCAACTCTCACATCCATACTTGACCACTGGAAAAACCATAATCTTGACTAGATGGATTTTTGGTGGCAAAGTAATGTTTCTGCTTTTCAATATGCTATCTAGATTTGGTCATAACTTTTCTTCCAAGGAGTAAGCGTCTTTTAATTTCTTGGCTGCAGTCATCATTTGCAGTGATTTTGGAGCCACCAAAAATAAAGTCTGACACTGTTTCCACTGTTTCCCCATCTATTTCCCATGAAGTGATGGGACCGAATGACATGATCTTCATTTTCTGAATGTTGAGTTTTAAGCCAACTTTTTCCCTCTCCTCTGTCACCTTCATCAAGAGCATAGTAAACATTTATTCATACGCACATATACATATGAGAGTATACATCAACATTTTATGAATTACATTCATAAGTATTCTATGTCGAAACATAAGCACAATGAATATTTTTTCATACCCACATATACTCTGGAGAGTCTCTTGGATTGCAAGGAAATCAATTCAGTCAATCCTTAAGGGTATTACTGTTGGATATACACTGGAAGGACTGATGCTGAAACGTCAATACTTTGGCTACCTTATCTGAAGAACTGACTCATTGGAAAGGCCCCTGATGCTGAGAAAGATTGAAAGCAAGAGGAGAAGCAGACAACAGAGGATGAGATCATTGGTTCACATCACCCACTCGGTGCATCTGAGTTTAAGCAGGCTTGGGTAGTAGGTAATTGGACAGGGAAGCATGGCATGCCACAGTTCATGGAGTCGAAAAGAGTTGGACTCGACTGGGCAAATTAAGTGAAGTGACAGATACATATAAAATCCTTATACAGACTCAAAATGGACATACTATACCAAGAGTGATTTATAAGCACTTTTTAATAATATATTTTAGAAAATAACCATAGATGAATAGCTCTATGTATGGTTAAAAAGATACAGGAATATGTACAATTACAACAATAAGGCCATTTGAGTCAACATGCAAGGTCTGAGAGCTGATCATACTAAATGAAGTGAGGCACAGAGGGAAACATATATACCAAATAATATCATAATATCCAAATGTGGAATCTAAGATATGACACAAATGAACATATGTATGAATCAGAAAGACACTCATAGACATAGAGAATAGACTTACAGCTTCAGGGCAGAGAGAATTGGGGGAGAAATGGAGTAAGAGACTGGGGTTAAGAGATAGAAAACAAATTATATGGAATGGATTGACAAATTCCTACTCTAGAGCACAGAGGACTACATTCAGTATCCAATTATAAATCATAATGAAATGTGATTTAAAAAGGCATATATATATATATATATATATGTATATAAATCATATATATATAAATTATATATATATGTCTTCCCTGGCAGTCCAGAGGTTAAGACTGCAGATTTCCACTGCAAGGGATGCAGGTTCAAACCCTGGTCAGGGAACTAATTCCACTTGCTGCACAGTTAAGCCAAAAAAAAAAAAAAACAAGAGAGAGAGATTAAATAAAAGAATGCATGTGTGTGTATATATATATATGTATCTCCACACTCAACGTATACATATGTAAATATATGTCTATAACTGAATCACTTTGCTGTAAAGCAGAAATTAACACAAAATTATAAATGGACTATACTTCAGTTCAAAAGTAGCATGACTGAGGAAAGAAAAGATTGCTATATTTCATTGTGTGTAAAGTTAGTATCCAAAGAAAATTGCTGTATACAAACACGGCTGACTACTTAATGGCAGGCTTGCTGAGATACTTAAGGAGACACATATTGAAATGCACCAAGGAAAAAGATTGATTGTTGATTGGAAAGAGGGATGGACAAATGGATATATAGGTGACAAAGAAAGTATGATAAATCGGTTACAAAACCAGGCTTCTATGTATGCTGTGTAAAAGAGACACACCTGAAACCAAGGGGCATATACAGAGTGAAAGTGAAGGGCTGAGAAAAGGTATTTCATGCAAAATGTGAGCAACAGGAATCAGGAATAGCAATACTCATATCAGACAAAATAGACTTTGAAATAAAGGGTGTGGAAAGAGACAAAGAAGGCCACTACATAATGGTCAAAGGATCAATCCAAGAAGAAGATATAACAATTATAAATATATATGCACCCAACATAGGAGCACTTAATACGTAAGGCAAATGCTAACAAGTATGAAAGGGGAAATTAAAAACAACACAATAATAGTGGGAGACCTTAAGACCCTACACACACCTATGGATAGATCAACCAAACAGAAAATTAGCAAGGAAACACAAACTTTAAGTGATACAATGGATCAGTTAGACCTAACTGATTTCAAAAGAACGTTTCACGCCAAAGCAATGAATTTCACCTTTTTCTCAAGTGCACATGGAACATTCTCCAGGATAGATCACATACTGGGCCACAAATCTAGCCTTGGTAAACTGAAAACAAAAATCAAAATCATTTCAAGCATCTCTTCTGATCACAAAGCAGTAAGATTGAATGTCAACTACAGGGGGAAAGAAACCATGACAAATAGAAACATATGGAGGGTAAACAACGTGCTTCTGAATGACCGACATATAACAGAAGAAATCAGAAATGAAATGCAAATATGCATAGAAACAAATGAAAATGAAAACACAACACATACAAATGGCTGTGAAAAGAAGAGAAGAGAAAAGCAAAGGAGAAATGGAAAGATATAAACATCTGAATGCAGAGTTCCAAAGAAAAGCAAGAAGAGAAAAGAAAGCCTTTTTTCAGCGATCAATGCAAAGAAATAGAGGAAAATAACAGAATGGGAAAGACTAGGGATTTCTTCAAGAAAATAAGAGATACCAAAGGAACATTTCATGCAAACATTGGCTCGATAAAGGACAGAAATGGTATGGACCTAACAGAAGCACAAGATATTAAGAAGAGATAGCAAGAATACACAGAAGAACTGTACAAAAAAGATCTTCATGACCCAGATAATCACGATGGTATGATCACTGACCTAGAGCCAGACACCCTGGAATGTGAAGTCAAGTGGGCTTTAGAAAGCATCACTACGAACAAAGAGAGTGGAGGTGATGGAATTCCAGTTGAGCTATTCCAAATCCTGAAAGATGATGCTGTGAAAGTGCTGCAATCAATATGCCAGCAAATTTGGAAAACTCAGCAGTGGCCACAGGACTGGAAAAGGTGAGTTTTCATTCCAATCTGAAAGAAAGGCAATGCCAAGGAATGTTCAAACTACAGCAAAATTGCTTTCATCTCACACGCTAGTAAAATAATGCTCAAAATTCTCCAAGCCAGGCTTCAGTAATATGGGAACCATGAACATCCTGATGTTCAAGCTGGTTTTAGAAAAGGCAGAGGAACCAGAGACCAAATTGCCAACATCTGCTGGATCATGGAAAAAGCAAGAGAGTTCCAGAAAAACCTCTATTTCTGCTTTATTGACTATGCCAAAGCCTTTGACTGTGTGGATCACAATAAACTGTGGAAAATTCTGA
Organism: Bos taurus; assembly: GCF_002263795.3. Classification (NCBI taxonomy): domain Eukaryota; kingdom Metazoa; phylum Chordata; class Mammalia; order Artiodactyla; family Bovidae; genus Bos; species Bos taurus. The sequence continues at coordinate 57,613,684 of NC_082638.1, read as the reverse complement.
GAGAGATGGGAATCCCAGACCACCTGATCTGCCTGTTGAGAAATTTGTATGCAGGTCAGGAAGCAACAGCTGGATCTGGACATGGAACAACTGACTGATTCTAAATAGAAAAAGGAAAAAAATAAATAGAAAAAGGAGAACGTCAAGGCTTTATATTGTCACCCTGTTTATTTAACTTCTATGCAGAGTAAATCATGAGAAACGATGGACTGGAAGAAACACAAGCTGGAATCAAGATTGCCGGGAGAAATATCAATAACCTCAGATATGCAGATGACACCACCCTTACGGCAGAAAGTGAAGAGGAACTCAAAAGCCTCTTGATGAAAGTGAAAGTGGAGAGTGAAAAGGTTGGCTTAAAGCTCAACATTCAGAAAACGAAGATCATGGCATCCGGTCCCATCATGTCATGGGAAATAGATAGGGAAACAGTGGACACAATGTCAGACTTTATTTTTTGGGCTCCAAAATCACTGCAGATGGTTACTGCAGCCATCAAATTAAAAGACACTTACTCCTTGAAAGGAAAGTTATGACTAACCTAGAGAGCATATTCAAAAGCAGAGACATTCCTTTACCAAAAACTTTCGTCTAGTCAAGGCTATGGTTTTTCCTGTGGTCATGTATGGATGTGAGAGTTGGACTGTGAAGAAGCCTGAGTGCCGAAGAATTGATGCTTTTGAACTGTGGTGTTGGAGAAGACTCTTGAGAGTCCCTTGGACTGCAAGGAAATCCAACCAGTGCATTCTGAAAGAGATCAGCCCTTGGATTTCTTTGGAAGGAATGATGCTAAAGCTGAAGCTCAAGTACTTTGGCCACCTCATGCGAAGACTTGACTCATTGGAAAAGTCTCTGATGCTGGGAGGGATTGGGGGCAGGAGGAGAAGGGGAAGACATAGGATGAGATGGCTGGATGGCATCACTGACTCCTTGGGCGTGAGTCTCAGTGAAATCCGGGAGTTGGTGATGGACAGGAAGACCTGGCATGCTGCGATTCATAGGGTCGCAAAGAGTTGGACATGTCTCAGCGACTGATCTGATCTGATCTGATCTGAAGGGAAAGGTTCATAGAAATACAAACTTACCCTAAGAAACAAGAGAAACCTCAAATAAATGACCTAACTTTACACCCAAATCAACTAGAAAAAGAAGAAGTGAAGAATCCCAGGGTTAGAAGAAGGAAAATGTAATAATAACAATTAGGTGGTATACTCGTTTTCACTATATTGATTCTTCCAATCCATGAACATGTTATATTTCTCCATCTATTAGTGTCCACTTTGATATGTTTCACCAGTGTTTTATAGTTTTCTATGTATAGGTCTTTAGTTTCTCTAGGTAGATACATTCCTAAGTATTTTATTCTTTCCATTGCAATGGTGAATGGAATTGTTTCCTTAATTTCTCTTTCTGTTTTCTCATTATTAGTGTATAGGAATACAAGGGATTTCTGTGTGTTGATTTTATATCCTGCAACTTTACTGTAATCATTGATTAATTCTAGTAATTTTCTGGTGGAGTCTTTAGAGTTTTCTATGTAGAGGATCATGTCATCTGCAAATAGTGAGAGTGTTACTTCTTCTTTTTAATTTGGATTCCTTTTATGTCTTTTTCTGCTGTGATTGCTGTGGCCAAAACTTGAAAAACTATGTTGAATAGTAATGGTGAAAGTGGGCACCCTTGTCTTGTTCCTGACTTTAGAGGAAATGCTTTCAATTTTTCACCATTGAGGATAATGTTTGCTGTGGTTTTGTCATATATAGCTTTTATTATGTTGAGGTATATTCCTTCTATTCCTGCTTTCTGGAGAGTTTTTATCATAAATGGATGTTGAATTTTGTCAAAGGCTTTCTCTGCATCTTTTGAGATAATCATATGGTTTTATTTTTCAATTTGTTAATGTGGTGTATTATATTGATTGATTTGAGGATATTGAAGAATCCTTGCATCCCTGGGATAAAGCCCACTTGGTCATGGTGTATGATCTTTTTAATGTGTTGTTGGATTCTGATTGCTAGAATTTTGTTAAGGATTTTTGCATCTATGTTCATCAGTGATATTGGCCTGTAGTTTTCTTTTTTTGTGGGATCTTTGTCAGGTTTTGGTATTAGGGTGATGGTGGCCTCATAGAATGAGTTTGGAAGTTTACCTCCCTCTACAACTACCCAAAGCAACTTATAGATTCAATGCAATCCCTATCAAGCTACCAACGGTATTCTTCACAGAGCTAGATAAATAATTAAACAATTTGTATGGAAATACAAAAAAAAAAAAAAACTCAAGTACCCAAAGCTATCTTGAGAAAGAAGAATGGAACTGGAGGAATCAACCTACCTGACTTCAGGCTCTACTACAAAGCCACAGTTATCAAGACAGTATGGTTCTGGCACAAAGACAGAAATATAGATCAATGGAACAAAATAGAAAGCCCAGAGATAAATACATGCATATATGGACACCGTATCTTTGACAAAGGAGTCTATAATATATAACGGATTAAAGACAATCTCTTTAACAAGTGGTGCTGGGAAATCTGGTCAACCACTTGTAAAAGAATGAAACTAGAACACTTCTAACACCATACACAAAAATAAACTCAAAATGGATTATCGATCTAAACATAAGACCAGAAACTATAAAACTCCTAGAGGAGAACGTAGGCAAAACACTCTCTGACATACATCACAGCAGGATCCTCTATGACCCACCTTCCAGAATATTGGAAATAAAAGCAAAAATAAACAAATGGGACCTAACTAAACTTAAAAGCTTCTGCACATCAAAGAAAACTATTAGCAAGGTGAAAAGGCAGCCTTCAGAATGGCAGAAAATAATAGCAAATGAAGCAACTGACAAACAACTAATCTCAAAAATATACAAGCAACTCTTACAGCTCAACTCCAGAAAAATAAATGACCCAATCAAAAAATGGGCCAAAGAACTAAATAGACATTTCTCCAAAGAAGACATACAGATGGCTAACAAACACATGAAAAGATGCTCAACATCACTCATTATCAGAGAAATGCAAATCAAAACAACTATGACGTACCATTTCACACGACTCACAATGGCTGTGATCCAAAAGTTTACAAGCAATAAATGCTGGAGAGGGTGTGGAGAAAAGGGAACCCTCTTACACTGTTGCTGGGAATGCAAACTAGTACAGCCACTATGGAGAACAGTGTGGAGATTCCTTAAACAACTGGAAATAGAACTGTCTTATGATCCAGCAATCCCACTGCTAGGCATACACACCGAGGAAACCAGAATTGAAAGAGACACATGTACCCCAATGTTCATAGCAACACTGTTTATAATAGCCAGGACATGGAAGCAACCTAGATGCCCATCAGCAGATGAATGGATAAGAAAGCTGAGGTACATATACACAATGGAGCATTACTCAGCCATTAAAAAGAATAAATTTGAATCAGTTTTAATGAGGTGGATGAAACTGGAGCCTATTATACAGAGTGAAGTAAGCCAGAAAGAAAAACACCAATACAGTGTACTAAAGCATATATATGAAATTTAGAAAGATGCTAACAATAACCCTGTGTATGAGACAGCAAAAGAGACACTAATATATAGAATAGTCTCATGGACTCTGTTTCAGAGAGAGAGGGTGGGAAGATTTGGGAGAATGGCATTGAAACATGTATAATATCATGTATGAAATGAGTTGCCAGTCCATGTTCGATGCACGATACTGGATGCTTAGGCCTAGTGCACTGGGATGACCCAGAGGGATGGTATCGGGAGGGAGGAGCGAGGAGGGTTCAGGATGGGAAACACAGGTATACCTGTGGCGGATTCATTTTGATATTTGGCAAAACTAATACAATTTGTAAAGTTTAAAATAAAATAAAATTAAAAAAAAAAAACAATTAGGGCAGAAATACATGAAAAAAAAGCAAAGGAACCTATAGCAAAACTCAGCAAAATAAACGCTGGTTCTTTGAGAAGATAAATAAAATAGACAATCCATTAGCAAAACTCATCAAGAAAGAAAGGGGAGATAATCAAATCAACAAAATTTGAAAGGAAAATGGATAAATCACAGCAGACAACACAGAAGTACAAAGGATCATAAAAGACTACTATCAGCAGCTATAGGACAATAAAATGGACAACTTGGAAGAAATGAACAAATTCCTAGAAAAGTATAATAATCCAAAACTGAACCAGGAAGAAATAGATAATCCCAACATACCCATCACAAGCATGGAAAGCAAAACTGTAATCAAAAATCTTCCATCGAACAAAAACGAAGCTCAGGACCAGATGACTTATTCACCCTCATGGTTACCCTGGACAGCTGGAGAGAACAAGAGAGGGAGCACAGAAAGCCACTTGTTTGGGGAAGAGCGTGAAGATGGATAGGAACGATAGTTTCAGGAAAAGTGTGACCAGAGAAGGGCTATGTGCCAGGCCAGTAGAGGGCAGGGGGTCTTATGGGGCGGTGTCAATGGGCAAGAGGAGCTTGGATGGGTGCAACTCACTTTGACACTTTTGTGGACCTCAGTTGACAGGAGGTCTTCATCTTTTCCTCCTGGTTGCCTGAAGTCAGCTGTTCCATAAGTGCTCTAGAGCCTTGTGGCTTCTGAGTCTCTTTAGTCATTTTGAAGACTCCCAGTGGTCTGCTCCAGAGCCCCTGAGCACACCTCTATATACCCCTCCCTAGGGTCCACAGCATTATGCTTTATGAGATCAGCAACTCACTTCCCCAGCCAATGGTGGCCCTGGCTGAGAATTGACATCACAAAGCGCAATCCTGATACCTCTAGGTTAGAATGGGGGGCAACTCAGATGATTTGATGGGGGGGCGGGGAATGCATCATTTTTAATGGCCCTTAGGAGCCCTCCAAACTCACCTGTCATCCTCATCTCTCTAAGTCAACTCTGTTGTGTCACAAGGCAGGGAGCATGTGTCTCCTCCAAACCTTGACCCACAGCCACAGTACCGAGGCTTTGATTCTGTTCTCTCCCACATTTCGCCATCATCTAGATTGTAATATCTTGCCTAAAGTACCTCCATGATAATTAGGCTGTATTGAAGTGTCTGTGGAAATGAGAATCATCCCACTTTTCTCCTACAGTTCAGTTCAGTCTCTCAGTCGTGTCTGACTCTTTGAGAGGTGGTCTTAAAGCACTTTCAAGACCATTTAATTCTGGGCCACCTCCCAGAAGCTTTTTCCATCCCACCTCCTTTGTTCTAGCTTCCATTCAGACACTGCTGTCTTCAGACTGTGAGACTGCACTGAATACACTTGCCCTTTCTCCACATGGAGCTGTCTTGCTTCAAGTCTTCGACTCATGGTCACCTCACTATGTGTAAAAAAAATGGTTCCCCAAAGACGTGCACATGAATGTTCATAGCAGTCTTATTTCTAATAGTCAAAAAGTTGAGATGAACAAGATGGCAGAGTGGTAGTTGCAGGAGGAATACACCTCTCTCCTTGGACACATCAGGAATACATCTTCAGACACAGAAGTGCTTGCAGAACACCAGCTGAGAGCTGACAGGAGTACCTGACCAGTGGAAAAGAATGTATAGAACCACAAAACTTGGTAGGATGAAGGAACTAGAGGGAAAAACAGGAGTGTTAATAGGTCTGAACCTGCCCTTGGTGGGTGGGAGAATTGAAGTAGGTTTCCACTCCCCACATTGGAGTAATTGTTTGGATCAGAGGAGAAACAGTTAAGGCTGAGAATGAATCAGCTGATCTGTGGCAGCCTACACCAATACATACAATGTATGACATAGCATAATCCATTGGTTTTTGTCCCCTTAAGAGTGTAGCATTCGTTAAACATTTGAAAATCCATCAGGATAAAGCAACTTACTAAAGAACTGAAAATGATGACACAGTAGGGTCATCTCGATAAATGCTGAAAAATAATTTGATAAAATCTAATATCCCTGGGTTGGGAAGATTCCCTGAAGTAGGGATTGGCTACCCACTTCAGTATTCTTAGGCTTTTCTGGCAGGTCAGCTCTTAAAGAAAGTGCCTGGCATCTCAGAGATCTGGGTCCATCCTTGGGTTGGGAAGATCCCCTGGAGGAGAGCATGGCAACCCATTCCAGTATTCTGGCCTGGAGAATCCCCAAGGCCAGAGGAGCCTGTTCGGCCTACACTTCATGGGGTTGCAAAAAGCTGGACACAACTCTGTGACTGAGCACTTTCTGTATAAAATATTTTAGCAAACTAGAAATAGAAGTAGAAATAGAAATAGAATTGGAGGAGGCAATGGCACCCCACTCCAGTACTTTTGCCTAGAAAATCCCATGGATGGAGGAGCCTGGTAGGCTGCAGTCCATGGGGTCGCTAAGAGTCAGACACGACTGAGTGACTTCACTTTCACTTTTCACTTTCATGCATTGGAGAAGGAAATGGCAACCCACTCCATTGTTCTTGCCTGGAAAATCCCAGGGACTGGAAGCCTGGTGGGCTGCCGTCTATGGGGTCACACAGAGTTGGACAGGACTGAAGCGACTTAGCAGCAGCAGAAATAGAAGACTTCCTCAACCTTATGAAAGTACTACACTATCACTAACATCACACTTTATGGTAGAACACTGAGTGTTTTACTTCTAAAATCACAATCAACAGAAAGATGTCCACTCTCATTATATTGAATTTCTGTCCGTGAAGTCATATTAGGAAATGATTGAAAAGCTATCCAGTTTGGAAAAGAAGAATAAAGCTGTTTTTATCTGTTGGTGACATCTATGTAGAATATCCAATGAAATCTACAGGAACAGAATACCTAAAACTAAGAATTAATTTAAGCAATGTCACAAGATATACAGATGATATATAAAATTTAATTATTTGCTTTTCTATATAGTAGGCCAATTTAAAATTAAAATAAAAAATAATAACAGTCACATTGAAGTCAGAAAAACTTAAGAATCAGACAGAATATATGAAACACACCAATGCAAAAATGGACAAAAGATTTGAACAGGAAATTCACTAGATAATGATATACAGATGGCAAGTAAGCATGCAGGGCACACCGAAAGTATGGCTCTCATGAGAGACACAGAAGAACAAGTGTGATGAGGAAGTGAAAATATTTGAACATTCATGCACTGCTTATGGGAATACAAAATAGTACACCATGGTGGAAAACAGTTTGGAAGTTCCTTCAAAAGTTAAACATTGGGTTACCATATGTCCCAGCAATCCCTTTCTTAGGTTTATACCAGCAAGTATGAAAAAAAAAAAAACCCAAAGAAGTGCACATGAATGTTCATAACAGTCTTATTTCTAGTAGTCCAAAAGTTGAGATGAACAAAATGGCAGAACAGTAGCTGGAATTGTAGTACATTTCACTCCACGGATACATCAAGGACACACCTTCAGACACAGAAGTGTGTGCAGAACATCAACTGAGAGCTGACAGGAGTACCTGACCAGAGGAAAATAATAAATAGTACCACAAAACTCGGTAGGGTGAAGGAACTAGGGGTGGGTGGAACAGGAATGTTAATAGGCCTGGACCTGCCCTCGGTGGGTGGGAGAACTCTAAGTCGGTGTCCGACCCCCACCTGGGATCAACTGTCTGGATCAGAGGAGAAATATTTTAGGCTGAGAGTGAAACAGTTGATCTGTGGGAGCCTAAATGGAATGAGAATCAGACAGTCCTTGCCACAGTCATACACACCCCAGACAGGGACACAGGTCCCATAGAAGGGACAGCAGTTGGGATCTGGATTTTGCAGATTGTGGAGCAATCCCAGGGGAAGGGCTGCTATTGACTGCAGAGAGACGGACTGATGGGATGTGAGGAAGGAGATCGGGTTGGAAATGCTTGTGGAGGAACACCAGGCCCCATGGAAGCAAGGGGATCCTACTGGGTCAATCATAGTGGGTGGAGCCCTCACCATAGTCTCTTTCTCCCCATACACCAGCATAGGCAGCTGAACAATAGAGAGGCTGGCCAATCAAGTGCCTGACTTACTGAGCTGCAGACTAGGACCCCACCCAGGGGCCCCATCTATGTGCCTGATGCTCCAAACAACAGAGAAGTACCCCAGGCAAGGGAGCCCTCTAAGTGCCTGAAAGAGTGGAGCTATGGAGGAAGAGTGGCAAAAGAGGCCTCCTTATCACCAGCTACAAGAGGCTGGTGAAAAGACTCTGATAGGGTCAAAACTTCTGCGGCAGAGGAGGTCATTGTCCCTGCACAGTTATCGCTACCACGGTCCCCAGAAATCAAGAAGCTATGCCAAGTTCATGCTCAATGCTCGCTGGGGCGGAGCTGCTACAGGCCAAAAAAGTCTTGTGTCTATGGATACCTGGTCACTTCGGTTGAGTTCAGTTCAGATCAGTTCAGTTCAGTCGCTCATTCCTGTCCCACTCTTCGCGACCCCATGAATCGCAGCACGCCAGGACTCCCTGCCCATCACCACCTCCCGGAGTTCACCCAGATCCACGTCCATAGAGTCAGTGACGGCATCCAGCCATCTCATGCTCTGCTGTCCCCTTCTCCTTCGGCCCCCAATTCCTCCCAGCATCAGAGTCTTTTCCAATGAGTCAACTCTTCTCAAGAGGTGGCCAAAGTACTGGAGTTACAGCTTCAGCATCATTCCCCCAAAGAAATCCCAGGGCTCAATTGCTTTAGAATGGACTGGTTGGATCTCCTTGTAGTCCAAGGGACTCTCAAGAGTCTTCTCCAACACCACAGTTCAAAAGCATCAATCCTTAGGCGCTCAGCCTTCTTCACAGTCCAACTCTCACATCCATACATGACCGCAGGAAAACCCATAGCCTTGACTAGACGGACCTTTGTTGGCAAAGTAATGTCTTTGCTTTTGAATATGCTATCTATGTTGGTCATAACTTTCCTTCCAAGGAGTAAGTGTCTTTTAATTTCATGGCTGCAGTCACCATCTGCAGTGATTTTGGAGCCCCCCAAAATAAAGCCTGACACTGTATCCATTGTTTCCCCATCTATTTCCCATGAGGTGATGGGACCGGATGCCATGAACTTCGTTTTCTGAATGTTGAACTTGAAGCCAACTTTTTCACTCTCCACTTTCACCTTCCTCAGGAGGCTTTTTAGTTCCTCTTCACTTTGTGCCATAGGGCGGTGTCATCTGCGTATCTGAGGTTACTGATATTTCTCCCAGCAATCTTGATTCCCCCTTGTGTGTCTTCCAGTCCAGGGTTTCTCATGATGTACTCTGCATAGAAGTTACATAAGCAGGGTGATAATATACAGCTTTGACGTACTGCTTTTCCTAATTGGAACCAGTCTGTTGTTCCACGTCCAGTTCTAACTGTTGCTTACTGACCTTCATAGAGGTTTCTCAAGAGGCAGGTCAGGTGGCCTGGTATTCCCATCTCTTTCAGAATTTTCCACAGTTTATTGTGATCCACACAGTCAAATGCTTTGGCATAGTCAATAAAGCAGGAATGGAGGTTTTTCAGGAACTCTCTTGCTTTTTCCATGATCCAGCAGATGTTGGCAATTTGATCTCTGGTTCCTCTGCCTTTTCTAAAACCAGCTGGAACATCAGGAAGTTCACAGTTCACGTATTGCTGAAGCCTGGCCTGGAGAATTTTGAGCATTACTTTACTAGCATGTGAGGTGAGTGTAACTGTGCAGTACTTTGAGTATTCTTTGGCATTGCCTTTCTTTGGGATTTGAATGAAAACTGACCGTTCCAGTCCTGTGGACACAGGCTGAGTTTTCCAAATTTGCTGGCATGTTGAGTGCAATACTTTCACAGCATCATCTTTCAGGATCTGAAATAGCTCAACTGGAATTTCATCACTTCCTCTAGCTTTGTTCGTAGTGCTGCTTTCTAAGGCCCACTTGATTTCACATTCCAGGATGTCTGGCTCTAGGTCGGTGATCACATCATCGTGATTATCTGGATCATGAAGATGTTGATTGTTTAGTTCTTCTGTGTATTCTTGTCATCTCTTCTTAGTATCTTCTGCTTCTGTTAGGTCCATGCCGTTTCTGTCCTTTATCGAGCCCATCTTTGCATGAAATGTCCCTTTGGTATCTCTAATTTTCTTGAAGAGATCTCTAGTCTTTCCCATTCTGTTGTTTTCCTCTATTTCTTTGCATTGATCACTGAGGAAGGCTTTCTTATCTCTTCCTGCTATTCTTTGGAACTCTGCATTCAGATGCGTATATCTTTCCTTTTCTCCTTTGCTTTTCGCTTCTCTTCTTTTCACAGCGATTTCTAAGGGGTCCCCAGACAGCCATTTTGCTTTTTTGCATTTCTTGTCCATGGGGATTGTCTTGATCCCTGTCTCCTGTACAATGGCATGAGCCTCATTCCATAGTTCATCAGGCACTCTATCTAACAGGTCTAGGCTCATAAATCTGTTTCTCACGTTCACTGTATAATCATAAGGGATTTGATTTAGGTCATACCTGAATGGTCTAGTGGTTTGCCCTACTTTCTTCAATTTCAGTCTGAATTTGGTAATAAGGAGTTCATGATCTGAGTCACAGTCAGCTCCTGGTCTTGTTCTTGTTGACTGTATAGAGCTTCTCCATCTTTGGCTGCAAAGAATATAATCAATCTGATTCCGGTGTGGACCATATGGTGATGTCCATGTGTAGAGTCTTCTCTTGTGTTGTTGGAAAAGGGTCTTTGCTATGACCAGTGCATTTTCTTGGCAAAACTCTATTAGTCTTTGCCCTGCTGCATTCCGTATTCCAAGGCCAAATTTGCCTGTTACTGCAGGTGTTTCTTGACTTCCTATTTTTGCATTCCAGTCCCCTACAATGAAAAGGACACCTTTTTTGGGTATAGTTCCATAAGGACTTGTAGGTCTTCATAGAACCGTTCATCTTCAGCTTCTGCAGCATTACTGGTTGGGGTCTAGACTTGGATTACTGTGATATTGAATGGTTTGCCTTGGAAACGAACAGAGATCATTCTGTCGTTTTTGAGATTGCATCCAAGTACTGCATTTCGGAATCTTTTGTTGACCATGATGGCTACTCCAGTTCTTCTGAGGGATTCCTGCCTGCAGTAGTAGATATAATGCTCATCTGAATTAAATTCACCCATTCCAGTCCATTTTAGTTCGCTGATTCCTAGAATGTCTACATTCACTCTTGCCATCTCTTGTTTGACCACTTCCAATTTGCCTTGATTCATGGACCTGACATTCCAGGTTCCTATGCAATATTGCTCTTTACAGCATCAGACCTTGCTTCTGTCACCAGTCACAACTGCAACTGGGTATTGTTTTTGCTTTGGCTCCATCCTTCATTCTTTCTGGAGTTATTTCTCCACTGATATCCAGTAGCATATTGGGTCCCTACTGACCTGGGGAGTTCCCCTTTCAGTATCCTATCATTTTGCCTTTTGATACTGTTCCTGGGGTTTTCAAGGCAAGAATACTGAAGCGGATTGCCATTCCCTTCTCCAGTGGACCACCTTCTGTCAGATCTCTCCACCATGACCCGCCCGTCTTGGGTTGCCCCAGGGGCATGGCTTAGTTTCTTTGAGTTAGACAAGGCTGTGGTCCTAGTGTGATTAGATGGACTAGTTTTTTTGTGAGTATGGTTTCAGTGTGTCTGCCTTCTGATGCCCTCTTGCAACACATACCAACTTACTTGGATTTCTCTTACCTTGGGTGTGGGGTATCCCTTCACGGCTGCTCCATCAAAGCACAGCCACTGCTCCTTAACTTGGAAGAGGGGTATTTCCTCACTGCCGCCCTTAGTGTCCAACTGCTTGTGACATTGTAGACTGTGGCTTGCCAGGCTTCTTTCTCAGGGAAGGGGCTTCTACATGCAAAAATACTGGTACATATGGGCCAGTACTGGTTGACATACCCTTCTAGAGCACTATATGTCCTGCTGCCCTAGCCACCAACTCCTCTGAGTCCCTGATGCAGCCAGAACCACTATGACCCAAGCAGTTGCATCTCCACATCTGGCCCCCTCACAGGGGCAAACCCAAGTCCTCCAGGACAGTCTCAAGAGCAAACCCCAGTGGATGATTCACATTGAAAAGTGGGAATAAAACCACAATTGGAACCCAGGGGCAGTGTTGTTAAGGAAGAAGACCCAAAACCTTCCTACCACCTGTACAAGCTGCAGATTAAATCCACATAGCTGTGAAAAGAAGAGAAGAGAAAAGCAAAGGAGAAAAGGAAAGATATAAGCATCTGAATGCAGAGTTCCAAGGAAGAGCAAGAAGAGATAAGAAAGCCTTCCTCAGGGAGCAATGCATAGAAAAGGAGGAAAACAACAGAATGGGAAAGACTAGAGATCACTTCAAGAAAATTAGAGATATCAAGGGGGGATTTCATGCAAAGATGGGCTCGATAAAGGACGGAAATGGTATCGACCTAACAGAAGCAGAAAACATTAAGAAGAGATGGCAAGAATACACAGAAGAACTGTACAAAAAAGATAATCACGACCCAGATAATCACGATGGTGTGGTCACTGAACTAGAGCCAGACATTGTGGAACATAAAGTCAAGTGGGGCTTAGAAAGCAGCATTACGAACAAAGCTAGTGGAGGTGATGGAATTCCAGTTGAGCTATTTCAAATCTCAAAGGATGATGCTGGGAAAGTGCTGCACTCAATATGCCAGCAAATTTGGAAAACTCAGCAGTGGCCACAGGACTGGAAAAGGTGAGTTTTCATTCCAATCCCAAAGAAAGACAATGCCAAAGAATGCTGAAACTACCTCAGAATTGCACACACCTCACACACTAGTAAGGTAATGCTCAAAATTCTCCAAGCCAGGCTTCAGCAATACATGAACTATGAACTTCCTGATGTTCAAGCTGGTTTTAGAAAAGGCAGAGGAACCAGAGACCAAATTGCCAACATCTGCTGGATCATGAAAAAGCAAGAGAGTTCCAGAAAAACCTCTATTTCTGCTTTATTGCCTATGCCACAGCCTTTGCCTGTGTGGATCACAATAAACTGTGGAAAATTCTGAAAGAGATGGGAATACCAGACCACCTGACCTGCCTCTTGAGAAATCTGTATGCAGGTCAGGAAGCCACAGTTAAAACTGGATATGGAACAACAGACTGGTTCCAATTAGGAAAAGGAGTACGTCAAGGCTGTATGTTCTCACCCTGCTGATTTAACTTCTATGCAGAGTACATCATGAGAAACCCTGGACTGGAAGAAACACAAGATGGAAAGAAGATTGCCGGGAGAAATGTCAATAGCCTCATATATGCAGATGACACCACCCTTATGGCAGAAAGTGAAGAGGAACTGAAAAGTCTCTTGATGAAATGAAAGTGGAGAGTGAAAATGAAGATCATGGCATCCGGTCCCATGTACTTCATGGGAAATAGATGGGGAAACAGTGGAAAGAGTGTCAGATTTTTTTTTCCCCCCTTCTTGTGGGGGGGGGCGGCGGGGCGGTGTTGGTGGGGCAGGGCTCCAAAATCACTGCAGATGATGACTGCAGGTATGAAATTAAAAGACGCTTACTTCTTGGAAGGAAAATTATGACCAACCTAGATAGCATATTCAAAAGCAGAGACATTACTTTGCCAACAAAGGTCCGTCTAGTCAAAGCTATGGTTTTTCCTGTGGTCATGTATAGATGTGAGAGTTGGACGGTGAGGAAGGCTGAACACTGAAGAATTCATGCTTTTGAACTGTGGTGTTGGAGAAGACTCTTGAGAGTCCCATGGACTCCAAGGAGATCCAACCAGTCCATTCTGAAGGAGATCAGCCCTGGGATTTCTTTGGAAGGAATGATGCTAAAGCTGAAACTCCAGTACTTTGGCCCCCTCATGCAAAGAGTTGACTCATTGGAAAAGACCCTGATGCTGGGAGGGATTCGGGGCAGGAGAAGGGGACGACAGAGGATGAGATGGCTGGAGGGCATCACTGACTCGATGGACGTGAGTCTGAGTGAACTCCGGGAGTTGGTGATGGACTGGAGGCCTGGCGTGCTGCGATTCATGGGGTCGCGAAGAGTCGGACACGACTGAGCTACTGAACTGAACTGAATAATATATAAAAAGACACTGATAACTGCCACAAAAGGAAACGTCCTAGTTCCGATAGTTGTGAACATTGGAGACAAAAAAACGTATAGGAGTAGGACCGGATTAGAATGAGCTCCCCCCAAATCAGGTTCAGAGTTCAGCACAGTTTTGGAGGGCATCCTAGGAAGGTGAGGTGGACTGCAATTTTAGCGGGTGAAAGGACTCTGAGAGCAATGACTAAAGAAAAACCTGTATTATTCTCATGTTTTGACTTGCTCTGTAGATTCTTTAGGATTTTTGTTTGTGTGGTTGGTTTCAATTCCTTCCCCTCGCCCACGGTGTAGTTGCCAATTTCATTGGCACTATGAAATCTAATGAAGCTTTTGAGCCTTATTTTTCTTCGGTCACATTTGTATTGCTGTTATAAATCTCTGTCTCTATATACAGCTTTTGAAATTCTGTGGAGTTTCCTTTTCTCTCTCTCTCTCTCTTTTTCATTTTTTACCTATTATTATTTTTTCTACATTTATTATTTGTTTACTTTTCCTACTGTTCTTTTCCCCTTGCAGTTAATCTTTAATGTATATAAATCTTTTCAGTTCAGTTCAGTTCAGTGGCCTAGTTGTGCCCGACTCCTTGTGACCCCATGAACCACAGCACGCCAGGCCTCCCTGTCCATCACGAACCCCCGGAGTCCAACCAAACCCATGTCCATCGAGCTGATGATGCCATCCAACCATCTCATCCTCTGTTGTTCGCTTCTCCTCCTGCTCTCAATCTTTCCCAGCATCAGGGCCTTTTCCAAAGAGTCAGCTCTTCGCATCAGGTGGCCAAAGTATAGGAATTTCAGCTTCAACATCAGTCCTTCCAATGAACACCCAGGACTGAACTCCCTTAGAATGGACTGGTTGGATTTACTTGCAGTCCAAGGGACTCTCAAGAGTCATCTGTATCTCTATTTAACTCTGCATATGTATTTTTTCCTTTCTTTCCTTTTCTCTCAATATATTTGTTAGTTTTATTTTCATTTTTTAATTCTCCAATTGGCACCTTGCTCTAGTTTTGTTTCCCAGTTTGTGCTTCAGGTGGTTCTATTCTGGTATGTATGTGTATATATATATATATATAATTTTTTTTCCTTTGTTCACCAGGTCAATCAATCTATTGTACTTAATTTTGCTGGAATGTTTTGATTTTGCTGGTGGGTGTATATGTACATGTGTCTATTCAGTCATACTTTTTACTCTTGTGATAAACCTCTGCTTCTACATTGGATTTTTACAGTTCTTTGGAGGATTCCTTGTTTTCCCATTTATTTTTGATTTTTTAATTATTTTCTATTTTTATTGTTTTAAATTTTTTGTTTTTTAAACCTATTATATTTATTCCATTGTTTGCCTTTCCTCTGTTCTTGTCCCCTTGCAGTTAAACTTTAAACAAACCTTGTTCATCTACCTCTATTGAAACTTCCATATCTATTCTTTCTTTCTTTTCTTTCCTTCCTTTCCTCTGAACATTTTGTTAGTTTTACTTTCAGTGCTTTCATTCCCACTTGGGACTTTGCTTTAGATTTCTTTTCCAGCTTGTGCACTCGTTAGTTTTGTGCTTAACTGGTAGATACCATTTTTGGTTTCCGTTGTTTGCTAGGTCAGTCTATTGTAGTTTATTTTTGTTGAACTCTTTGGATTTTGCTGATGGTTGTATATGTGTATATTCCCATATATTGGAATATATGTGTATATTCCTTTATTTTAATTATTATTTGTGTGACAGTGTAGCTGCCATTTGTCAGGGGTTCCCCTTTGGTTTCTCTTTTTTTTTTTTTGGATATTTATTTTAATCTAAATTAATGCCATAACAAACCACCTGTTGTAACGGTGTTCCTGGTCAATGATCCAGCCCCGAGCATTTGGAGTGGGAGCACTGACTCCAAGACCCTATACAACCGGAGAACTCCTAACCTTAGGGAGTAACAATTACTGAGAACTCACTCACGCAAACTAAACCACTTGAATACAAGACCTAGAATCACCTAACCACCAATCAGGACAACCTAACCACCAATCAGGACAACCCAACCCAGTGTAGGACACCTCATCCAAACAGCAAATAGGACAAAAATAGAAACCCAGTCGTCAGCAGACAGGATTACCCTTCTCAAACAGCCCTGCACATCAGAAGGAAAAGAAAGAAAGAAAAAAAAAAAAAAAAACTCAGCACCAATCTCACCCAATGCAAAGCTTACACAAACCATTGGACCAAACTTAGGAGTGCAGAAACTAAAAGGAAGAAAGAATGCAAATTTGAAGGCTGGCAAAAGGAGACCTCAAACACAATAAGACCTTTTTAAAAATGAAGAAATGACAAAGAAATGCTGCACAAACAAAGGAACAAACTGGACACACAGAAATTTAAACAAATGAAGAGGAAATAGGCAAACTGCCTGAAAAACTATTCAGAATAATGATAGTAAAGATGATCAAAAACTTTGAAAATGACATGGAGACAATGCAAGAATCAATGAGCAAACCCCTAGTTGAATTGAAGAATAAGCAAAAAATAAATTGAAAAATAGAGAGACAAACAACAATTACTGAAATTAAAAATACTCTAGAAAGAATCAGGAGCAGGGTATCTGAACCAGAAAATGGATCAGTGTGTTGAAAGACAAAATGGTGGAAACAACTGCGGAAGGGCAGAATAAAGTCAAAAGAATGAAAAGAACTGAGGATAGTCTCAGAGACCTCTTGGACAATGTTAAATGCACCAAGATTCAAATTATAGGGGTCCCAGAAGAAGAGAGAAAAATAAAGGGTATGAGAAAAGTTTAGAGGAGATTATACTTGAAAAACCCCCAACATGGAAAAGGAAATAGTCAATCAAGTCCAAGAGGTGCCAAGAGTCCCATTTGTGATAAACCCAAGGAGAAACAGCCCTAGACATATACTACGCAAACTAAGGAAGATGAAACACAAAGAAAGAATATTAAAAGTAGCAAGTTAAAAGTAAGAAGTAACATCCAATGGAAACCCCATATGTTTCACAGCTGATCTTTCAACAGAAACTCTGCAGGCCAGAAGAGAATGGCATGGCATATTTAAAGCACTGAAAGAGAAAAATCTACAGCCAAGATTACTGTACTTGGCAAGGATCTCCTTCAAAATTGATGGAGAAATCAAAGCTTTTCAGATGAGCCAAAGGTAAGAGAATACTTTATCACAAAACCAGCTTTACAACAAATGGTAAAGGGACTTATATAGTCAAGAAATACAAGAGAAGAAAAAAGAAATACAAGAGAACAAAACCGACCCCAAACATTTAAGAAAATGGCAATAAGAGCACTGCTGCTGCTGCTGCTAAGTCGCTTCAGTCCTGTCCGACTCTGTGCGACCCCATAGACGGCAGACCACCAGGCTCCCCCGTCCCTGGGATTCTCCAGGCAAGAACACTGGAGGGGGTTGCCATTTCCTTCTCCAATGCATGCAAGTAAAAAGTGAAAGGGAAGTCGCTCTGTCATGTCGAACTCTGTGTGACCCCATGGACTGCAGCCTACCAGGCTCCTCCGTCCATGGGATTTTCCAGGCAAGAGTACTGGAGTGGGGTGCCATTGCCTTCTCGGAATAGGAGCACATATGTCAATAATTATTCTAAATATAAATGGATTAAATGTTCCAACCAAAAAGCCCAGACTGGCTAAATGGATACATAAACAAGACCTCGGGGTGGGGGCGTGGTCCTAAGATGGCAGAGGAATAAGATGGGGAGACCCCATTCTCCCCAACACATTCATCAAATGATCATTTGAACGCTGAGCAACTTCCACAAAACAATTTCTGAATGCTGGCAGAGGACACCAGGTACCCAGATAGGCTGCACATTGTCTTTGAAAGGAGACCAAAGATTGAGCAAATACCAAAGCAGAACTAGCCGGCTGTCTCCAGGCCCCTCCCCCAACAAGAGGCAGACAGCCATGTGTGTGGCAGCCAGAACCAGAAGGCAAGGGGCGACCTCAGCCTCAGAGACCGGCATTCTCCACCAAACTGTGAGCAGGCTGCCAGTTTCTAACCATGTCTTCCTGGAGTCCTGGATGGTTGACATCTGCCAGGAGAGTTGCAGCTTGAGATCAGCTCCGCAGAGGAGATACATGATACACCTGAGGCAGTGTTCTCATGGCACACCCAGGAAACTGAGCGGCCTGGACCCAGTAGGTAATTAAGATGCATGGCCCACTTGGGACAGTGCGTTGGCCAAGCACCTGGTCGCCTGAGCTGCTGGGACCTGGGAAGGGCACAAAACGCACGTGCATCTGAGTCTGTGACTTTGCGGTGTACCTAAAAACCTGAACCTTAGCAGCTTAGACCTGGGAATTGCAGGAAATGCAGGGCCCACATTGGGCAGTACCCCTGAAGAGCAATCTGGAACCTGAGCAGTGTACACGTGGAAAACACACACCACCATGATCTTGGGAAAGCCCAGTGTGTTCCATACACTGCAAGCACTTTCCCAAAATACACACCAACATTATTTGTTTGCAGTGTTCCTCCCTCCCTACAACTCAACTGAACAAGTGAGCCGAAATAAGTGACCACCTTTGCCCCCTTGTGCCAGGGCAGAAATTACACACTAAAGAGACTTGCAAAGAGAGAAAGCCAAAATAAATAAAGAAAAGGGAACCCCTCTGGGAGTGAGAGGTGCAACAGATTAAAACCCTGTAGTTAATATTGACTAAGCATAGGAAGGGGCTTATAGATCTTGTAAAGAAATGCAAGCTGGAACAAGGAATTATCTGAAACTCAACTGAACCCACACTGCCCACAATGGCCCAGAGAAATTCCTAGATACAGTTTTTCTATTATCAACCTTCTAATTTTTTAAAATTATTTATTATTTTTTCCTTCTTACTTTTTTTTTTTTTAAATTTTACAATACTGTATTGGTTTTGCCATACATCCACATGAATCTGTCATGGGTGTACACATGTTCCCCATCCTGAACCCCCCTCCCCCTCCCTCCCTGTACCATCCATCTGGGTCATCCCAGTACACCAACCCCAAGCATCCTGTAACCTGCATCAAACCTGGGCTGGCGATTCGTTTCTTATATGATATTATACATGTTTCAATGCCATTCTCCCAAATCGTCCAACCCTCCTCCTCTCCCACAGAGTCCAAAAGACTGTTCTATACATCTGTGTCTCTTTTGCTGTCTCACATCCAGGGTTATCGTTACCATCTTTCTAAATTCCATAGACATGTGTTAGTATACTGTATTGGTGTGGGTTTTTTTTTTTTTTTTTTTTCCTTTCTTTCTTTCTGGCTTACTTCACTCGAGATAATAGGCTCCAGTTTCATCCACCTCATTAGAACTGATTCAAATGTATTCTTTTTAATGGCTGAGTAATACTCCACTGTGTATACATACCACAGCTTTCTTATCCATTCGTCTGCTGATGGACATCTAGGTTGCTTCCATGTCCTGGCTATTAGAAACAGTGCTGTGATGAACATTGTGGTACACGTGTCTCTTTCAATTCTGGTTTCCTTGGTGTGTATGCCCAGCAGTGGGATTACTGGGTCATAATTAATCCTTTAATTTTCAATTTTACAACCTATTACCTTGCAAAATATGACCCTATTTTTAAAGCATATTTCATATTTTTAAATATATTTTGTGATTGATTGTGTTTTGTATTTTTAATATTGTATTTCAGAGAGTCTACCCTCTCCTCTAGATTTTTTTTTTTTACTTAAATTAATTTACTTGTTTTAACTGGAGGCTAATTACTTTACAAAATTGTAGTGGTTGTTGCCATACATTGACATGAATCAGCCATGGGTGTATCAGTTCAGTTCAGTTCAGTTGCTCAGTTGTGCCTGACTATTTGCGACCCCACGCGCTGCAGCATGCCAGGCCTCCCTGTACATCAACAACTGCTGGAGTCTACCCAAACCCATGTCCATGGAGTCGGTGATGCCATCCAAACATCTCCTCTGCTGTCCTCTTCTGCCCTCAGTCTTTCCCTGAATCAGGGTCTTTTCAAATGAATCAGGTGGCCAAAATATTGAAGATTCAGCTTCAAAATCAGTCCTTCAAATGAACACCCAGGACTGATCTCCTTTGGGATGGACTGGTTGGGTCTCCTTGCAGTCCAAGGGACTCTCAAGAGTCTTCTCCAACGCCACAGTTTAAAATCATTTATTCTCGGGAGCTCTGCTTTCTTTATAGTTGAACTCTCATATCCATACATGACCACGGGAAAAACCATAAGCTTGACTAGATGGACCTTTGTTGACGAAGTAATGTCTCTGCGTTTCAATATACTGTCTAGGTTGGTCATAACTTTCTTTCCAAGGTGTAAGTGTCTTATAATTTCATGGCTGCAATCACCATCTGCAATGATTTTGGACCCCTCCCTCCTCTCAAAGTATGACGTCAGCCACTGTTTCCCCATCTATTTGCCATGAAGTGATGGGACTGAATGCCATTATCTTAGCTTTGTGAATGTTGAGCTTTAAGCCAATCTTTTCAATCTGCTCATTCTCTTTCATCAAGAGGCTCTTTAGTTCTTCTTCACTTTCTGTCAAAAGGTGGTGTCATCTGCATATCTGAGTTATTGATATTTCTTCCAGCAAACTTGATTCCAGATTGTACTTCCTCCAGCCCAGCGTCTCACATGATGTACTCTGCATATAAGTTAAGTAAGCAGGGTGACAATATACAGCCTTGACCCACTCCTTTTCCTATTTGGAACCAGTCTGTTATTCCATGTTCAGTTGTAACTGTTCCTTCCTGACCTGCATACAGGTTTCTCAAGCGGCAGGTTACGTGGTCTGCTAATATATACCATGGGTGTATACCCATGGATGTATGTGCGTGCCTAATCCTGAACCCCCTCCAATCTCCCTCCCCATCTCATTCCTCAGGATTGTCCCAGTGCACTGGCCCTTGGCACCCTGTCTCATGCACCAAACCTGGACTGGCCTTCTATTTCACATATGGTAATATGCATGCTCCGCTTCTATTCTCCCAAATCATCCCACCCCTAGCTTCTTCCATAGAGTCCAAAAGTCTGCTATTTATATCCGTGCCTCTTTTGCTCTCTCACATGTAGGGTCCTCATTACTATCTTTCTAAATTTTATACATATATATATATAATATATATTGTGTATGGATACCATATAATATTTATATATATATATATTTATATATATATAATATATATATATAATATATAATATAATTTATAATATACTATATAATGTATAATATAGTGTATGGATGTTTTTCTTTCTGACTTGCATCACTCTGTATCATAGGATCCAGTTTCATTCACCTCATTAGAACTGATTCAAATGCACTCTTTTAAATAGCTGAGTAATATTCCATTCTGTATATGTACCAAAGCTTTACTATCCATTCATCTGCTCATGGATATCTAGGTAGCTTCCATGTCCTAAACATGAAAACACTGCTGTGATGATGAACATTGGGGTAGATGTGTCTCTTTCAATTCTGGTTTCCTCAGTGTGTATGCCCAGCAGTGGGTTTCCTGGGTCACATGACAGTACTAGTTCCAGCTTTTTAAGGAATCTACACAGCGTCCCCCATACTGGCTGTACTAGTTTGCATTGCCTCCAACACTGTAAGAGGATTCCCTTTCTTCTGCAGTCTGTTCAGCATGTATTGTTTGTCGACGTTTTGATAACAGCCATTCTGACAGGTGTGAGATGGTACAACATTGTGGCTTGATTTCCATTTCTGTGATAATGAGTGATGTTGAGCATCTTTTCATGTGTTTCTTAACCATCTGTATGTCTTCTTTGGAGAACTGTCTGTTGAGTTCTTCAGCCTAATTTTTGATTGGGCCATTAATTTTTTCTGGTATTGAGTTGCATGAGCTTCTTGTATATTTTTGAGTTTCACTTAGTCAATTGCTTCATTTACTATCATTTTCTCCCGTTCTGATGACTGTCTTTTCACCTTCCTTGTTTCCTTCATTGTTCAGGAGCTTTTAAATTTGATTCGTTCCGTTGGTTTATTTTTGCTTTTATTTACATTACTCTGGGAGGTGAGTCATAGAAGGTCCTGCTGTGATTTATGTCAGAGACTGTTCTGTCTATATTTTCCTCTAGAAGTTTTACAGTTTCTGGTCTTTCATTTAGATCTTTAATCCATATTTAGTTTATTTTTGTGTATCATTAGAAAGTATTCTAGAGTCATTATTTTACAGGTGGTTGGCCAGCTTTTCCAGTGCCACTTGTTAAAGAGATCGGTCTTTTCTCCATTGTATATTCCTGAGTCCTTTGTCGAAGATAAAGTGACCATAGGTGCGTGGATTTATCTCTGGGCTTTCTATTTTGTTCCATTGGTCTATATTTCTGTCTTGGTGTCAGTAACATATTGTCTTGATAACTGTAGCTTTGTACTATAGTCTGCAGTCATGCAGGTTGATTCTTTCAGTTCCATTCTTCTTTCTCAAGATTGCTTTGGCTATTCGAGGTTCCCCCCCCCCCCCTTCATACAAACTGTGCAATGATTTGTCCTAGTTCTCTGAAAAACACTTTTGATAGGTTGATAATTACTTTAAATGTAAACAGATTAAATGTTCCAACCAAAAGACACAGACTGATTGAATGGATACAAAAACATGACCCATATATATATGCTGTCAACCAGAAACCACCTTCAGATGCAAAGACACATATAGACTGAAATTGAGAGGATGGAAAAATACATTCTATGCAAATGGAAAGCGAAAGAAAGCTGGAATATTAATCCTGATATCAGACAGGCCTTAAAATAAGAATACTATAAAAAATAAGGAAAGACACTACACTACGATAAAAGGATCAATCCAAGAGGGAGACATAACAGTTGTAAACATCTATGCACTGAACACTTTATTGCCGAATTTTACCTTAAATTGAAGAAACTAGCGAAAATGACTAGATGATTCAGGTATGAACTAAATCAAATCCCTTATGTTTATACAGTGGAAGTGACAAATAGATTCAAGACAGAATATTGAAGATTCAAGACAGAATCAAGATAGACAGAATGCCTGAAGAACTATCGATGGAGTTTTGTGACAGTGTACAGGAGGCAGTGATCAAGACCATACCCAAGAAACACAAATGCCAAAAGTCAAAATGGTTCTCTGAGGAGGCCTTCCAAATAGCTGAGAAACGAAAGGAAGCAAAAGACAAAGGAGATAGGGAAATATATACCCATTTGAATGAAGAGTTCCAAAGAATTGCAAGTAGAGATAAGAAAGCCTTCCTCAGCAATCAACAAAAAGAACAGAGGCAAACAATAGAATGGGAAAGACTAGAGATCACGTCAAGGAAATTAGAGATACTAAGGGAGCATTTCATGGAAAGACGGGCACAATAATGGACAGAAATGGTACGGACATAAGAGAAGCAAAAGATATTAAGAATTGATGGCAACAATGCACAGAAGAATTATACAAAAAAGATCTTCATGATGCAGATAACCAGGATAGTGTGATCACTCACCTAGAGCCAGACATCCTGGAATGTGAAGCCAAGTGGATCTTAGGAAGCAAAGCTAGTGGAAGTTATGGAATTCCAGTTGAGCTATTTGAAATCCTAAAAGACGATGTTGTGAAAGTACCACGCAATACGCCGGCAAAGTTTCAAAGCTTGGCAGTGGCCACCGGACTGGAAAACGTCAGTTTTCATCCCAGTCTCAAAGGAAGGTAATGCCAAAGAATGCTCAAACAACCACACAGTTGCACTCATCTCACGTGCTAGTAGAGTAATGCTCAAAATTCTCCAAACCAGGCTTCAACAGTATGTGAACTGTGAACTTCCAGATGTTAAAAGTGGACTTAGAATAGTCAGAGGAACCAGAGATCAAATTGCCAACATCCACTGGATCATTGAAAAAGCAAGAGTTCCAGGAAAAACATATATTTCTGCTTTATTCAATATGCCAAAACCTCTGAGTGTGTGGGTCAAAATAAACTGTGGAAAATTCTAAAAGAGATGGGAGTACCAGGCCACCTGACTTGCCTCCTGAGAAATCTGTGTGCAGGTCAAGAAGCATCAGTTAGAACTGGACATGAAACAGCAGACTGGTTGCAAGTCGGGAAAGGAGTATAGCAAGGCTGTATTTCATCACCCTGCTGTTTAACTTATAAGCAAAGGACATCATGCTAAATGCCAGGCTGGATGAAGCACAAGCTGGAATCAAGATTGTCAAGAGAAATATCAGTAATCCCATATATGCAGATAACACCACCCTTATGGCAGAAAGTGAGGACCTAAAGAGCCTCTTGATGAAAGTGAAAGAGGAGAGTGAAAAAGTTAGCTTAAAACTCAACATTCAGAAAACTAATATCATGGCATCCAGGCACATCCCTTCATGGCAAGTAGATCAGGAAACAATGGAAATAGTGCCAGACTGTTTTTCGCAGTTGGGGAGGCAAATCACTACAGATGTTGATTGCAGCCATGAAATTCAAAGGTGCTTGCTCCTTGGAAGTCATGCTATGACTTACTTAGAAAGCATTAAAAAGCAGAGACATTATTTTACCAACAATCAACCAATGTGTCAAAGCAATCCTTTTTGCAATAGTCATGTACTGATGTGAGAGTTGGAGGAGAAGGAAAGCTGAGTGCCTAAGAATTCATCCTTTGGAACTGTGGTGTTGGAGAAAACTCTTGAGGATATCAAAGCAGTCAATCCCAAGAAAATCAGTCCTGAACATACATTGAGATGACTGAAGCTCCAATACTTTGGCAACCTGATGCAAAGAAGTAACTCATTTGAAAAGACCCTGATGCTGGAAAAGATCGAAGGCCAGAAGAGAAGGGGACGATAGAAGACGAGATAGTTGGATGGCATCCTCAATGCACATGAGTTTTAGCAAGCTCTGGAAGTTGGTGATGGACAGGGACAGGGAAGCCTGGTGTGATGTTTTACCATAAAGTATGATGTTAGTTATACAGTGTATTACCATCATCAGGTTGAGGAAGTTTTCTATTTCTAGTTTGCTAAGAGTTTTTATACAGAATGTGTTCAGTCACTCAGATCTGCCCAGCTCTTTGCGACCCCATGGAGTTTAAACCCAAATGGTTCCTCTGGTTGAGGATTCTCCAGGCAAGAATATTGAAGTTGGTTGCCGTGCCCTCTGCCAGGGCATCGTCCCAACCCTGGAATAGATATCAGACTTTATCAAATTATTTTTCAGCGTTTTTCGAGATGACCCTACTGTGTTTTATTTTTTGTCCTTTAGTACTTTGAATTACACTGATTGATTTTCAAATGTTTAACCAATCCTGCATTCTTAGGGGACAAAAAGTAATAGATTATGCTGCGTTGTCTTTGTACATATTGGCATGGTCTGCGCTTCACTCTGAACACTTTCTGTTGCTACGTCTTCAAGTGCACAATATTCTCCTGCTGTCCTGTCTAATCTGTCATTTATTCTATCGACTGTGTTTGCCATCTGACGTTACAGTTTTCCTATCTACAAGATGGAATTGGTCTACTTTATTATTTGCATGTCTCTACTTAATTTTACAAAATGCAAAAAACACAGTCATTCCAATATTCTAATGTCTCTGTCGGCAATGTCTTAAATCTATGCCGCTTCTGGGTCAGTTTGATTTCTCAAGGGAAATTTAATATGATTTTTTCTTACCTTAGTGAGATTAAATATCTTTTTAATGTGGTTAGTGTATAGTCCCATATCTTTCTTGTCAAATGGCTGCTCATGTCTTTTAAACATCTCTGAATGAAGTGAATGTCCAGGAGTACATCTTTCTTAGAAACTGTGGGCTCGTGTGTTTTTCACATTTTTCTATCATTTTTTAGGTTCTTTGTTATAAAATTTTAACAGCCATCTTTTGGGTTTGTTTATGGTGCTTTTTTTTTTTTTTTCTACCTCTTAAAATTTTAAGCAGTGTCATGCATCCAGGGTGAATAAGGAACCAGTGTACACCAGGAAGTGAGCACTTCACAGGAAACCCAGGAAGTCCCACTAAGACAAAAAACTGTGTACCCCAGGGCACACCTCACGCTGGCTGACCCTGCTTGTCAATTAGGAACACAAGGACTGAGATGAAGCCGACACCTCATTCCCCTTTCCTCCAGAGGCAACCACCTCAGTGAGAGACCTTGGGAACCAGACGGGGATACAATTTACACAGTGTTCCTTCCAGGAAGCTGGAATCTTGTCGTAGCTCTTCATGGAAATGAATTCCAGCATGGTCTCAATGGTGACGTAAGCAGCAATGGAGGTACCAGCTGGCAAACAAGATGAGAAAAGAGATTTGTAAGGGCACATGTTGAGAAAGCCCTTTCCAGATGAGGCTCACACAATCTGAGAAAGCACCGCCCCTTCGGGGGAATACTAATCACTCAAAGGTCGTCATTTCTTTCTTGGGATGCCTCATCCCCATCACCCTGTAGAAACCCAAACTTGGGTATTACACCTAACGAGGTGAGCATGAGTCCTAGATTTGAAACTAGACAGCTCCAAGTGAACCAATAGCAAAAATATTCAGTGCATTCTCACAGCCTGAAGACAGGGGTTTCAGACTGGAAACTAGAAAAGTGAGGACACCTATGTGCAAACTGAGCAAAGGAAGTGGGATGGAAAAGATTCCTGGTAGGTGGTCCAGAATTAAATGGTGCTCAAAGTGCTTTAAGAACACCTTATAGGAGGAAAGTAGAATGATTCTCTTTTCCACAGATACTTCGATAGAACCTAATTATCATGGAGGAATTTTAGGCAGGATATGAAAAACTAGATAATGGTGAAATGTGAGAGAGAAAAGAATGAAAGCCTGAATACTGTGGCTGTGGGCCAAGGTTTGGAGGAGACCCAGTCTCCCTGCCATGTGGCCCTTCATGTAGACTTAGAGAGATGAGGATGGCAGGTGAGTTTGGAGGGTTCCTAAGGCCATTAAAAATGCTACCTTTCCCCCACCAAATCATCTGAGTTGCTCTCCATCCTCCCCTAGAGTTGACAGGATCGGGCTTTGTGATGTGAAGGCCCACTCAGGGCCACCATTGGCTGGGGAAATGAGTTGCTGACCTCATAAAGCATAAGGCTGTGGCCCCCTGGGAGGGGTATGCATAGGGCTGCTCAGGGGCTCTGGAGCAGACCACTGCGAGTCTTCAAAATGACTAAGGTGACTGGGAAGCCACAAGGCTCTAGAGAAGTTGTGGAACAGCAGACTCTAGATACCCAGGAGGAAAAGATGAAAAGCTCCTGTCAACAGATGTCCAAAGAAGTGTCCAGGTGAGCTGAACCCATGCAAGGTCCCTTTGCCCATTGAGACCGCCCCATAAGACCCCTCCCCTTGTCCTTGCCAGGCCCTTACCCCTTCTCCTCCCACACCCCTTCTCCTGAAGCCATTGTTCCTATCCATCTTCGCCCTCTTCCCCAAACAAACCGCCACTCTGTACTCCCTTTTTTTGTTTTCTCCAGGTGGCCAGGGTAACCATGAGGGTGAATAAGCCATCTGGTCCTGAGCTTATTTTTTCTTGTGGTTGGAAGCTTTTTGATTGCAGTTTTGCCTTCTATGTTCGTGATGGGTCTGTTGAGATTATCTATTTCTTCCTGGTTCAGTTTTGGAAGGTTATACTTTTCTGAGTATTTGTCCATTTCTTCTAAGTTGTCCATTTTATTGTCATATAGCTACTGATAGTAGTCTCAGGATCTTTTCTATTTCTGTGTTGTCTGTTGTGATTTTTCCATTTTCATTTTAATTTGTTGAATTGATTCTTCTCCCTTTCTTTCTTGATGAATCTGGCTAATGGCTTGTCTTTTTTTTTTTCTTTTTTCTTTTTTAATCTTCTTAAAGAACTGTCTTCCTTTCGCTGATGTTTGTAACAGTTTCCTTTCTTTTTCACTTATTTCTTCCCTAATTTTTATGATTTCTTTCCTTCTGCTAACCCCGGGGTTCTTCATTTCTTCTTTTTCTCATTGCTTTAGCTGGGACGTTAGGTCATTTATTTGAGGTTTCTCTTGTTTCTTCAGATAAGCTTGTATTTTTATGAATCTTCCCCTTAGCACTGCTTTCTGAATCCCATTGGTTTTCATTTCATTTTCATTCATATCGTGTTTTCATTTTTGTTTGTATCTATGCATATTTTCATTTCTTTTCTGATTTCTTCTGTTATATGTTGGTTATTCAGAAGTGTGTTGTTCAGCCTCCATATGCTTGTATTTTTAATAGTTTTATTTTTCCTGCTGTTGTAGGTTGTTTAGTCGCTCAGTCGTTTCCGACTCTTGTGGCCCCATGGACTGTAGCCTGCCAAACTCCTCTGTCCGTGGAACTCTCCAGGCCAGAATACTGGAGTTGGTTGCCATTTCCTTCTCCAGAGAATCTTCCCAACTCAGGAATCGAACCTGGGTCTCCTGCATTGCAGGCAGATTCTTTGCTGACTGAGCTACAACATCTAATCTTACTGCATTGTGATCAGAAATGATGCTTGAAATGATTTCATTTTTGTTTTCTTTTTCTAATTTACCAGGGCTAGATTTATGCGATCTATCCTGGAAATGTTCCATGTGCACTTGAGAAAAAGGTGAGATTCATTGTTTTGGGGTGAAGTGTCCTATAGATATCAATTAGGTCTAACCGGTCCATTGTATCATTTGAAGTTTGTGTTTCCTTGCTGATTTTCTGCTCGGTTGATCTATACATACATGTAACTGGGATATGAAAGTCTCCGACTATTACTACATTACTTTTAATTTCCTCTTTCAAATTTGTTAGCATTTGCCTTACGTACTGCGGTACTCCTATGTTGGGTACATAGGTATTTATAGAAGAAAAGGAGAGAGATAAACATCTGAATGCAGAGTTCCAAAGAATAGCAAGAAGAGATAAGAAAGCCTTCTTCAGCAGTCAATGCAAAGAAATAGAGGAAAACAACAGAATAGGAAAGACTAGGGAATCTCTTCAAGAAAATCAGAGATACCAAAGGAACCTTTCATGCAAACCTTGGCTCGATAAAGGACAGAAATGGTATGGACCTAACAGAAGCAGAAGATATTAAGAAGAGATGGCAAGAATACACAGAAGAACTGTACAAAAAAGATCTTCATGACCCAGTTAATCATGATGGTGTGTTCACTGACCTAGAGCCAGACATCCTGGAACGTGAAGTCAAGTGGGCCTTAGAAAGCAGCACTACGAACAAAAATAGTGGAGGTGATGGAATTCCAGTTGAGCTATTCCAAATCCTGAAAGACGATGCTGTGAAAGTGCTGCACTCAATATGCCAGCAAATTTGGAAAACTCAGCAGTGGCCACAGGACTGGAAAAGGTGAGTTTTCATTCCAATCCCAAAGAAAGGCAATGCCAAAGAATGCTCAAACTACCACACATTTGCACTCATCTCACACACTAGTAAAGTAATGCTCAAAATTCTCCAAGCCAGGCTTCAGTAATATGGGAACCATGAACTTCCTGCTGTTCAAGCTGGTTTTAGAAAAGGCAGAGGAACCAGAGATCAGATTGCCAACATCCGCTGGATCATGGAAAAAGCAAGAGTGTTCCAGAAAAGCATCTATTTCTGCTTCATTGACTATGCCAAAGCCTTTGCCTGTGTGGATCCCAATAAACTGTGGAAACTTCTGAAAGAGATAGGAATACCAGACCACCTGATCTGCGTCTTGAGAAATTTGTATGCAGGTCAGGAAGCAACAGTTAGAACTGGACATGGAACAACAGACTGGTTCCATATAGGAAAAGGAGTCCGTCAAGGCTGTATATTGTCAACCTGTTTATTTAACTTACATGCAGAGTACATCATGAGAAACGCTAGGCTGGAAGAAATACAAGCTGGAATCAAGATTGCCGGGAGAAATATCAATAACCTCAGATATGCAGATGACACCACCCTTATCGCAGAAAGTGAAGAGGAGCTAAAAAGCCTCTTGATGAAGGTGAAAGTGAAGAGTGAAAAAGTTGGCTTAAAGCTCAACATTCAGAAATCGAAGATCATGGCATCTGGTCCCATCACTTCATGGGAAATAGATGGGGTGACAGTGGAAACAGTGTCAGACTTTGTTTTTCTGGGCTCCAAAATCACTGCAGATGGTGACTGCAGTCATGCAATTAAAAGACGCTTACTCCTTGGAAGGAAAGTTATAACTAACCTAGATAGCATATTCAAAAACAGAGACATTCCTTTACCAACAAAGGTCCATGTAGTCAAGGCTATGGTTTTTCCTATGGTCATATATGGATGTGAGAGTTGGACTGTGAAGAATGCTGAGCACCTAAGGATTGATGCTTTTGAACTGTGGTGTTGGAGAAGACTCTTGAGAGTCCCTTGGACTGCAAGGAGATCCAAGCTGTCCATTCTGAAGGAGATGAGCCCTGGGATTTCTTTGGAAGAATGATGTTAAAGCTGAAACTCCAGTACTTTGGCCACCTCTTGAGAAGGATTGACTCATTGAAAAAGTCTCTGATGCTGGAAGGGATTGGGCGCAAGAGGAGAAGGGGACGACACAGGATGAGATGGCTGGATGGCTTCACTGACTCGATGAACGTGAGTCTCAGTGAATTCCGGGAGTTGGTGATCTACAGGGAGGCCTGGCGTGCTGCGATTCCTGGGGTTGCGAAGAGTCAGAAACAACTGAGCGACTGATCTGATCTGATCTGATATCTTCTTCTTGTATTGATGCTTTGATCATTATGTAGTGGCCTTCACCTTCTCATTTCACAGGCTTTATTTCAGTCTATTTTATCTGATATGAATATAGCTACTCCTGCATTCTTTCGGTCTCCACTTGCATGAAATACCTTTTCCCAGCACTCCACATTCAAGCTATATGTGTACCTTGGCTTCAGGTGGTTCTCTTGTAGAGAGCATATAAAGGAGTCTGGTTTGGTAACCATTTTACAATACTTCCTTTGTCACCTATCTATCCATTTGTCCATCCCTCTTTCCAACGCACAGTCGATCTTTTTCCTTGTTGCTTTTGTTTTAAATTGCAGACATCAGTATGTGTCTCCTTAGATATTTCAGCAAGCCTGCCATTAAGTAGTGAGCCGAATTTGTTTACAGCAATTTTCTTTGGATACTAATTTTAGATACAATGATATATAGCAATATTTTCTTTTCACAGTCACGTTACTTTTTAACTGAAGTATAGTTGATTTACAACATTGTGTGAATGTCTGTTTTACAGAAAAGTGATTCAGTTATGCACATATATACGTGTAAATGCATTGTGTGTACACACACACACACACACACACATATATATATATACACATTCTTTTATTTAATCTTTATGTATGTATGCATTTATTTATTTATTTAATTTTTTTTACTACACTGTAGTGCGTGTGATTAGTTCTATAACCAGGATTTGAACATGTATCCACTGCAGTGCAAGTGTGGAATCTTTACTGCTGGACTGCCAGGGTTCCCCCATATATATTTGTTTTCATTATAAGTTATCATGGGGTACTGAATATATTTCTCTGTGTTCTACAGTAGAAACTTGTCAATCCATTCCATGTACTCTAGTTTATATCTCCTCCCCCCAATCTCTTAGTCCATTGCTCCCCCAATTCTCTCTGCCTTGGAAGCCTCAAGTCTGTTATATATGTCCATGAGCTTGCATCTGTTGCATACACATGTTCATTTGTGTCATATCTTAGATTCTACATTTGAATGATATAATTTGGTATTTGTCTTTCTCTGTGTGCCTTATTTCATTTAGTATGATTATCTCTCGGGCCATGCATGTTGACTCAAATGGCCTTATTTTTGTAGTTGTACATTTTCTTGTATCCTTCTAACTATACATAGAATTATTCATCTGTGATTAATTTCCTGTATATATTTTTTAAATGAGTGTAGTACACCACTCTTGGTATAGTACATCCATTTTGAGTCTGTATTAGGATTTTATATGGATATGTCAGTCACTTCAATTCAATTGCTCAGTTGTGTCCGATGGTTTGGAACCCCATGGACTGTAGCATGCCCCGCTTTCCCTGTCAATCACTAACTCCGGGAGCTTGTGTCTCCTTCCTTCTCAGCTTTATTATAGTTCGTATTTCTTGTTTGACGAATCTGTACAGAGTTTCCTTTGTTGTGGCTGTACTGACTCTTGCTCCCTTACATCGATACACAGAGGCAGTCAGCAGTGTTTATTTTCTCTGACCTGCTCTCAGAAGTGTGTACGACATCACTCTTGCTAAGTCGGTCCCTGTAGATTATGTATGTGACAGGTATTTGTGGGAATCCATGAATTTCAGCCTACCAATATAAGCCTTCCAGGGAGTTCCATTTTACCTCGGTTGGGGTACTCACTACCAGCAATATTGTCTGTCCTATGTGAAACGTAAATTCTGTAACACAACTCTCATCTGCCCTTCTTCAGTGACTCTGATTATCACAATTGTCTGTACCTCTGACAAGGTCATTCTTCCCTTGTTTCAATGCTTGAGTCATATTCCGTCATGAACCCCTACCCCATTCCTTTATCTGTTCATCTCTCTGTCCCTGTGTACTTCCTTTAATTTCATCTCTGGGCATTGGGAATCCTGCTGCAGTGCATGCTCTTGGGCATGTGGTTTTCAAAGTCTGTGTATTTCTGAAGTATCATAGGAGTGGAGAAGCCCTGTCATATTTTATTTCCTTTTTTTTTTTTTATAAAGCCACGTGGACAGTGATTCTTATACTGGCTCCTCCCGCTGATATACCCTCACTACTATAAAAGGATCCCGCTGACTAATGTTAATCTACCATTTCTGGCCTGGTCTGTTTTCCACGGTGGCCTTTTTCACTGGTCAGAGTTGATATCTTGTGGCAGTTTGTATCTCTGATAAGAAACCTTGTGGAGTACTATTCATGGGCTTTTTGCTTTTAGAAAGCACTTTGAGTTGTATTTTCCTGTTGATACTTTCTTCCTGAGAGTGTTCCAGTTGTGTGTGTGTGTGTGTTTATTTATTTAATTTTGGGTGTGTGACCTTGACATGTTCAAGGGTGGGTGTCCTGTCGAGTCCAGAGGCCTTGTGAATATCAGATGTCCATCAGCGATAGTTTTGATGCTGCAGTTGCAGAGAAAATCTTCCATGCTGAAGGGTTTCTTTATTCTGTCCTATTTTAGGATGGTCTGTGCCGCCTGAGAGTTTTACTCAGGCCTGGTTGTATATTAAAGTAGAAAGAGCCAGAGGATGCCGGCAAACCTGGTGACTGCTCACACTTGGTGACTGCTCACACTTGGATTTTATTTTAAGTAAAAGTCAATCCTTGATTGACAAGGACACGTTTGTTTTACTTGTACAGATTCTTGTTCCATGGGACTGAGCATACTAGATATTCAGCTGTGCTTGTTTTCACCTTCATGTTATTAGAACGAGTCTCATCTACCACTCTTGCTGAACTAGGTTTGCATGGATTCTGTATGTTATATGTATCTCTGGGAAGAAATTAGTACCAATTTCCAGATGTATCCCTTCCATGCAACCAGGGTCCTCTGCTACCCATAAATTTCATGCCAGGTTGGATGCTCACATCACCTTTGTGCGGGTGCTAACTGCTCTGGATTTTTGTATAGCAATTGTCCGTTGCATCCCATAATGTTTCTTGAGTCGACTCTCCTTCACTCAGTGTGATGATCTCTGGGTTGATCTCTCTCTCTGAAGACGGCCTATGTTCATATTTCAATGCTTGATTCAAAAATCATTCTAGACCTGTATCATGTTTGTTTATCCATTGCTCTGTCCAGGTATGCTAACTTTGCTTTCATCTCTTCAATGTTCTGAATGGTGCCACGGGAGGTTTGGGGTGTGTTGTGTGCAAAATCTCTTCATTTCTGAAATATTCCAGGAGAGGATCTGATTAATCAAACTGTCTCTACCTCTTTTTTTTATTTATTTATTTCTCTCTCATGGGAGTGCACTTTTCTAGTCATGCTCATATGACTCTTACCAAGTCTATCCCACCAGTACTCTAAACTGTCCACTGTAGTAATGTTACTCTACCATTGATACCATGTCCAGCTTTTGACACATGGTCTTGTTCCATGCTCATGCAGAGGTGATAATGTCCTCACAACTTCGATGTTTATGTCTCTTAGAATTCAACCCAATGTGCAAATTGCCATGTGCTTTCTTAGATAAACATGGAATTGTGTTTACCTGTTCACATGCTCTTCCTGTTAGCTTCTCCTGTGTTTACGTTATTTTTCCCCTTAGGTGAGCTCTGGTAATTTGTCATGGGTGGGTATCAGTTGGAGCTCAGCACCCTTGTGAATAGTGTGTCCATCAGCAAGCATTTTAAGGTTACTGTTAGAAAAAAATGTCCACAAGACGCCAGCATTTCTTTATGCCCTGCTCTTGTTGCTCTGGTAACAGAAGCCTCTGTGGTTATCCCAGACCTGCTTGTAAATGAGAGTAAAATAAGAAAGAGGAAGCCACCCAAAGCTTTTGTCTCTTGAGCCTTTAAGATTTTTTACTATAAGTAAAGTTTTATTTCTTACTTAAGACTATTTACTCCATTGTAATTATTGCAGGTACACAGTTTCTCCTTCCCTTCCACAGACAACTGGAGGTATTCTGCTGCAGTTATTGTCACCTATTTTTTTCAGAATCTGAAAAAATCAACAGAATCTGTTGAGGACATGTCTCTTGATACAGGAGGTCTGTGTGGATTATGAATTGCATAGGTATTCAGGGCAATAAGTCTATTGCAGCCTTCACCTTTCAGCTTCTTACGCATTGACACCATTTGCTAACTGTAAGTTTCTTACCAGGAGTGTAAGTACATTTCACTTTTGTTTGGATACTAATGTTAACCTACATTTGTCAGGGGCTTGAACAAGAGAAGGACCCAGCCTGGTTCATGGCAGGGACAGAGATGCTGACTCAGGAGTATTTGTTGGGGGTTTGAACAAGGTCAGGACTCATCCTGGTTCAGTGCAGGGACCGAATTGCAGGATCAGGAGTGTTTCTCGGGGCTTAAACATTGGGAGCACCCAGCCTGCTTTTGTGCAGGGATCCTTATGTGCGTTCAGGATTATGTGTTGGGAGACTAACGAGGGCAGAACCTAGATTCGTTCAGTGCAGTGACAGAGAGGTGTGATCAGGAGTATTTTCAGCAGCCCTGCTAAAAGGCAGAAACCAGAGACTTTAATATCCCACTTACATGTATGTATAGATCAACCGAGCAGAATATCAGCAAGGAAACACAAACTTCAAGTGATACAATGGACCGGTTAGACCTAATGGATATCTATAGGACACTTCACCCCAAAACAATAAATCTCACCTTTTTCTCAAGTGCACATGGAACATTTCCAGGATAGATTGCATAAATCTAGCCTTGATAAATTAGAAAAAGAAAACAAAAATGAAATCATTTCAAGCATCGTTTCTGATCACAATGCAGTAAGATTAGATGTTGTAGCTCAGTCAGCAAAGAATCTGCCTGCAATGCAGGAGACCCAGGTTCGATTCCTGAGTTGGGAAGATTCTCTGGAGAAGGAAATGGCAACCAACTCCAGTATTCTGGCCTGGAGAGTTCCACGGACAGAGGAGTTTGGCAGGCTACAGTCCATGGGGCCACAAGAGTCGGAAACGACTGAGCGACTAAACAACCTACAACAGCAGGAAAAATAAAACTATTAAAAATACAAGCATATGGAGGCTGAACAACACACTTCTGAATAACCAACATATAACAGAAGAAATCAGAAAAGAAATGAAAATATGCATAGATACAAACAAAAATGAAAACACGATATGAATGAAAATGAAATGAAAACCAATGGGATTCAGAAAGCAGTGCTAAGGGGAAGATTCATAAAAATACAAGCTTATCTGAAGAAACAAGAGAAACCTCAAATAAATGACCTAACGTCCCAGCTAAAGCAATGAGAAAAAGAAGAAATGAAGAACCCCGGGGTTAGCAGAAGGAAAGAAATCATAAAAATTAGGGAAGAAATAAGTGAAAAAGAAAGGAAACTGTTACAAACATCAGCGAAAGGAAGACAGTTCTTTAAGAAGATTAAAAAAGAAAAAAGAAAAAAAAAAAAAGACAAGCCATTAGCCAGATTCATCAAGAAAGAAAGGGAGAAGAATCAATTCAACAAATTAAA
This sequence comes from Bos taurus, assembly GCF_002263795.3. Taxonomy (NCBI): domain Eukaryota; kingdom Metazoa; phylum Chordata; class Mammalia; order Artiodactyla; family Bovidae; genus Bos; species Bos taurus. The sequence goes on along the minus strand of NC_082638.1, from coordinate 57,577,609 downwards.
ATGAAAATGGAAAAATCACAACAGACAACACAGAAATAGAAAAGATCCTGAGACTACTATCAGCAGCTATATGACAATAAAATGGACAACTTAGAAGAAATGGACAAATACTCAGAAAAGTATAACCTTCCAAAACTGAACCAGGAAGAAATAGATAATCTCAACAGACCCATCACGAACACAGAAGGCAAAACTGCAATCAAAAAGCTTCCAACCACAAGAAAAACTAAGCTCAGGACCAGATGGCTTATTCACCCTCCTGGTTACCCTGGCCACCTGGAGAAAACAAAAAAAGGGAGTACAGAGTGGCGGTTTGTTTGGGGAAGAGGGTGAAGATGGATGGGAACAATGGCTTCAGGAGAAGGGGTGTGGGAGGAGAAGGGGTAAGGGCCTGGCAAGGACAAGGGGAGGGGTCTTATGGGGCGGTCTCAATGGACAAGAGGACCTTGCATGGGTTCAGCTCACCTTGACACTTCTTTGGACATCTGTTGACAGGAGCTTTTCATCTTTTCCTCCTGGGTATCTAGAGTCTGCTGTTCCACAACTTCTCTAGAGCCTTGTGGCTTCCCAGTCACCTTAGTCATTTTGAAGACTCGCAGTGGTCTGCTCCAGAGCCCCTGAGCAGCCCTATGTATACGCCTCCCAGGGGGCCACAGCCTTATGCTTTCTGAGGTCAGCAACTCATAAAGTTGCTGCCACCAGCCAATGGTGGCCCTGGGTGGGCCTTCACATCACAAAGCCCGATCCTGTCAACTCTAGGGGAGGATGGAGAGCAGCTCAGATGATTTGGTGGGGGAAAGGTAGCATTTTTAATGGCCTTAGGAGCCCTCCAAACTCACCTGCCATCCTCATCTCTCTAAGTCTACATGAAGGGCCACATGGCAGGGAGACTGGGTCTCCTCCAAACCTTGGCCCACAGCCACAGTATTCAGGCTTTCATTCTTTTCTCTCTCACATTTCACCATTATCTAGTTTTTCATATCCTGCCTAAAATTCCTCCATGATAATTAGGTTCTATCGAAGTATCTGTGGAAAAGAGAATCATTCTACTTTCCTCCTATAAGGTGGTCTTAAAGCACTTTGAGCACCATTTAATTCTGGACCACCTACCAGGAATCTTTTCCATCCCACTTCCTTTGCTCAGTTTGCACATAGGTGTCCTCACTTTTCTAGTTTCCAGTCTGAAACCCCTGTCTTCAGGCTGTGAGAATGCACTGAATATTTTTGCTATTGGTCCACTTGGAGCTGTCTAGTTTCAAATCTAGGACTCATGCTCACCACATTAGGTGTAATACCCAAGTTTGGGTTTCTACAGGGTGATGGGGATGAGGCATCCCAAGAAAGAAATGACGACCTTTGAGTGATTAGTATTCCCCCGAAGGGGCGGTGCTTGCTCAGAGTTGTGTGAGCCTCGTCTGGAAAGGGCTTTCTCAACATGTGCCCTTACAAATCTCTTTTCTCATCTTGTTTGCCAGCTGGTACCTCCATTGCTGCTTACGTCACCATTGAGACCATGCTGGAATTCATTTCCATGAAGAGCTACGACAAGATTCCAGCTTCCTGGAAGAAACACTGTGTAATCATGTATCCGCACCTAGTTCCCAAGGTCTCTCATTGAGGTGGTTGCCTCTGGAGGAAAGGGGAATGAGGTGTCGGCTTCATCTCAGTCCTTGTGTTCCTAATTGACAAGCAGCGTCAGCCAGCGTGAGGTGTGCCCTGGGGTACACAGTTTTTTGTCTTAGTGGGACTTCCTGGATTTCCTGTGAAGCGCTCACTTCCTGGTGTTCACTGGTTCCTTATTCACCCTGGATGCATGACACTGCTTAAAATTTTAAGAGGTAGAAAAAAAAAAAAAGCACCATAAACAGACCCAAAAAATGACTGTTAAAATTTTATAACAAAGAACCTAAAGAATGATAGAAAAATGTGAAAAACACATGAGCCAACAGTTTCTAAGAAAGATGTACTACTGGACATTCACTTTATTAAGAGATGTTTAAAAGACATGAGCAGCCATTTGACAAGAAAGATATGGGACTATACACTAACCACATTAAAAAGATATTTAATCTCACTAAGGTAAGGAAAAATCATATTAAATTTCCCTTGAGAAATCAAACTGACCCAGAAGCGGCATAGATTTAAGACATTGCAGACAGAGACATTAAAATATTGGAATGACTGTGTTTTGCATTTTGTAAAAATAAGTAGAGACATGCAAATAATAAAGTAGACCAATTCCATCTTGTAGATAGGAAAACTGTAGAGTCAGATGGCAAACACAGTCGATGGAATAAATGACAGATTAGACAGGACAGCAGGAGAAAATTGTGCACTTGAAGATGTAGCAACAGAAAGTGTTCAGAGTGAAGCGCAGACTATGCCAATATATACAAAGACAACGCAGCATAATCTATTAATTTTTGTCCCCTAAGAATGCAGGATTGGTTAAACATTTGAAAATCAATCAGTGTAATTTAAAGTACTAAAGGACAAAAAATAAAACACAGTAGGGTCATCTCGAAAAACGCTGAAAAATAATTTGATAAAGTCTAATATCTATTCCAGGGTTGGGAAGATGCCCTGGCGGAGGGCATGGCAACCATCTCCAGTATTCTTGCCTGGAGAATCCTCAACCAGAGGAACCGTTTGGGTTTAAACTCCATAGGGTCGCAAAGAGCTGGGCAGATCTGAGTGACTGAACACATTTTGTATAAAAACTCTTAGCAAACTAGAAATAGAAAACTTCCTCAACCTGATGATGGTAATAAACTGTGTAACTAACATCATACTTTATGGTAAAACATCACACCAGGCTTCCTTGTCCCTGTCCATCACCAACTTCCAGAGCTTGCTAAAACTCATGTGCATTGAGGATGCCATCCAACTATCTCGTCTTCTATCGTCCCCTTCTCTTCTGGCCTTCGATCTTTTCCAGCATCAGGGTCTTTTCAAATGAGTTACTTCTTTGCATCATGTTGCCAAAGTATTGGAGCTTCAGTCATTTCAATGTATGTTCAGGACTGATTTTCTTGGGATTGACTGCTTTGATATCCTCAAGAGTTTTCTCCAACACCACAGTTCCAAAGGATGAATTCTTAGGCACTCAGCTTTCCTTCTCCTCCAACTCTCACATCAGTACATGACTATTGCAAAAAGGATTGCTTTGACACATTGGTTGATTGTTGGTAAAATAATGTCTCTGCTTTTTAATGCTTTCTAAGTAAGTCATAGCGTGACTTCCAAGGAGCAAGCACCTTTGAATTTCATGGCTGCAATCAACATCTGTAGTGATTTGCCTGCCCAACTGCGAAAAACAGTCTGGCACTGTTTCCTGATCTATTTGCCATGAAGGGATGTGCCTGGATGCCATGATATTAGTTTTGTGAATGTTGAGTTTTAAGCCAACTTTTTCACTCTCCTCTTTCACTTTCATCAAGAGGCTCTTTAGGTCCTCACTTTCTGCCATAAGGGTGGTGTTATCTGCATATATGAAATTACTGATAGTTCTCTTGACAATCTTGATTCCAGCTTGTGCTTCATCCAGCCTGGCATTTAGCATGATGTCCTTTGCTTATAAGTTAAATAGCAGGGTGATGAAATACAGCCTTGGTATACTCCTTTCCCGACTTGCAACCAGTCTGTTGTTTCATGTCCAGTTCTAACTGATGCTTCTTGACCTGCACACAGATTTCTCAGGAGGCAAGTCAGGTGGCCTGGTACTCCCATCTCTTTTAGAATTTTCCACAGTTCATTTTGACCCACACACTCAGAGGTTTTGGCATATTGAATAAAGCAGAAATATATGTTTTTCCTGGAACTCTTGCTTTTTCAATGATCCAGTGGATGTTGGCAATTTGATCTCTGGTTCCTCTGACTATTCTAAGTCCACTTTTAACATCTGGAAGTTCACAGTTCACATACTGTTGAAGCCTGGTTTGGAGAATTTTGAGCATTACTCTACTAGCACGTGAGATGAGTGCAACTGTGTGGTTGTTTGAGCATTCTTTGGCATTACCTTCCTTTGAGACTGGGATGAAAACTGACGTTTTCCAGTCCGGTGGCCACTGCCAAACTTTGAAACTTTGCCGGCGTATTGCATAGTACTTTCACAACATCGTCTTTTAGGATTTCAAATAGCTCAACTGGAATTCCATAACTTCCACTAGCTTTGCTTCCTAAGATCCATTTGGCTTCACATTCCAGGATGTCTGGCTCTAGGTGAGTGATCACAATATCCTGGTTATCTGCATCATGAAGATCTTTTTTGTATAATTCTTCTGTGCATTGTTGCCATCAATTCTTAATATCTTTTGCTTCTCTTATGTCCGTACCATTTCTGTCCATTATTGTGCCCGTCTTTCCATGAAATGCTCCCTTAGTATCTCTAATTTCCTTGACGTGATCTCTAGTCTTTCCCATTCTATTGTTTGCCTCTGTTCTTTTTGTTGATTGCTGAGGAAGGCTTTCTTATCTCTACTTGCAATTCTTTGGAACTCTTCATTCAAATGGGTATATATTTCCCTCTCTCCTTTGTCTTTTGCTTCTTTTCGTTCCTCAGCTATTTGGAAGGCCTCCTCAGAGAACCATTTTGACTTTTGGCATTTGTGTTTCTTGGGTATGGTCTTGATCACTGCCTCCTGTACACTGTCACAAAACTCCATCGATAGTTCTTCAGGCATTCTGTCTATCTTGATTCTGTCTTGAATCTTCAATATTCTGTCTTGAATCTATTTGTCACTTCCACTGTATAAACATAAGGGATTTGATTTAGTTCATACCTGAATCATCTAGTCATTTTCGCTAGTTTCTTCAATTTAAGGTAAAATTCGGCAATAAAGTGTTCAGTGCATAGATGTTTACAACTGTTATGTCTCCCTCTTGGATTGATCCTTTTATCATAGTGTAGTGTCTTTCCTTATTTTTTATAGTATTCTTATTTTAAGGCCTGTCTGATATCAGGATTAATATTCCAGCTTTCTTTTGCTTTCCATTTGCATAGAATGTATTTTTCCATCCTCTCAATTTCAGTCTATATGTGTCCTTGCATCTGAAGGTGGTTTCTGGTTGACAGCATATATATATGGGTCATGTTTTTGTATCCATTCAATCAGTCTGTGTCTTTTGGTTGGAACATTTAATCTGTTTACATTTAAAGTAATTATCAACCTACCAAAAGTGTTTTTCAGAGAACTAGAACAAATCATTGCACAGTTTGTATGAAGGGGTGGGGGGGGGAAACAAACCTCGAATAGCCAAAGCAATCTTGAGAAAGAAGAATGGAACTGAAGGAATCAACCTGCATGACTTCAGGCTATAGTACAAAGCTACAGTTATCAAGACAGTATGTTACTGACACCAAGACAGAAATATAGATCAATGGAACAAAATAGAAAGCCCAGAGATAAATCCACGCACCTATGGTCACTTTATCTTCGACAAAGGACTCAGGAATATACAATGGAGAAAAGACCGATATCTTTAACAATGGCACTGGAAAAACTGGCCAACCACCTGTAAAATAATGATTCTAGAATACTTTCTAATGATACACAAAAATAAACTAATTATGGATTAAAGATCTAAATGAAAGACCAGAAACTGTAAAACTTCTGGAGGAAAATATATACAGAACAGTCTCTGACATAAATCACAGCAGGACCTTCTATGACTCACCTCCCAGAGTAATGTAAATAAAAGCAAAAATAAACCAACGGAACGAATCAAATTTAAAAGCTCCTGAACAATGAAGGAAACAAGGAAGGTGAAAAGACAGTCATCAGAACGGGAGAAAATGATAGTAAATGAAGCAATTGACTAAGTGAAACTCAAAAATATACAAGAAGCTCATGCAACTCAATACCAGAAAAAATTAATGGCCCAATCAAAAATTAGGCTGAAGAACTCAACAGACAGTTCTCCAAAGAAGACATACAGATGGTTAAGAAACACATGAAAAGATGCTCAACATCACTCATTATCACAGAAATGGAAATCAAGCCACAATGTTGTACCATCTCACACCTGTCAGAATGGCTGTTATCAAAACGTCGACAAACAATACATGCTGAACAGACTGCAGAAGAAAGGGAATCCTCTTACAGTGTTGGAGGCAATGCAAAGTAATACAGCCAGTATGGGGGACGCTGTGTAGATTCCTTAAAAAGCTGGAACTAGTACTGTCATGTGACCCAAGAAACCCACTGCTGGGCATACACACTGAGGAAACCAGAATTGAAAGAGACATGTCTACCCCAATGTTCATCATCACAGCAGTGTTTTCATGTTTAGGACATGGAAGCTACCTAGATATCCATGAGCAGATGAGTGGATAGTAAAGCTTTGGTACATATACAGAATGGAATATTACTCAGCTACTTAAAAGAGTGCATTTGAATCAGTTCTAATGAGGTGAATGAAACTGGATCCTATGATACAGAGTGATGCAAGGCAGAAAGGAAAACATCCATACACTATATTAACATATATATATATAATTTAGAAAGATAGTAATGAGGACCCTACATGTGAGAGAGCAAAAGAGTCACAGATATAAATAGCAGACTTTTGGATTCTATGGAAGAAGCTAGGGGTGGGATGATTTGGGAGAATAGAAGTGGAACATGCATATTACCATATGTGAAATAGAAGACCAGTCCAGGTTTGGTACATGAGACAGGGTGCCAAGGGCCAGTGCACTGGGACAATCCTGAGGAATGAGATGGGGAGGGAGATGGGAGGGGGTTCAGGATTAGGCACCCATATACATCCATGGGTATACACCCATGGTACATATTAGCAGACCACGTAACCTGCCGCTTGAGAAACCTGTATGCAGGTCAGGAAGGAACAGTTACAATTGAACATGGAATAACAGACTGGTTCCAAATAGGAAAAGGAGTGGGTCAAGGCTGTATATTGTCACCCTGCTTACTTAACTTATATGCAGAGTACATCATGAGAAACGCTGGGCTGGAGGAAGTACAATCTGGAATCAAGTTTGCTGGAAGAAATATCAATAACTCAGATATGCAGATGACACCACTTTTTGACAGAAAGTGAAGAAGAACTAAAGAGCCTCTTTTGTTATTATTTTCTCCCATTCTGAAGGCTGTCTTTTCACCTTGCTTATAGTTTCCTTCGTCGTGCAAAAGATTTTAAGTTTAATTAGGTTACATTTGTTAATTTTTGCTTTTATGTCCATTACTCTGGGAGGTGGGTCATAGAGGGTCCTGCTGTGATTTATATCAGAGAGTGTTTTGCCTATGTTTTCCTCTAGGAGTTTTATAGTTTCTGGTCTTACATTTAGATCTGTAAGCCATTTTGAGTTTATTTTTGTGTATGGTGTTAGAAAGTGTTCTAGTTTCATTCTTTTGCAAGTGGTTGACCAGTTTTCCAAGCACCAATTGTTAAAGAGATGGTCTTTTCTCCATTGTATATTCTTGCATCTTTTGTCAAAGATAAGGTGTCCATAGGTGCATGGATTCATCTCTGGCTTTCTATTTTGTTCCATTGATCTATGTTTCTGTCTTTGTGCCAGAACCACACTGTCTTGATGACTGTAGCTTTGTAGTATAGTCTGAAATCAGGCAGGTTGATTCCTCCAGTTCCATTCTTCTTTCTCAAGATTGCTTTGGCTATTCAAGGTTTTTTTGTATTTCCATACAAATTGTGAAATTATTTGTCCTAGTTCTCTGAAAAATACCATTGATAGCTTGTTAGGGATTGCATTGAATTTACAGATTGCTTTGGGTAGAATACTCATTTTCACTATATTGAGTCTTCTGATTCATGAACATGGTATATTTCTCCATCTAATAGTGTCCTCTTTGATTTCTTTCATCAGTGTTTTATAGTTTTCTGTACAGAGCTGTTAATCTCAAAAATATACAAGCAGCTCATGCAGCTCAATACCAGAAAAATAAACGACCCAATCAAAAAAATGGGCCAAAGAACTAAATAGGCGTGTCTCCAAAGAAGACATACAGATGGCTAACAAACACATGAAAAGATGCTCAACAACACTCGGTATCAGAGAAATTAAAATCAAAACCACAATGAGGTACCATATTACACCGGTCAGAATGGCTGCTATCAAAAAGTCTGCAAACAGTAAATGCTGGAGAGGGTGTGGAGTACAAGGAACTATATTACACTATTGGTGGGAATGCATACTAGTACAGCCACTGTGGAGAAGAGTGTGGAAATTTCTTAAAAAACTGGAAATATGACCCAGCAATCCCACCGCTGGACATACACACAAAGTAAACCAGAATTGAAAGAGACACATGTACCCCAATGTTCATCGCACCACTGTTTATAATAGCCAGGACATGGAAGCAACCTAGATGTCCCTCAGCAGATGAATGGATAAGAAAGCTGTGGTACATACACACAATGGAATATTACTCAGCCATTAAACAGAATGCATTTGAATCAGTTCTGATGAGGTGGGTGAAACTAGAGCTTATTATACAGAGTGAAGTAAGTCAGAAAGAAAAATACCAATACAGTATATTAATGCATATATATGGAATTTAGAAAGATGGTAACAATGACCCTATATATGAGACAGCTAAAGAGACGCAGAGAAAAAGAACAGACTTTGGACTCTGTGGGAGAAGGCAAGAGTGGGATGATTTGAGAGAATACCATTGAAACATGTATATTACCATATGTGAAATAGATCGTCAGTCCAGGTTTGATGCATGAGATAGGGCGCTCAGGGCCAGTGCATTGGGATGACCCTGAGGGATGGGACGGGGAAGGAGGTGGGAGGGGGATTCAGGATGGGGGACACATGTACACCCATGGTTGATTCATGTCAATGTATGGCAAAAACCACTACAGTAGTGTAAAGTAATGAGCCTCCAATTAAAATAAATAAATTAATTTTTTTTTAATTCAAAAAAAAAAAAAAAAAGAGCCTCTTGATGAAAGAGAAAGAGCAGATTGAAAAGATTGGCTTAAAGCTCAACATTCACAAAGCTAAGATAATGGCATTCAGTCCCATCACTTCATGGCAAATAGATGGGGAAACAGTGGCTGACGTCATACTTTGAGAGGAGGAAGGGGGTCCAAAATCATTGCAGATGGTGATTGCAGCCATGAAATTATAAGACACTTACACCTTGGAAGGAAAGTTATGACCAACCTAGACAGTAAATTGAAATGCAGAGACATTACTTCGTCAACAAAGGTCCATCTAGTCAAGGTTATGGTTTTTCCCATGGTCATGTATGGATATGAGAGTTCAACTATAAAGAAAGCAGAGCACCTGAGAATAAATGATTTTAAACTGTGGCGTTGGAGAAGACTCTTGAGAGTCCCTTGGACTGCAAGGAGACCCAACCAGTCCATCCCAAAGGAGATCAGTCCTGGGTGTTCATTTGAAGGACTGATTTTGAAGCTGAATCTTCAATATTTTGGCCACCTGATGTGAAGAGCTGATTCATTTGAAAAGACCCGGATTCAGGGAAAGACTGAGGGCAGAAGAGGACAGCAGAGGAGGAGATGTTTGGATGTCCGACTCAATGGACATGGGTTTGGGTAGACTCCAGCCGTTGTTGATGGACACGGAGGCCTGGCATGCTGCAGCGTGTGGGGTCGCAAATAGTCGGGCACAACTGAGCAACTGAACTGAACTGAACTGATACATCCATGGCTGATTCATGTCAATGTATGGCAACAACCACTACAATTTGTAAAGTAATTAGCCTCTAATTAAAACAAGTAAATTAATTTAAGTAAAAAAAAAAAATCTTGAGTAGAGGGTAGACTCTCTGAAATACAATATTAAAAATACAAAACACAATCAGTCACAAAATATATTTAACAAATATGAAATATGCTTTAAAAATAGGGTCATATTTTGCAAGGTAATAGGTTGTAAAATTGAAAATTAAAGGATTAATTATGACCCAGCAATCCCACTGCTGGGCATACACACCAAGGAAACCAGAATTGAAAGAGACACATGTACCACAATGTTCATCACAGCACTGATTCTAATAGCCAGGACATGGAAGCAACCTAGATGTCCATCAGCAGACAAATGGATAAGAAAGCTGTGGTACATATACACAGTGGAGTATTACTCAGCCATTAAAAAGAATACATTTGAATCAGTTCTAATGAGGTGGATGAAACTGGAGCCTATTATGTCGAGTGAAGTAAGCCAGAAAGAAAGAAAGAAAGAAAGAAAAAAAAAAAAAAACCCACACCAATACAGTATACTAACACATGTATATGGAATTTAGAAAGATGGTAACGATAACCCTGTATGTGAGACAGCAAAAGAGACACAGATGTATAGAACAGTCTTTTGGACTCTGTGGGAGAGGAAGAAGGTTGGATGATTTGGGAGAATGGCATTGAAACATGTATAATATCATATAAGAAATGAATCGCCAGTCCAGGTTTGATGCAGGTTACAGGATGCTTGGGGTTGGTGTACTGGGATGACCCAGAAGTATGGTACAGGGAGGGAGTGGGAGGGGGGTTCAGGATGGGTAACACGTGTACAACCATGACAGATTCATGTGGATGTATGGCAAAACCAATACAATATTGTAAACTCAAAAAAAAAAAAGTAAGAAGGAAAAAATAATAAATAATTTTAATCAATTAGAAGGTTGATAATAGAAAAACTATATCTAGGAATTTCTCTGGAGCCGTTGTGGGCAGTGTGGGTTCAGTTGAGTTTCAGATAATTCCTTGTTCCAGCTTGCATTTCTTTACAAGATCTATAAGCCCCTTCCTATGCTTAGTCAATATTAACTACAGGGTTTTAATCCGTTGCACCTCTCACTCCCAGAGGGGTTCCCTTTTCTTTATTTATTTTGGCTTTCTCTCTTTGCAAGTCTCTTTAGTGTCTAATTTCTGCCCTGGCACAAGGGGGCAAAGGTGGTCACTTATTTCGGCTCACTTGTTCAGTTGAGTTGTGGGGAGGGAGGAACACTGCAAACAAATAATGTTGATGTGTATTTTGGGAAAGTGCTTGCAGTGTATGGAACACACTGGGCTTTCCCAAGATCATGGTGGTGTGTGCTTTACACGTGTACACTGCTCAGCTTCCAGATTGCTCTTCAGGGGTACTGCCCAATGTGGGCTCTGCATTTCCTGCAATTCCCAGGTCTAAGCTGCTCAGGTTCAGGTTTTCAGGTACACCGCGAAGTCACAGACTCAGATGCACGTGCGTTTTGTGCCCTTCCCAGGTCCCAGCAGCTCAGGCGACCAGGTGCTTGGCCAACGCACTGTCCCAAGTGGGCCATGCATCTTAATTACCTACTGGGTCCAGGCCGCTCAGTTTCCTGGGTGTGCCATGAGAACACTGCCTCAGGTGTATCATGTATCTCCTCTGGGGAGCTGATCTCAAGCTGCAACTCTCCTGGCAGATGTCAACCATCCAGGACTCCAGGAAGACATGGTTAGAAACTGGCAGCCTGCTCACAATTTGGTGGAGAATGCCGGTCTCTGAGGCTGAGGCCGCCCCTTGCCTTCTGATTCTGGCTGCCACACACATGGCTGTCTGCCTCTTGTTGGGGGAGGGGCCTAGAGACAGCCGGCTAGTTCTGCTTTGGTATTTGCTCAATCCTTTGTTCTCCTTTCAAAGACAATGAGCAGCCTATCTGGGTACCTGGTGTCCTCTGCCAGCATTCAGAAATTGTTTTGTGGAAGTTGCTCAGCGTTCAAATGATCATTTGATGAATGTGTTGGGGAGAATGGGGTCTCCCCATCTTATTCCTCTGCCATCTTAGGACCACGCCCCCACCCCGAGGTCTTGTTTATGTATCCATCTAGCCAGTCTGGGCTTTTTGGTTGGAACATTTAATCCATTTATATTTAGAATAATTATTGACATATGTGCTCCTTTTCGGAGAGGGCAATGGCACCCCACTCCAGTACTCTTGCCTGGAAAATCCCATGGACGGAGGAGCCTGGTAGGCTGCAGTCCATGGGGTCACACAGAGTTCGACAGGACAGAGCGACTTCCCTTTCACTTTTCACTTGCATGCATTGGAGAAGGAAATGGCAACCCCCTCCAGTGTTCTTGCCTGGAGAATCCCAGGGACCGGGGAGCCTGGTGGGCTGCCGTCTGTGGGGTCGCACAGAGTCAGACAGGACTGAAGCGACTTAGCAGCAGCAGCAGCAGTGCTCCTATTGCCATTTTCTTAATTTTTGGGGGTCGATTTTGTCGATCTTTTTTCTTCTCTTATATTTCTTGACTATATAAGTCCCTTTACCATTTGTTGTAAAGCTGGTTTTGTGGTAAAGAATTCTCTTACCTTTGGCTCGTCTGAAAAGCTTTGATTTCTCCATCAATTTTGAAGGAGATCCTTGCCAAGTACAGTAATCTTGGCTGTAGATTTTTCTCTTTCAGTGCTTTAAATATGCCATGCCATTCTCTTCTGGCCTGCAGAGTTTCTGTTGAAAGATCAGCGTGAAACATATGGGGTTTCCATTGGATGTTACTTGTTACTTTTAACTTGCTACTTTTAATATTCTTTCTTTGTGTTTCATCTTCCTTAGTTTGCTTAGTATATGTCTAGGGCTGTTTCTCCTTGGGTTTATCACAAATGGGACTCTTGGCACCTCTTGGACTTGATTGACTATTTCCTTTTCCATGTTGGGGGTTTTTCAAGTATAATCTCCTCTAAACTTTTCTCATACCCTTTATTTTTCTCTCTTCTTCTGGGACCCCTATAATTTGAATCTTGGTGCATTTAATATTGTCCAAGAGGTCTCTGAGACTATCCTCAGTTCTTTTCATTCTTTTGACTTTATTCTGCCCTTCCGCAGTTGTTTCCACCATTTTGTCTTTCAACACACTGATCCATTTTCTGGTTCAGATACCCTGCTCTTGATTCTTTCTAGAGTATTTTTAATTTCAGTAATTGTTGTTTGTCTCTCTATTTATTTTTCAATTTATTTTTTGCTTATTCTTCAATTCAACTAGGGGTTTGCTCATTGATTCTTGCATTGTCTCCATGTCATTTTCAAAGTTTTTGATCATCTTTACTATCATTATTCTGAATAGTTTTTCAGGCAGCTTGCCTATTTCCTCTTCATTTGTTTAAATTTCTGTGTGTCTAGTTTGTTCCTTTATTTGTGCAGCATTTCTTTGTCATTTCTTCCTTTTTAAAAAGATCTTATTGTGTTTGAGGTCTCCTTTTGCCAGCCTTCAAATTTGCATTCTTTCTTCCTTTTAGTTTCTGCACTCCTAAATTTGGTCCAATGGTTTGTGTAAGCTTTGCATTGGGTGAGATTGGTGCTGAGTTTTTTTTTTTTTTTTTTTTTCCTTTTCCTTCTGATGCACAGGGTTGATTGAGAAGGATAATCCTGTCTGCTGATGACTGGGTTTCTATTTTTGTCCTATTTGCTGTTTGGATGAGGTGTCCTACACTGGGTTGGGTTGTCCTGATTGGTGGTTGGGTGATTCTAGGTCTTGTATTCAAGTGGTTTAGTTTGCATGAGTGAGTTCTCAGTAATTGATACTCCCTAAGGTTAGGAGTTCTCCAGTTGTATAGGGTCTTGGAGTCAGTGCTCCCACTCCAAATGCTCGGGGCTGGATCATTGGCCAGGAACACCGTTACAACAGGTGGTTTGTTATGGTATTAAGTTAGATTAAAATAAATATCCAAAAAAAAAAAAATAAAGAGAGAGAAACCAAAGGTGAACCCCTGACAAATGGCAGCTACACTGTCACACAAATAATAATTAAAATAAAGGAATATACACATATATTCCAATATATGGAAATATACACATATACAACCATCAGCAAAATCCAAACAGTTCAACAAAAATAAACTACAATAGACTGACCTAGCAAACAACGGAAACCAAAAATGATATCTACCAGTTAAGCACAAAACTAACGAGTGCAAGTGCACAAGCTGGAAAAGAAATCTAAAGCAAAGTCCCAAGTGGGGATGAAAGCACTGAAAATAAAACTAACAAAATGTTGAGAGGAAAGGAAGGAAAGAAAAGAAAGAAAAGAAAGAAAGAATAGACATGCGAGGTTCAACAGAGGTAGGTGAACAAGGTTTGTTTAAAGTTTAACTGCAAGGGGACAAGAACAGAGGAAAGGCAAACAATGGAATAAATATAATAGGTTTAAAAAATTAAAATTTAAAACAATAAAAATAGAAAATACTAAAAAAAATCAAAAATAACTGGGAAAGCCAGGAATCCTCCAAAGAACTGTAAAAATCCAATGTAGAAGCAGAGGTTTATCACAAGAGTAAAAAGTATGACTGAATATACACATGTACATATACACCCAAAAGCAAAATCAAAACATTCCAGCAAAATAAAGTACAATAGATTGATTGACCTGGTGAACAAAGGAAAAAAATATATATATATATATATATATATATATATATATATCTATATCTATATATCTATATATCTATATCTATATCTATATCTATCTATCTATCTATCTATATATATATATATATACATATATATACCAGAATAGAACCACCTGAAGCACAAACTGGGAAACAAAACTAGAGCAAGGTGCCAATTGGAGAATAAAAAAATGAAAATAAAACTAACAAATATATTGAGAGAAAAGGAAAGAAAGGAAAAAATACGTATGCAGAGTTAAATAGAGGTACAGATGACTGTTGAGAGTCCCTTGGACTGCAAGTAAATCCAACCAGTCCATTCTAAGGGAGATCAGTCCTGGGTGTTCATTGGAAGGACTGATGTTGAAGCTGAAATTCCTATACTTTGGCCACCTGATGTGAAGAGCTGACTCATTGGAAAAGGCCCTGATGCTGGGAAAGATTGAGAGCAGGAGGAGAAGCGAACAACAGAGGATGAGATGGTTGGATGGCATCATCAGCTCGATGGACATGGGTTTGGTTGGACTCCAGGGGTTGGTGATGGACAGGGAGGCCTGGCGTGCTGTGGTTCATGGGGTCACAAGGAGTCAGGCACAACTGAGTCACTGAACTGAATTGAACTGAACTGAAAAGATTTATATACATTAAAGATTAACTGCAAGTGGAAAAGAACAGTAGGGAAAGTAAACAAATAATAAATGTAGAGAAAATAATAATAGGTTTAAAAAATGAAAAAGAGAGAGAGAGAGAGAAAAGGAAACGCCACAGAATTTCAAAAGCTGTATATAGAGACAGAGATTTATAACAGCAATACAAATGTGACCGAAGAATAATAAGGCTCAAAAGCTTCATTAGATTTCATAGTGCCAATGAAATTGGCAACTACAACGTGGGAGAGGGGAAGGAATCGAAACCAACCACACAAACAAAAATCCTAGAGAATCTACAGAGCAAGTCAAAACATGAGAATAATACAGGTTTTTCTTTAGTCATTGCTCTCAGAGTCCTTTCGCCCGCTAAAATTGCAGTCCACCTCACCTCCCTAGGATGCCCTCCAAAACTGTGCTGAACTCTGAACCTGATTTGGGGGGAGCTCATTCTAATCCGGTCCTACTCCTATATGTTTTTTGTCTCCAATGTTCACAACTATCAGAACCAGGACGTTTCCTTTTGTGGCAGTTATCAGTGTCTTTTTATATATTATTCAGTTCAGTTCAGTCGCTCAGTCGTGTCCGACTCTTCGCGACCCCATGAATCGCAGCACGCCAGGCCTCCAGTCCATCACCAACTCCCGGAGTTCACTCAGACTCACGTCCATCGAGTCAGTGATGCCATCCAGCCATCTCATCCTCTGTCGTCCCCTTCTCCTGCCCCGAATCCCTCCCAGCATCAGAGTCTTTTCCAATGAGTCAACTCTTTGCATGAGGGGGCCAAAGTACTGGAGTTTCAGCTTTAGCATCATTCCTTCCAAAGAAATCTCAGGGCTGGTCTCCTTCAGAATGGACTGGTTGGATCTCCCTGGAGTCCATGGGACTCTCAAGAGTCTTCTCCAACACCACAGTTCAAAAGCATCAATTCTTCAGTGCTCAGCCTTCCTCACAGTCCAACTCTCACATCTATACATGACCACAGGAAAAACCATAGCTTTGACTAGATGGTACTTTGTTGGCAAAGTAATGTCTCTGCTTTTGAATATGCTATCTAGGTTGGTCATAATTTTCCTTCCAAGAAGTAAGCGTCTTTTAATTTCATACCTGCAGTCATCATCTGCAGTGATTTTGGAGCCCTGCCCCACCAACACCGCCCCCCCCCAAAACAAAACAAAACAAAACAAAACAAAACAAAACTGACACTCTTTCCACTGTTTCCCCATCTATTTCCCATGAAGTATATGGGACCAGATGCCATGATCTTCATTTTCACTCTCCACTTTCATTTCATCAAGAGACTTTTCAGTTCCTCTTCACTTTCTGCCATAAGGGTGGTGTCATCTGCATATATGAGGTTATTGACATTTCTCCCGGCAATCTTCTTTCCAACTTGTGTTTCTTCCAGTCCAGGGTTTCTCATGATGTACTCTGCATAGAAGTTAAATCAGCAGGGTGAGAACATACAGCCTTGACGTACTCCTTTTCCTAATTGGAACCAGTCTGTTGTTCCACGTCCAGTTTTAACTGTGGCTTCCTGACCTGCATAGAGGTTTCTCAAGAGGCAGGTCAGGTGGTCTGGTATTCCCATCTCTTTCAGAATTTTCCACAGTTTACTGTGATCCACACAGGCAAAGGCTGTGGCATAGGCAATAAAGCAGAAATAGAGGTTTTTCTGGAACTCTCTTGCTTTTCCATGATCCAGCAGATGTTGGCAATTTGGTCTCTGGTTCCTCTGCCTTTTCTAAAACCAGCTTGAACATCAGGAGGTTCACAGTTCATGTATTGCTGAAGCCTGGCTTGGAGAATTTTGAGCATTACCTTACTAGTGTGTGAGATGTGTGCAATTCTGTGGTAGTTTGAGCATTCTTTGGCATTGCCTTTCTTTGGGATTGGAATGAAAACTCAGCTTTTCCAGTCCTGTGGCCACTGTTGAGTTTTCCAAATTTGCTGGCATATTGAGTGCAGCACTTTCACAGCATCATCCTTTGAGATTTGAAATAGCTCAACTGGAATTCCATCACCTCCACTAGCTTTGTTCATAATGCTGCTTTCTAAGCCCCACTTGACTTTATATTCCACAATGTCTGGCTCTAGTTCAGTGATCACACCATCGTGATTATCTGGGTCGTGAATATCTTTTTTGTACAGTTCTTCTGTGTATTCTTGCCATCACTTCTTAATATTTTCTGCTTCTGTTAGGTTCATACCATTTCCGTCCTTTATCGAGCCCATCTTTGCATGAAATCTCCCCTTGGTATCTCCAATTTTCTTGAAGTGATCTCTAGTCTTTCCCATTCTGTTGTTTTCCTCCTTTTCTTTGCATCGCTCCCTGAGGAAGGCTTTCTTATCTCTTCTTGCTCTTCCTTGGAACTCTGCATTCAGATGCTTATATCTTTCCTTTTCTCCTTTGCTTTTCTCTTCTCTTCTTTTCACAGCTATGTGGATTTAATCTGCAGCTTGTACAGGTGGTAGGAAGGTTTTGGGTCTTCTTCCTTAACAACACTGCTCCTGGGTTCCAATTGTGGTTTTATTCCCACTTTTCAATGTGAATCATCCACTGGGGTTTGCTCTTGAGACTGTCCTGGAGGACTTGGGTTTGCCCCTATGAGGGGGCCAGATATGGGGAATCAACTGCTTCAGTCATAGTGGCTCTGGCTGCATCAGGGACTCAGAGGAGTTGGTGGCTAGGGCAGCAGGACATATAGTGCTCTAGAAGGGTATGTCAACCAGTACTGGCCCATACGTACCAGTATTTTTGCATGTAGAAGCCCCTTCCCTGAGAAAGAAGCCTGGCAAACCACAGTTACAATGTCACATGCAGTTGGACACTAAGGGCGGCAGTGAGGAGATACCCCTCCTCCAAGGTAAGGAGCAGTGGCTGCGCTTTGATGGAGCGGCCGTGAAGGGATACCCCACGCCCAAGGTAAGAGAAACCCAAGTAAGATGGTATGTGTTGCAAGAGGGCATCAGAAGGCAGACACACTGAAACCATACTCACAAAAAACTAGTCAATCTAATCACACTAGGACCACAGCCTTGTCTAACTCAATGAAACTAAGCCATGCCCTGGGGGCAACCCAAGAGGGGCGGGTCATGGGGGAGAGATCTGACAGAAGGTGGTCCACTGGAGAAGGGAATGGCAAACCGCTTCAGTATTCTTGCCTTGAGAACTCCATGAAAAGTATCAAAAGGCAAAATGATAGGATACTGAAAGGGGAACTCCCCAGGTCAGTAAGGACCCAATATGCTACTGGATATCAGTGGAGAAATAACTCCAGAAAGAATGAAGGGATGGAGCCAAAGCAAAAACAATACCCAGTTGCAGACGTGACTGGTGACAGAAGCAAGGTCTGAAGCTGTAAAGAGCAATATTGCATAGGAACCTGGAATGTCAGGTCCATGAATCAAGGCAAATTGGAAGTGGTCAAACAAGAGATGGCAAGAGTGAATGTAGACATTCTAGGAATCAGCGAACTAAAATGGACTGGAATGGGTGAATTTAATTCAGATGAGCATTATATCTACTACTGCAGGCAGGAATCCCTCAGAAGAACTGGAGTAGCCATCATGGTCAACAAAAGATTCCGAAATGCAGTACTTGGATGCAATCTCAAAAACGACAGAATGATCGCTGTTTGTTTCCAAGGCAAACCATTCAATATCACAGTAATCCAAGTCTAGACCTCAACCAGTAATGCTGAAGAAGCTGAAGATGAACGGTTCTATGAAGACCTACAAGTCCTTTTCGGACTATACCCAAAAAAGGTGTCCTTTTCATTGTAGGGGACTGGAATGCAAAAATACGAAGTCAAGAAACACCTGCAGTAACAGGCAAATTTGGCCTTGGAATACGGAATGAAGCAGGGCAAAGACTAATAGAGTTTTGCCAAGAAAATGCACTGGTCATAGCAAAGACCCTTTTCCAACAACACAAGAGAAGACTTTACACATGGACATCACCATATGGTCAACACTGAAATCAGATTGATTATATTCTTTGCATCCAAAGATGAAGAAGCTCTATACAGTCAACAAGAACAAGACCTGGAGCTGACTGTGACTCAGATCATGAACTCCTTATTACCAAATTCAGACTGAAATTGAAGAAAGTAGGACAAACCACTAGACCATTCAGGTATGACCTAAATCAAATCCCTTATGATTATACAGTGAACGTGAGAAACAGATTTATGAGCCTAGACCTGTTAGATAGAGTGCCTGATGAACAATGGAATGAGGCTCATGACATTGTACAGGAGACAGGGATCAAGACAATCCCCATGGACAAGAAATGCAAAAAAAGCAAAATGGCTGTCTGGGCACCCCTTACAAATAGCTGTGAAAAGAAGAGAAGCGAAAAGCAAAGGAAAGATATACGCATCTGAATGCAGAGTTCCAAAGAATAGCAGGAAGAGATAAGAAAGCCTTCCTCAGTGATCAATGCAAAGAAATAGAGGAAAACAACAGAATGGGAAAGACTAGAGATCTCTTCAAGAAAATTAGAGATACCAAGGGAACATTTCATGCAAAGATGGGCTCAATAAAGGACAGAAACGGCATGGACCTAACAGAAGCAGAAGATACTAAGAAGAGATGACAAGAATACACAGAAGAACTATACAATCAAGATCTTTATGATCCAGATAATCCCGATGATGTGATCACCGACCTAGAGCCAGACATCCTGGAATGTGAAATCAAGTGGGCCTTAGAAAGCAGCACTAGGAACAAAGCTAGAGGAAGTGATGGAATTCCAGTTGAGCTATGTCAGATCCTGAAAGATGATGCTGTGAAAGTATTGCACTCAATATGCCAGCAAATTTGGAAAACTCAGCTGTGTCCACAGGCCTGGAATGGTCAGTTTTCATTTGAATCCTGAAGAAAGGCAATGCCAAAGAATACTCAAAGTACTGCACAGTTACACTCACCTCACATGCTAGTAAAGTAATGCTCAAAATTCTCCAGGCCAGGTTTCAGCAATACGTGAACTGTGAACTTCCTGATATTCCAGCTGGTTTTAGAAAAGGCAGAGGAACCAGAGATCAAATTGCCAACATCTGCTGGAGCATGGAAAAAGCAAGAGAGTTCCAGAAAAACCTCTATTCCTGCTTTATTGACTATGCCAAAGCCTTTGCCTGTGTGGATCACAATAAACTGTGGAAAATTCTGAGAGAGATGGGAATACCAGACCACTTGACCTGCCTCTTGAGAAACCTCTATGCAGGTCAGTAAACAACAGTTAGAACTGGACGTGGAACAACAGACTGGTTCCAATTAGGAAAAGGAGTACGTCAAGGCTATATATTATCACCCTGTTTATGTAACTTCTTTGCAGAGTACATCATGAGAAACCCTGGACTGGAAGAAACACAAGCTGGAATCAAGATTGCCGGGAGAAATATCAGTTACCTCAGATATGCAGATGACACCGCCCTATGGCAGAAAGTGAAGAGGAACTAAAAAGCCTCCTGATGGTGAAAGTGGAGAGTGAAAAAATTGGCTTCAAGCTCAGCATTCAGAAAACGAAGATCATGGCATCCGGTCCCATCACCTCATGGGAAATAGATGGGGAAACAGTGGAAACAGTGTCAGACTTTATTTTGGGGGGCTCCAAAATCACTGCAGATGGTGACTGCAGCCATGAAATTAAAAGACACTTACTCCTTGGAAGGAAATTTATGACCAACGTAGATAGCATATTCAAAAGCAAAGACATTACTTTGCCAACAAAGGTCCGTCTAGTCAAGGCTATGGTTTTTCCTGTGGTCAGGTATGGATGTGAGAGTTGGACTGTGAAGAAGGCTGAGCACCTAAGGATTGATGCTTTTGAACTGTGGTGTTGGAGAAGACACTTGAGAGTCCCTTGGACTGCAAGGAGATCCAACCAGTCCATTCTGAAGCAATTGAGCCCTGGGATTTCTTTGGGGGAATGATGCTGAAGCTGTAACTCCAGTACTTTGGCCACCTCTTGAGAAGAGTTGACTCATTGGGAAAGACTCTGATGCTGGGAGGAATTGGGGGCAGAAGGAGAAGGGGACAGCAGTGCATGAGATGGCTGGATGCCATCACTGACTCTATGGACGTGGATCTGGGTGAACTCCGGGAGGTGGTGATGGACAGGGAGTCCTGGCGTGCTGCGATTCATGGGGTCGCGAAGAGTGGGACAGGAATGAGTGACTGAACTGAACTGAACTGATCTGAACTGAACTGAACTGAACTGAAGTGACCAGGTATCCATAGACACAAGACTTTTTTGGCCTGTAGCAGCTCTGCCCCAGCGAGCATTGAGCATGAACTTGGCATAGCTTCTTGATCTCTGGGGACCATGGTAGCGATAACTGTGCAGGGACAATGACCTCCTCTGCCGCAGAAGTTTTGACCCTATCAGAGTCTTTTCACCAGCCTCTTGTAGCTGGTGATAAGGAGGCCTCTTTTGCCACTCTTCCTCCATAGCTCCACCCTTTCAGGCACTTAGAGGGCTCCCTTACCTGGGGTACTTCTCTGTTGTTTGGAGCATCAGGTACATAGATGGGGCCCCTGGGTGGGGTCCTAGTCTGCAGATCAGTAAGTCAGGCACTTGATTGGCCAGCCTCTCTATTGTTCAGCTGCCTATGCTGGTGTATGGGGAGAAAGAGACTATGGTGATGGCTCCACCTACTATGATTGACCCAGTAGGATCCCCTTGCTTCCATGGGGCCTGGTGTTCCTCCACAAGCATTTCCCATCCCGATCTCCTTCCTCACATCCCATCAGTCCATCTCTCTGCAGTCAGTAGTAGCCCTTGCCCTGGGATTGCTCCACAATCCGAAAAATCCAGATCCCAACTGCTGTCCCTTCTATGGGACCTGTGTCCCTGTCTGGGGTGTGTATGTCTGTGGCAAGGACTGTCTGATTCTCATTCCATTTAGGCTCCCACAGATCAACTGTTTCACTCTCAGCCTAAAATATTTCTCCTCTGATCCAGACAGTTGATCCCAGGTGGGGGGTCGGACACCAACTTATAGTTCTCCCACCCACCGAGGGCAGTTCCAGGCCTATTACCATTCCTGTTCCCCCCACCCCTAGTTCCTTCACCCTACCGAGTTTTGTGGTTCTATTTATTATTTTCCTCTGGTCAGGTACTCCTGTCAGCTCTCAGCTGGTGTTCTGCACACACTTCTGTGTCTGAAGGTGTATCCTTGATGTATCCGTGGAGTGAAATGTACTCCACTTCCAGCTACTGTTCAGCCATTTTGTTCATCTCAACTTTTGGACTACTAAAAATAAGACTGTTATGAACATTCATGTGCATGTCTGTGGGTATTTTTTTTTTTTTCATACTTGCTTGTATAAACCTAAGAAAGGGATTGCTGGGACATATGGTAACCCAATGTTTAACTTTTGAAGGAACTTCCAAACTGTTTTCCACCATGGTGTACTATTTTGTATTCCCATAAACAGTGCATGAAAGTTCAAATATTTCCACTTCCTCATCAGACTTGTTCTTCTCTGTCTCTCATGAGAGCCATACTTTCGGTGTGCCCTGCATTCTTACTTGCCATCTGTATATCATTATCTAGTGAATTTCCTGTTCACATCTTTTGTCCATTTTTGCATTGGTGTGTTTCATATATTCTGTCTGATTCTTAAGTTTTTCTTACTTCAATGTGACTGTTATTATTTTTTATTTTAATTTTAAATTGGACTACTATATAGGAAAGCAATTAATTAAATTTTATATATCATCTGTATATCTTGTGACATTGCTTAAATTAATTCTTAGTTTTAGGTATTCTGTTCCTGTAGATTTCATTGGATATTCTACATAGATGTCACCAACAGATAAAAACAGCTTTATTCTTCTTTTCCAAACTGGATAACTTTTCAATCATTTCCTAATATGACTTCACGGACAGAAATTCAATATAATGAGAGTGGACATCTTTCTGTTGATTGTGATTTTAGAAGTAAAACACTCAGTGTTCTACCATAAAGTGTGATATTAGTGATAGTTTAGTACTTTCATAAGGTTGAGGAAGTCTTCTCTTTCTGCTGCTGCTAAGTCGCTTCAGTCGTGTTCGACTCTGTGCGACCCCATAGACGGCAGCCCACCAGGCTTCCCTTCCCTGGTTTTCTCCAGGCAAGAACACTGGAGTGGGTTGCCATTTCCTTCTCCAATGCATGAAAGTGAAAAGTGAAAGTGAAGTCGCTCAGTCGTGTCCGACTCTTAGCGACCTCATGGACTGCAGCCTACCAGGCTCCTCCATCCATGGGATTTTCTAGGCAAAGGTACTGGAGTGGGGTGCCATTGCCTTCTCCAATTCTATTTCTATTTCTTCTTCTATTTCTAGTTCGCTAAAATATTTTATACAGAATGTGCTCAGTCACAGAGTTGTGTCCAGCTTTTTGCAACCCCATGAAGTGTAGGCCAAACAGGCTCCTCTGGCCTTGGGGATTCTCCAGGCCAGAATACTGGAATGGATTGTCATGCTCTCCTCCAGGGGATCTTCCCAGCCCAAGGATGGACCCAGATCTCTGAGATGCCAGGCACTTTCTTTAAGAGCTGACCTGCCAGCGAAGCCTAAGAATACTGACGTGGGTAGCCAATCCCTACTTCAGGGAATCTTCCCAACCCAGGGATATTAGATTTTATCAAATTATTTTTCAGCATTTATCTAAATGACCCTACTGTGTCATCATTTTCAGTTCTTTAGTAAGTTGTTTATCCTGATGGATTTTCAAATGTTTAATGAATGCTACACTCTTAAGGGGACAAAAACCAATGGATTATGCTACGTCATACATTGTATGTATTGGTGTAGGCTGCCACAGATCCGCTGTTTCATTCTCAGCCTTAAATGTTTCTCCTCTGATCCAGACAATTACTCCAATGAGGGAAGTGGAAACCTACTTCAGTTCTCCCACCCACCAAGGGCAGGTCCAGACCTATTAACACTCCTGTTTTTCCCCCTAGTTCCTTCATCCTACCAAGTTTTGTGGTTCTATACATTCTTTTCCACTGGTCAGGTACTCCTGTCAGCTCTCAGCTGCTGTTCTGCAAGCACTTCTGTGTCTGAAGATGTATTCCTGATGTGTCCAAGGAGAGAGGTGTATTCCTCCTGCAACTACCACTCTGCCATCTTGTTCATCTCAACTTTTTGACTATTAGAAATAAGACTGCTATGAACATTCATGTGCACGTCTTTGGGGAAACTTTTTTTTTTTTTTTTTACACATAGTGAGGTGACCATGATTCCAAGACTTGAAGCAAGACAGCTCCAAGTGGAGAAAGGGCAAGTGTATTCAGTGCAGTCTCACAGCCTGAAGACAGCAGTGTCTGAATGGAAGCTAGAACAAAGGAGATGGGATGGAAAAAGTTTCTGGGAGGTGGCCCAGAATTAAATGGTCTTGAAAGTGCTTTAAGACCACCTCTCAAAGAGTCAGACATAACTGAGAGACTGAACTGAACTCTAGGAGGAAAGTGGGATGATTCTCATTTCCACAGACACTTCAATACAGCCTAATTATCATGGAGGAAATTTAGGCAAGATATTACAATCTAGATGATGGTGAAATGTGGGAGAGAACAGAATCAAAGCCTCGGTACTGTGGCTGTGGGTCAAGGTTTGGAGGAGACACATGCTCCCTGCCTTGTGACACAACAGAGTTGACTTAGAGAGATGAGGATGACAGGTGAGTTTGGAGGGCTCCTAAGGGCCATTAAAAGTGATGCATTCCCCCCCCCCATCAAATCATCTGAGTTGCCCCCCATTCTGCCCTAGAGGTATCAGGATTGCGCTTTGTGATGTCAATTCTCAGCCAGGGCCACCATTGGCTGAGGAAGTGAGTTGCTGATCTCTTAAAGCATAATGCTGTGGACCCTAGGGAGGGGTATATAGAGGTGTGCTCAGGGGCTCTGGAGCAGACCACTGGGTGTCTTCAAAATGACTAAAGAGACTCAGAAGCCACAAGGCTCTAGAGCACTTATGGAATAGCCAACTTCAGGTAAGCAGGAGGAAAAGATGAAGACTTCCTGTCAACTGGGGTCCACAAAAGTGTCAAGGTGAGTTGAACCCATCCAAGCTCCTCTTGCCCATTGACACCGCCCCATGAGACCCCCCTGCCCTCTACTGGCCTGGCACATAGCTCTCCTCTGGTCACACTTTTCCTGAAACTATCGTTCCTATCCATCTTCACCCTCTTCCCCAAACAAGTGGTATTCTGTGCTCCCTCTCTTGTTCTCTCCAGGTGTCCAGGGTAACCAGGAGTGTGAATAAGTCATCTGGTCCTGAGCTTCGTTTTTGTTCAATGGAAGATTTTTGATTACAGTTTTGCTTTCCATGCTTGTGATGGGTATGTTGGGATTACCTATTTCTTCCTGGTTCAGTTTTGGATTGTTATACTTTTCTAGGAATTTGTTCATTTCTTCCAAGTTGTCCATTTTATTGTCCTATAGCTGCTGATAGTAGTCTTTTATGATCCTTTGTACTTCTGTGTTGTCCGCTGTGATTTATCCATTTTCCTTTCTAATTTTGTTGATTTGATTATCCCCCCTTTCTTTCTTGATGAGTTTTGCTAATGGTTTGCCTATTTTATTTATCTTCTCAAAGAACCAGCGTTTATTTTTGCTGAGTTTTGCTATAGGTTCCTTTGCTTTTTTTCATGTATTTCTGCCCTAATTGTTTATTTTTTTTAATTTTATTTTATTTTTAAACTTTACAAATTGTATTAGTTTTGCCAAATATAAAAATGAATCCGCCACAGGTATACATGTGTCCCCCATCCTGAACCCTCCTCCATCCTCCCTCCCCATACCACCCCTCTGGGTTGTCCCAGTGCACCAGACCCAAGCATCCAGTATCATGCACCAAACCTGGACTAGCGACTCGTTTCATGCATGATATTATACATGTTTCAATGCCATTCTCCCAAATCTTCCCACCCTCTCTCTCTGAAACAGAGTCCATAAGACTGTTCTATACATCTGTGTCTCTTTGCTGTCTCATACACAGGGTTATTGTTAGCATCTTTCTAAATTCCATATATATACTTTAGTATACCGTATTGGTGTTTTTCTTTCTGGCTTACTTCACTCTGTATAATAGGCTCCAGTTTCATCCACCTCATTAAAACTGATTCAAATTAATTCTTTTTAATGGCTGAGTTATACTCAATTGCGTATATGTACCACAGCTTTCTTATCCATTCATCTGTTGATGGACATCTAGGTTGCTTCCATGTCCTGTCTATTATGAACAGTGCTGCAATGAACATTGGGGTACATGTGTCTCAATTCTGTTTTCCTCAGTGTGTATGGTAAGCAGTGGGATTGCTGGATCATAAGACAGTTCTATTTCCAGTTGTTTAAGGAATCTCCACACTGTTCTCCATAGTGGCTGTACTAGTTTGCATTCCCACCAACAGTATAAGAGGGTTCCCTTTTGTCCACACCCTCTCCAGCATTTATTGCTTGTAAACTTTTGGATCATAGCCATTGTGAGTCGTGTGAAATGGTACCTCATAGTGGTTTTGATTTGCATTTTTCTGATAATGAGTGATGTTGAGCATCTTTTCATGTGTTTGTTAGCCATCTGTATGTCTTCTTTGGAGAAATGTCTATTTAGTTCTTTGGCCCATTTTTTTGATTGGATCATTTATTTTTCTGGAGTTGAGCTAAGAGTTGCTTGTATATTTTTGAGATTAGTTATTTGTCAGTTGCTTCATTTGCTATTATTTTCTCCCATTCTGAAGGCTGTCTTTTCACCTTGCTAATAGTTTCCTTTGATGTGCAGAAGCTTTTAAGTTTAATTAGGTCCCATTTGTTTATTTTTGCTTTTATTTCCAATATCCTGGGAGGTGGGTCATAGAGGATCCTGCTGTGATGTATGGAAGAGAGTGTTTTGCCTATGTTCTCCTCTAGGAGTTTTATAGTTTCTGGTGTTACATTTAAATCTTTAATCCATTTTGAGTTCATTTTTGTGTATGTTGTTAGAAAGTGTTCTAGTTTCATTCTTTTACAAGTGGTTGACCAGATTTCCCAGCACCACTTGTTAAACAGATTTTCTTTAATCCGTTGTATATTCTTGCCTCCTTTGTCAAATATAAGGTGTCCATATGTGTGTGGAATTCTCTCTGGGCTTTCTATTTTGTTCCATTGATCTATATTTCTGTCTTTGTGCCAGTACCATACTGTCTTGATAACTGTGGCTTTGTAGTAGAGCCTGAAGTCAGGTAGGTTTATCCCTCCAGTTCCATTCTTCTTTCACAAGATAGCTTTGGCTATTCGAGGCTTTTTGTATTTCCATACAAATTGTGAAATTATTTGTTCTAGCTCTTTCAAGAATACCGTTGGTAGCTTGATAGGGGTTGCATTGAATCTATAAATTGCTTTGGGTAGTTGCAGAGGAAGGGAAACTTCCAAACTCATTCTATCACCACTATCACCCTAATACCAAAACCTGACAAAGATCCCCAAAATAAAGAAAACTACAGGCCAATATCACTGATGAACTTAGATGCAAAAATCCTTAACAAAAGTCTAGCAATTAGAATCCAACAGCACATTAAAAAGATTATAAAAAAAAAGTAAATAAATAAATAAAAAGATTATACACCACAACCAAGTGGGCTTTATCCCAGGGATGCAAGGATTCTTCAATATCCACAAATCAATCAATGTAATACACCACATTAACAAATTGAAAAATAAAAACCATATGATTATCTCAAAAGATGCAGAGAAAGCCTTTGACAAAATTCAACATCCATTTATGATAAAAACTCTCCAGAAAGCAGGAATAGTAGGAACATACCTCAACATATTAAAAGCTATATATGACAAACGCACAGCAAACATTATCCTCAATTGTGAAAAGTGAAAGCATTTCCTCTAAAGTCAGGAACAAGACAAGGGTGCCCACTTTCACCGTTACTATTCAACATAGTTTTGGAAGTTTGGCCACAGCAATCAGAGCAGAAAAAGAAATAAAAGGAATCCAAATTGGAAAAAAAGTAAAACTCTCACTATTTGCAGATGACATGATCCTCTACATAGGAAACTCTAAAGACTCCACCAGAAAATTACTAGAACTAATCAATGATTATAGTAAAGTTGCAGGATATAAAATCAACACACTGAAATCCCTTGCATTCCTATACACTAATAATGACAAAACAGAAAAAGAAATTAAGGAAACAATTCCATTCACCATTGCAACAGAAAGAATAAAATACTTAGGAATATATCTATCTAGAGAATCTAAAGACCTATACATAGAAAACTATAAAACACTAGTGAAAGAAATCAAAGAGGACACTAATAGATGGAGAAATATACCATGTTCATGGATTGGAAGAATCAATATAGTGAAAATGAGTATACTACCTAATTGTTATTATTACTTTTTCCTTCTTCTAACCCTGGGATTTTTCACTTCTTCTTTTTCTAGTTGCTTTAGGTGTAAAGTTAGGTCATTTATTTGAGGTTTCTCTTGTTTCTTGAGGTAAGCTTGTATTTCTATGAACCTTCCCCTTCAGATCAGATCAGTCACTCAGTCATGTCCAACTCTTTGCGACCCTATGGATCACAGCACGCCAGGCCTTCCTGTCCATCACCAAAACCTGGAGTCACTGAGACTCATGCCCATGGAGTCAGTGATGCAATCCAGCCATCTGATCCTATGTCTTCCCCTTCTCTTCTTGCCCCCAATCCCTCCCAGCATCAGAGACTTTTCCAATGAGTCAAGTATTCGCATGAGGTGGCCAAAGTACTTGAGCTTCAGCTTTAGCATCATTCCTTCCAAAGGAATCCCAGGGCTGATCTCTTTCAGAATGGACTGGTTGGTTTTCCTTGCAGTCCAAGGGACTCTCAAGAGTCTTCTCCAACACCACTGTTCAGAAGTATCAATTCTTCGGCACTCAGGCTTCTTCACAGTTCAACTCTCACATCCATACCTGACCACAGGAAAAACCATAGCCTTGACTAGACGAACCTTTTTTGGTAAAGGAATGTCTCTGCTTTTGAATCTGCTCTCGAGGTTGGTCATAACTTTCCTTTCAAGGAGTAAGTGTCTTTTAATTTGATGGCTGCAGTCACCTTCTGCAGTGATTTTGGAGCCCCCTAAAAATAAAGTCTGACATTGTTTTCACTATTTACCCATCTATTTCCCATGAAGTAGTGGGACTGGAGGTCATGATCTTCGTTTTCTGAATGTTGAGCTTTAAGCCAACTTTTTCACTCTTCACTTTCACTTTCATCAAGAGGCTTTTGAGTTCCTCTTCACTTTCTGCCATAAGGGTTGTATAATCTGCATATCTGAAGTTATTGATATTTCTCCCAGCAATCTTGATTCCAGCTTGTATTTCTTCCAGTCCAGCGTTTCTCATGATGTACTCTGCATAGAAGTTAAATAAACACGGTGACAATATACAGCCTTGATGTACTCCTTTTCCTATTTGGAACCAGTCTGTTGTTCCATGTCCAGATCTAACTGTTGCTTTCTAACCTGCATACAAATTTCTCAAGAGGCAGATCAGGTGGTCGGGTATTCCCATCTCTCTCAGAATTTTCCACTGTTTATTGTGATCCACACAGACAAAGGCTTTGGCATAGTCAATAAAGCAGAAATAGAGGTTTTTCTGAAATTCTCTTGCTTTTTCCATGATCCAGCTGATGTTGGCAGTTTGGTCTCTGTTTCCTCTGCCTTTTCTAAAACCAGCTTGAACATCAGGAGGTTCATGGTTTCCATATTGCTGAAGCGTGGCTTGTAGAATTTTGAGCATTACTGTACTAGCGTGAGATGAGTGCAATTTTGCGGTAGTTTGAGCATTCTTTGGCATTGTCTTTCTTTGAGATTGGAATGAAAACTCAGCTTTTCCAGTCCTGTGGCCACTGCTGAGTTTTCCAAATTTGCTGGCTTATTGAGTGCACCACTTTCACAGCATCATCTTTCAGAATTTGGAATAGCTTAACTGGAATTCCATCACCTCCACTCTCTTTGTTCGTAGTGATGCTTTCTAAGGCCCACTTGACTTCACATTCCAGGAAGTCTGGCTCTAGGTCAGTGATCACACCATCGTGATTATCTGGGTCGTGAAGATCTTTTTTGTACAGTTCTTATGTGTATTCTTGTCATTTCTTCTTAATATCTTCTGCTTCTGGTATGTCCATACCATTTCTGTCCTTTATTGAACCCATCTTTGCATGAAATGTTCCTTTGGTATCTCTGATTTTCTTGAAGAAATCCCTAGTCTTTCCCATTCTGTTATTTTCCTCTATTTCTTTGCATTGATCGCTGAAGAAGGCTTTCTTTTCTCTTCTTGCTATTCTTTGGAACTCTGCATTCAGATGTTTATATCTTTCCTTTTCTCCTTTGTTTTTCGCTTCTCTTCTTTTCACAGCTATTTGTATGGGTTGTATTTTCATTTTCATTTGTTTCTATGCATATTTCCATTTCTTTTCTGATTTCTTCTGTTATATGTTGGTCATTCAGAAGCATGTTGCTTACCCTCCATATGTTTCTATTTGTCATGGTTTCTTTCCCCCTGTAGTTGACATCTAATCTTACTGCTTTGTGATCAGAAGAGATGCTTGAAATGATTTTGATTTTTGTTTTCAGTTTACCAAGGCTAGATTTATGGCCCAGTATATGATCTATCCTGGAGAATGTTCCATGTGCACTTGAGAAAAAGGTGAAATTCATTGCTTTGGCGTGAAATGTTCTTTTGAAATCAATTAGGTCTAACTGATCCATTGTATCACTTAAAGTTTGTGTTTCCTTGCTAATTTTCTGTTTGGTTGATCTATCCATATATGTGTGTAGGGTCTTAAGATCTCCCACTATTATTGTGTTATTTTTCATTTCCCGTTTCTTACTTGTTAGCATTTGCCTTACGTATTGAGTGCTCCTATCTTGGGTGCATATATATTTATAATTTTTATATCTTCGTCTTGGATTGATCCTTTGACCATTATATAGTGGCCTTTTTTGTCTCTTTTCACACCCTTTATTTCAAAGTCTATTTTATCTGATATGAGTATTGCTACTTCTAATTTCTGTTGCTCACATTTTGCATGAAATACCTTTTCCCAGCCCTTCACTTTCACTCTGTATGTGCTCCTTGGCTTCAGGTGGGTCTCTTTTGCACAGCATACATAGAAGTCTGGTTTTGTAACCTATTTATAATACTTTCTTTGTCACATATCTATCCATTTGTCCATCCCTCTATCCAATCAACAATCAATCTTTTTCCTTGGTGCATTTCAGTATGTGTCTCCTTAAGTATCTCAGCAAGCCTGCCGTTAAGTAGTCAGCCGTGTTTGTGTATAGCAATTTTCTTTGGATATTAACTTTACACACAATGAAATATAGCAATCTTTTCTTTCCTCAGTCATGCTACTTTTGAACTGAAGTATAGTCCATTTATAATTTTGTGTTAATTTCTGCTTTACAGCAAAATGATTCAGTTATAGATATACATGTATATATGTATATGTTGTGTGTGGATATATATATATATATATATATATATATATATATATATACACATACACACATTCTTTTATTTAATCTCTCTTCTTTTTTGGCTACACTGTGCTACAAGTGGAATTAGTTCCCTGACCAGGGTTTGACCTTGCCTCCCCTGCAGTGGAAATCTGCAGTCTTAACCTCTGGACTGCCAGGGAAGTCCCTGATGCTGAGAAAGATTGAAAGCAGGAGGAGAAGCAGAAAACAGAGGATGAGATCATTGGTTAACATCACCCACTTGGTGGATCTGGGTTTAAGCAGGCTCAGGTAGTAGATAATTGAACAGGGAAGCGTGGCATGCCACAGTTCATGGAGTCGCAAAGAGTTGGACATGACTGGGCAACTGAGGTGAAGTGACAGATACATATAAAATCCTTATACAGACTCAAAATGGACATACTATACCAAGAGTGCTTTATAAACACCTTTTAATAATATATTTTAGAAAATAACCATAGATGAATAGCTCTATGTATGGTTAAAATGATACAGGAATATGTACAGTTACAACAATAAGGCCATTTGAGTCAACATGCATGGCCTGAGAGTTGATCATACTAAATGAAGTGAGGCACACAGGGAAACATATATACCAAATAATATCATAATATCCAAATGTGGAATCTAAGATATGACACAAATGAACGTATTTGTGAATCAGAAAGACACTCATAGACAGAGAGAATAGACCTACAGCTTCAAGGCAAAGAGAATTGGGGGAGAAATTGGATACTGAATGTAGTCCTCTGTGCTCTACAGTAGGAACTTGTCAATCCAATCCATATAGTTTGTTTTATATCTCTTAACCCCAGTCTCTTACTCCATTTCTCCCCCAATTCTCTCTGCCTTGAAGCTGTAGGTCTATTCTCTCTGTCTATGAGTGTCTTTCTGATTCACACATACGTTCATTTGTGTCATATCTTAGATTCCACATTTGGATATTATGATATTATTTGGTACATATGTTTCCCTGTGTGCCTCACTTCATTTAGTATGATCAACTCTCAGGCCATGCATGGTGACTCAAATGGCCTTATTGTTGTAACTGTACATATTCCTGTATCATTTTAACCATACATAGAGCTATTCATCTATGGTTATTTTCTAAAATATATTATTAAAAGGTGTTTATAAAGCACTCTTGGTATAGTATGTCCATTTTGAGTCTGTATAAGGATTTTATATGTATCTGTCACTTCACCTCAGTTGCCCAGTCATGTCCAACTCTTTGCGACTCCATGAACTGTGGCATGCCACGCTTCCCTGTTCAACTATCTACTACCTGAGCCTGCTTAAACCCAGATCCACCGAGTGGGTGATGTTAACCAATGATCTCATCCTCTGTTTTCTGCTTCTCCTCCTGCTTTCAATCTTTCTCAGCATCAGGGGCCTTTCCAATGAGTCAGTTCTTCACATAAGGTAGCCAAAGAATTGACGTTTCAGCATCAGTCCTTCCAGTGAATATCCAAGAGTAATACCCTTAAGGATTGACTGGATTGATTTCCTTGCAATCCAAGAGACTCTCCAGAGTATATGTGGGTATGAACAAATATTTATTGTGCTTATGTTACGTCTTTTGGAGACATAGAATAATACTTATGAATGTAATTCATAAAATGTTGATGTATTCTCTCATATGTATATGTGGGTATGAATAAAAGTTTACTATGCTCTTGATGAAGGTGACAGAGGTGAGGGAAAAAGTTGTCTTAAAACTCAACATTCAGAAAACGAAGATCATGGCATTTGGTCCCATCACTTCATGGGAAATAGATGGGGAGACAGTTGAAACAGCGTCAGACTTTATTTTTTAGGGCTCCAAAATCACTGCAGATGATGACTGCAGCCATGAAATTAAAAGACGCTTACTCCTTGGAAGGAAAGTTATGACTAACCTGGATAGCATATTCAAAAACAGAGACATTCCGTTACCAACAAAGGTCCATCTAGTCAAGGCTATGGTTTTTCCAGTGGTCAAGTGGATGTGAGAGTTGGACTGTGAAGAAAGCTGAGCGCCGAAGAATTGATGCTTTTGAACTGTGGTGTTGGAGAAGACTCTTGAGAGTGCCTTGGACTGCAAGGAGATCCAACCAGTCCATTCTGAAGGAGATGAGCCCTGGGATTTCTTTGGAAGAAATGATGCTAAAACTGAAACTCCAGTACTTTGGCCACCTCACGCAAAGAGTTGACTCATTGGAAAAGACTCTGATGCTGGGAGGGATTGGGGGCAGGATAAAAAGGGAACGAAAAGGATGAGATGGCTGGATGGCATCAATGACTCAATGGACGTGGGTCTGAGCGAACTCCAGGAGTTGGTGATGCACAGGGAGGCCTGGCGTGCTGCAATTCATGGGTTCAAAAAAGTCGGACACCACTGATCGACTGAACTGAACTGAACGGATGCATATGATGCCCTCTCAAGCAGAAATAGAAAAATGATAACAAATGAAAATATAAAATCTGAATGTATTCACTCATATGTATAAATGTGTATGAAGAAATATTTACTGTGGTTATACTGCCATCTCATGGAGAAATAGAAGAATGCTTATGAATGAAATTTTAAAAATCCAGATCCATTCTTCATATATTGAAAAAGATACTGTATAAGTTTATTAAAAAATTAATACATGCTCTTAATAGAAAATGTAAATTTGCTCGAAAAAAAAAGAAGAAAAAATCACTCATGATCTCATTTAACACTGGCTCAGAATTCTGAGTTCCTGAGCTGGAGAGATAAAATATCAGGGTGTATTAGTTCTTTCACTATAAAATACTTTCTGTTATTTGAATTTTAACATATAACTTGGTTCTGATATGTGGTTCTTGTTTTGTTTACTTATACTGAAGATTTTCCTTTTACAAATACTGAGTAATTTGACCACATCTTTAGAGACTGCTTGCTTTATACGTTTTTTATTCTTTTTTCCGTTTTTGCTATAAATAAAAAATGTTGCATGTCGCGCCTCCAGGAAATAATGCTGTAATGAACATTAGTGTGCATCAATCTTTTGGTTTTAAGGTTTTTTCCAGAAAAAATGCCCAGGAGTAGGTCATAAGGTGACTATATTTTTTAGTTTTTAAAGGAGCTGCCATAGTCTTCATCATAGTGGTCGTACCAATTTACATGCCCACTAACAGTGCAAGATTGTTCCCTTTTTTCCCGCATTCTCCCCAGGAATTATTGCTTGTAGAATTTTTGTTGCTATCTATTCGGACTGGCGTGAAGGAATACCACATTGTCGTTTTGATTTGTATTTCTCTAATGAATAGTGATGATGAACTATGGATGGAGTTTCATGACACTGTACAGGAGACAGGAACCAAGACCATCCCCAAGAAAAAGAAATGCACAAAAGCAAAATGGCTGTCTGAGGAGGACTTACAAATAGTTGTGAAAATAAGAGAAGCCAAAAGCTAGGAGAAAAGGAAAGATATATCCATTTGAATGCAGATTTCCAAAGAATAGCAAGTAGAGATAAGAAAGCCTTGCTCAGTGATCAGTGCAAAGAAATAGAAGGAAATAAAGAATGAAAAAGACTAGAGATCTCTTCAAGAAAATTAGAGATACCAAGGGAACACTTCATGCAAAGATGGGCTCAATAAACGACAGAAATGATATGGACCTAACAGAAGCAGAAGACATTAAGAGGAGAACTGTACCAAAAATATCTTCAAGACCCATTTAATCACACTGGTCTGATCACTCACCTAGAGGCAGACATCCTGGAATGTGAAGTCCAGTGGTCCTTCGGAAGCAACACTATGAACAAAGCTAGTGGAGGTGATGGAATTCCAGTTGAGCTATTTCAAATTATCAAAGATGCTGCTGTGAAAGTTCTGCACTCAATATGCCAGTAAATCTGGAAAACTCATAAGTGGCCACAGGACAAGAAAACATTAGCTTTCCTTCCAATCCCAAAGAAAGGCAATGTCAAAGAATGCTCAAACTACAGAACAATTACACTCATCTCACACACTAGTAAAGTAATGCTCAAAATTATCCAAGCCAGGCTTCAGCAATACATGAAGCATGAACTTCCAGATGTTCAAGGAGGTTTTAGCAAAGGCAGAGGAACAAGAGAACAAATTGCCAACATCTGTCAGATCATGAAAAGCAAGAGAATTCCAGAAAAACACCTATTTATTCTTTATTGACTATGCCAAAGCCTTTGAGTGTGTGAATAACAATAAACTGTAGGAAATTCTCAAAGAGATGGAAATACCAGACCACCTGATCTGCCTCTTGACAAATCTGTATGCAGGTCAGGAAGCAAGAGTTAAAACTGGACATGGAACAGCAAACTGGTTCCAAAGCGGGAAAGGAGTACATCAAGGCTGTATATTCTTGCCATGCTTATTTAACTCATATGCAGAGTACATCATGAGAAACCCTGCACTGGAGGAAGCACAAGCCGGAATCAAGTTTGCTGGGAGAAATATCAATAAACTCAGATACACAGGCGACACCACCATTTCTGCAGGCAGAAAGTGAAGAAGAACTAAAGAGCTTCTTGACAAAAGTGAAAGAGGAGAGAGAAAAAGTTGGCTTAAAGCTCAACATTCAGAAAATGAAGATCATGGCCTCATCACCTTATGGCAAATAGATGGGGAAATGGCAGAAACAGTGGCTGACTTTATTTTGGGGGGCTTGAAAATCACTGCAGGTGATGACTGCAACCATGAAATTAAAAGACATTACTCCTTGAAAGGAAAGTTATGATCAAACTAGGCAACTTATTAAAAAGCAGAGACATTACTTTGCCAATGAAGGTCCATCTAGTCAAGGCTATGGACCACAGTGTGCCAGACCTCCCTGTCCCTCACCATTTCCTGAAGTTTGCCCAAGTTCGTGTCCATTGCATTGGTGATGCAATCCAGCCATCTCATTCTCTGTCACCCTTTCTCCTTCAGGCCATCTCCACATAACCAACAACAGTCCTCTCCCAGGATGGCACTCTAAATCCTGTGTCCAGCTTCCAGACCCCATGCACACTGGTTGAGCTGCATTGCAGTTTGGGCCATATAGAGCCACGACACACATTATCTGTGTAACTTTTGCTCTATATAAATAATATTTCATCAGCTGTCTTACCTTGCTTCCTTTCAGTCCAAAGCAATTTACCCTTTACTGAAGGGGCTTGCCTCATTCTGGAAATCTCTTCCCTGCTTCTCCATCTCCCACCACAAGGCTCAGGTTTTGTTTTGCTTCCTCTTATACTTCTTTTCCCATCTTAATTCCTTCCCACCCAGGTATATCTGAAACCCACATGGAACACTCTGGGGACTAGGGTCTTCTGCTAGTATTTATCTGATGCTCTGGGAAAACTATTGACCATGTAGAAGTGTTACTTCTGATCTATACATTGAGAGAGGTGCATTTCATATCCTTCTACATTTCTGCCTTCTTTGAACTTCTCAGTGTTTCCTGGAAAGCTCTATTATTCTTTTTCCTTGACAGCAAAACATGAAACATTAGTGGACATGAATTACTCTGTTTGATGGGACGTTGCTTACGTACACACGTAACTGGTATTACTTTGACTTCCAACATGCTATCAAGCACATTTGTTGTTGTTGTTGTTTTCCCCCTAGAAAATTTCTCTTAATGATAAATTGTCATCAGCATGAAGAAATGCAGAACATTCCACATAAAATATAATAGCATAACTGGGCTCAAAAAGTCAGCACTTGAATATATCTAGCTATATCTTGAATGTTCCTGACATTTTCCCAGAGTACCGATGTCTGATTTCAAATCTCAAAGCTTAATTCCATTCAGTGAGTCTCAAGGGTCAGAGACTGCCATGGGCATAATTTAATTCCTGTAGAATAAGTTGGCAAGTTCATACTTGACTTGACTACTTGGTACTTGACTACTTGATAAAGAGAGAAAACAACAATAACAACAATGACCAAAAAATAAACAAACAAAAAAACACAGAAATGTGTAGTTAGTGATTCAGTCATAACAGGTACACATAAATTGATGTATAGACTATACAATCATCTATATCTGCTTAATTGTTTCTGCTAATGACTTGGACACTGTGAATCACACACAAACCATTGAAAAAGAAAAGTAATTTTGGAAAATTCTTAGAGAAAAGAACATCAGAATTCCTTACCTGTCTCCTGGGAAATGTGTACGCTATTAAATTTGCAACAGTTAGACCTGGACACGGGACGATGAAGTGATTCAAAATCAGGAAAGGGATAAGTCAAAGCTATCTAGTGTTGCCCTGGTTATTTGACTTCTGTACAGAGGACATCATGAAAAAATAAAATCCTAGATGAATCTCAAGCTAGACACAAAATTTATGTGGGCGATATGATAACTTAGTTATCCAGATGACTACACCCAAATGACAGAAGAATAATAGGAATTAAGGCGCCTCTTGATGAAGGTATTATCTGTTTCAAGTACAGACATCTGAAATGACATAGTCCTTCATAAAAGATGAAATTCTCAGTTTCACATTTGAAAATCTAGATGTATATTCCAGAATGTGAAATATAAAATTCTCTATTAGTCACATATACAAATCTGGGGACAATTTTTCCAACTTGAAATGTGGAATTCTCTGTACATCTCACATGAAAGTATACATACAATATTTTCTTATTAAAATGTGGAATTTTTCACATTAGAGATATGAAAATCAGGATGCAGATTCTTTGACAGGAAATATGAAAATGTCTATTTCACATATCAAAATATGGTCACAGGATTTCTCACATGAGATATGGATTTTTTTCATATTTCTCATTTGAAAATCTTTGTGCTGTCTTTCCTTCATGAAATATTGAATACTGTCTATTTCACATTTGAAAAAAGTGCATTCATTCTCCTACAAGAAATGTAGAATTTTCCCACAGATTTTCATGCTTGAGCTCTGAAATTCTGTATATTTCCATCAAGAAAGCTTGAATGAAGGTCTTCTGATATGAGACTTGGAATTCTGTGTATTTCACATTTAACAATCTGGGGAGAAATGTTCTCATATGAAATATGAAATCTCGACTGTTCACATATGAAACTTTTTCTAGATTTGTACATGAAACCTATATGCAGGTTAGGAAAAAACAGTTAGAACTGGACATGGAACAACAGACTGGTTCCAATTAGGAAAGGAGGACCGCAAGCCTATATATTGTCACCCTGCTTATTTAAATTACATGCAGAGTACGTCATGTGAAACAGTGGGCTGGAAGAAGTGCAAGCTGGAATCAAGATTGCTGGGAGAAATATCAATAACCTCAGATATACAGATGACACCACCCTTATGGGAGAGAAGAGGAACTAAAAAGCCTCTAAAAGAAAGTGAAAGAGGAGAGTGAAAAAGTTGGCTTAAAACTCAACATTAAGAAAACGAAGATCATGACATCTGGTCCCATCACTTCATGGGAAATAGATGGTGAAACAGTGGAAACAGTGTCAGACTTTATTTTTTGGGGCTGCAAAATCACTGCAGATGATGACTGCAGCCATGAAATTAAAAGACGCTTACCCCTTGGAAGAAAAGTTATGACCAAGCTAGATAGCATATTCAAAAGCAGAGACATTACTTTGCCAAGAAAGGTTCGTCTAGTCAAGGCTATGGTTTTTCCAGTCTTCATATATGGATGTGAGAGTTGGACTGTGAAGATTGCTGAGCACTGAAGAATTGATGCTTTTGATCTGTGGTGTTGGAGAAGACTCTTGAGAGTCCCTTGGACTGCAAGGGGATCCAACCAGTGCATTTGGAAGGAGATCAGCCCTGGGATTTCTTTGGAAGGACCGATGCTACAGCTGAAACTCTAGTACTTTGGCCACCTCATGCGAAGAGTTGACTCATTGGAAAAGACTCTGATGATGGGAGAGATTGGGGATAGAAGGAAAAGGGGATGACAGAGGATGAGACGGTTGGATGGCATCACTGACTCGATGGAAGTGAGTTAGAATGAAGTCCGGGAGATGGTGATGGATAGGGAGGCCTGGCATACTGCAATTCATGGGGTGGCAAAGAGTCAGACACGACTGAGTGACTGAACTAAACTGAACTGAACTGTACACATGAAATAGAGAATTTTCAATGAATCAGAAATTTATATCTGAGCTAAAACATCAAATAGGTACAGCTATATTTCATGTATTTCCTGAATAACAGAAAGAGTTCTCTGTATTTCTTTGAAAAAAGTCTGGGTGAAGATTTCTCTGCATGAAATAGGGGATTAGCACATTTTACAGGTGCAAAATCAAAACGCTTATGATCATACAGTGGAAGTGATAAATAGATTCAGGGGATTCTATCTGATAGACAGAGTGCCTGAAGACCTATGGGTGGAGGTGTGACATTGTACAGGAATCAGGGATAAAGACCATTCCCATATAAAAGAAATGCAAAATGACAAAGTGATGAGGCCTTACAAAGATCTGAAAAGACCAAAGACGCTGAACAAAAACGGGAAAATGAAAACAATACCCATTTGAATGCAGAGTCCCAAAGAACAGCAAGGAGAGATAAAACCTTCCTCAGTTATCAATACCAGTTCATAGAGGAAATAAATAGAATGGGAAATCCTACAGATCTCTTCGAGAAAATCAGAGATACCAAGGGCAAATTTCATGCAAAGAGGGGCACAATAAAGGACAGAAATGGTACGGATGTAACAGAAGCAGAAGCTATTAAGAAGAGGAGGGAAGAATACACAGATGAAATATGCACAAAAGATCTGCATGATCCAGTTAAGCACAATGGTGTGATCACTCACCTAGAGCCAGACGTCCTGGAATGCAAAGTCAAGTTGGACCTTAGAAGCATAACTACAAACAAAGCTCGTGGAGGTGGTGGAATTCAGTTGAGCTCTTTCACATTCTAAAAGATGATGTTGTGAGTGTGCTGCCCTCTATATGCCAGCAGATTTGGAAGACACAGCTGTGGCCAGACCACTGGAAAAGTTCAGTTTTCATTCCAACCGCAATAAAAGGCAATCCATCGAATGTGCAAACTACTACTTAACTTCACTCATCTCACACATTCGCAAAGTACTGCTCAAAATTCCCAAAGCCAGGCTTCAACAGAATGTGAACCATGAGCTTCCAGATGTTCAAGCTCGATTTAGAAAGGTCAGAAGAACCTGAGATCAAATTACCAACACCCATTGGGTTATCAAAAGAGCCAGAGAACACCAGAAAAACATCTACTCCTTTTTGACTATGTCAAAGACTTGTTTGTGTAGATCACAACAAAACATTTTAAATTCTTCTAAACATGGGACTACTAGAGTATGTTATATGCCTCCTGATAAATCTGTATGCAGCTCAAGAAGCAACAGTCAGAAAAGGAAATGGAACAACAGACAGGTTCTGAGTTGGGAAAGGAATATTTCAAGGCTGTACTGTCAACCTCTTTATTGAACTTACATGAAGAGTTCATCACACAAAATGCCAGACTGAATGCAACAGGGTTTGGAATCAACTTTGCTGGGAGAAATATCAATAACATCAGATATGCAGATGACACGATTCATGTGGCAGAACATGGAAAGAACTACGGAGTCTCTTGAGGAAAGTAAAAGAGGAGAGTGATTCCGGTGACTTAAAACTCAACATTCAAAATGAGATTCATGGCATCTGGTCCCATCACTTTCTGGCATAAAGATGGGAAACCAACGGAAACAGTGAGAAACTATTTGGGGGGAGCAGGTTCCAAAATCACTGAAGATGGTGACTCTGTTCAGGAAATTAAAATATGCTTTCTCCTTAGAAGAAAAGTTACAACCAGGCTAGACAGCACATTATAAAGCAGACAAAGGTCAGTCTAGTCAAGGCTATGTAAAGAGATGAGAATTGGACCTAAAGAATCTTGACCTCCAAGGAATCGATGCTATTGATATGTGGTGTTAGAGAAAACACTTGAGAGTCCCTTGAACTGCAAGGAAATGAAAGGAGTCAATTCTAAAGGAAATCAGTTCAGAATATTGATTGGAAGGGCTGATGCTGGAACTGGATCCTGGATATTTTGGCCACCTGAAATGAAAGGCTGACTCATTGGGAAAGAACCTGATGCTGAGAAAGATTGAAGGCTGGAGGAGAGGGTGACGACAGAAGATGAAATGCTTGGTGGCATCACGGAATCAGTGGTTATGGGTTTGAGCAGGCTCTATGAGTTGGTGATTGACAGGGAAGCCTGTCATGCTGCAATCCATGGGATCAGGAAGAGTCGGACTTAATGATACTCACCGTACTTACTTAGGTTCTCAGTGAAATGAAAATGGTAAAGAACTCTCTTACCCATGAATTGATAATCCTCACAGATTCCTAATGTCCTCTAAGATTTTTAACTGTTTCTTCAGAGATTCAGCAAGGATGGCCATTCTTTCCATTATATGGGTAAATATCCCCTAGGAAATAATGGAAGGGGCATAATTTACAGAAAGTTGTAGAAGAAAGTACACACATCAGCAAGTCAGCATGACCTTGTCAAAAACATATAGTATGATCCTTTAATCCTTCACACTGATTTCCTTCTGAAACCTGATGATAGGACCTCACCAATCCTGAGGAATGGTCATTGCAAAGGGATGTTATCTAGAACAATTTCTGCCTATTACTTTAGTGATGACACAAAGCAGGCACATTATGGTAATCATGCCTCCGTTAACCTCCCCTAACCAAGACAATAGGCTGCACTAGCCATTGGGGAGCTTACAGGATCACAAGGTCTCCCGTAAATGGTTGGAGCCACCTGGGCCTTTCCCACAG
Source organism: Bos taurus (assembly GCF_002263795.3). Lineage (NCBI taxonomy): Eukaryota > Metazoa > Chordata > Mammalia > Artiodactyla > Bovidae > Bos > Bos taurus. The sequence continues at coordinate 57,535,347 of NC_082638.1, read as the reverse complement.
AGGGTTTGCAGGTGTGATAAGGTCACCTTTTCCATGGCAAAAATTATCATCTATGGCCACCAGTCTTACTGCCAGTCCTCTGGATTTGTGAGAACCCCACAAGACCAATTCTAGCTTGCAAAGTATATATCTGCTTAAAAAAACAAACAAAAGGATAAAATCCAGTCCAAACTGAAGTGCCTAAGGATAATCAAATGGTCCTCAGCTCTATGAAGGGCCATTAGGGCCACAAAAGCGTGGGTCTAGGCAAGTTCATTGTTAATACCTGCAGCCCTTCAAAGGACATGTCCTGGTAATGGATAAAGATTGTAGATTGTAAGTCCTCTACCAATTTGAGAAATTGTGTCAACAAGACGTCTGAACCTCCCATCTTAGCCAAGCCTAAAAGACGGAATATGTGCATATCAGGCCCAAGGCACATTCAACTGGGAATATTTGGAGGTAACAGTACCAGATATAGGACACTATAGAGAAGGTGTACACAAAAATGAAATAAGAAAAAAAAAAGCCTTTTGTGCCAGTTTCAGACTGAAAATGTGCATTTCCCAGATGACCAAGTTAACAGGATTCAAGTCAGTAATAACACTCAACGTAGCCACATGTCAATGCAGATTCCCACTAGGTAACTTCAGAAGCTTCTGTGCAGGCCTGTCTTCAGCCTCTGCTTTCCATTCATAAATTGTGTTCATTCAATCAGCAGACAGTATGAAATATAGGCAATGGGTAGGCACTCAAGGAAGATGATGAAGACTGTAAGAACAAAGTATCTTTCCAGGGCAAGGGACAGACAACGCCACAGGTTGGTGATAAGATGGAGGAAGTTGGAGAGGAGAATCGAGGACAGATTTCAGATCTAGCTTCTGGACATTTAGGGTGATGGCAGCTGCCCCAGACCTGGCTGCAGGCCTTGCGGAGATATTTCCAAATGTAATAATAAATTAATGTGGTCTCTGTCCTCTATGAGCTTTTACAACCTTAAAGCCTCAGCCTATGATACTATACCAAGTAGAGAGTCATAGCTTAGAAATTCAAGAGATATTAATTTAGGAAGGGTGTGTGAGACTTGTAGGAGATGTGTTCTCTCAGACATGTTCTAACATTTAGCATAATTAACTGGGCTTGAGCCAGGACTTACTTATATGCATGTAGACTGCTATCTTCGGAAAATTCCCATTATGAGATCATATAACCTGATATCTGGGATTTCACTTTCTTGGTGAGTACTTCTCCACTTATGAAAAAGGAAGATAGCACTAGTTTAGAAGGTACATCTTTGTATTAGGACTTTTCTATCAATTTCCCAACTCTACCAATTGTTCTAGGTAACTTCCTGACAGTAGGAAATATGGACAACTATATAATATCTCCTCCTGCCATACTAGAGGCACTACAGTAAGTGTAAAGACAGATAACACACAAAAGTACATTTACAGCTCATGATTCTTTGCTAATTTTCTTTTCAGTTGATGTATCCATAGGTGTGAGTCAGGTATTAAAGACCCCCATTATAATTGTGGTACTGTTAATTCCCCCTTTCCTACTTCCTTGCATTTGCCTTGCATCTTGAGGTGCTCCTAAATGGCACAATGGTCTAGTTACACCTAATTGTTATATATAGGCATTACACTCATTAGTAATGGAATCATGTTTTTTTCCAGTGCAGTCCTGAGCCCACATCTTGGTCCCTGCACAAAAGCAGGCTGTATCCTTCCCATGTTCAAGCCCTGAGAAACATTCCTAAGCCCACATCTCGGTCACTGCACTGAACTAGGCTGGGTCCAGTACTAGCTCAACCCCCTGGAAAATACTCATGAGTCCACATCTCGGTCACTGCACTGAACCAGTCTAGGTTCTGCCCTAGTTAGTCCCCTGACACATACCTCTGAACCAACATCTCGGGCTCTGCCCTGAAGCAGGCTGGTCCTTCCCATGTTCAAGCCCCGACAAATGCTCCTGAGCCAAACTCTTGGTCACTGCACTGAACTAGGCTCGGTCCTACACTTGTTCATGACCCCGGCAAACACTGCTGCGCCCAAATCTCATGCCCTGCACATGATCCAGTCTGTGTCTTGCCCTTGTTAGATTCCCCCAACCCATACACCTGAGCCCACATCTCAGTCCCCGCACTGAAGCAGGCTGAGTCCTGCCTTTGTTCAAGCCTCCGGCAAACAACCGTGAGCCCACAACTCGCTCCCTGCCCCTGAAATTAGGTCTGTCTTGCTCTTGTTCAATCCCCCAGAAAACACTCCTGATCCCACATCTCACTCCCTGCCCTGAACCCGCCAGGGTCCTGCCCTTGTTCAAGACCCCGACAAATACTCCTGAACCTACATCTTGGTTCATGCACTGAACCAGTCTAGGTCATGCCCTTGTTAGATCCACCAACACATACTGCTGAGCGCACATCTCAGTCCCTGCACTAAACTAGGCTGGGTCCTGCCCTTGTTTAAGACCCCAACAAACACTCCTGTATCCATATCACATCCCCGGCCCTGAACCAGTCTAGGTCATGCCCTTGTTAGATCCCCCAACACATACTCCTGAACCCACATCTCGGTCCCTGCACAAAAGCAGTCTGGGTCCTGCCCTTGTTGAAGACCCTGACAAACACTCCTGAGCCTGCATCTCAGTCCCTGCACTGAACTAGGCTGGGTCCTTCCCTTGTTCAAACCTCTGGCAAACATTCCAGAGCCAACATCTCTGTCCATGCACTGAACCAGGATGGTTCCTGCCTTTGTTCAAGCCCCCGGCAAACAATCCTGAGCCGACACCTAACTCCCTGCCCCTGAACTAAGGTGTGTCCTCCCCTTGTTCAACTCCCTGCCCCCCAGGAACCACCCCTGATCCCACATCTCACTCCCTGCACTGAAGCCACCTGGGTCCTACCCTTGTTCAAAACCCTGACAAATACTCTGGAACCCACATGTTAGTCCCTGAACTGAAGCAGATGAGTCCTTGCCCATGTTCAAGCCACAACAAATACTCCTGAGCCCATATATCACTCACTACAATGAACTAGGCTGGGTCCTACACTTGTTCAAGACCTGACAAACACTCCTGAGCCCACATCTCGGTCACTGCACTGAACGAATCTGCTGCTACCACTGCTATGTCTCTTCAGTTGTGTCCGACTCTGTGCGACCCCATACATGGCAGCCCACCAGGCTCCCCCATCCCTGGGATTCTCAAGACAAGAACACTAGAGTGGGTTGCCATTTCCTTTTCCAATGCATGAGAGTGAAAAATGAAAGTGAAGTCCGTCAGTCGTGTCCAACTCTTAGTGACCCTGTGGACTGTAGCCCACCAGGCTCCTCCATCCATGGGATTTTCCAGGCAAGAGTACTGGAGTGGGGTGCCATTGACTTCTCCGACTGAACGAGTCTAGGTCCTGCCATTGTTCGATCCCCCAACACATACTCCTGAGCCCACATCTCGGTCTCAGCACTGAACTAGGCTGGGTCCTGACCTTGTTCAAACCCCCAACAAACACTCCTGAGCGTGCATCGCGGTCCATGCACTGGGTCCTGCCCATGTTCAAATCCCCGACAAAAACTCCTGAGCCAACATCTCCATCCCTGCACTGAATCAGGATGGTTTCTGCCTCTGTTCAAGCCCCGACAAACAATCCTGAGCCAACAACTCGCTCCCTGCCCATGAACGAAGGTGAGTCCTCCCCTTGTTCAAACCCCCAGAAACACTACTGAGCCCTCATCTCACGCACTGCACTGAACCAGGCTGGGTCCAGACCTTGTCAAAACCCTCGACAAAAACTCCTAAGCCCACATCTCAGTCCCTGCACTAAAATAGGCTGGGCCAAGCCCTTGTTCAAACCCCCGACAAACACTCTTGAGCCTGCATCACTGTCCCTGCACTGAACTAGGCTGTGTCCTGCACTTGTTCAAGACTCTGACAAACACTCCTGAGCCAACATCTTGGTTCCTGCACTGAACCAGGATAGTTCCAGCATTTGTTCAAGCCCCGGCAAACAATCCTGAGCTGACAACTCTCTCCCTGCCACTGAAGTCAGGTGTGTCCTCCCCTTGACCAATACCCCAGGAAACACTACGATCCCATATCTCACTCACTGCACTGAAGTTCGCTGGTCCCTGCCCTCATTCAAATCCCTGACAAACACTCCTGAGCCAACATCTCCATCCCTGCACTGAACTAGAATGGTTTCTACTTTGTTCAAGCCCCCAGAAAAACATCCTGAGCTGACAACTCACTGCCTGCCCATGAACTAAGGTGTGTCCTCCCCTTTTTCAATCCCTCTGGAAACACTCCTGTACCCGCATCTCACGCCCTGCCTTGAAGCCGCCTGGTTCCTGCCCTTGTTCAGGACTCTGATAAATGCTCCTGAAACCACATTTTGGTCCCTACACTGAAGCAGGTGGGTCCTGCCCACGTTGAAGGTCTAACAAACACTTCTGAGCCCATATCTCGCTCTCTACACTGAACTGGGCTGAGTCCTACACTTGTTCAGATTAGATCAGTCGCTCAGTCGTGTCCGGCTCTTTGCGAACCCATGAATCTCAGTATGCCAGGCCTCCCTGTCGAACACCAACACCCGGAGTTCACTGAGACTCACGTCCATCCAGTCGGTGACGCCATCCAGCCATCTCATCCTCTGTGGTCCTCTTCTCCTCCTGCTCCCAATCCCTCCAAGCATCAGAGTCTTTTCCAATGAGTCAACTCTTCGCATGAGGTGGCCAAAGGACTGGAATTTCAGCTTTAGCATCATTCTTCCAAAGAAATTCCAGGGCTGATTTCCTTCATAATGGACTGGTTGGATCTCCTTGCAGTCCAAGGGACTCTCAAGAGTCTTCTCCAACACCACAGTTCAAAAGCGTCAATTTTTTGGCGCTCAGGCTTCTTCACAGTCCAACTCTCACATCCATATATGACTACAGGAAAAACCATAGCCTTGACTAGACGAAATTTTGTTGGCAATATAATGTCTCCGCTTTTGAATATGCTATTTAGGTTGGTCATAACTTTCCTTCCAAGGAGTAAGCGTCTTTTAATATCGTGGCTGCAGTCACCATCTGCAGTGATTTGGAGCCAAGAAAAATAATGTTTGCCTCTGTTTCCACTGTTTCTTCATCTATTTTCCATGAAGTGATGGGGCTGGAGGCCATGATCTTCGTTTTCTGAATGTTGAGCTTTAAGCCAACTTTTTCACTCTCCACTTTTACTTTCATCAAGAGTCTTTTCAGTTTCTTTTCACTTTCTGCCACAAGGCTGGTGCCATCTGCATATCTGAGGTTATTAATATTTCTCCTGGCAATCTTGATTCCAGCATGTGTTTCTTCCAGTCCAGGGTTTCTCATGATGTACTCTGCATGTAAGTTAAATAAAAGTGTGACGATATACATCCTTCGCATATTCCTTTTCCTATTTGGAACCAGTCTGTTGTTCCATGTGCAGTTCTAACTGTTGCTTCCTCACCTGCATACACATTTCTCAAGAGGCAGATCAGGTGGTCTGGTATTCCCATCTCTTTCAGAATTTTCCACAGTTTATTGTGATCCACACACTTGTTCAAGACCCTGACAAACACTCCTGTGCCAATATCTTGTTCCCTGCAGTGAACTAGGCTGGGTTCAGCACTTTCTGAAGTCCCCTGCAAATGCTCCTGAGCCAACATCCTGGTCCCTGCACTGAAGCAGACGGGTTCCTGCCCTTTTTGAAACCCCTGACAAACACTCCTGAGCCCACACATCAGAAACTGCACTGAACCAGGCCAGAAACTACACATGTTCAAGCCCCCGACCAACTGTTCTGGGCCTGCATCTGACTCAAAGGCTGGTTTCTGGTCTTATTTAAGCCCGCAGCAAGCAATCCTGAGCCCACAAATCGCTCCCTGTCCCTGATCTAAGGTGTGTGCTCCCCTTGTTCAATCCCCCAGGAAACACTACTGAGCCTGCATCTCACTCGCTGCCCTGAACAAGGGTGGGTCCCGCCAAAGTTCAAGCCATGACAAATACTGTTGTGCCAACATCCCAGTCCCTGCAACAAACCAGGCTGTTTCCTTCCCATATCAACCATGACAAACACTCCTAAGACCACATCTTGGTTCCTGCACTGATAGCGGCTGAGATCCTGGCCATATTTAAGCCCAGACAAACACTCCTGACCCCATTTCTCGCCCCTGAACTGAACTAGGCTGGGTCCTACACATGTTCAAGACCCTGACAAACACTCCTTGGCCTTCATCTGACTCTCAGGCTGATATCCTTCACTACACTGAACTAGGCTGGGTCCAGCACTTGCTGAAACCCCTGGGAAATACTCCTGAGCCCATATCTGGGTCCCTTCTCTGAACCAGGCCAGGTCCTGCCCTTGTTCAAGCACTCAAAAAACACTCCTGAGCCCACATCTCGGTCTCTGCACTGACCGCGGCTGGATCCACCGCTTGTTCATCCAGACAGACACTCCTGAGGCCACATCTCAGTCGCTCCAATGAACCAGGCTGGGTCCTGCCTTTGTTCAAGCCCCCTACAAACACTCCTGAGCCCACATCTCAGTCCTTGCACTGAATCAGGTGGGTCCTGTCCATGTTCAAGCTCTTTGTAGAATGCATATATCATATATCAGGACTATAGGATGGCTGGCTTAGCTTGGTCCTCTTGCTGCTTCAGGCCCCACAGGCTTGTGTGATAGGGCAGGCTGGGATGTGTTCTCACATGGAGAACAGTACCACTTTGAAAGGGCCTCAATAGGGTAAGTGGCAGACGTGCATGTCTCCGACACCGGTGAGTCATGGAACTTATGGAGAAATGTCTGTAGAGTCTCCCTGGCAGGCATTCGAACAAGGTTCAGGGAGTTCCCTCATGCCAGCAGAGCGGGCCACATTTCTCCCTCTGTGCAAAGTGTGGCCAAGCCACCTCAGGCCTGTGCAGTGTTCACATCTGTCCAGCGAGGGAGGGAGGGTCACACGTCCAATTCTGCAGTTCAGCAGTGACCGCCCACTGTTGGTTCTCAAGGTTGAGAAAGCACTCTCCGAACGTATGGACTAAAACCGTCTAATCTCCCATTGCTGCAACTCTGTCAGGACCAGAAGGGCTTGCAAAGAATAAGCGTCTTTTCTGAGAGCTGCTGTCCAGAGAGTGGCAGACGGCAACAGCACTACTTAGAGAGACAGAGACACACAGACATCAGTGCCTGGTACACACACAGAAGGATTGTCCAAAACAGTGCTATGCTGGAAGCAAAGATAGAGAGACAAAGAGCGAGCTCTGCACCCTAAACCTCTGGTCTCCCTGAACAGTGGAGATCAACGGTAGCAAATGTTGGGGTTTTTCCCTACTCCCCTAGTATCAGGACAGCAACAGGCTCTCTGTCCCATGAACAAAAGTATCCAGCCACTTGGCACCCCTGCATATCCTTTGGATAGTCAGGGAGAGCTCCCAGCTATTGCTGGTCCCAGGGGACACAGGAGGGTATTGTTTGGATTGTGGAGCAGGAACCCGTGGTTGGAATTTCCAGGGCCAGGTCAATGACAGCACCTGGGGCTACCCCAGCCACATGCAAAACCCTCTACAATTCTGGTGCAGAATCTGGCCACGTCGGGACACTGGAACACAGGAACCGCGGAAGATGCCCTCCAGTCTAGGGGCATGTCCATAAGGGTGCCGCCCACTACCCTCTCCGCCCTTGGTCTAGATTTGGGCAAGGAGCCTGTGCTTGGCTCACAGCCTAGGCTCCTGCCTGTTTTCCGCTGATGTCCCAGGGCCCGTTCACCCTGGCCTGGGCTGTCTGGCACCCCTTTCCTTGGCCTCACGCCACCCCCAACACACCACTCCCCACCTCCTGACCATCCCCCTCACTCCCCGCCCCCAAAGAGCTAGTGGGTCCCACAGGTTCACTGCAGCCTGGTCACCATTATGCACCATTGTCTGTGCTGTTATATCGTGTCCCTTCACATCTGCCCCAGCTTGGGCCAAGAGGAGCGTGAGAGGCGATCAAAGGAAGGCGGGAGCGTCCCAGGACCCTTAGCTGTGAGCCCCAGTACTCAGGGAGAACCCCCTCCCCTCATCCCGCGACCTGCCATCCTGATGCTGTGCGCAGCTGGAACCTTGCAACCACCAGTTGTCACGCCAAGTGAAGAGGCCATCCTCTTTAGGGTGGAGGCAGTGCAAGACAGCGAGACCCTGGTGGACGGAGACGTGGCAGGGATCCGGCGGGAGTTCCGGCTGCTTGCAGAAGACATCATGGAAGAGGTGGAGGTTGTGGCAGATGAGGAGCAGAAACAGTGGTCCTCCCAGGAGCTGGAGGAGAAGACGGTGGAGGAGCAGGGCCAGGACAGGCCGGGAGGTCCGAGTGAGCACCAGGCGCTAGATGTCCTGAAGGCACTGGCCGCCCTGCAGGTGGAACTGAGCTCTGAGTGTGAGCAAAACCACAGGGCCTACCATCAGAGGAGGAAGCATCACTTGGCTTGGGGGAGTGCCATCATCCAGGGCATCCCTGGCTTCTGGGCCAAAACTGTATCCTTTCCGCTGCTCCTTTGGGTCCACTGCTCATGAGGAGGAGGAGAAGGGGCAGGAGCAGGAGGAGGGGGAGGGGGCGAGGGCACAGGAAGGGCGCTGGAGGCCCCTGAAGAAAATGTGGTCCTGGGCAATTGGCAAGCTCCAAAAGCCCAGCAGAGTAGGGTCTGGGCAGGGCTACACATGTACGTGTTGCAGCCATGCCTTTGAGTGTCTCCTTCAGGCCTGCATCTGAGGAGGAGCAGCACCTGAGGCCTCTAAGTCAGGAATGACCAGAGATGGTACACAAGAGCAGCATCTGCACACAGTTATTGCTGTAAATGCGGGTGATCCTGGCATATAGCTAAGACATGGGAGTCATTCACATACACACACAACACACACACACGTACACACACACACACACACACACAAAACCCCTTTGCTTTCAAACACAGATTGTCACAGGACTGCAAATCTGACCATGTAAGCAGTGACATGCCACTACCCAGCATACACAGGTCTGGAGGAGAACAGTAGCGGTCAGAAACCAGTCCTTGCTTGAAGAATGCAGACCACCTCAGATGCACACCACCACAAGGGGCCGAGAGCCATGAGCGTGTCTGATGGTATGGCAAAGCCTGATGACATCAGGGGTGGCCAGGTAACAGGCAGTACCCAGCTCCTTGCAGATGCCTTTTCCAATATCCTTGTTCCACCCCAGACTAGGACTGATGCTCCTGGCTCTTCTTGGCCTGGCATGTAGCTCCCTGAATGGCTCCTTGACCTAAAGCAGATTATGAGCCACCCTCAAGTTTCCGTCATGATCAGCGACCAAGATCAAGACTTTCTCGGCTACATGATTGACTTGAAGATCAGTGAGGAAGACTGAGAAAGGATGGGTATGGGACCTGGCAGGGAGTGGGAAGATCCTGTTAGCCATGTTCCTGTGCTGTGAGACTTTGGAGAGGAGTCGTGGAAGCTGTTAATGCCTGCCTGGGAGGCAAGCTGAGGCCCCTAGAAGTTTGCACCTTTTCCCTCCTCCCTACCCTGGCAGGTGCAGGTGCGGAGCCATCTGCAGTCCCGCTGCAAGCTGATCTTTTCCTTTCAGGACAACCCCTACCTCTTGAACACCATGATCATTAAGGAGTATTACCTTGACATCACTGGTAACATGTGGCTCCCAGGGTGATGAATGTGGGTGTGCAAGCATGTAGATGATCCACCTGTGGAGTCCACCCCAGTCTCCCGTCTTTCCGCAGGGAACAGGGCATGTCATTCCACTCCAGTCCCCTGGTTCTGGGACTTTGAATGGGCATCCCCCAGCCACAGTCTGGACACCAGGAGCCTTAATTTTCTCAACTGGCTGTCAGGCCACAATGGCCCAGAATTGAACACGATTGCTGATGTGGGGTTGCTTTGGGCCTGCACACAGGTGATGATTAATGTTGGAGTTCTTGGCTGCTCATGGGAGGGTTCAGGGCCTGGTCAGCCCTGGGTTGACCTTGCTCGTGTTGCCAGCAGATCTTCAGCAATGACATGTGGGACGATCCCCTGAAGTACTACCTCGGGGAGGATGATTCTTCCATCAGAGATAACTGACAGAAACACATGTAGTGAGGTGGTCAGGAGATAGGCCCTGAGAGACAGCCTTATCGTAGCTGGGACACTATCCTTTCCCAAATGGGGATGCTCAGGTTCATGCAAGCTGGCTGCAGAGCCAGAATTTGGGTTATGCATGTAGCAGGTGACTTGCTGAGACTGGGGGCATGGGGGACTCAGTGTGTCCGTGAGTGAAGTAAGTCTCCCTCAAGTCAGCTATGGTTGCAGCACAAGAGTCCTAGGTGATACCTAGGTGATACCCTATTCCACTAGAGTCCTAGAGGTAGGGTGAATTAAGTGTCTGTGTCAGAATCATCCGTCCCTGGGTCCTGCCATCCTCCAGCCTCCTGCTGCTCACTGAGTTTGAGATTAACTGGGCCCTTCACTCCCGCCCCTTACCCTGCGATGACCTATCATTGAAAGTACATCCTCTCGGTGGTCCCAGTGCACCTGTGTGCTGACTTTGGGATCTTGGGTGAATTTCCACATTCACCACTCGGATCTCACCACCACCACCACACATGCTGCACTCGAAGTGGCTTCAGGCTGCCTTGGGAAAATCCGGATGAATCTGGGGAGGAGGTGGACAGGGAGCCCCAAAGGCAGGACATGGTGCCGACTGACACCATCTCCAACATTGCTGGACATGGGCGTCTTCAGCTCCTGAAATACCTGTGTTCCCTGTTTGCATTTGTGTCCCTATGCCAAGCATGTGTGTATACACACATGTGCTTGTGTTGGCTGTGTTTCTGTGTGTTTGTGTGTATCCGGCCCAGGGCAGATGCAGAGATGAAGGCGACAGGAGAGGAGGTGCTGAGTAACCAGAAGAGGAGGCACGAGGCATTCCCAGTCTGAAGGAGTTTGTCGCCATATCTGTGCACTGACCCTGTCCAGGATGGGAATGAAGAAAGGATGGCCAGTGATAACTCCTGACCATGGCTCCAGATATCTGCAATTAGACAAAACACAAAACACGCTCACCATTTCTACTGTGTTGTTGTGTGTGTTTGGACCAGGAAAAGGGATTCATGGTCTGAGGGTTCACTCAGGGCAAATCAGGTAGGATGGGGCTTTTAAACCACTGCCTGTGGAGCCCTGAGTCTCGGGGGGCCATAGCTGGCCTGTTGAAATGGTGGACATGGCTGTGGCAAGACCCACGATGGTGAGGAGGCTAAGGTCCTTCCGAGTTGGGCAGAGACGTGAAGGAGAAAGAGGCACAGATTGCCTGCTGCACTGGAGACTTGTTCCACACATGTGAGAAGGAGAACTGGGAAGGTCCTGGGCCAGTGCTGCCCAGGAGCAGCCCATCAGCCAGCACACTCCCTCCCTGAGGGTGGCACACACTGTGACACAAAACGGGAGACATGCTAAAGTAAGCTGTACCTGCAAAACCACAGGCATCCTAGGAGAGACAGGATGTGAGTGTGGCATGCCTCCAGGCACTTCCAGCCTGCCTCCCTGGCAGTGCAGAAAGGCGAGGAAAGCACAGGTGGTTGTATGTGTTTGACCCTCTGCCCGGATGAGCCTGTGAGGGAGGGAACGGAGTGAGCAAGGAGTAATTGCATGTCTCAAAGGACCTCAGGAGAGTGGGAGACAGGGAAGCCCCTGGGGGCAGTTCGGGGCCTGCTGGTTTTCAGGGTCCAGGGTCTAGGCAATAGCAGTCCTGCCAAAGATACGCCATGGTGGGTGCTGAAAGTCCTGATGTGAAGTTCTTCTTTCCTCTGGGGTCTTGCCACTGGCTTTGGGGGCCTGAGGGGCAAAAGTGTCCGTCTGCATCTGAGAGAATTCGAGCAGTCTCGCTGAAGCAAAATCTCTGATTTTGTCATAGGGGATCTGAAACCAGGTGATGCTCAGAGGGAAGCTGCGTTCCAGGTGACCGTCTTGGATGCTCCTGGGCCCAAATGGAGGCTGGCTTCCTTGGCATGTGGGCTGTGTAGGCAAGCAGAGATGTGTGACTGTAGGGAGTCCTACCTGGGCCTAATGAGAGCAATTGGAAGAGAGTCTTGACATCTAGCAAATCACTGTGGCCTTGGTGGTTCAAGCCGTCTTGGTGCCTTTGAGATAGAAAAGCTGCTTTCCGCCCAAGGGAGGCATGAGCTGTGGGCCCAGAAAGGGAAGGTTTTGCAGGGCATCATCTCTTTGGGGACTCCATGTGCATGGGTAGTGTTAAACAGAAGGGAGGACGTGTAGGAATGCCACCTTACCTTTATGGCCTCAGGTTCCAATCTTTGTATCTGAAGAGACCCTGTATCCATGTGCACCTTTCTCACAACATTGGATAAGACCCAGGCCTATCACAGTCTCTTGGGGCTCTTGGAGGCTCAGGCGTCTCTTTGGCCTTTTCCTGCTACATGGAGATAGCCCTTGGGGGCACATGTAGACAGGTGCACACATAAAGCTACACAGATAGGAAGAACAGAAGGCCTCACTCAGAATGTTGTTGTCCATAAAGGGTGGTAGGCTAGCAAGAGGGGCACAACATTGACAAGGAATGACCTAGATAGGTGCACACCGAGAGAGAGGTTCTCCAAGTCAGCTGAGCCCAAAGGTCCTTGTTTTCTGTCCCCACATGGATCAGGCCAATGTGACTGGTACTGTGAAGCTGTCCAAGGTGATGGGAGAATGCAGAACACAGGCGCATGTCATACAGCTGTTCATGGCAAGTGCTTCCAACCCTGCTTGCTGCTCTGCAGGTCGGTCCGTGTCACTGGCAAATGCCAAGATTTTGTAACCTTTGAGGATAAGTCACAAAGTTAGATGGAGAAGGCAATGGCACCCTACTCCAGTACTCTTGCCTGGCAATTCCCATGGACAGAGGAGCCTGGTAGGCTGCAGTCCATGGGGTCGCGAAGAGTCGGACATGACTAAGCGACTTCCCTCTCACTTTTCACTTTCATGCATTGGAGAAGGAGATGGCAACCCACTCCAGTGTTCTTGCCTGGAGAATCCCAGGACGGGGGAGCCTGGTGGGCTGCTGTCTATGGGGTCACACAGACTCAGACTTGACTGAAGTGACTTAGCAGCAGTAGCAGCACAGAGTTAGAAGTGCAAGGTGACATGATTAATTAACAAGCGAAAGGAAACAACCAGGAAAAGAAAGTTACTTTTTGTTTGTGAGCACAAAGGTACTTACCAAAATTCATATTCCTAGAGAAGAAAGCTTGTAGTTCTGCACGTGTGCATTTCCTCTCAGGGATGTTACTGTGTACACGCACATGTGTGTGCACACATGGGCATAGAAGTCCCTGCCAGTGTGCTTGTGAGTATGAGCTTCCAGAATTGACCTAGCCAGGTGATGGAAGTTGGATAGCAAAAACATGAAGGTGTTAGAGAAAGGTACATATGCTCTGGCCAGCAGAAGCACTGAAGCCAGGGATTCGATCCCCGTTATCTCACTGAGCAAACACGTTCTAAGTGGGATCACAGGGGTGCACCCAGGATGTCTGGCAGAAAGTAGAGGCAGGAAAAAAGAGCCTGGGGAATGTGCAGAGAAAAGTCCACTATATCTGCAGTTTATGAAAAGTAGAAATGTACCAGGAAGGAGAAACTGTACTTAATTAATTGAGATATCGAGCTAAGGAGATTTCCAGCCAAACAGCCAAAAGTGCTTCCTGGTTTCTTCTTGCTGCCTATAGTAAAATATAAAGGGAAATTAAAAAAATATATTTAAGAGAAACTATTAAAAAATAAGACAGAACTTGCTGAATTGGAAATTTTCCAGTCTTTTAACAAGACAGAGGATGCTAAAATTAATGGCTCTCAAGCAAGGTTCTATCCAGGGCATTGAGATAAGGTGGTCTAAATATAACATTTTATAACACCTATACATCAATTCATATTTATTTATTTATTTTTAATAAACGTGGTCTAAAGATGAGTGTGAGTGTAAAATTCTTTGTTATGCCTCAGAAAGCTGGAAGGGGATGCTTCATGGCATTATTTAGGCAGGCCAATGCCCTCCAAAGAGTTCAGGGGTGTCACTCAGAGACATTTCAGTCACACAATAAGACTTGTACCAAGTTTCAGGGTGTTATCCCTCAGCTATCTCAGCAGAAAGCCAAGACAGAGTAGGCCTTATTATGAAGACATGTGTGATGGTGGCTTTGGAGTGGAGTGCTTTACCATGAAAACCAGTAAGATTATCAGGAGACACACCAAGTTTTTAAGATAACATATTTAAGTTTAGCTTGGACTGAAAGGACCAGCAATAGTCCAAAATAAGAGAGCTCTGAACTTCTACCTTCGACAAGCAGGAAGCAGGCTAGGGAGACTGTTTCACTGTAACCATATACTACCCACCTTTCCTGCAATGGAATTATGTCAGAGGGCAGAATTAAAAATTCAGAGACTGAAGCCTAGGAAGTTTCCAGGCCTAAAATCCTAATCAAAGGACTGCCAACAAGAACCCGTGGGATTTCAGAACTGCTACTGTTGACTCCCATCTCCCCTCCTCTTTCTGGAACAGGAGTGTCCATGAAGGTTATCTATGCCTGACCCAGCACTGTATGTTGGCTGTGAAAGTGAGCAGATTAACTCATCTCTTTTGTTCACAGATCATCAGGTCTAGAGGAACTACACTTGTATAATTTGATCTGATGTGTTGGAGATGACTTGAGAGTCTCCTGGACTGCAAGGAGATCAAACTAGTCAATCCTAAAGTAAAGCAGTCCTGAATATTCATTGGAAGGACTGATGCTGAAGCTGCAGCTCCAATACTTTGGCAACCTGATTCCAAGAACTGACGCATTAGAAAAGACCCTGATGCAGGAAAGATTGAAGGCCGGGGAAAGGGACAGCAGAGGATGAGATGGTTGGATGGCATCACCAGCTCAATGGACTTGAGTTTGAGCATGCCTCTGGAGTTGATGGTGGACAGGAAACCCTGGCATGTGGCAGTCCATCAGGTCGCAAAGAGTAGGACACAACTGAATGACTGAACACTTGAGTGTTCAGTGCACCAAGTGCACCCTGGTCCATATCTGGACTTGACTTCGATGACAAGGTCCTGAACTTCAAGTTAATGCTATAATGGATAAATTATTTGAAAGCATTTGCAGGAAAATGCATTTTGGACATACAAGTATGTAAACAATTTGTGGCCATGGGTGTACCATGTGGTTTTAAAGTATGTCCACAAATCCTTTCCTTCAAGGGTGGTCCTTATACTCCCCTTTACATGTAGGCTGGACTTAGTGGCTCATTTCTAATGTTAGAATATTGTAGAAATGAAAATGAAGTGTCTGACTATGACCCTTTAAGTCACAAAAGGCACTGCAGCCTCCTTGCTCATCCTCTTGGATCACTCACTCTAGAAGCCAGCTTAGTCGTATCTTGAGAACACTCAGGTAGCCCAGTAGAGAGGCCCATGGGAAAGAACTGAGGCTTTCTCCCAACAGCCAGCAAGGAAACTGGTTTCAACAGCTATGTGAGTAAGCCATCTTGGAAGGAAATCCACCAGCCCATGTCAAGGCTTCAGATGACGACAATCTCATGAAACCCTGAGCCAGAACCCTCAACTGAATTACTCCTGGATTCCCAACTTTCAGCAGCAGTATGAGATAATATTGTTTTAAGCTGTTGCTTTGGGATAATTTGTTATGCAGCAGTAGTTCATTAATGCACTGCCAACTTTGGCTCATGTCTTTATACCGGGGCGCCTGTCCATTTAGTCCAATCTAAGCTAGATTCTGCTACTTCAGTTTAGAAAACATACTTCACCCTTGATCTGACCACCCTCAGATCAGATCAAATTCTTTATCACTCACCTCAATATCTTATCAGTCTTGCCTAGCCTCAGCAATGATCATCTCAGTTGAGCCAGAATCCACCGGCACCCTTATGGTCGTCTTAATAAGTTTCCATCCACTGACACCCACTCTGTTGTTGTTCATTGCTTTTCAGTCTCCCAGTCTCTCTTTGCTATCACATGGACCCACCCTGATCCTTAGCTGTAAATCCCAGCTGTGTCCCTGCTGGAGTCAGGCTTAAGCTCACTCTCTCTCCCGTATTGTAAGACCCCCGCTGTAGTACTCTTACCTTGAATAACATTTTTCTTACCACCTTTAGGAAGTGTTATGAATCATTTGTTTAACATTTCCAGGTTCTGTTAGTAGGGATTATTCTCAAAGGAATAGTTCTATACCTTTACTTTTTATACTATATTCCTTAGGGGAACAAATTTCTAGAATTAAAACATTTCATGTTTTTACCATACAAACAGAAAATATCTTTTAAAATATATTTATATATCTTTTAAAAATGTAGTAATCTGAAAAGGATGTGTATATAGACATGCCAGTGTATATACACACATACCCTCAGACCTCCAAGAAAAACTTAATTCTCAATAAACTATAAATTAAAACATTCACCTGCAAGAAGTGAAATCTTTGGAATTACCGTGCCAAAAAATCATAGAGAATGAAATTTTAATTTAAAAAATGTATACATAAAACCATTTGGAATTCAGACAAAATAGGTTATTTAAGTAAAGATAGGTCAAGCCCTAAACCATCTAGTAAAAAAAAAAGAAAGAAAAGAAATAGTCTCATGTAATAACCTATAATGAAAAATAACCTAAAAAATAGACATGTATATGCATAACTAAATCACTCTGATATACATCTGAAACACAACATTGTAAATCAAATATATTTCCATAAAATTTGTAAAGAAAGCTTTTAAAATGTATGATTATAAAGAAAAAATCCTAAAGAAAGTAGAAGGTATATATGAATTGAAACAAAAATAAAAAACAACAAAAATAAAACTTATTGGGAAAATAAAACAAGACCTGCTTCTTCGAAAAAAAAAAAAATCAGAAACATTGATAATACTGTAGCCAATCTAATAACGGAAGAGGAGGTTAATTCCAATACTAGAAATGAATGACACATGGAATGGGATTTTGAGATGGTAATATTCAACCCTGAGTGGAATTACTTTTGTTTCAGGAAAGGTCAAGTCAAGCCAAAACCTGGGAAAAGAAAGGGAAGGAAAGAAAGAGGAAGACAGTCATGGGAAGAAAGGAAGAAAAGGAAAGTAAGGGAGAAAGAAAGAAAAGTAAATGTCTCAACAGATGTTGTAAATATCCAATGAAACAATTCTCTTTAAAATCTAAAAACAGAAACAGAAATTTATTAAGCCATATCCTCATTGCCTTTGATGGTACTAAGAACCAGAAAACCCATTTACACATCACTGTTTAGAATTTCTGGACACCACAATAAGATTATTTAAAAAAAAGAAACAAACAAAAAAAAATGCTATGTTATTTGTAAAAAGATGGACAGCAGAAATAAGTTTTTAAAAAACATTTTATTTTTATAAATAGTAATTTTACTGACAATGTTTTGGCAACATTAATAAAACAATAAATTTTACCTGAAAGAACAAGCAAAGTAGACAAGGAAATTCACCAAAGGCAATAACAAAATAGTCATCTTGACAGATATTCAATACATTTGTAAAAAAAAACAAAGTGCCATTGCCTGAAAAAAATATAGAGATATCAATAGGAAAATAGAGAAAGCTCCTGAAAGAACTCACCTCAGTATTAACTATCTTTGTTCGGCAGGCACAGAAACTTGCTCAAGTTAATTTTACGAAGCAAAGCCCTGATGTTATTATCTCTTTTCAGATTTTGTGTGTGTATGTGTGTGTGTGTGTGTGTGTGTGTGTGTGTGTGTGTGTGAAAATCTAGGAACTTTAGGCTGGACAGGAAAGACGAGTGTAGAGACTTAAAGTGTCTTAAAGGAGGAGAAGGAAAAGGAGGGGTGAGAGGAGGATTTCATTGTGTGATTTGAACAGCATTGGGGAATCTCAAACAAGGGATGTAGCAATGCATTTGCAAAGACTTTGGATTGGGAAGAAATTGAATTTGCTTAGGGAAAGCAAGGCCAGTGTTGTCAAAAACAGGGCAGCAATGGGGAAAATAGGAGAGTAGAATGACAGAGAATGGAAGAGAGGAAGTAGTCAGGGACCATATCACTGGAAACTTTTCATTTGGCAATAAATACAAGTTGTACTCTTTAGGAGCATATTACAGAGCAAACAACAGTAACAGTATTGATAATCCTAAGCAAAAATAAAAACATATAAATAAAACATTTCATATTTTTACTATAGAAATAGAATAAAGGAGATAAGAATGCAATAGTCTGCACATTTATACATAGAGTTTTCACCTGAGACCAGAAGACAAACACACACACACACACACTCGTTATACAACTAAAAGCAGTTGAAGCTGACACTTAGCAAAGTGCTTTGGCCCAAGCGAACTAACTGGAAAGGCCTAGTAAAATATTCAAAGTGCAAACCAATCAATCAAGCATTGAGTAAATAAATACAATTTACTTGTGTTTGAATTTACACTCAGGAAATTACCTAAAATGGAGACAAGAGACTCACTACAGCTTAGTTATCTGTAGTCCTTCCTCTTTTGTTCTGAGAGGGATGGTAACCCCTTGGTGATTATCACTTTCTAGCATTTTGTGAAAGTTTAGACAATTTAAATGAATTGGGGGGGGGGCGGGCAGAAAGAGTGGGGAGAGACAAAGAGAAGGAGAAAGGAAGAGGAAATGGAGAGATTTCTCTTGACATAGGTCTACAGCCAAGATTCCAGGTTCCTTGAATGGTGCACAGAGATTCTAGATATCTGTGCCAGAAGTGGAGAAGGTATGGCATTCAACTCCAGGAGGAGACTCAACTCCAGGAACCCACAGAGGAAGCCAAGTGTGCTGAAACACAGGAACCAGTACTTAGAGGGTACACCACAGGTCTGTGAAAGAGCCCTTGGAGATCACACGAAAAAAGGTTTCCACAAGTATAATCACAGACTAGGTAGTTGGGTAGAGTAGAGGAAGGATGATAACTCTATGACCTGATAATTACTGAAATAAATGAGAAAATTCTTGCACATCAGACTGTGTCAAGTAAGATGGAAACCCAGTATTAGTTTGATAAAATGCGAAATTACACAAAGAATTAGCTGTTAACTTTAATACATTCGTGCCCAAGGCAAGATAAGATACAAAACTGAAATCATCACGTGTTAAACTAGGGTAAGACACATGTAACTGGAAAAGGTAAGGAAAAGTTCTATAGAGGGTTTAATCACCCTGGACCCTTTGTATCCACTACATTTACTCTTCTCAGACAACTCCTTTGTAGCTTAAGGGAAAGAGAACTAAATTTAGCTCAATTCATAAACTGAAAAGGTTCCCTGTGTTTGATCCTTTTCAGTTAAAACTATGGGTCCAGTACAAATCAAACTGGATGTCAAGCCTTTTTTCTTTGGGAATCTTAAGTTGCTTTACTACTGTGATGGACACCGATAGGGCTACTTCACTTTGACTAAAGGCCAGCCAAATGGGAAAGGAGATGGAATGAATCAAATTCCCCTTTTGATCACTCAACAGGAGGTCTACAGGCACCAGGCCTCATTCTATTAACTGTCTCTGCTTCTCCAACTGCAGTCAATGATACACAGGTCCTGCTTGATCCTTGCAGGTGCCTCTCACCTAACAGGCATTTTAGTGGTTGGCTTCCTTGACATGTCCCTGGGCTAGGTTAAGACACTCTGAGACAGTGTTCCTTCTGCCTTGGCTCCATGCCTGGAGTGCATGCATGCCTCTTCCTCAACTGGGACAAGAAGCCACAGCTCTCCACTAACTAAATCCCGTGTCTGGTCCAAACTCACATCATAGTTTCTCCATCAACTTCTCCACATCAGGCTTTCGGAACCATTTTATCTTAGAACAGCACAACAGAGGCACTTCACAGAGTTCAGCAGCACACAGGACCATACCATAACAAAGCCATTCCAATCTGGCTATATAGTTAATACTGAGATCTTCAAGGCATGAAAAGAGTTGAAAATTTCATTGCTAAACACTCTACAGATTATATGTATAGTGGAGAAGGCAATGGCACCCCACTCCAGTACTCTTGTGGGAAAAATCCTATGGATGGAGGAGCCTGGTGGGCTGAAGTCCATGGGGTTGCTAAGAGTCGGGCACGACGGAGTGACTTCACATTCACTTTTCATTTTCATACATTCGAGAAGGAAATGGCAACCCACTCCAGTGTTCTTGCCTGGAGAATCCCAGGGACAGGGTATCCTGGTGGGCTGCTGTCTATGGGGTCGCACAGAGTCGAACATGACTGAAGCAACTTAGCAGCAGCAGTAGCAGCAGCAGCAGAGCTTTCGAACTTGCAAATAACATGAAATACCAAAATACGTTGTTACTTTTCCTTTCTCCACCTCTCTCTCTCTCACACACACACACATAATTTTTACATGTTAAAACACTTATATGAAAAACAGGTACTATATTTTTAAATAACATCTCAATATTTAAACAAAGCTGTACTTCATGTATTTAAAACAAAAACACATAAATTACACATTGGTTGCCCTATATTTGATATTATTGAAAAATTCTAAAATTTGAATTTTTTGTTTTTAATGGGGTTTTTAACTTTGACTGAAATACTTGCTTCAGACTTACTGAAAGTAGAATTAACGTGTTTTTTTTTTTTTTTTTTTTTGCCTCCTACTTTTAGATTTGGGAGATGATGGTTCAGAATCAGATGTGTTCACAGTAATGGATGCTACTTCCACCAATCCTGTTGAAGGGGTTCCAGTGATACCTGAAAAAAAACTCTTGTTTCAGGAGGTAATCCTTCTAGATGCTTAGGCTTCTTAAACATTTGATGACACTGGGTCTTGTTCTGTCTTTTCTCTTTAAAAGTTAAAAACTGTAGCCTACATTTGGAACACTGATGAAAACTTTTCCCAGTGCTGTCTATAATGACATATGTATGGTGTTGCAGTTTTAAACATTTGGAGACAAAAGGGGCAAAGTAAACTCTTAATGTTACCATGGTAAGTTCTGAAATGTGCATCCACATCTGCAAAGAATGATGATCTGTAACTGCAAACCTGGCATACATAGGGCATTTCACCAGGCTTATGATTATCTTTCATGTGCTGTTAGAGAACCTGATCTGTCTCAAAGGACAATTCACAGATTTTACAGACTGCAGAGGGCTCCTGGGAAGTATGGACACTTTCAATGTGACACTGCAGCTGGAAGGGAGTAGGAAACTGGCAGTTGCAGTGCTGGCAGGTGGTGTGGTATTTCCAGCTGTCACCTCTCTGCCTCTCAAGCCCCAAATGGTGCTTCATGTGATTCATAAACTTGACATTTTTTAGAACTTTCAAGCAGCTGAGGCATTTAAAGGCTGTGTGAGTTTTCAGTTCTGGCTGCCCCATCTCCTATATGCTGTCCATAGTAGAAGTCACAGAGTAACACAATCAGATTGCCTTCTGTGGGATCAACAATCTTGTTTTGACTTGCTACACTTGGAAAGTCAATTTTTGTCAGTCCATTTGACCCTAAAGGGCTTATAGGTTTGCAATGGACATTGTCCTTTAGAAAATGTGTTGGACAAGATTCTCCATTCTGAACATGGCTTAATGAGGTATGAACACTGTCTGGTGTGCTTTGCTGAGTAGTCACTGTTTGAAAAATATCTGGAGGGCACAAAGCTAAAGAATGTTCTCCTATAATTCCATAACTGAGTTTAGGCTTTTTGGGATTTGTGCTATTTGTTTCAGAAGTGGAAAGTCACTTTGATACATGAGGACTTTTATCCATAGCTCCTGCATAACTGCTGTTTCTACTGGATGCTGCAATGAACTTGTGAAGGTAATCAAAGGAGAACATAACTCTGAAAAGCTATTAGGCACTATTTGTGGTGAAATATTTTTAGAATCTGCTTTGGACAAAGGCTCAATTATAATAGGATTATCTGTTGATCTTGATTCAGAGACAGAAAGTGGCAAGACAGTCTTTGCTCCTGATGCAGGAGTCACATGATTAACAGGCTGTAATTTCTGAGCATTATCTTTCCTGAAGTGACCATACTTTTTTCTCCTTGAACAAGAATCTGGGGTAACTCTGTTCAGTATGTTTGAAATGACTGGTTTTGAATTTGAGGTCATCCCCACAAAGATCACATCAGCATCTTCATTTACACGTTCCACTCCAAAAAGATCAGTTCAGCGTGTTCATCATCTACTTATTTGATTTCTCCCTTGCTTTTCTGTGGTTCTGGCTCTTGTTCTTTTTCACGTAACATACATGGTCGTTCCATATTTTAAGTACTTTTTTTTTATTCTTGGAGGATGTGGCCACAAGTCCCAGTGCTTCCTTGAAATAAACTGACACCTAAGTATAAATATACTACATATTATTTAAGTACAGAAAAATGTGCTATTTGTTTGTCTCCAAAACTCTAAGGTAGTTATAAACACCCTTATCTTACAGATAAAGACGTTTAGCATCAAAGAGACTAAATGACAGCTGAAAAACCTATGACTACAAGTCTACATGACTCGAGAATCGTAGCTTTGTCCCATGTTGATTTTAATATTTTCTATTTAAAGAAAGAAAGAAAGAAAAAAAAAACCCACCACTGTTCATTAGGTCAAATCACATGTAAAGGACAATTTTTTTTACAAAAGCACTATTTTACAGTGTTTAGAAATATGGACTTTGGAGTCAAAGAAGATTAACCTGGAATTCTAAGTTAACCACACACCAGCTGCATCTTTTTCAGCAAATGTATAATTTTTAAATGTGTTTCCGTATCTTAAAGACAAACAAGCTTATTTCCTAGACTTAAGGTTAACAACTCCTTTTTTTAAAGCATCAGCTATTCAATGGCATCTTGTTTTGTAGGAAAACTGAAAAAAAAAAAAAACCCTTATCTTAAATGCACATTACAACTGATTCACAAATACTAATTTCATAAATATTAATACAGAAAATAGGGCACAAATTCAAAGTATATAGTATCTCTACATAGTTAGCAAACAGCATAATTCGATGTCAAGCACTTAACACAGGCCTAGGAAATTGAGAATGAACTCTCTTGATAATCTCACCCCAAATCCACACTGATACATCCTAAATTTCTCCCTCTAATCCTGACTAAACTTAAATCCAACAATGCTTTATCCTTCACTCCACATGTCTCTTCCCCATAAGCAGGCAAAATGAGGTCAGTATTTCTCTAATACCAAGATCAGACAGAGACATCACACACAAACACACAACCAATGTCCCATATGAATACAGATGCAAGAGTCCTCAACAAAACACTGGCCAAAAAACCCTAACAACATATAAAAAAGGTTATATGCCATGACCACGTGGGATTTATGCAGGTATGCAAAGTTGGTTCATTATATGAAATTCAATCGACATTATGCCATTTTAATGCAATAAAGAACAAAAAACATATTTGCTTGCAGAAAAAGCATTTCCCTGAGTCTAGCACCTATCCATAATAGGGGTTAAAAACACTTAATAACTAAGAACAGAAGAGTACTTTCTCAATCAAAGGGTATCTGTAAAAGACCCACAGCTAACATCATACTTAATAATGAAAAACTGAGAGCTTTCCCCCTAAGATTGGGAACAACACGAGGCAGTCTATCCCACACTTTGGCTCAATATTATACTGGCAGTTCTATAACCAGAGCAATCAGGTAAGAAAAAGGAATTATTGTTTTGGTTGTTTAAAAAAAAAAAAAAGCCTTCAGAATGGAAAGGAAAAAGTCAAAGTATATTGGAGATAACGTACTTTTATATATAGAAAATCCTGAAGAAACCACAAGTATTAGAAGTAATAAAAAGCTTGCAGAATACAAGATAAATATTTAAAAAATCAAGCAGATTTCTATACAATAACAACAAACATTTTGAAAAAGAAATTAAGTAAACACTTGACTGTACACTAGCATTAAAAGAATACTTAGGATGTCAGAAAGAGAAAGACAAATATCATATGGTATCACTTACATGTGGACCCCAAAATATGGTACAAACGAACTTATCTATGAAACAGAAACAGACTGAGAGACATAGAGAGTAGACTATGTGATTACCAAGAGGGGAAGGGTGGGGGAGGCATAGATTGGGAGCTGGTGATGAGCAGATGCAAACTATAATGTTAATATATAGAACAGATAAACAAGATCCTACTGTATAGCACAAGGAAATATATTCATAGTTTGTGATAAATAATAATGGAAAAGGATATGGAAAATATTGTGTGGGCATGTGTGTGTATTTACATATGAAGGAAAGGAAAGGTAAAAGGAAAGAAAGGAAAGGACAACTCTTGGCAAGCACGTACAGAAAGTGGATCCTTGTGTGTTATGGGTAGACTTTAAAATGGTGCAACTGCTACAGAAAACAGTATAAAGGCTCCTCAGTAAATTAAAAATAGAACTACCACATGATTCAGCAATTCCACTTCTGGATATAAATTCAAAAGAAGTTAACATGGGGTCTTGAGATATTTGCACAGCCATGCTCAAAGCAGCACTAATCACAACATCTAAGA
Source organism: Bos taurus (assembly GCF_002263795.3). NCBI lineage: Eukaryota > Metazoa > Chordata > Mammalia > Artiodactyla > Bovidae > Bos > Bos taurus. The sequence continues at coordinate 57,510,856 of NC_082638.1, read as the reverse complement.
GTTGGAAGCATCTAAACGTCCATCAAATGTGATATATACATACAATGGAATATTATTTAGCCATATAAAGGAAATTTTGCCACATGCTACAACATGCATGATGCTTTAACACATCACCTATAGGAGAACATAGGCCAAACACTCGCTGACATATATCACAGCAAGATCCCCTATGACCCACATCCCAGAATATTGGAAGTCAAAGCAAAAATAAACAAATGGGACCTAATTAAACTTAAAAGCTTCAGCACAACAAAGGAAACTATAAGCAAGGTGAAAAGACAGCCTTCAGAATGGGAGAAAATAATAGCACATGAAGAAACTGACAAACAACTAATCTCAAAAATATACAAGCAACTCCTACAGCTCAATTCCAGAAAAATAAATGACCCAATCAAAAAGTGGGCCAAAGAACTAAATAGACATTTCTCCAAAGAAGACATACAAATGGCTAACAAACACATGAAAAGATACTCAACATCACTCATTATCAGAGAAATGCAAATCAAAACCACTATAAGGGACATTTTCACTCCAGTCAGAATGGCTGTCATCCAAGTCTACAAGCAATAAATGCTGAAGAGGGTGTGGAGAAAAGGGAACCCTCTTACACTGTTGCTGGGAATGCAAACTAGTACAGCGACTATGGAGAACAGTGTGGAGATTCCTTAAAAAACTCGAAACAGAACTGCCATATGACCCAGCAATCGCACTGCTGGGCATACACACTGAGGAAAACAAAATTGAAAGAGGCATGTACCCCAATGCTCATTGCAACAGTATTTCTAATAGCCATGCCATGGAAGCAACCTAGATGTCCATCAGCAGATGAATGGATAAGAAAGCTGTGGTGTATATACCCAATGGAGTATTACTCAGCCATTAAAAAGAATACATTTGCACCAGTTCTAATGAGGTGGATGCAACTGGAGCCTATTATACAGAGTGAAGTAAGCCAGAAGGTAAAAGCACCAATACAGTATACTAACACATATATATGGGATTTCAAAAGATGTAACCATAACCCTGTATACGAGACAGCAAAAGAGACAAAGATGTATAGAACAGTCTTTTGGACTCTGTGGGAGGGGAAGAGGGTGGAATGATTTGGGAGAATGGCATTGAAACATGTATAATATCATATATGAAACGAGTTGCCAGTCCAGGTTTGATGCATGATACTGGATACATGGGGCTGGTGCACTGGGACAACCCAGAGGGATGGTATGGGGAAGGAGGAGGGAGGAGAGTTCAGGATTGGGAACATATGTATACCTGTGGTGGATTCATTTTGATACATGGCAAAACCAATACATTATTGTTAAAAAATAAATAAAAAATAAATTCACTTTAAAAATAAAACATCCAGCCAAAGGAATTAAGCCAGTCATAAAAAAAGACAAATACTGTAAGTTTCCACTTATATGAAATATCTAACATAGTCAAGCAATAGAAGGAACAAAGTAGAATGATGGAGTCCAGGATCTAGGGAAACAGGGAAGAAAAGAGGAGTTGTTGTTAAATGGGACAGGTGATGGGTATAGTTTCAATTTTGCAAGATGAAAAGGTGTAAAGATATGTTTCTTAACAATATGATAAGGAATTCCATGATAGTTCAGAGGTTAGGACTCCACGCTTTCCTATCAGGGGCCTGGGTAGGGTTCTCAACCAGGAAATTGTCATTCAAGCTGCATAGCACAGCGAAAACTATGACAACAACAATAAAACAACACTGTAACTGTGTGTGTGTGTGTGTGTGTGTGTGTGTATTAGTTGCTCAGTCATGTATGAGTCTTTGCTTTCACATGGACTGTAGCCCATCAGGCTCCTTTGTCCATGGGGTTCTCCAGGCAAGAATACTGGAGTGGGTTGCCATTTCTTTCTCCAAAAAGGCTGATGAAAGTATGTGAAATACTTAGCATGTAAAAATGGTTAAAATGGTGAAAATTTAAGTTAGATTTTTTTTTACAACAATTAAAAACTTTTAACAACCAGGAAAAGAATTTGAATAGACATTTCACCAAAAATACTGCTTAACATGATTGAAAGTGAAAGAAATTAAGTCGCTCAGTCGTGTCCGACCCTTTGCGACCCCATGGACTGTCGCCTATCAGGCTCCTCCATCCATGGGATTTCCAGGCAAGAGTGCTGGGGTGGATTGTCATTTCCTTCTCCAGGGGATCTTCCTGGCCCAGGAATCAAACCCAGGTCTCCTGCATTGCAGGCAGACACTTTACCTTCTGAGCCACCAGGGAAGCCCTTAGCAAAATGTAAATCAGTTTCATTGAAATACTACTTCACACACATTAGCTTGGCTATAATCAAAACCAGGAAAAATTACAAGTGCTGCAGAGGATGTGGAGAAAACGAATCTTCATATATTGTTGAAAAATGTTGAAAATATACTGCTGAAATATATTGTTGAAAATATATTCCTCTAAAATGGTACAACAACTTTGGTTTGTCAGTACCTCAAAAATTAAATATATAGTAGCCATATGATCCAGAAATCTCACTCTTTTGTATATATATATATATATATATATATATAAAAATCCCTTAAACTATTAAGTCCATTCAAAAACAGTGTTCCCAACAGCATTACTCACAAGAGCCACAAAGAATACACCATCCAAATATTATCTATTAATTGATGAATGGATAAAAAATCGTGGTAATTGTTCTCAATGGAGTTCATGTAAGCCATATACCATATTGATGTACCATATACAGCGATTAAAATGCATTGCTATACAGCCAAGAAGTGGATGAATCTTGAAAATACACAAACTAGGGGACTTCCCTGGAAATGTTTAAGTGTTTAAGACTATGCACAGTTTCCATCCCTGGGCAGGGAACTAAGATCCCACATGCCACATAGCAAAATAAATAAATATTTTAAAAGAAATGTGACATCTGAATAAAGCCAGACACAGAGGTCACACACTGCATGTGGGAGAACTGTAGGTAGAAAAGAAGCAGGAAAGAGAAGCATTCTGTAACGCAAATGAAACATTTTTTTCCAGGGAGGAGGAAATGCACTGCTCTGATAAAGGCTGTCAATAAATTAAATAAAATAACAACTAAAAATTGACCACTGAGTTAAACATTTGGAATTCACTGTTGACTTTGACAAGAGTGAATTTAAAGGAAAATGAGAGATCTGGAGATAACAGATTCTACAAACAACTCTGCAGAAGTCTACCATAAGCAAATATGAAATAAAAAAAGCATAGGCGATGTGTCACCAAAGGACAGATTTTTAATGAGAGGTAACATTATAGTCATTCTGTTTGCTGATGGGAACCATCCAGAGAAACAGAAAACTTAATCCAGGACAAAGAAGAGACTTGCTAGAATATCACTGAATAAACAAGAATTGAGGTGGCAAGAATACACAGAAGAACTGTACAAAAACAGATCTTCATGACCCAGATAATTAGGGTGGTGAGATCACTGACCAAGAGCCAGATATCCTGGAATGTGAAATGAAGTGGGCCGTAGAAAGCATCACTATGAGAACAGCTAATGGAGGTGATAGAATTCCATTTGAGCTATTTCAAATCCTGAAAGATGATGCTGTGAAAGTGCTGCACTCAATATGCCAGCAAGTTTGGAAAACTCAGCAGTGGCCAAAGGACTGAAAAAGGTCAGTTTTCATTCCAATTTCAAAGAAAGGCAATGCTAAAGAATGCTCAAACTACTGCACAATTACACTCAGCTCACATGCTAGTAAAGTAATGCTCAAAATTCTCCAAGTTAGGGTTCAGTAATATGTGAACCGTGAACTTCCTGATGTTCAAGCTGGTTTTAGAAAAGGCAGAGGACCCAGAGATCTAGTTGGCAACATCCGCTAGATCATGAAAAAAACAAGAGTTCCAGAAAAATACATTTATTTCTACTTGATTGACTATGCCAAAGCCTTTGACTGTGTGGATCACAATAAACTGTGGAAAATTCTGAAAGAGATGGGAATACCAGACCATCTGACCTGCCTCTTGAGAAATCTGTATGCAGGTCAGGAAGCAACAGTTAGAACTCATCATGGAACAACAGACTGGTTCCAAATAGCAAAAGAGTAAGTCAAGGCTGTATACTGTCACCCTGCTTATTTAACTTCTATGCAGTGTGATATCATGAGAAACTCTGGAGTGGAAGAAGCAAAAGCTGGAATCAAGATTGCAGGGACAATTATCAATAACCTCAGTTATGCAGATGATACCACCCTTATGGCAGAAAGTGAAGAGGAGCTAAAAAGCCTCTTGATGCAAGTGAAAGTGGAGAGAGAAAAAGTTGACTTAAAGCTCAACATTCAGAAAATGAAGATCATGCCATCCGGTCCCATGTACTTCATGGCAAATAGATGGGGAAACAGTGGAAGCAGTGTCAGATTTATTTTTGGGGGATGCAAAAGCACTGCAGATGGTGACTGCAGCCATGAAATTAAAAGACACTTACTCCTTGGAAGGAAAATTATGTCCAACCTAGATAGCATATTCAAAAGCAGAGACATTACTTTGCCAAGAAAGGTCCATCTAGTCAAGGCTATGGTTTTTCCTGTGGTCCTGTATGGATGTGAGAGTGGGACTGTGAAGAAGGCTGACCACTGAAAAATTGATGCTTTTGAACTGTGGTGTTGGAGAAGACTCTTGAGAGTCCCTTGGAAATAGATCCAACAAGTCCATTCTGTAGGAGACGAGTCCTGGGAATTCTTTGGAAGGAATGATGCTGAAGCTGAAACTCCAGTACTTTGGCCACCTCATCCAGAGTTGACTCATTGGAAAAGACTCTGATGCTGGGAGGGATTGGGGGCAAGAGGAAAAGGGGATGACAGAGGATGAGATTGCTGGATGGCATTACTGACTCGATGAACCTGTCTGAGTAAACTCCGGGAGTTGGTGATGGACAGGGAGGCCTGGCGTACTGCTATTCATGGGGTCACAAAGAGTTGGACATGACTGAACAACCGAGCTGAATTGACCCTTAGAAAATGGCCAGGTATGGCATGCCAACAAACAAACAAACAAACAACAACAACAACAAAAACGGGCGCAAAACCCATGTCAGGAAGGAAACATCTACAGGTAAATACTTAGTCAATGCTTAGAAAAAAGCCTCTGGAAATGTGCCTCATTTGCTCTATTATCAGTGAATTGAAAACTTAAACTGCAAGGCAATATCACTAATGGGAAACCAAAAAGGCCATTATCCAAAAGTCTACAGACAGGAAAGAATAGAGCAATGTTAGTAAAGGGGAACCCTGTATGCCATTGGTGGGAGGTAAGGTAAGTGCTCAGAGACTTTATAAGCATGGCTGCCAAAGTACCTAGGAATCACAAAATGATGTAGATGATGTCATATGTCAGCTCCACTTCCAGAGTATTTGAGCAATCAACAGATCGTGAAAAACACACAGAACACCCCCACCTCTACAAACATACCCTGGAGCAGCAGTCACAATGCCCAAGAGATGAAAGGAAAGAGAATCGCTGGCTGCAAATTAAAAGAGAAACATATGGGACATAGAGACACAATAAATATGAGTCTGACATTATGAAAATGCAAAAAAAAAAAAAGCCATTTGCAGGAATATGCAGAAACCTAGAGCGAATCACAGTAAGTAAAGAAAGGCAGATTAAAGAGATATTACAACATATGCCTTCCAGAAGGGATTAAAAAACATATTGATGGGATGAGTACCCAAGGAAAAGTGAAATGGACTTACACTCCTGGTAAGAAAATTACAGTTGGCAAAGGGTTTTGGTGGGTGAGAGGCCAACAGGTCAAGGCTGGAATAGACTTATACCCACAAATACCTATGCAGTTCATAATCCACATGGACCTCCTGTATCAAGAGATATGTACTCAATAGATTCCAAAAGATACCTCTGACAATAACCACAGCTAAATTCCTCCAAGTGTCTATGGAAAGGAAGGTGGAACTGTTTCTATGCAACAACTACAACGGTGTTAATAGTCTTAAAAAATATATAGTTTCGCTTAAAAAAAAAAAAAAAGAGTAAACAACCAAAACTTTTGGTGACTACCTGTGTCTCATTTTACTCTCATTTACAACCAGACTTGGGAATAACACAGAGGCTGCTGTTACCATGGGTACAAGAGGAGGGAATGAAGAAATGCTGTCACCTTGTGGACATTTTCTCTAACAGCAACCTTAAAATTCTTGCTGATGGCCACAATATTCACAAGGGTGCTGAGCCCTATCTGATATCCACCCTTAACAAATTTTCAGGGTTCACAGAGGGGAAAATAAGTAAAGTAAACTTGGGAGAAGCTAACAGGAAGAGGATATGAACAGCTAAACATAATTCCGTGTTTCTTTAAAAAAGCACATGACACATAGGGTGAATTCTAAGAGATACAGACATCTAAACTCTGAGGACATTATCACCTGCGCCTGAGCATGGAAAAGGGCCACTGTTAAATCCTGGACATGGCATCAATGGCAGAGTAGGAGTAGTACAGTGGACGCTTTAAGGTAATGCTTTAATGGACCTGGTAAGAGCCACTATGGACATGACTAGAAAGGTGCACTCCCATGAAAGAAAAATAAATAAATAAAGAGGTCATGACAGCATGGTAAATCAGATCCTCTCCTGCAGTATTTCAGACATGAACAGATTTCAAACACCACACACCCCAAACTAGTTCCTGCTGCATCATTCAGAACATCAAAGCAATGAAAGGTAAGATAGTGTACTTGGATAGAGGAATGGATAAAGAAGTGTGATATAGGTCTGGAATGAAGCTTTAATCAGGACTGAAATTTGAAAGTAGGCCCTCTTCACCGATAGAGAGAAATCCAGAGATCATCACACTAAATGAAGGAACATTTCAAGAAATATCATGGGATACATTGGAGTGGTGGGATACAGAAATCCACTGCAGTGTGTGCCCACACAAATGTGATGTGGACATCCAAACTGGCAAGAAACTTATGGTAGCCAAGGACCTTGGTGGATGGAAGGGATAAATCTGGAACTTGGTATTAATTTCTTCCCACAGATACATATTAAATACAAAATCCGTATAAACCTGTTGCAGCAAGAGTGGTAGACAAAACAATTTCTAATAATATGTAGGGAAAAGCAAGCACCGCTGAATACATAATGTCATCTCAGTGTTTCAGAACAAGAATCTGTACATGTAAAACCAACTCATCCTTGTCTTCAACTTAAAGAGAATATGAGCACTTACTTCAAAGATCCAAAAGTGAGGATACATCAGGTTTCATGGCATCCTTTGGCTCATTCTGCTCTAATGTAATCCCAGGCCTGACAAAAACACTCAGACATCACAGGCCATCCTAAAAAGGAGCAAATAATAAAGCCTTGCAGCATAGAGTTTTCTCTGTAACAGCAGCCTTAAAACTATCACTGATGGACATCTGATATACACAAGGTCCTATTGCTGGACTTGATATGACACCTACCCTTGAACATGACAGTAGTCACTCATCAAAAAAAATAAATAAATAAATAAGTGAAAAAGAAATACAGAACACTCTTAAGAAGAAAATATCAACATTTAAATACAGCTCAAACTGCTTGAAAAAAAAAAAAAAAACAGACTCACTTAATATTCCAAAGGCTTCTGAGCTTTAAATATATGTCTTTAGAGGAGAACGTAGACAAAATACTCTCTGACATACATCACAGCAGGATCCTCCATGACCCACCCCCCAGAATATCGGAAATAAAAGAAAAAATAAACAAATGGGACCTAATTAAACTTTAAAGCTTCTGTACGACAAAAGAACTATAAGCCAGGTGAAAGCACAGCCTTCAGAATGGGAAAAAAAATAATAGCAAATGAAGCAACTGACAAACTAAACTCAAAAATATACAAGCAACTCCTACAGCTCAATTCCAAAAAATAAATGACCCAATCAAAAAATGGGCCAAAGAATTAAATACACATTTCTCCAAAGAAGACATACAGATGGCTATGAAACACATGAAAAGATGCTCAGCATCACTCATTATCAGATAAATGCAAATCAAAACCACAATGAGGTACCACTTCACACCAGTCAGAATGGCTGCGATCCAAACGTCTACAAGCATTAAGTGCTTGAGAGGATGTGGAGAAAAGGGAACCCTTTTACACTGTTGGTGGGAATGTAGATTTGTATGGCCACTATGGAGAACACTGTGGAGATTCCTTAAAAAAAAAAAAAAAAAAACTGGAAATAGGACTGCGATAGGGCTTAGCAATCCCGCTGCTGGGCATACACACTGAGGAAATCAGAAGGGAAAGAGACACATGTACTCCAATGTTCATCGCAGCACAGTTTCTCATACCCAGGACATGGAAGCAACATAGATGTCCACCAGCAGATGAATGGATAAGAAAGCTGTGGCATATATACACAATGGAGTATTACTCAGCCATTAAAAAGAATACATCTGAAGCAGTTCTAATGAGGTGAATGAAACTGGAGCCTATTATGCATAATGAAGTAAGCCAGAAAGAAAAACACCAATACAGTATACTAACACATATATATGGAATTTAGAAAGATGGTAATGACAACCCTGTATGCGAGATAGGTAAAGAGACACAGATGTATGGAACAATCTTTTGGACCCTGTGGGAGAGGGAGTGGGGGATGATTTGCGAGAATGGCATTAAAACATGTATAATATCATATTAGAAATGAATCGCCAGTCCAGGTTCCATGCAGGATAAGAGAAGCTTGGGGCTGGTGCACTGAGATGACCCAGAAGGATGGTATGGCTAAGGAGGTAGGAGGGGGTTCAGGATGGGGAAAATGTGTACACCTGTGGCGGATGCATGTTGATGTATGGCGAACCACTACAATAGTGTAAAGTAAAAAATAATAAGAATAAAATAAATAAATACAGAAATACAGAAATGAAAACAAAAAACCAAAATTGCTAACTCTTTTGTGTGGATGAAAAATGTCAAATAGCACACCATATCTGGAAGAAAATACCAACAGGTAAATACAGTTCTCAGTATTTATTTAAAAGCACATGAAATACACTCATTATAGTGAATTACTAAGAACTCTTTTAGCTTCACGTTTTTGTGATCCTGGAGACCATAGCCCAACAAGTTCCTCTGTCCTTGCAATTTTCCAGGCAAGAATTCTGGAGTGAGTCACCATTTCCTCCTCCAGGGCATTTTCCCAAATCACATCTCCTTTGACTCCTGCCTTTGCTGAAAGATTCTTAACAACAGTGCCACCTGAGAAGCCCAGTGTATTACATAGATAATCCAACTATGCTAATGAGTTATCACCTCTGAGTAGTGAAAAAGTACCAAATACCATACAGAGAAGACATGGTAGAGAAACATTGTTAAAGGGGAATCTTTATGGTACTAGTGAGATATATTTGGTAGGAGTCATTATAAATGTCACTACTAAGTGCCCTTTATTTTTTTTTTTAAATTTAATTTTATTTTTCAATTTTACAATATTGTATTGGTTTTGCCAAATATTGAAATGAATTTGCCACAGGTATATATGTGTTCCCCATCCTGAACCCTCCTCCCTCCTCCCTCCCCATACCACCCCTCTGGGTCGTCCCAGTGCACTAGCTCCAAGCATCCAGTATTGTGCATCGAACCTGGACTGGTAACTCGTTTCATATATGATATTTTACATGTTTCAATGCCAGTCTCCCAAATCTTCCCACCCTCTCCCTCTCCCACAGAGTCCAGAAGACTGTTCTATACATCTGTGTCTCTTTTGCTGTCTCCTTTACAGTGTTACTGTTAACATCTTTCTAAATTCCTTATATATGCATTAGTGAACTGTAGTGGTGTTTTTCTTTCTGACGTACTTCACTCTGTATAATAGGCTCCAGTTTCATTCACCTCATTAGAACTGATTCAAATGTATTATTTTTAATGGCTGAGTAATACTCCATTGTGTATATGTACCACAGCTTTCTTATCCATTCATCTGCTGATGGACATCTAGGTTGTTTCCATGTCCTGGCTATTATAAACACTGCTGCTATGAACATTGCGGTACACGTCCCTCTTTCCCTTCTGGTTTCCTCAGTGTGTATGGTGAGCAGTGGGATTGCTGGATCATAAGTCAGTTCTATTTCCAGTTTTTTAACGAATCTCCACACTGTTCTCCATAGTGGCTGTACTAGTTTGCATTCCCACCAACAGTATAAGAGGGTTCCCTTTTCTCCACACCCTCTCCAGCATTTATTGCTTATAGGTGTTTGGATCGCAGCCATTCTGACTGGTGTGAAATGGTACCTCATAGTGGTTTTGATTTGCATTTCTCTGATAATGAGTGATGTTGAGCATCTTTTCATGTGTTTGTTAGCCATCTGTATGTCTTCTTTGGAGAAATGTCTATTTAGTTCTTTGGCCCATTTTTTGATTGGGTCATTTATTTTTCTGGAATTGAGCTGTAGGAATTGCTTGTATATTTTTGAGATTAGTTGTTTGTCAGTTGCTTCATTTGCTATTATTTTCTCCCATTCTGAAGGCTGTCTTTTCACCTTGCTTATAGTTTCCTTTGTTGTGCAGAAGCTTTAGAATTTAATTAGGTCACATTTGTTTATTCTTGCTTTTAATTCCAATATTCAGGGAGGTGGGTCATAGAGGATCCTGCTGTGATGTATGTCGGAGAGTGTTTTGCCTATGTTCTCCTCTAGGAGTTTTATAGTTTCTGGTGTTACATTTAGATCTTTAATCCATTTTGAGTTTATTTTTGTGTATGGTGTTAGAAAGTGTTCTACTTTCATTGTTTTACAAGTGGTTGACCATTTTTCCCAGCAGCACTTGTTAAAGAGATTCTCCTTAATCCATTGTATATTCTTGCCTCCTTTGTCAAAGATAAGGTGTCCATATGTGTGTGGAATTATCTCTGGGCTTTCTATTTTGTTCCATTGATCTATAATTCTGTCTTTGTGCCAGTACCATACTGTCTTGATGAGTGTGGCTTTGTAAAAGAGACTGAAGTCAGGTAGGTTGATTCCTCCAGTTCCATTCTCTTTCTCAAGATAGCCTTGGCTATTTGAGGTTTTTTTTGCATTTCCATATAAATTGTGAAATTATTTGTTCTAGCTCTGTGCAGAATACGGTTGGTAGCTTGATAGGGATTGCATTGAATCTATAAATTGCTTTGGGTAGTATAGTCATTTTCACTATATTGATTCTTCCAATCCATGAACATGGTATATTCCCCCATCTATTAGTGTCCTCTTTGATTTCCTTCACCAATGTTTTATAGTTTTCTATATATAGGTCTTTAGTTTCTTTAGGTAGATATATTCCTAAGTATTTTATTCTTTCCGTTGCAATGGTAAATGGAATTGTTTCCTTAATTTCTCTTTCTGTTTTCTCATTATTAGTGTATAGGAATGCAAGGGATTTCTGTGTGTTGATTTTATATCCTGCAACTTTACTGTAATCATTGATTAGTTCTAGTAATTTTCTGGTGGAGTCTTTAGAGTTTTCTATGTAGAGGATCATGTCATCTGCAAATAGTGAGAGTTTTACCTCTTCTTTTCAATTTGGATTCCTTTTATTTCTTTTTCTCCTCTGATTGCTGTGGCCAAAACTTCCAAAACTCTGTTGATTATTAATGGTGAAAGTGGGCCCCCTTTTCTTGTTCCTGACTTTAGAGGAAATGCTTTCACTTTTTCACCATTGAGGATAATGTTTGCTGAAGGGTTTGTCATATATAGCTTTTATTATGTTGAGGTATGTTCCTTCTATTCCTGCTTTCTGGAGAGTTTTTATCATAAATGGATGTTGAATTTTGTCAAAGGCTTTCTCTGCATCTTTTGAGATAATCATATGGTTTTTGTTTTTCAATTTGTTAATGTGGTGTATTACATTGATTGGTTTGTGGATATTGAAGAATCCTTGCATCCCTGGGATAAAGCCCACTTGGTCATGATGTATGATCTTTTTAATGTGTTGTTGGATTCTGATTGCTGGAATTTGTCTTTCAAGAATGCGAGAGACTGAGCATATGACCTGGCAGCTCCACTCCTAAGAGTATGTATTAAAACAAAACAAAACAGATTTTGAAAAAAAACATGTAACTCAACCATGTACTGCAGGGAGATGAACAACATCCTATAATGGCAACACACTCCGGTACTCTTGCCTGGAAAATCCCATGGACGGAGGAGCCTGGTAGGCTGCAGGGCATGGAGGCGTGAAGAGTCAGACAGGACTGAGCGACTTCCTTTTCACTTTCTACTTTCATGCATTGGAGAGGAAATGGGAACCCACTCCAGCGTTCTTGCCTGGAGAATCCCAGGGATGGGGGAGCCTGGTGGGCTGCCGTCTTGGGGTCTCACAGAGTAGGACACAATGAAGCAGCTTAGCAGCAGCATCAGCATACATGAAAAATCAGGCTTCCCTTGTGGCTCAGCTGGTAAAGAATCCACCTACAAAGCAGGAGACATGGTTTCGACCCCTGGGTGGGAAGATCCCCTGGAGAAGGAAAAGGCTACCTACTCCAGTATTCTGGCCATGGGCCGTATAATCCATGTGGTCGCAAAGAGTCGGACATGACTGAGTGACTTTCACTACCACTACTATACATGAAAATCAAGAAACTGATGCAGCCACTATTGAAAACAGTAAACAGGTCTTTTATAATAATAATTATTATTTTTCCTTAAGGGTAATTGCTTTTCAGAGTTTTGTTGCTTTCTTTCAAACCTCAACATGAATCAGCCATATGTATACATATATTCCTTCCTTTTGAACTACCTGCCCATTATCTCCTTCCTTGGTATAGAGTTTTTTTTATACTCTAAAAATACAGTTACTATATGATCCAACAATAACACTACTGGGCATATATCCATTAAGATGAAAACTCCCATCAGAAAAGTGATATGCACAACAGTGTTTATAGTAGCACAATGTACAGTAGCAAAGACATGCAAACGACCTTAAGGCACTTAAATATGTGAGTGGATAAAGACAGATATATTATGCATACAATGGAGTATTATCCATAAGAAAGAACGAAATAATGCTATTTTTTCCAACATGGATGGACCTAGAGATGATCATACTAAATAAGTCAGAGAAAGACAAGAGGAGCTTAGGTGGGTTCAGCTCACCTTGATACATCCTTTGGACCTCAGTTGATGGGAGATCTTCATCTTTTCCTCCTGGGTATCTAGAGTCAGCTGTTCCAAGAATGATGCTAAAACTGAAACTCCAGTGCTCTAGAGCCTTCCCAGTCACCTTAGTAATTTTGAAGACTCGCAGTGGTCTACTTCAGAGCCCCTGAGTACCCCTATATATACCCTTCCCCAGGTGGCCACACCCTTACACTTTATGAGGTCAGCAAGCCACTTGCACAGCTAATGTAGGCCCTGGTGAGCCTTGACCTCACAAAGCCTCATCCTGACACCTCTAGGGGAGTATGGGGAGCAAGTCAGAGAGCGTTGACCTCTCTCGATTCTTTTAACCACACCCTCTAGCTTCCTAGAGTTTTGGGCCACCTTTAAAATTTCTTATTTTACATGTTCTTTGTCCAGAAGCTTAAAAGGGAAAATTTACATAACTTTTTTTGTAGTAAAACTCCTGCATGACTGAATAGAAAATAAACACGGAATTATAAAATGACAATTGAGAAATATTTGGAAGACAGCTGACAAATGACTCATTTACCTCATTTATGCAGAGTCCGAAGTTAAAATAAGAAAAGATGAAAAACCCAATAGAAGAGAATTGTGAAAAAAACAAGAATAATTAAAAAAAAAAAAAAAAACATACAAATTACCCTCCCCCGAAAAAAGGAAAATTACCAAAAATCAGGAAGAAATGTCATACCTACCTGGTAATAAAATAAATGCAAACGAAAACAATAATGGATTATGATTTCTCACCATGAAAACTGCCAAAGTTCAATGACAAAGTTGAAATATACCAAATTTTTCCTCCAAATGGACGATGACAAATTGGAAAAGGAGTGTTTCAGCAGTGTTGTGAGCGCATACTGTGACGCAACTTTCTGAAGGACAATATGACATTATCTAGTAAATTTATAAATACATAGAGCCACTTGGCAAGACCCTGTTTGGAATGTCCATTTCAGAAATATTTCTGCAATTTCACCTAGATTATATACCTAATGCTCATTGAAAAAAAAATTTTTTTCCCCCATTAATCTAGATAATTTCTTTGGTATACTTCCCCACACTGTCTTTCCCCATACAACCCCTGTTCTCAGTTCTGTTATTGTAGATTACATCTGCTTCTTTTAGAACATCCTTTAAATGGAGCCTAGAGTATGTACACATATACACATGTAGTTGCTTAACAATGTTGTGTTACATTCTGCCGTACACAAATCACACTAGGTGTACAAGTGTATAAACATAACCTCTTTCATTTAATTTTCTTCTAAATTTAGGTCATCACAGAGCATGGAGGGCAGTTCCCTGTGCTACACAGATAGTTCCCATTAGTTATCAAGGCATTATTTTTAAAAATATGCAAATGGCTACGTAGCCCAGTATCAAAAACAAACAAACAAACAAAAAACACCTTCGTAACAAAACAGGCAGATCTAAATAGTCATTTCCCAAAAGAAATCATACAGATGATGAAAAAACACTTGAAAAGAGGCTACGTTCAGGTTAGTCACTCAGTTGGGTCCGACTCTTTGCCACCCTATGGACTTCAGCAGGCCAGGCCTCACTGTCCATCACCAACTCCCGGAGTCCTCCAAACTTATGTCCATTGAGGCAGTGAAGCCATCCAACTATCTCATCCACTGTCGTCCCCTTCTCTGTCTGCCCTCCATCTTTCCCAGCATCAGGGTCTTTTCAAATGAGTCAGCTCTTCACATCAGGTGGCCAAAATATTGGAGTTTCAGCTTAAACATCAGTCCTTCCAATGAACACCAGGACTGATCTCCTTTATAATGGACTGATTGGAACTCCCTGGAGCCCATGGGACTCTTAAGAGTCTTCTCCAACACCACAGTTCAAAATCATCACTTCTTCAGTGCTCAGCTTTCTTTACAGTTCAACTCTCACATCCATACAGGACTACTAGAAAAAACATAGCCTTCACTAGATGGACCATCGTTGGCATAGTAATGTCTCTGCTTTTTAATAAGTTGTCTACGTTGATCATAACTTTCCTTTCAAGGAGTAAGTGTCTTTTAATTTCATGGTTTCAGTCATCACCTGCAGTGATTTTCGAGCCCCCCAAAATAAAGTCAGCCACTGTTTCTGCCATTTCCCCATCTATTTACCATAAAGTGATGAGACCATGATCTTCATTTTCTGAATGTTGAGCTTTAAGCCAACTTTTTCTCTCTTCTTTCACTTTCATCAAGAAGCTCTTTAATTCTTCTTCACTTTCTGCCTGCAGAAAGGGTAGTGTCGCCTGCATATCTGAGGTTATTGATATTTCTCCCAGCAAACTTGATTCCAGCTTGTGCTTCCTCCAGCACAGGGTTTCTCATGATGTACTCCACATATGAGTTAAATAAACACGACAACAATATACAGCCTTGATGTGCTCCTTTCCCACTTTGGAACCAGTTTGCTGTTTCATGTCCAGTTTTCACTCTTGCTTCTTGACCTGCATACAGATTTGTCAAGAGGAGGGTTAGGTGGTCTGGTATTTCCATCTCTTTGAGAATTTCCTACAGTTTATTGTTATTCACACACTCAAAGGCTGTGGCATAGTCAATAAAGAATAAATAGATGTATTTCTGGAATTCTCTTGCTTTTTCACGACCTGAAAGATGTTGGCAATTTGATCTCTTGTTCCTCTGCCTTTGCTGAAACCTCCTTCAACATCTGGAAGTTCATGGTTCACGTATAGCTGAAGCCTGGCTTGGAGAATTTTGAGCACTACTTTACTGGTGTGTGAGATGAGTGTAATTGTTCTGTAATTTGAGCATTCTTTGACATTGCCTTTCTTTAGGATTGGAAGGAAAACTAATGTTTTCCAGTCCTGTGGCCACTGATGAGTTTTCCAGATTTACTGGCATATTGAGTGCAGAACTTTCACAGCAGCATCTTTGAGAATTTGAAATAGCTCAACTGGAATTCCATCACCTCCACTAGCTTTGTTTGTAGTGTGGCTTCCAAAGGCCCACTGGACTTCATATTCCAGGATGTCTGTCTCTAGGTGAGTGATCAGACCATTGTGATTAAATGGGTCTTGAAGATATTCTTGGTACAGTTCTCCTCTTAGTGTTTTCTGCTTCTGTTAGGTCCATATCATTTCTGTCGTTTATTGAGCCCATCTTTGCATGAAATGTTCCCTTGGTATCTCTAATTTTCTTGAAGAGATCTCTAGTCTTTTCCATTCTTTATTTCCTTCTATTTCTTTGCACTGATCACTGAGGAAGGCTTTCTTATCTCTACTTGCTATTCTTTGGAACTCTGCATTCAAATGGATATAGCTTTCCCTTCTTCCTTTGCTTTTGGCTTCTCTTCTTTTCACAGCTATTTGTAAGGCCTCCTCAGACAGCCATTTTACTTTTTTGCATTTCTTTTTCTTGAGGATGGTCTTGGTTCCTGTCTCCTGTACAGTGTCATGAACCTCCATCCTTAGTTCATCATCACTATTCATTAGAGAAATACAAATCAATACTACAATGTGGTATTCCTTCATGCCAGGCCGAATAGATAGCAACAAAAATTCTACAAGCAATAATTCCTGGAGAGACTGTGGGAAAAAAGGGAACAATCTTGCACTGTTAGTGGGCATGTAAATTGGTACTGCCACTATGGTGAAGAGTATTGCTGCTCCTTTAAAAACTAAAACATATAATCACCTTACTCCTGGGCATTTTTTCTGGAAAAAACTTTAAAACCAAAAGATTGATACACCCTAATGTTCATTACAGTATTATTTCCTGGAGGCACGACATGCAACATTTTTTAATTATAGCAAAAACGGAAAAAAGAAAAAAAAAGAATAAAAAAAGTATAAAGCAAGCAGTCTCTAAAGATGTGGTCAAATTACTCAGTATTTGTAAAAGAAAAATCTTCAGTATAAGTAAACAAAGCAAGAACCACATATCAGAACCAAGTTATTTGCTAAAATTCAAATAACAGAAAGTATTTTATAGTGAAAGAACTAACACACCCTGATATTTTATCTCTCCAGCTCAGGAACTCAGAATTACTACTTTTTTTTTTTTTAATAAATTTTATTTTATTTTACAATATTGTATTAGTTTTGCCAAATATCGAAATGAATCCGCCACAGGTATACCTGTGTTCCCCATCCTGAACCCTCCTCCCTCCTCACTCCCCATACCCTCCATCTGGGTTATCCCAGTGCACCAGACCCAAGCATCCCAAGTATCATGCACTGAACCTGGACTAGCGACTCATTTCATACATGATATTATACATGTTTCAATGCCATTCTCCCAAATCTTCCCACCCTCTCCCTCTCCCACAGAGTCCATAAGACTGATCTATACGTCAGTGTCTCTTTTGCTGTCTCGTACACAGGGTTATTGTTACCATGTTTCTAAATTCCATATATGTGTGTTAGTATACTGTATTGGTGTTTTTCTTTCTGGCTTACTTCACTCTGTATAATAGGTTCCAGTTTCATCCATCTCATTAGAACTGATTCAAATGTATTCTTTTTAATGGCTCAGTAATACTCCATTGTGTATATGTACCACAGCTTTCTTATCCATTCATCTGCTGATGGGCATCTAGGTGTGCTTCCATGTCCTGGATATTATAAACAGTGCTGCGATGAACATTGGGGTACATGTGTCTCTTTCCCTCTGGTTTCCTCAGTGTGTATGCCGAGCGGTGGGATTGCTGGATCATAAGGCAGTTCTATTTCCAGTTGTTTAAGGAATATCCACACTGTTTTCCATAGTGGCTGTACTAGTTTGCATTCCAACCAACAGTGTAAGATAGTTCCCTTTTCTCCACAACTTCTCCAGCATTACTGCTTGTAGACTTTTGGATCGCAGCCATTCTGAGTGGTGTGAAATGGTACCTCAGAGTGGTTTTGATTTGCATTTCTCTGATAATGAGTGATGTTGAGCATCTTTTCATGTGTTTGTTAGCCATCTGCATGTATTCTTTGGAGAAATGTCTATTTAAGGAACTCAGAATTCTGAGCGAGTAGTAAATGAGTTCATGGGCGATTTCTTTCTTTTTTTTCTAAGAAATTAACATTTTCTGTTATGATCATGTGTTAATTTTTTAATAAATTATACAGTATATTTTTCAATATGTGAATAATGTATCTGGATTTTATAAATTTCATTCATAAGCATTCTTCTGTTTCTCCATGAGATGGCAGTATAACCACAGTAAATATATGAGTGAATACATTCGGATTTTATAAATTACATTCATTATCATTTTTCTATTTCTGCTTGAGAGGGCATCATATGCATCCGTTCAGTTCAGTTCAGTCGTTCAGTGGTGTCCGACTCTTTGGAACCCATGAATCGCAGCAGGCCAGTCCTCCCTGTCCATCATCAACTCCCAGAGTTCGCTCAGACCCACGTCCATTGAATCAGTGATGCCATTCAACCATCTCATCCTCTGTCGTCCCCTTCTCCTCCTGCCTCCCAACCCTCCCAGCATCAGAGTCTTTTCCAATGAGTCAATTCTTCGCATGAGGTGGCCAAAGTACTGGAGTTTCAGTTTTCGCATCATTTCTTCCAAAGTAATCCCAGGGCTGGTCTCTTTCAGAATGGACTGTTTGGATCTCCTTGCAGTTCAAGGGACTCTCAAGAGTCTTCTCCAACACCAGAGTTCAAAACATCAATTCTTCGGCGCTCAGCTTTCTTCACAGTCCAACTCTCACATCCATACTTGACCACTGGAAAAACCATAGTCTTGACTAGATGGATTTTTGGTGGCAAAGTAATGTTTCTGCTTTTCAATATGCTATCTAGATTTGGTCATAACTTTTCTTCCAAGGAGTAAGCGTCTTTTAATTTCTTGGCTGCAGTCATCATTTGCAGTGATTTTGGAGCCCCCCCAAATAAAGTCTGACATTATTTCCACTGTTTCCCCTCTATTTCCCATGAAGTGATGGGACCGAATGACAGGATCTTCATTTTCTGAATGTTTAGTTTTTAGCCAACTTTTCCCCTCTCCTCTGTCACCTTCATCAAGAGCATAGTAAACATTTATTCATACGCACATATACATATGAGAGAATACATCAACATTTTATGAATTACATTCATAAGTATTATTCTATGTCTCCAAAAGACGAAACATAAGCACAATGAATATTTTTTCATACCCACATATACTCTGGAGAGTCTCTTGGATTGCAAGGAAATCAATCCAGTCAATCCTTAAGGGTATTACTCTTGGATATTCACTGGAAGGACTGATGATGAAACGTCAATTCTTTGGCTACCTTATATGAAGAACTGACTCATTGGAAAGGCCCCTGATGATGAGAAAGATTGAAAGCAGGAGGAGAAGCACACAACAGAGGATGAGATCATTGGTTCACATCACCCACTCGGTGCATCTGAGTTTAAGCAGGCTTGGGTAGTAGGTAATTGGACAGGGAAGCATGGCATGCCACAGTTCATGGAGTCGCAAAGAGTTGGACTCGACTGGGCAAATTAAGTGAAGTGACAGATACATATAAAATCCTTATACAGACTCAAAATGGACATACTATACCAAGAGTGATTTATAAGCACTTTTTAATAATATAATTTAGAAAATAACCATAGATGAATAGCTCCATGTATGGTTAAAAAGATACAGGAATATGTACAGTTACAACAATAAGGCCATTTGAGTCAACATGCAAGGTCTGAGAGCTGATCATACTAAATGAAGTGAGGCACACAGGGAAACATATATACCAAATAATATCATAATATCCAAATGTGGAATCTAACATATGACACAAATGAACATATGTATGAATCAGAAAGACACTCATAGACATAGAGAATAGACTTACAGCTTCAGGGCAGGGAGAAATGGGGGAGAAATGGAGTAAGAGACTGGGGTTAAGAGATAGAAAACAAATTATATGGAATGGATTGACAAATTCCTACTCTAGAGCACAGAGGACTACATTCAGTATCCAATTATAAATCATAATCAAATGTGATTTAAAAAGGCATATATATATATATATATTATATATATATATGTCTTCCCTGGCAGTCCAGTGGTTAAGACTGCAGATTTCCACTGCAAGGGATGCAGGTTCAAACCCTGGTCAGGGAACTAATTCCACTTGCTGCACAGTTTAGCCAAAAAAAAAAAAAAAAAAAAAAACAAGAGAGAGATTAAATAAAAGAATGTGTGTGTGTGTGTGTATATATATCTCCACACTCAACGTATACATATGTAAATATATGTCTATAACTGAATCACTTTGCTGTAAAGCAGAAATTAACACAAAATTGTAAATGGACTATACTTCAGTTCAAAAGTAGCATGACTGAGGAAAGAAAAGATTGCTATATTTCATTGTGTGTAAAGTTAATATCCAAAGAAAATTGCTGTATACAAACACGGCTGACTACTTAATGGCAGGCTTGCTGAGATACTTAAGGAGACACATACTGAAATGCACCAAGGAAAAAGATTGATTGTTGATTGGAAAGAGGGATGGACAAATGGATAGATAGGTGACAAAGAAAGTTGATAAATCGGTTACAAAACCAGGCTTCTATGTATGCTGTGTAAAAGAGACACACCTGAAACCAAGGGGCATATACAGAGTGAAAGTGAAGGGCTGAGAAAAGGTATTTCATGCAAAATGTGAGCAACAGGAATCAGGAGTAGCAATTCTCATATCAGACAAAATAGACTTTGAAATAAAGGGTGTGGAAAGAGACAAAGAAGGCCACTACATAATGGTCAAAGGATCAATCCAAGAAGAAGATATAACAATTATAAATATATATGCACCCAACATAGGAGCACTCAATATGTAAGGCAAATGCTAACAAGTATGAAAGGGGAAATTAAAAACAACACAATAATAGTGGGAGACCTTAAGACCCTACACACACCTATGGATAGATCAACCAAACAGAAAATTAGCAAGGGCACACAAACTTTAAGTGATACAATAGATCAGTTAGACCTAATTGATTTCAAAAGAACGTTTCACGCCAAAGCAATGAATTTCACCTTTTTCTCAAGTGCACATGGAACATTCTCCAGGATAGATCACATACTGGGCCACAAATCTAGCCTTGGTAAACTGAAAACAAAAATCAAAATCATTTCAAGCATCTCTTCTGATCACAAAGCAGTAAGATTGCATGTCAACTACAGGGGGAAAGAAACCATGACAAATAGAAACATATGGAGGGTAAACAACGTGCTTCTGAATGACCGACATATAACAGAAGAAATCAGAAATGAAATGCAAATATGCATAGAAACAAATGAAAATGAAAACACAACACATACAAATGGCTGTGAAAAGAAGAGACGAGAAAAGCAAAGGAGAAAAGGAAAGATATAAACATCTGAATGCAGAGTTCCAAAGAAAAGCAAGAAGAGAAAAGAAAGCCTTTTTTCAGCGATCAATGCAAAGAAATAGAGGAAAATAACAGAATGGGAAAGACTAGGGATTTCTTCAAGAAAATAAGAGATACCAAAGGAACATTTCATGCAAACATTGGCTCGATAAAGGGCAGAAATGGTATGGACCTAACAGAAGCTGAAGATATTAAGAAGAGATGGCAAGAATACACAGAAGAACTGTACAAAAAAGATCTTCATGACCCAGATAATCACGATGGTATGATCACTGACCTAGAGCCAGACACCCTGGAATGTGAAGTCAAGTGGGCTTTAGAAAGCATCACTACGAACAAAGAGAGTGGAGGTGATGGAATTCCAGTTGAGCTATTCCAAATCCTGAAAGATGATGCTATGAAAGTGCTGCACTCAATATGCCAGCAAATTTGGAAAACTCAGCAGTGGCCAGAGGACTGGAAAAGGTGTTTTCATTCCAATCTGAAAGAAAGGCAATGCCAAAGAATGCTCAAACTACGGCAAAATTGCTTTCATTTCACACGCTAGTAAAATAATGCTCAAAATTCTCCAAGCCAGCTTCAGTAATATGCGAACCATGAACATGCTGATGTTCAAGCTGGTTTTAGAAAAGGCAGAGGAACCAGAGACCAAATTGCCAACATCCGCTGGATCATGGAAAAAGCAAGAGAGTTCCAGAAAAACCTCTATTTCTGCTTTATTGACTATGCCAAAGCCTTTGACTGTGCGGATCACAAAAAACTGTGGAAAATTCTGAGAGAGATGGGAATCCCAGACCACCTGATCTGCCTGTTGAGAAATTTGTATGCAGGTCAGGAAGCAACAGTTAGATCTGGACATGGAACAACTGACTGATTCTAAATAGAAAAAGGAAAAAAAAATAAATAGAAAAAGGAGAACGTCAAGGCTTTATATTGTCACCCTGTTTATTTAACTTCTATGCAGAGTACATCATGAGAAACGATGGGCTGGAAGAAACACAAGCTGGAATCAAGATTGACGGGAGAAATATCAATAACCTCAGATATGTAGATGACACCACCCTTACGGCAGAAAATGAAGAGGAACTCAAAAGCCTCTTGATGAAAGCAAAAGTGGAGAGTGAAAAAGTTGGCTTAAAGCTCAACATTCAGAAAACGAAGATCATGGCATCCGGTCCCATCACGTCATGGGAAATAGATGGGGAAACAGTGGAAACAATGTCAGACTTTATTTTTTGGGCTCCAAAATCGCTGCAGATGGTTACTGCAGCCATCAAATTAAAAGACACTTAGTCCTTGAAAGGAAAGTTATGACTAACCTAGAGAGCATATTCAAAAGCAGAGACATTCCTTTACCAAAAACATTCGTCTAGTCAAGGCTATGGTTTTTCCTGTGGTCATGTATGGATGTGAGAGTTGGACTGTGAAGAAGCCTGAGTGCCGAAGAATTGATGCTTTTGAACTGTGGTGTTGGAGAAGACTCTTGAGAGTCCCTTGGACTGCAAGGAAATCCAACCAGTGCATTCTGAAAGAGATCAGCCGTTGGATTTCTTGGAAGGAATGATGCTAAAGCTGAAGCTCAAGTACTTTGGCCACCTCATGCGAAGACTTGACTCATTGGAAAAGTCTCTGATGCTGGGAGGGTTTGGGGGCAGGAGGAGAAGGGGAAGACATAGGATGAGATGGCTGGATGGCATCACTGACTCCATGGGCGTGAGTCTCAGTGAAATCCGGGAGTTGGTGATGGACAGGAAGACCTGGCATGCTGCGATTCATAGGGTCGCAAAGAGTTGGACATGTCTCAGCGACTGATCTGATCTGATCTGATCTGAAGGGAAAGGTTCATAGAAATACAAACTTACCCTAAGAAACAAGAGAAACCTCAAATAAATGACCTAACTTTACACCCAAATCAACTAGAAAAAGAAGAAGTGAAGAATCCCAGGGTTAGAAGAAGGAAAATGTAATAATAACAATTAGGTGGTATACTCGTTTTCACTATATTGATTCTTCCAATCCATGAACATGTTATATTTCTCCATCTATTAGTGTCCTCTTTGATATCTTTCACCACTGTTTTATAGTTTTCTATGTATAGGTCTTTAGTTTCTCTAGGTAGATACATTCCTAAGTATTTTATTCTTTGCATTGCAATGGTGAATGGAATTGTTTCCTTAATTTCTCTTTCTGTTTTCTCATTATTAGTGTATAGGAATGCAAGGGATTTCTGTGTGTTGATTTTATATCCTGCAACTTTACTGTAATCATTGATTAGTTCTAGTAATTTTCTGGTGGAGTCTTTAGGGTTTTCTATGTAGAGGATCATGTCATCTGCAAATAGTGAGAGTGTTACTTCTTCTTTTTAATTTGGATTCCTTTTATTTCTTTTTCTGCTGTGATTGCTGTGGCCAAAACTTGAAAAACTATGTTGAATAGTAATGGTGAAAGTGGGCCCCCTTGTCTTGTTCCTGACTTTAGAGGAAATGCTTTCAATTTTTCACCATTGAGGATAATGTTTGCTGTGGTTTTGTCATATATAGCTTTTATTATGTTGAGGGATGTTCCTTCTATTCCTGCTTTCTGGAGAGTTTTTATCATAAATGGATGTTGAATTTTGTCAAAGGCTTTCTCTGCATCTTTTGAGATAATCATATGGTTTTTATTTTTCAATTTGTTAATGTGGTGTATTATATTGATTGATTTTAGGATATTGAAGAATCCTTGCATCCCTGGGATAAAGCCCACTTGGTCATGGTGTATGATCTTTTTAATGTGTTGTTGGATTCTGATTGCTAGAATTTTGTTAAGGATTTTTGCATCTATGTTCATCAGTGATATTGGGCTGTAGTTTTCTTTTTTTGTGGGATCTTTGTCAGGTTTTGGTATTAGGGTGATGGTGGCCTCATAGAATGAGTTTGGAAGTTTACCTCCCTCTACAACTACCCAAAGCAACTTATAGATTCAATGCAATCCCTATCAAGCTACCAACGGTATTCTTCACAGAGCTAGATAAATAATTAAACAATTTGAATGGAAATACAAAAAAAAAAAGAACTCAAGTAGCCAAAGCTATCTTGAGAAAGAAGAATGGAACTGGAGGAATCAACCTACCTGAGTTCAGGCTCTACCACAAAGCCACAGTTATCAAGACAGTATGGTTCTGGCACAAAGACAGAAATATAGATCAATGGAACAAAATAGAAAGCCCAGAGATAAATCCATGCATATATGGACATCGTATCTTTGACAAAGGAGGCAAGAATATACAATGGATTAAAGACAATCTCTTTAACAAGTGGTGCTGGGAAATCTGGTCAACCACTTGTAAAAGAATGAAACTAGAACACTTCTAACACCATACACAAAAATAAACTCAAAATGGATTAAAGATCTAAATGTAACACCAGAAACTATAAAACTCCTAGAGGAGAACGTAGGCAAAACACTCTCTGACATACATCTGACATACATACAGCAGGATCCTCTATGACCCACATCCCAGAATATTGGAAATAGAAGCAAAAATAAACAAATGGGACCTAACTAAACTTAAAAGCTTCTGCACATCAAAGAAAACTCTTAGCAAATTGAAAAGGCAGCCTTCAGAATGGGAGAAAATAATAGCAAATGAAGCAACTGACAAACAACTAATCTCAAAAATATACAAGCAACTCCTACAGCTCAACTCCAGAAAAATAAATGACCCAATCAAAAAATGGGCCAAATAACTAAATAGACATTTCTCCAAAGAGGACATATAGATGGCTAACAAACACATGAAAAGATGCTCAACATCACTCATTATCAGAGAAATGCAAATCAAAACCACTATGACATACCATTTCACACGACTCACAATGGCTGTGATCCAAAAGTTTACAAGCAATAAATGCTGGAGAGGACGTGGAGAAAAGGGAACCCTCTTACACTGTTCGTGGGAATGCAAACTAGTACAGCCACTATGGAGAACAGTGTGGAGATTCCTTTAAAAACTGGAAATAGAACTGTCTTATGATCCAGCAATCCCACTGCTAGGCATACACACCGAGGAAACCAGAATTGAAAGAGACACATGTACCCCAATGTTCATAGCAACACTGTTTATAATACCCAGGACATGGAAGCAACCTAGATGTCCATCAGCAGATGAATGGATAAGAAAGCTGTGGTACATATACACAATGGAGTATTACTCAGCCACTAAAAAGAATAAATTTGAATCAGTTTTAATGAGTTGGATGAAACTGGAGCCTATTATACACAGTGAAGTAAGCCAGAAA
Source organism: Bos taurus (assembly GCF_002263795.3). Lineage (NCBI taxonomy): Eukaryota > Metazoa > Chordata > Mammalia > Artiodactyla > Bovidae > Bos > Bos taurus. The sequence goes on along the minus strand of NC_082638.1, from coordinate 57,485,089 downwards.
GAAAAAACACCAATACAGTATACTAAAGCATATATATGGAATTTTGAAAGATGCTAACAATAACCCTGTGTACGAGACAGCAAAAGAGACACTGATATATAGAACAGTCTATGGACTCTGTGGGAGAGGGAGAGGGTGGGAAGATTTGGGAGAATGGCAATGAAACATGTAAAATATCATGTAGGAAACGAGTTGCCAGTCCAGGTTCGATGCATGATGCTGGATGCTTGGGGCTGGTGCACTGGGACGGCCCAGAGGGATGGTATGGGGAGGGAGGAGGGAGGAGGGTTCGGGATGGGGGACACATGTATACCTGTGGCGGATTCATTTTGATATTTGGCAAAACTAATACAATTATGTAAAGTTTAAAAATAAAATAAAATTGGAAGATTTAAAAAATAATAATAATAATAAAAAAAAAAAAGAAAAAAAAAAAAAGAACAGTCTTATGGACTCTGTTTCAGAGAGAGAGGGTGGGAAGATTTGGGAGAATGGCATTGAAACATGTATAATATCATGTATGAAATGAGTTGCCAGTCCAGGTTCGATGCACGATACTGGATGCTTGGGGCTAGTGCACTGGGATGACCCAGAGGGATGGTATGGGGAGGGAGGAGGGTTCAGGATGGGGAACACATGTGTACCTGTAGCAGATTCATTTTGATATTTGGCAAAACTAATACAATTTGTAAAGTTTAAAATAAAATAAAATTTAAAAAACCAATTAGGGCCGAAATACATGAAAAAAAGCAAAGGAAACTATAGCAAAACTCAGCAAAATAAACGCTGGTTCTTTGAGAAGATAAATAAAATAGACAAACCATTAGCAAAACTCATCAAGAAAGAAAGGGGGGATAATCAAATCAACAAAATTAGAAAGGAAAATGGATAAATCACAACAGACAACACAGAAGTACAAAGGATCATAAAAGACTACTATCAGCAATATAGGACAATAAAATGGACAACTTGGAAGAAATGAACAAATTCCTAGAAAAGTATAAGAATCCAAAACTGAACCAGGAAGAAATAGATAATCCCAACATGCCCATCACAAGCATGGAAAGCAAAACTGTAATCAAAAATCTTCCATCGAACAAAAACGAAGCTCAGGACCAGATGACTTTTCACCCTCATGGTTACCCTGGACACCTGGAGAGAACAAGAGAGGGAGCACAGAAAGCCACTTGTTTGGGGAAGAGCGTGAAGATGGATAGGAACGATAGTTTCAGGAAAAGTGTGACCAGAGAAGGGCTATGTGCCAGGCCAGTAGAGGGCAGGGGGTCTCATGGGGCGGTGTCAATGGGCAAGAGGAGTTTGGATGGGTGCAACTTACCTTGACACTTTTGTGGACCTCAGTTGACAGGAGGTCTTCATCTTTTCCTCCTGGTTGCCTGAAGTCAGCTGTTCCATAAGTGCTCTAGAGCCTTGTGGCTTCTGAGTCTCTTTAGTCATTTTGAAGACTCCCAGTGGTCTGCTCCAGAGCCCCTGAGCACACCTCTATATACCCCTCCCTAGGGTCCACAGCATTATGCTTTATGAGATCAGCAACTCACTTCCCCAGCCAATGGTGGCCCTGGCTGAGAATTGACATCACAAAGAGCAATCCTGATACCTCTAGGGCAGAATGGGGGGCAACTCAGATGATTTGATGGGGGGAGGGGGAATGCATCATTTTTAATGGCCCTTAGGAGCCCTCCAAACTCACCTGTCATCCTCATCTCTCTAAGTCAACTCTGTTGTGTCACAAGGCAGGGAGCATGTGTCTCCTCCAAACCTTGACCCACAGCCACAGTACCGAGGCTTTGATTCTGTTCTCTCCCACATTTCGCCATCATCTAGATTGTAATATCTTGCCTAAAGTACCTCCATGATAATTAGGCTGTATTGAAGTGTCTGTGGAAATGAGAATCATCCCACTTTTCTCCTACAGTTCAGTTCAGTCTCTCAGTCGTGTCTGACTCTTTGAGAGGTGGTCTTAAAGCACTTTCAAGACCATTTAATTCTGGGCCACCTCCCAGAAGCTTTTTCCATCCCACCTCCTTTGTTCTAGCTTCCATTCAGACACTGCTGTCTTCAGACTGTGAGACTGCACTGAATACACTTGCCCTTTCTCCACATGGAGCTGTCTTGCTTCAAGTCTTGGACTCATGGTCACCTCACTATGTGTAAAAAAATGGTTCCCCAAAGACGTGCACATGAATGTTCATAGCAGTCTTATTTCTAATAGTCAAAAAGTTGAGATGAACAAGATGGCAGAGTGGTAGTTGCAGGAGGAATACACCTCTGTCCTTGGACACATCAGGAATACATCTTCAGACACAGAAGTGCTTGCAGAACACCAGCTGAGAGCTGACAGGAGTACCTGACCAGTGGAAAAGAATGTATAGAACCACAAAACTTGGTAGGATGAAGGAACTAGGGGGAAAAACAGGAGTGTTAATAGGTCTGAACCTGCCCTTGGTGGGTGGGAGAACTGAAGTAGGTTTCCACTCCCCACATTGGAGTAATTGTTTGGACCAGAGGAGAAACAGTTAAGGCTGAGAATGAATCAGCTGATCTGTGGCAGCCTACACCAATACATACAATGTATGACATAGCATAATCCATTGGTTTTTGTCCCCTTAAGAGTGTAGCATTCGTTAAACATTTGAAAATCCATCAGGATAAAGCAACTTACTAAAGAACTGAAAATGATGACACAGTAGGGTCATCTCGATAAATGCTGAAAAATAATTTGATAAAATCTAATATCCCTGGGTTGGGAAGATTCCCTGAAGTAGGGATTGGCTACCCACTTCAGTACTCTTAGGCTTTTCTGGCAGGTCAGCTCTTAAAGAAAGTGCCTGGCATCTCAGAGATCTGGGTCCATCCTTGGTTTGGGAAGATCCCCTGGAGGAGAGCATGGCAACCCATTCCAGTATTCTGGCCTGGAGAACCCCCAAGGCCAGAGGAGCCTGTTCGGCCTACACTTCATGGGGTTGCAAAAAGCTGGACACAACTCTGTGACTGAGCACATTCTGTATAAAACATTTTAGCAAACTAGAAATAGAAGAAGAAATAGAAATAGAATTGGAGGAGGCAATGGCACCCCACTCCAGTACTTTTGCCTAGAAAATCCCATGGATGGAGGAGCCTGGTAGGCTGCAGTCCATGGGGTCGCTAAGAGTCGGACATGACTGAGTGACTTCACTTTCACTTTTCACTTTCATGCATTGGAGAAGGAAATGGCAACCCACTCCAGTGTTCTTGCCTGGAGAATCCCAGGGACTGGAAGCCTGGTGGGCTGCCTTCTATGGGGTCGCACAGAGTTGGACAGGACTGAAGCGACTTAGCAGCAGCAGAAATAGAAGACTTCCTCAACCTTATGAAAGTACTACACTATCACTAACATCACACTTTATGGTAGAACACTGAGTGTTTTACTTCTAAAATCACAATCAACAGAAAGATGTCCACTCTCATTATATTGAATTTCTGTCCGTGAAGTCATATTAGGAAATGATTGAAAAGCTATCCAGTTTGGAAAAGAAGAATAAAGCTGTTTTTATCTGTTGGTGACATCTATGTAGAATATCCAATGAAATCTACAGGAACAGAATACGTAAAACTAAGAATTAATTTAAGCAATGTCACAAGATATACAGATGATATATAAAATTTAATTAATTGCTTTTCTATATAGTAGGCCAATTTAAAATTAAAATAAAAAATAATAATAGTCACATTGAAGTAAGAAAAACTTAAGAATCAGACAGAATATATGAAACACACCAATGCAAAAATGGACAAAAGATTTGAACAGGAAATTCACTAGATAATGATATACAGATGGCAAGTATGCATGCAGGGCACCCCGAAAGTATGGCTCTCATGAGAGACAGAGAAGAACAAGTGTTATGAGGAAGTGAAAATATTTGAACATTCATGCACTGCTTATGGGAATACAAAATAGTACACCATGGTGGAAAACAGTTTGGAAGTTCCTTCAAAAGTTAAACATAGGGTTACCATATGTCCCAGCAATCCCTTTCTTAGGTTTATACCAGCAACTATGAAAAAAAAAAAAAAAAACCAAAGACGTGCACATGAATGTTCATAACAGTCTTATTTCTAGTAGTCCAAACGTTGAGATGAACAAAATGGCAGAACAGTAGCTGGAAGTGTAGTACATTTCACTCCACGGATACATCAAGGACACACCTTCAGACACAGAAGTGTGTGCAGAACATCAACTGAGAGCTGACAGGAGTACCTGACCAGAGGAAAATAATAAATAGTACCACAAAACTCGGTAGGGTGAAGGAACTAGGGGTGGGGGGAACAGGAATGTTAATAGGCCTGGACCTGCACTCGGTGGGGGAGAACTCTAAGTCGGTGTCCGACCCCCACCTGGGATCAACTGTCTGGATCAGAGGAGAAATATTTTAGGCTGAGAGTGAAACAGTTGATCTGTGGGAGCCTAAATGGAATGAGAATCAGACAGTCCTTGCCACAGTCATACACACCCCAGACAGGGACACAGGTCCCATAGAAAGGACAGCAGTTGGGATCTGGATTTTGCAGATTGTGGAGCAATCCCAGGGGAAGGGCTACTATTGACTGCAGAGAGACGGACTGATGGGATGTGAGGAAGGAGATCGGGTTGGAAATGCTTGTGGAGGAACATCAGGCCCCATGGAAGCAAGGGGATCCTACTGGGTCAATCATAGTGGGTGGAGCCCTCACCATAGTCTCTTTCTCCCCATACACCAGCATAGGCAGCTGAACAATAGAGAGGCTGGCCAATCAAGTGCCTGACTTACTGAGCTGCAGACTAGGACCCCACCCAGGGGCCCCATCTATGTGCCTGATGCTCCAAACAACAGAGAAGTACCCCAGGCAAGGGAGCCCTCTAAGTGCCTGAAAGAGTGGAGCTATGGAGGAAGAGTGGCAAAAGAGGCCTCCTTATCACCAGCTACAAGAGGCTGGTGAAAAGACTCTGATAGGGTCAAAACTTCTGCGGAAGAGGAGGTCATTGTCCCTGCACAGTTATCGCTACCACGGTCCCCAGAAATCAAGAAGCTATGCCAAGTTCATGCTCAATGCTCGCTGGGGCGGAGCTGCTACAGGCCAAAAAAGTCTTGTGTCTATGGATACCTGGTCACTTCAGTTCAGTTCAGTTCAGATCAGTTCAGTTCAGTCGCTCATTCCTGTCCCACTCTTCGCGACCCCATGAATCGCAGCACGCCAGGACTCCCTGCCCATCACCACCTCCCGGAGTTCACCCAGATCCACGTCCATAGAGTCAGTGACGGCATCCAGCCATCTCATGCTCTGCTGTCCCCTTCTCCTTCTGCCCCCAATTCCTCCCAGCATCAGAGTCTTTTCCAATGAGTCAACTCTTCTCAAGAGGTGGCCAAAGTACTGGAGTTACAGCTTCAGCATCATTCCCCCAAAGAAATCCCAGGGCTCAATTGCTTCAGAATGGACTGGTTGGATCTCCTTGCAGTCCAAGGGACTCTCAAGAGTCTTCTCCAACACCACAGTTCAAAAGCATCAATCCTTAGGTGCTCAGCCTTCTTCACAGTCCAACTCTCACATCCATACATGACCGCAGGAAAACCCATAGCCTTGACTAGATGGACCTTTGTTGGCAAAGTAATGTCTTTGCTTTTGAATATGCTGTCTATGTTGGTCGTAACTTTCCTTCCAAGGAGTAAGTGTCTTTTAATTTCATAGCTGCAGTCACCATCTGCAGTGATTTTGGAGCCCCCCAAAATAAAGCCTGACACTGTATCCATTGTTTCCCCATCTATTTCCCATGAGGTGATGGGACCGGATGCCATGATCTTCGTTTTCTGAATGTTGAGCTTGAAGCCAACTTTTTCACTCTCCACTTTCACCTTCCTCAGGAGGCTTTTTAGTTCCTCTTCACTTTGTGCCATAGGGCGGTGTCACCTGCGTATCTGAGGTTACTGATATTTCTCCCGGCAATCTTGAGTCCCCCTTGTGTGTCTTCCAGTCCAGGGTTTCTCATGATGTTCTCTGCATAGAAGTTACATAAGCAGGGTGATAATATACAGCTTTGACGTACTGCTTTTCCTAATTGGAACCAGTCTGTTGTTCCACATCCAGTTCTAACTGTTGCTTACTGACCTGCATAGAGGTTTCTCAAGAGGCAGGTCAGGTGGTCTGGTATTGCCATCTCTTTCAGAATTTTCCACAGTTTATTGTGATCCACAAAGTCAAAGGCTTTGGCATAGTCAATAAAGCAGGAATGGAGGTTTTTCAGGAACTCTCTTGCTTTTTCCATGATCCAGCAGATGTTGGCAATTTGATCTCTGGTTCCTCTGCCTTTTCTGAAACCAGCTGGAACATCAGGAAGTTCACAGTTCACGTATTGCTGAAGCCTGGCCTGGAGAATTTTGAGCATTACTTTACTAGCATGTGAGGTGAGTGTAACTGTGCAGTACTTTGAGTATTCTTTGGCATTGCCTTTCTTTGGGATTTGAATGAAAACTGACCGTTCCAGTCCTGTGGACACAGGCTGAGTTTTCCAAATTTGCTGGCATATTGAGTGCAATACTTTCACAGCATCATCTTTCAGGATCTGAAATAGCTCAACTGGAATTTCATCACTTCCTCTAGCTTTGTTCGTAGTGCTGCTTTCTAAGGCCCACTTGATTTCACATTCCAGGATGTCTGGCTCTAGGTCGGTGATCACATCATCGTGATTATCTGGATCATGAAGATCTTGATTGTTTAGTTCTTCTGTGTATTCTTGTCATCTCTTCTTAGTATCTTCTGCTTCTGTTAGGTCCATGCCGTTTCTGTCCTTTATCGAGCCCATCTTTGCATGAAATGTCCCCTTGGTATCTCTAATTTTCTTGAAGAGATCTCTAGTCTTTCCCATTCTGTTGTTTTCCTCTATTTCTTTGCATTGATCACTGAGGAAGGCTTTCTTATCTCTTCCTGCTATTCTTTGGAACTCTGCATTCAGATGCGTATATCTTTCCTTTTCTCCTTTGCTTTTCGCTTCTCTTCTTTTCACAGCGATTTCTAAGGGGTCCCCAGACAGCCATTTTGCTTTTTTGCATTTCTTGTCTATGGGGATTGTCTTGATCCCTGTCTCCTGTACAATGGCATGAGCCTCATTCCATAGTTCATCAGGCACTCTATCTAACAGGTCTAGGCTCATAAATCTGTTTCTCACGTTCACTGTATAATCATAAGGGATTTGATTTAGGTCATACCTGAATGGTCTAGTGGTTTGTCCTACTTTCTTCAATTTCAGTCTGAATTTGGTAATAAGGAGTTCATGATCTGAGTCACAGTCAGCTCCTGGTCTTGTTCTTGTTGACTGTATAGAGCTTCTCCATCTTTGGCTGCAAAGAATATAATCAATCTGATTTCGGTGTTGACCATATGGTGATGTCCATGTGTAGAGTCTTCTCTTGTGTTGTTGGAAAAGGGTCTTTGCTATGACCAGTGCATTTTCTTGGCAAAACTCTATTAGTCTTTGCCCTGCTGCATTCCGTATTCCAAGGCCAAATTTGCCTGTTACTGCAGGTGTTTCTTGACTTCCTATTTTTGCATTCCAGACCCCTACAATGAAAAGGACACCTTTTTTGGGTATAGTTCCATAAGGACTTGTAGGTCTTCATAGAACCATTCATCTTCAGCTTCTGCAGCATTACTGGTTGGGGTCTAGACTTGGATTACTGTGATATTGAATGGTTTGCCTTGGAAACGAACAGAGATCATTCTGTCGTTTTTGAGATTGCATCCAAGTACTGCATTTTGGAATCTTTTGTTGACCATGATGGCTACTCCATTTCTTCTGAGGGATTCCTGCCTGCAGTAGTAGATATAATGCTCATCTGAATTAAATTCACCCATTCCAGTCCATTTTAGTTCGCTGATTCCTAGAATGTCTACATTCACTCTTGCCATCTCTTGTTTGACCACTTCCAATTTGCCTTGATTCATGGACCTGACATTCCAGGTTCCTATGCAATATTGCTCTTTACAGCATCAGACCTTGCTTCTGTCACCAGTCACATCCGCAGCTGGGTATTGTTTTTGCTTTGGCTCCATCCCTTCATTCTTTCTGGAGTTATTTCTCCACTGATATCCAGTAGCATATTGGGTCCCTACTGACCTGGGGAGTTCCCCTTTCAGTATCCTATCATTTTGCCTTTTGATACTGTTCATGGGGTTCTCAAGGCAAGAATACTGAAGCGGATTGCCATTCCCTTCTCCAGTGGACCACCTTCTGTCAGATCTCTCCACCATGACCCGCCCGTCTTGGGTTGCCCCAGGGGCATGGCTTAGTTTCTTTGAGTTAGACAAGGCTGTGGTCCTAGTGTGATTAGATGGACTAGTTTTTTTGTGAGTATGGTTTCAGTGTGTCTGCCTTCTGATGCCCTCTTGCAACACACACCAACTTACTTGGATTTCTCTTACCTTGGGTGTGGGGTATCCCTTCACAGCTGCTCCATCAAAGCGCAGCCACTGCTCCTTAACTTGGAAGAGGGGTATTTCCTCACTGCCGCCCTTAGTGTCCAACTGCTTGTGACATTGTAGACTGTGGCTTGCCAGGCTTCTTTCTCAGGGAAGGGGCTTCTACATGCAAAAATACTGGTACGTATGGGCCAGTACTGGTTGACATACCCTTCTAGAGCACTATATGTCCTGCTGCCCTAGCCACCAACTCCTCTGAGTCCCTGATGCAGCCAGAACCACTATGACCCAAGCAGTTGCATCTCCACATCTGGCCCCCTCACAGGGGCAAACCTAAGTCCTCCAGGACAGTCTCAGGAGCAAACCCCAGTGGATGATTCACATTCAGAAGTGGGAATAAAACCACAATTGGAATCCAGGGGCAGTGTTGTTAAGGAAGAAGACCCAAAACCTTCCTACCACCTGTACAAGCTGCAGATTAAATCCACATAGCTGTGAAAAGAAGAGAAGAGAAAAGCAAAGGAGAAAAGGAAAGATATAAGCATCTGCATGCAGAGTTCCAAGGAAGAGCAAGAAGAGATAAGAAAGCCTTTCTCAGGGAGCAATGCATAAAAAAGGAGGAAAACAACAGAATGGAAAAGACTAGAGATCACTTCAAGAAAATTAGAGATACCAAGGGGGGATTTCATGCAAAGATGGGCTCGATAAAGGACGGAAATGGTATCGACCTAACAGAAGCAGAAAACATTAAGAAGAGATGGCAAGAATACACAGAAGAACTGTACAAAAAAGATATTCACGACCCAGATAATCACGATGGTGTGGTCACTGAACTAGAGCCAGACATTGTGGAACATAAAGTCAAGTGGGGCTTAGAAAGCAGCATTACGAACAAAGCTAGTGGAGGTGATGGAATTCCAGTTGAGCTATTTCAAATCTCAAAGGATGATGCTGGGAAAGTGATGCACTCAATATGCCAGCAAATTTGGAAAACTCAGCAGTGGCCAAAGGACTGGAAAAGGTGAGTTTTCATTCCAATCCCAAAGAAAGGCAATGCCAAAGAATGCTCAAACTACCTCAGAATTGCACACACCTCACACACTAGTAAGGTAATGCTCAAAATTCTCCAAGCCAGGCTTCAGCAATACATGAACTATGAACTTCCTGATGTTCAAGCTGGTTTTACAAAAGGCAGAGGAACCAGAGACCAAATTGCCAACATCTGCTGGATCATGGAAACGCAAGAGAGTTCCAGAAAAAACCTCTATTTCTGCTTTATTGCCTATGCCACAGCCTTTGCCTGTGTGGATCACAATAAACTGTGGAAAATTCTGAAAGAGATGGGAATACCAGACCACCTGACCTGCCTCTTGAGAAACCTCTATGCAGGTCAGGAAGCCACAGTTAAAACTGGATATGGAACAACAGACTGGTTCCAATTAGGAAAAGGAGTACGTCAAGGCGGTATGTTCTCACCCTGCTTACTTAACTTCTATGCAGAGTACATCATGAGAAACCCTGGACTGGAAAAAACACAAGATGGAAAGAAGATTGCCGGGAGAAATGTCAATAGCCTCATATATGCAGATGACACCACCCTTATGGCAGAAAGTGAAGAGGAACTGAAAAGTCTCTTGATGAAATGAAAGTGGAGAGTGAAAATGAAGATCATGGCATCCGGTCCCATGTACTTCATGGGAAATAGATGGGGAAACAGTGGAAAGAGTGTCAGATTTTTTTTTTTTTTTGGGGGGGGGGGGTGTTGGTGGGGCAGGGCTCCAAAATCACTGCAGATGATGACTGCAGGTATGAAATTAAAAGACGCTTACTTCTTGGAAGGAAAATTATGACCAACCTAGATAGCATATTCAAAAGCAGAGACATTACTTTGCCAACAAAGGTCCGTCTAGTCAAAGCTATGGTTTTTCCTGTGGTCATGTATAGATGTGAGAGTTGGACGGTGAGGAAGGCTGAACACTGAAGAATTCATGCTTTTGAACTGTGGTGTTGGAGAAGACTCTTGAGAGTCCCATGGACTCCAAGGAGATCCAACCAGTCCATTCTGAAGGAGATCAGCCCTGGGATTTCTTTGGAAGGAATGATGCTAAAGCTGAAACTCCAGTACTTTGGCCCCCTTATGCGAAGAGTTGACTCATTGGAAAAGACCCTGATGCTGGGAGGGATTCGGGGCAGGAGAAGGGGACGACAGAGGATGAGATGGCTGGATGGCATCACTGACTCGATGGACGTTGGCTGGATGGCATCACTGACTCGATGGACGTGAGTCTGAGTGAACTCCGGGAGTTGGTGATGGACTGGAGGCCTGGCGTGCTGCGATTCATGGGGTCGCGAAGAGTCGGACACGACTGAGCGACTGAACTGAACTGAATAATATATAAAAAGACACTGATAACTGCCACAAAAGGAAACGTCCTAGTTCCGATAGTTGTGAACATTGGAGACAAAAACCGTATAGGAGTAGGACCGGATTAGAATGAGCTCCCCCCAAATCAGGTTCAGAGTTCAGCACAGTTTTGGAGGGCATCTTAGGGAAGTGAGGTGGACTGCAATTTTAGCGGGTGAAAGGACTCTGAGAGCAATGACTAAAGAAAAACCTGTATTATTCTCATGTTTTGACTTGCTCTGTAGATTCTTTAACATTTTTGTTTGTGTGGTTGGTTTCAATTCCTTCCCCTCGCCCACGGTGTAGTTGCCAATTTCATTGGCACTATGAAATCTAATGAAGCTTTTGAGCCTTATTTTTCTTCGGTCACATTTGTATTGCTTTTATAAATCTCTGTCTCTATATACAGCTTTTGAAATTCTGTGGAGTTTCCTTTTCTCTCTCTCTCTCTCTTTTTCATTTTTTAAACCTATGATTATTTTTTCTATATTTATTATTTGTTTACTTTCCCTACTGTTCTTTTCCCCTTGCAGTTAATCTTTAATGTATATAAATCTTTTCAGTTCAGTTCAGTTCAGTGGCTCAGTTGTGCCCGACTCCTTGTGACCCCATGAACCACAGCACGCCAGGCCTCCCTGTCCATCACCAACCCCCGGAGTCCAACCAAACCCATGTCCATTGAGCTGATGATGCCATCCAACCATCTCATCCTCTGTTGTTCGCTTCTCCTCCTGCTCTCAATCTTTCCCAGCATCAGGGCCTTTTCCAAAGAGTCAGCTCTTCGCATCAGGTGGCCAAAGTATAGGAATTTCAGCTTCAACATCAGTCCTTCCAATGAACACCCAGTACTGATCTCCCTTAGAATGGACTGGTTGGATTTATTTTCAGTCCAAGGGACTCTCAAGAGTCATCTCTATCTCTTTTTAACTCTGCATATGTATTTTTTCCTTTCTTTCCTTTTCTCTCAATATATTTGTTAGTTTTATTTTCATTCTTTTATTCTCCAATTGGCACCTTGCTCTAGTTTTGTTTCCCAGTTTGTGCTTCAGGTGGTTCTATTCTGGTATGTATGTGTATATATATATATATATATATATATATGTGTGTGTGTGTGTGTGTGTGTGTATGTATATATATATATATATATATATATATATATATATATATATATATATATATATAATTTTTTTTTCCTTTGTTCACCAGGTCAGTCAATCTATTGTACTTAATTTTGCTGGAATGTTTTGATTTTGCTGGTGGGTGTATATGTACATGTGTCTATTCAGTCATACTTTTTACTCTTGTGATGAACCTCTGCCTCTACATTGGATTTTTACAGTTCTTTGGAGGATTCCTTGTTTTCCCATTTATTTTTGATTTTTAAATTATTTTCTATTTTTATTGTTTTAAATTTTAATTTTTTAAACCTATTATATTTATTCCATTGTTTGCCTTTCCTCTGTTCTTGTCCCCTTGCAGTTAAACTTTAAACAAACCTTGTTCATCTACCTCTATTGAACTTTGCATATCTATTCTTTCTTTCTTTTCTTTCCTTCCTTTCCTCTCAACATTTTGTTAGTTTTATTTTCAGTGCTTTCATTCCAACTTGGGGCTTTGCTTTAGATTTCTTTTCCAGCTTGTGCACTCGTTAGTTTTGTGCTTAACTGGTAGATATCATTTTTGGTTTCCGTTGTTTGCTAGGTCAGTCTATTGTAGTTTATTTTTGTTGAACTGTTTGGATTTTGCTGATAGTTGTATATGTGTATATTCCCATATATTGGAATATATGTGTATATTCCTTTATTTTAATTATTATTTGTGTGACAGTGTAACTGCCATTTGTCAGGGGTTCCCCTTTGGTTTCTCTCTTTTTTTTTTTTTTTTGGATATTTATTTTAATCTAAATTAATGCCATAACAAACCACCTGTTGTAACGGTGTTCCTGGCCAATGATCCAGCCCCGAGCATTTGGAGTGGGAGCACTGACTCCAAGACCCTATACAACCGGAGAACTCCTAACCTTAGGGAGTATCAATTACTGAGAACTCACTCACGCAAACTAAACCACTTGAATTACAAGACCTAGAATCACCCAACCACCAATCAGGACAACCCAACCCAGTGTAGGACACCTCATCCAAACAGCAAATAGGAAAAAAATAGAAACCCAGTCATCAGCAGACAGGATTACCCTTCTCAATCAGCCCTGCACATCAGAAGGAAAAGAAAGAAAAAAAAAAAAAACAAAACTAAGCACCAATCTCACCCAATGCAAAGCTTACACAAACCATTGGACCAAACTTAGGAGTGCAGAAACTAAAAGGAAGAAAGAATGCAAATTTGAAGGCTGGCAAAAGGAGACCTCAAACACAATAAGATCTTTTTAAAAATGAAGAAATGACAAAGAAATGCTGCACAAACAAAGGAACAAACTGGACACACAGAAATTTAAACAAATGAAGAGGAAATAGGCAAACTGCCTGAAAAACTATTCAGAATAATGATAGTAAAGATGATCAAAAACTTTGAAAATGACATGGAGACAATGCAAGAATCAATGAGCAAACCCCTAGTTGAATTGAAGAATAAGCAAAAAATAAATTGAAAAATAAATAGACAAACAACAATTACTGAAATTAAAAATACTCTAGAAAGAATCAGGAGCAGGGTATCTGAACCAGAAAATGGATCAGTGTGTTGAAAGACAAAATGGTGGAAACAACTGCGGAAGGGCAGAGTAAAGTCAAAAGAATGAAAAGAACTGAGGATAGTCTCAGAGACCTGTTGGACAATGTTAAATGCACCAAGATTCAAATTATAGGGGTCCCAGAAGAAGAGAGAAAAATAAAGGGTATGAGAAAAGTTTAGAGGAGATTATACTTAAAAAACCCCCAACATGGAAAAGGAAATAGTCAATCAAGTCCAAGAGGTGCCAAGAGTCCCATTTGTGATAAACCCAAGGAGAAACAGCCCTAGACATATACTAAGCAAACTAAGGAAGATGAAACACAAAGAAAGAATATTAAAAGTAGCAAGTTAAAAGTAAGAAGTAACATCCAATGGAAACCCCATATGTTTCACAGCTGATCTTTCAACAGAAACTCTGCAGGCCAGAAGAGAATGGCATGCCATATGTAAAGCACTGAAAGAGAAAAATCTACAGCCAAGATTAGTGTACTTGGCAAGGATCTCCTTCAAAATTGATGGAGAAATCAAAGCTTTTCAGACGAGCCAAAGGTAAGAGAATTCTTTACCACAAAACCAGCTTTACAACAAATGGTAAAGGGACTTATATAGTCAAGAAATACAAGAGAAGAAAAAAGAAATACAAGAGAACAAAACCGACCCCAAACAATTAAGAAAATGGCAATAGGAGCACTGCTGCTGCTGCTGCTAAGTCGCTTCAGTCCTGTCCGACTCTGTGCGACCCCATAGACGGCAGCCCACCACGCTCCCCCGTCCCTGGGATTCTCCAGGCAAGAACACTGGAGGGGGTTGCCATTTCCTTCTCCAATGCATGCAAGTGAAAAGTGAAAGGGAAGTCGCTCTGTCATGTCGAACTCTGTGTGACCCCATGGACTGCAGCCTACCAGGCTCCTCCGTCCATGGGATTTTCCAGGCAAGAGTACTGGAGTGGGGTGCCATTGCCTTCTCCGAATAGGAGCACATATGTCAATAATTATTCTAAATATAAATGGATTAAATGTTCCAACCAAAAAGCCCAGACTGGCTAAATGGATACATAAACAAGACCTCGGGGTGGGGGCGCGGTCCTAAGATGGCAGAGGAATAAGATGGGGAGACCCCATTCTCCCCAACACATTCATCAAATGATCATTTGAACGCTGAACAACTTCCACAAAACAATTTCTGAATGCTGGCAGAGGACACCAGGTACCCAGATAGGCTGCTCATTGTCTTTGAAAGGAGAACAAAGGATTGAGCAAATACCAAAGCAGAACTAGCCGGCTGTCTCCAGGCCCCTCCCCCAACAAGAGGCAGACAGCCATGTGTGTGGCAGCCAGAACCAGAAGGCAAGGGGCGGCCTCAGCCTCAGAGACCGGCATTCTCCACCAAACTGTGAGCAGGCTGCCAGTTTCTAACCATGTCTTCCTGGAGTCCTGGATGGTTGACATCTGCCAGGAGAGTTGCAGCTTGAGATCAGCTCCCCAGAGGAGATACATGATACACCTGAGGCAGTATTCTCATGGCACACCCAGGAAACTGAGCGGCCTGGACCCAGTAGGTAATTAAGATGCATGGCCCACTTGGGACAGTGCGTTGGCCAAGCACCTGGTCGCCTGAGCTGCTGGGACCTGGGAAGGCCACAAAACGCACGTGCATCTGAGTCTGTGACTTTGCGGTGTACCTGAAAACCTGAACCTGAGCAGCTTAGACCTGGGAATTGCAGGAAGTGCAGGGCTCACATTGGGCAGTACCCCTGAAGAGCAATCTGGAACCTGAGCAGTGTACACGTGGAAAGCACACACCACCATGATCTTGGGAAAGCCCAGTGTGTTCCATACACTGCAAGCACTTTCCCAAAATACACACCAACATTGTTTGTTTGCAGTGTTCCTCCCTCCCCACAAGTCAACTGAACAAGTGAGCCGAAATAAGTGACCACCTTTGCCCCCTTGTGCCAGGGCAGAAATTACACACTAAAGAGACTTGCAAAGAGAGAAAGCCAAAATAAATAAAGAAAAGGGAACCGCTCTGGGAGTGAGAGGTGCAACAGATTAAAACCCTGTAGTTAATATTGACTAAGCATTGGAAGGGGCTTATAGATCTTGTGAAGAAATGCAAGCTGGAACAAGGAATTATCTGAAACTCAACTGAACCCACACTGCCCACAACGGCTCCAGAGAAATTCCTAGATATAGTTTTCCTATTATCAGCCTTCTAATTTTTTAAAATTATTTATTATTTTTTCCTTCTTACTTTTTTTTTTTTAATTTTACAATATTTTATTGGTTTTGCCATACATCCACATGAATCTGTCATGGGTGTACACGTGTTCCCCATCCTGAACCCCCCTCCCACTCCCTCCCTGTACCATCCTTCTGGGTCATCCCAGTACACCAACCCCAAGCATCCTGTAACCTGCATCAAACCTGGGCTGGCGATTCGTTTCTTATATGATATTATACATGTTTCATTGCCATTCTCCCAAATCATCCAACCCTCCTCCTCTCCCACAGAGTCCAAAAGACTGTTCTATACATCTGTGTCTCTTTTGCTGTCTCACATCCAGGGTTATCGTTACCATCTTTCTAAATTCCATAGACATGTGTTAGTATACTGTATTGGTGTGGTTTTTTTTTTTTTTTTTTCCTTTTCTTTCTTTCTGGATTACTTCACTCGATATAATAGGCTCCAGTTTCATCCACCTCATTAGAACTGATTCAAATGTATTCTTTTTAATGGCTGAGTAATACTCCACTGTGTATACGTACCACAGCTTTCTTATCCATTCGTCTGCTGATGGACATCTAGGTTGCTTCCATGTCCTGGCTATTAGAAACAGTGCTGTGATGAACATTGTGGTACACGTGTCTCTTTCAATTCTGGTTTCCTTGGTGTGTATGCCCAGCAGTGGGATTGCTGGGTCATAATTAATCCTTTAATTTTCAATTTTACACCCTATTACCTTGCAAAATATGACCCTATTTTTAAAGCATATTTCATATTTTTAAATATATTTTGTGATTGATTGTGTTTTGTATTTTTAATATTGTATTTCAGAGAATCTACCCTCTCCTCTAGATTTTTTTTTTTTACTTAAATTAATTTACTTGTTTTAATTGGAGGCTAATTACTTTACAAAATTGTAGTGGTTGTTGCCATACATTGACATGAATCAGCCATGGGTGTATCAGTTCAGTTCAGTTCAGTTGCTCAGTTGTGCCCGACTATTTGCGACCCCACGCGCTGCAGCATGCCAGGCCTCCCTGTACATCAACAACTGCTGGAGTCTACCCAAATCCATGTCCATTGAGTCGGTGATGCCATCCAAACATCTCCTCCTCTGCTGTCCTCTTCTGCCCTCAGTCTTTCCCTGAATCAGGGTCTTTTCAAATGAATCAGGTGGCCAAAATATTGAAGATTCAGCTTCAAAACCAGTCCTTCAAATGAACACCCAGGACTGATCTCCTTTGGGATGGACTGGTTGGGTCTCCTTGCAGTCCAAGGGACTCTCAAGAGTCTTCTCCAACGCCACAGTTTAAAATCATTTATTCTCGGGAGCTCTGCTTTCTTTATAGTTCAACTCTCATATCCATACATGACCACGGGAAAAACCATAAGCTTGACTAGATGGACCTTTGTTGACGAAGTAATATCTCTGCGTTTCAATATACTGTCTAGGTTGGTCATAACTTTCTTTCCAAGGTGTAAGTGTCTTATAATTTCATGGCTGCAATCACCATCTGCAATGATTTTGGACCCCTCCCTCCTCTCAAAGTATAACGTCAGCCACTGTTTCCCCATCTATTTGCCATGAAGTGATGGGACTGAATGCCATTATCTTAGCTTTGTGAATGTTGAGCGTTAAGCCAATCTTTTCAATCTGCTCATTCTCTTTCATCAAGAGGCTCTTTAGTTCTTCTTCACTTTCTGTCAAAAGGTGGTGTCATCTGCATATCTGAGTTATTGATATTTCTTCTGGCAAACTTGATTCCAGATTGTACTTCCTCCAGCCCAGCGTCTCACATGATGTACTCTGCATATAAGTTAAGTAAGCAGGGTGACAATATACAGCCTTGACCTACTCCTTTTCCTATTTGGAACCAGTCTGTTATTCCATGTTCAGTTGTAACTGTTCCTTCCTGACCTGCATACAGGTTTCTCAAGCGGCAGGTTACGTGGTCTGCTAATATATACCATGGGTGTATACCCATGGATGTATGTGCGTGCCTAATCCTGAACCCCCTCCCATCTCCCTCCCCATCTCATTCCTCAGGATTGTCCCAGTGCACTGGCCCTTGGCACCCTGTCTCATGCACCAAACCTGGACTGGCCTTCTATTTCACATATGGTAATATGCACGCTCCGCTTCTATTCTCCCAAATCATCCCACTCCTAGCTTCTTCCATAGAATCCAAAAGTCTGCTATTTATATCCGTGCCTCTTTTGCTCTCTCACATGTAGGGTCCTCATTACTATCTTTCTAAATTTTATATATATATATGTTAATATAGTGTATGGATGTTTTTCTTTCTGACTTGCATCACTCTGTATCATAGGATCCAGTTTCATTCACCTCATTAGAACTGATTCAAATGCACTCTTTTAAATAGCTGAGTAATATTCCATTCTGTATATGTACCAAAGCTTTACTATCCATTCATCTGCTCATGGATATCTAGGTAGCTTCCATGTCCTAAACATGAAAACACTGCTGTGATGATGAACATTGGGTTAGACGTGTCTCTTTCAATTCTGGTTTCCTCAGTGTGTATGCCCAGCAGTGGGTTTCCTGGGTCACATGACAGTACTAGTTCCAGCTTTTTAAGGAATCTACACAGCGTCCCCCATACTGGCTGTACTAGTTTGCAATGCCTCCAACACTGTAAGAGGATTCCCTTTCTTCTGCAGTCTGTTCAGCATGTATTGTTTGTCGACGTTTTGATAACAGCCATTCTGACAGGTGTGAGATGGTACAACATTGTGGCTTGATTTCCATTTCTGTGATAATGAGTGATGTTGAGCATCTTTTCATGTGTTTCTTAACCATCTGTATGTCTTCTTTGGACAACTGTCTGTTTAGTTCTTCAGCCTAATTTTTGATTGGGCCATTAATTTTTTCTGGTATTGAGTTGCATGAGCTTCCTGTATAGTTTTGAGTTTCACTTAGTCAATTGCTTCATTTACTATCATTTTCTCCCGTTCTGATGACTGTCTTTTCACCTTCCTTGTTTCCTTCATTGTTCAGGAGCTTTTAAATTTGATTCGTTCCGTTGGTTTATTTTTGCTTTTATTTACATTACTCTGGGAGGTGAGTCATAGAAGGTCCTGCTGTGATTTATGTCAGAGACTGTTCTGTCTATATTTTCCTCTAGAAGTTTTACAGTTTCTGGTCTTTCATTTAGATCTTTAATCCATATTTAGTTTATTTTTGTGTATCATTAGAAAGTATTCTAGAGTCATTATTTTACAGGTGGTTGGCCAGCTTTTCCAGTGCCACTTGTTAAAGAGATCGGTCTTTTCTCCATTGTATATTCCTGAGTCCTTTGTCAAAGATAAAGTGACCATAGGTGCGTGGATTTATCTCTGGGCTTTCTATTTTGTTCCATTGGTCTATATTTCTGTCTTGGTGTCAGTAACATATTGTCTTGATAACTGTAGCTTTGTACTATAGTCTGCAGTCATGCAGGTTGATTCCTTCAGTTCCATTCTTCTTTCTCAAGATTGCTTTGGCTATTCGAGGTTTTTTTTTGTTTTGTTTTGTTTTTTTTTCCCCTTCATACAAACTGTGCAATGATTTGTCCTAGTTCTCTGAAAAACACTTTTGGTAGGTTGATAATTACTTTAAATGTAAACAGATTAAATGTTCCAACCAAAAGACACAGACTGATTGAATGGATACAAAAACATGACCCATATATATATGCTGTCAACCAGAAACCACCTTCAGATGCAAAGACACATATAGACTGAAATTGAGAGGATGGAAAAATACATTCTATGCAAATGGAAAGCAAAAGAAGGCTGGAATATTAATCCTGATATCAGACAGGCCTTAAAATAAGAATACTATAAAAAATAAGGAAAGACACTACACTATGATAAAAGGATCAATCCAAGAGGGAGACATAACAGTTGTAAACATCTATGCACTGAACACTTTATTGCCGAATTTTACCTTAAATTGAAGAAACTAGCGAAAATGACTAGATGATTCAGGTATGAACTAAATCAAATCCCTTATGTTTATACAGTGGAAGTGACAAATAGATTCAAGACAGAATATTGAAGATTCAAGACAGAATCAAGATAGACAGAATGCCTGAAGAACTATCGATGGAGTTTTGTGACAGTGTACAGGAGGCAGTGATCAAGACCATACCCAAGAAACACAAATGCCAAAAGTCAAAATGGTTCTCTGAGGAGGCCTTCCAAATAGCTGAGGAACGAAAAGAAGCAAAAGACAAAGGAGAGAGGGAAATATATACCCATTTGAATGAAGAGTTCCAAAGAATTGCAAGTAGAGATAAGAAAGCCTTCCTCAGCAATCAACAAAAAGAACAGAGGAAAACAATAGAATGGGAAAGACTAGAGATCACGTCAAGGAAATTAGAGATACTAAGGGAGCATTTCATGTAAAGATGGGCACAATAATGGACAGAAATGGTACGGACATAAGAGAAGCAAAAGGTATTAAGAATTGATGGCAACAATGCACAGAAGAATTATACAAAAAAGATCTTCATGATGCAGATAACCAGGATAGTGTGATCACTCACCTAGAGCCAGACATCCTGGAATGTGAAGCCAAGTGGATCTTAGGAAGCAAAGCTAGTGGAAGTTATGGAATTCCAGTTGAGCTATTTGAAATCCTAAAAGACGATGTTGTGAAAGTACCATGCAATATGCCGGCAAAGTTTCAAAGCTCGGCAGTGGCCACCGGACTGGAAAACGTCAGTTTTCATCCCAGTCTCAAAGGAAGGTAATGCCAAAGAATGCTCAAACAACCACACAGTTGCACTCATCTCACGTGCTAGTAGAGTAATGCTCAAAATTCTCCAAGCCAGGCTTCAACAGTATGTGAACTGTGAACTTCCAGATGTTAAAAGTGGACTTAGAATAGGCAGAGGAACCAGAGATCAAATTGCCAACATCCACTGGATCATGGAAAAAGCAAGAGTTCCAGGAAAAACATATATTTCTGCTTTATTCAATATGCCAAAACCTCTGAGTGTGTGGGTCAAAATAAACTGTGGAAAATTCTAAAAGAGATGGGAGTACCAGGCCACCTGACTTGCCTCCTGAGAAATCTGTGTGCAGGTCAAGAAGCATCAGTTAGAACTGGACATGAAACAACAGACTGGTTGCAAGTCGGGAAAGGAGTATATCAAGGCTGTATTTCATCACCCTGCTATTTAACTTACAAGCAAAGGACATCATGCTAAATGCCAGGCTGGATGAAGCACAAGCTGGAATCAAGCTTGTCAAGAGAAATATCAGTAATCCCATATAGGCAGATAACACCACCCTTATGGCAGAAAGTGAGGACCTAAAGAGCCTCTTGATGAAAGTGAAAGAGGAGAGTGGAAAAGTTGGCTTAAAACTCAACATTCAGAAAACTAATATCATGGCATCCAGGCACATACCTTCATGGCAAGTAGATCAGGAAACAATGGAAATAGTGCCAGACTGTTTTTCGCAGTTGGGGAGGCAAATCACTACAGATGTTGATTGCAGCCATGAAATTCAAAGGTGCTTGCTCCTTGGAAGTCACGCTATGACTTACTTAGAAAGCATTAAAAAGCAGAGACATTATTTTACCAACAATCAACCAATGTGTCAAAGCAATCCTTTTTGCAATAGTCATGTACTGATGTGAGAGTTGGAGGAGAAGGAAAGCTGAGTGCCTAAGAATTCATCCTTTGGAACTGTGGTGTTGGAGAAAACTCTTGAGGATATCAAAGCAGTCAATCCCAAGAAAATCAGTCCTGAACATACATTGAGATGACTGAAGCTCCAATACTTTGGCAACCTGATGCAAAGAAGTAACTCATTTGAAAAGACCCTGATGCTGGAAAAGATCGAAGGCCAGAAGAGAAGGGGACGATAGAAGACGAGATAGTTGGATGGCATCCTCAATGCACATGAGTTTTAGCAAGCTCTGGAAGTTGGTGATGGACAGGGACAGGGAAGCCTGGTGTGATGTTTTACCATAAAGTATGATGTTAGTTATACAGTGTATTACCATCATCAGGTTGAGGAAGTTTTCTATTTCTAGTTTGCTAAGAGTTTTTATACAGAATGTGTTCAGTCACTCAGATCTGTCCAGCTCTTTGCGACCCCATGGAGTTTAAACCCAAATGGTTCCTCTGGTTGAGGATTCTCCAGGCAAGAATATTGAAGTTGGTTGCCGTGCCCTCTGCCAGGGCATCGTCCCAACCCTGGAATAGATATCAGACTTTATCAAATTATTTTTCAGCGTTTTTCGAGATGACCCTACTGTGTTTTATTTTTTGTCCTTTAGTACTTTGAATTACACTGATTGATTTTCAAATGTTTAACCAATCCTGCATTCTTAGGGGACAAAAAGTAATAGATTATGCTGCGTTGTCTTTGTATATATTGGCATAGTCTGCGCTTCACTCTGAACACTTTCTGTTGCTACGTCTTCAAGTGCACAATTTTCTCCTGCTGTCCTGTCTAATCTGTCATTTATTCTATCGACTGTGTTTGCCATCTGACGCTACAGTTTTCCTATCTACAAGATGGAATTGGTCTACTTTATTATTTGCATGTCTCTACTTAATTTTACAAAATGCAAAAAACACAGTCATTCCAATATTTTAATGTCTCTGTCGGCAAGGTCTTAAATCTATGCCGCTTCTGGGTCAGTTTGATTTCTCAAGGGAAATTTAATATGATTTTTTCTTACCTTAGTGAGATTAAATATCTTTTTAATGTGGTTAGTGTATAGTCCCATATCTTTCTTGTCAAATGGCTGCTCATGTCTTTTAAACATCTCTGAATAAAGTGTACATCTTTCTTAGAAACTGTTGGCTCGTGTGTTTTTCACATTTTTCTATCATTCTTTAGGTTCTTTGCTATAAAATTTTAACAGCCATCTTTTGGGTTTGTTTATGGTGCTTTTTTTTTTTTTTTTTCCTACCTCTTAAATTTTTAAGCAGTGTCATGCATCCAGGGTGAATAAGGAACCAGTGTACACCAGGAAGTGAGCACTTCACAGGAAACCCAGGAAGTCCCACTAAGACAAAAAACTGTGTACCCCAGGGCACACCTCAGGCTGGCTGACCCTGCTTGTCAATTAGGAACACAAGGACTGAGATGAAGCCGACACCTCATTCCCCTTTCCTCCAGAGGCAAGCACCTCAGTGAGAGACCTTGGGAACCAGACGGGGATACATGATTACACAGTGTTCCTTCCAGGAAGCTGGAATCTTGTCGTAGCTCTTCATGGAAATGAATTCCAGCATGGTCTCAATGGTGACGTAAGCAGCAATGGAGGTACCAGCTGGAAAACAAGATGAGAAAAGAGATTTGTAAGGGCACATGTTGAGAAAGCCCTTTCCAGATGAGGCTCACACAATCTGAGCAAGCACCGCCCCTTCGGGGGTATACTAATCACTCAAAGGTCGTCATTTCTTTCTTGGGATGCCTCATCCCCATCACCCTGTAGAAACCCAAACTTGGGTATTACACCTAACGAGGTGAGCATGAGTCCTAGATTTGAAACTAGACAGCTCCAAGTGGACCAATAGCAAAAATATTCAGTGCATTCTCACAGCCTGAAGACAGGGGGTTCAGACTGGAAACTAGAAAAGTGAGGACAGCTATGTGCAAACTGAGCAAAGGAAGTGGGATGGAAAAGATTCCTGGTAGGTGGTCCAGAATTAAATGGTGCTCAAAGTGCTTTAAGAACACCTTATAGGAGGAAAGTAGAATGATTCTCTTTTCCACAGAAACTTCGATAGAACCTAATTATCATGGAGGAATTTTAGGCAGGATATGAAAAACTAGATAATGGTGAAATGTGAGAGAGAAAAGAATGAAAGCCTGAATACTGTGGCTGTGGGCCAAGGTTTGGAGGAGATCCAGTCTCCCTGCCATGTGGCCCTTCATGTAGACTTAGAGAGATGAGGATGGCAGGCGAGTTTGGAGGGTTCCTAAGGCCATTAAAAATGCTACCTTTCCCCCACCAAATCATCTGAGTTGCTCTCCATCCTCCCCTAGAGTTGACAGGATCGGGCTTTGTGATGTGAAGGCCCACTCAGGGCCACCATTGGCTGGGGAAATGAGTTGCTGACCTCATAAAGCATAAGGCTGTGGCCCCCTGGGAGGGGTATGCATAGGGCTGCTCAGGGGCTCTGGAGCAGACCACTGCGAGTCTTCAAAATGACTAAGGTGACTGGGAAGCCACAAGGCTCTAGAGAAGTTGTGGAACAGCAGACTAGATACCCAGGAGGAAAAGATGAAAAGCTCCTGTCAACAGATGTCCAAAGAAGTGTCAAGGTGAGCTGAACCCATGCAAGGTCCCTTTGCCCATTGAGACCGCCCCATAAGACCCCTCCCCTTGTCCTTGCCAGGCCCTTACCCCTTCTCCTCCCACACCCCTTCTCCTGAAGCCATTGTTCCCATCCATCTTCGCCCTCTTCCCCAAACAAACCGCCACTCTGTACTCCCTTTTTTTGTTTTCTCCAGGTGGCCAGGGTGGTGAATAAGGTGAGGGTGAATAAGCCATCTGGTCCTGAGCTTATTTTTTCTTGTGGTTGGAAGCTTTTTGATTGCAGTTTTGCCTTCTATGTTCGTGATGGGTCTGTTGAGATTATCTATTTCTTCCTGGTTCAGTTTTGGAAGGTTATACTTTTCTGAGTATTTGTCCATTTCTTCTAAGTTGGCCATTTTATTGTCATATAGCTGCTGATAGTAGTCTCAGGATCTTTTCTATTTCTGTGTTGTCTGTTGTGATTTTTCCATTTTCATTTTAATTTGTTGAATTGATTCTTCTCCCTTTCTTTCTTGATGAATCTGGCTAATGGCTTGTCTTTTTTTTTTTTTTTTTTTCTTTTTTAATCTTCTTAAAGAACTGTCTTCCTTTCGCTGATTTTTGTAACAGTTTCCTTTCTTTTTCACTTATTTCTTCCCTAATTTTTATGATTTCTTTCCTTCTGCTAACCCCGGGGTTCTTCATTTCTTCTTTTTCTCATTGCTTTAGCTGGGACGTTAGGTCATTTATTTGAGGTTTCTCTTGTTTCTTCAGATAGGCTTGTATTTTTATGAATCTTCCCCTTAGCACTGCTTTCTGAATCCCATTGGTTTTCATTTCATTTTCATTCATATCGTGTTTTCATTTTTGTTTGTATCTATGCATATTTTCATTTCTTTTCTGATTTCTTCTGTTATATGTTGGTTATTCAGAAGTGTGTTGTTCAGCCTCCATATGTTTGTATTTTTAATAGTTTTATTTTTCCTGCTGTTGTAGGTTGTTTAGTCGCTCAGTCGTTTCCGACTCTTGTGGCCCCATGGACTGTAGCCTGCCAAACTCCTCTGTCCGTGGAACTCTCCAGGCCAGAATACTGGAGTTGGTTGCCATTTCCTTCTCCAGAGAATCTTCCCAAGTCAGGAATCGAACCTGGGTCTGCTGCATTGCAGGCAGATTCTTTGCTGACTCAGCTGCAACATCTAATCTTACTGCATTGTGATCAGAAATGATGCTTGAAATGATTTCATTTTTGTTTTCTTTTTCTAATTTACCAGGGCTAGATTTATGCGATCTATCCTGGAAATGTTCCATGTGCACTTGAGAAAAAGGTGAGATTCATTGTTTTGGGGTGAAGTGTCCTATAGATATCAATTAGGTCTAACCGGTCCATTGTATCATTTGAAGTTTGTGTTTCCTTGCTGATTTTCTGCTCGGTTGATCTATACATACATGTAACTGGGATATGAAAGTCTCCGACTATTACTACATTACTTTTAATTTCCTCTTTCAAATTTGTTAGCATTTGCCTTACGTACTGCGGTACTCCTATGTTGGGTACATAGGTATTTATAGAAGAAAAGGAGAGAGATAAACATCTGAATGCAGAGTTCCAAAGAATAGCAAGAAGAGATAAGAAAGCCTTCTTCAGCGGTCAATGCAAAGAAATAGAGGAAAACAACAGAATAGGAAAGACTAGGGAATCTCTTCAAGAAAATCAGAGATACCAAAGGAACCTTTCATGCAAACCTTGGCTCGATAAAGGACAGAAATGGTATGGACCTAACAGAAGCAGAAGATATTAAGAAGAGATGGCAAGAATACACAGAAGAACTGTCCAAAAAGATCTTCACGACCCAGTTAATCACGATGGTGTGTTCACTGACCTAGAGCCAGACATCCTGGAACGTGAAGTCAAGCGGGCCTTAGAAAGCAGCACTACGAACAAAAATAGTGGAGGTGATGGAATTCCAGTTGAGCTATTCCAAATCCTGAAAGACGATGCTGTGAAAGTGCTGCACTCAATATGCCAGCAAATTTGGAAAACTCAGCAGTGGCCACAGGACTGGAAAAGGTGAGTTTTCATTCCAATCCCAAAGAAAGGCAATGCCAAAGAATGCTCAAACTACCACACATTTGCACTCATCTCACACACTAGTAAAGTAATGCTCAAAATTCTCCAAGCCAGGCTTCAGCAATATGGGAACCGTGAACTTCCTGCTGTTCAAGCTGGTTTTAGAAAAGGCAGAGGAACCAGAGATCAGATTGCCAACATCCGCTGGATCATGGAAAAAGCAAGAGTGTTCCAGAAAAGCATCTATTTCTGCTTCATTGACTATGCCGAAGCCTTTGCCTGTGTGGATCCCAATAAACTGTGGAAACTTCTGAAAGAGATGGGAATACCAGACCACCTGATCTGCCTCTTGAGAAATTTGTATGCAGGTCAGGAAGCAACAGTTAGAACTGGACATGGAACAACAGACTGGTTCCATATAGGAAAAGGAGTCCGTCAAGGCTGTATATTGTCAACCTGTTTATTTAACTTACATGCAGAGTACATCATGAGAAACGCTAGGCTGGAAGAAATACTAGCTGGAATCAAGATTGCCGGGAGAAATATCAATAACCTCAGATATGCAGATGACACCACCCTTATCGCAGAAAGTGAAGAGGAGCTAAAAAGCCTCTTGATGAAGGTGAAAGTGGAGAGTGAAAAAGTTGGCTTAAAGCTCAACATTCAGAAATCGAAGATCATGGCATCTGGTCCCATCACTTCATGGGAAATAGATGGCGTGACAGTGGAAACAGTGTCAGACTTTATTTTTCTGGGCTCCAAAATCACTGCAGATGGTGACTGCAGTCATGCAATTAAAAGACGCTTACTCCTTGGAAGGAAAGTTATAACTAACCTAGATAGCATATTCAAAAACAGAGACATTCCTTTACCAACAAAGGTCCATCTAGTCAAGGCTATGGTTTTTCCTATGGTCATATATGGATGTGAGAGTTGGACTGTGAAGAATGCTGAGCGCCTAAGGATTGATGCTTTTGAACTGTGGTGTTGGAGAAGACTCTTGAGAGTCCCTTGGACTGCAAGGAGATCCAAGCTGTCCATTCTGAAGGAGATGAGCCCTGGGATTTCTTTGGAAGAATGATGTTAAAGCTGAAACTCCAGTACTTTGGCCACCTCTTGAGAAGGATTGACTCATTGAAAAAGTCTCTGATGCTGGAAGGGATTGGGCGCAAGAGGAGAAGGGGACGACACAGGATGAGATGGCTGGATGGCTTCACTGACTCGATGAACGTGAGTCTCAGTGACTTCCGGGAGTTGGTGATCTACAGGGAGGCCTGGCGTGCTGCGATTCCTGGGGTTGCGAAGAGTCAGAAACAACTGAGCGACTGATCTGATCTGATCTGATATCTTCTTCTTGTATTGATGCTTTGATCATTATGTAGTGGCCTTCACTTTCTCATTTCACAGGCTTTATTTCAGTCTATTTTATCTGATATGAATATAGCTACTCCTGCATTCTTTCGGTCTCCACTTGCATGAAATACCTTTTCCCAGCACTCCACATTCAAGCTATATGTGTACCTTGGCTTCAGGTGGTTCTCTTGTAGAGAGCATATAAAGGAGTCTGGTTTGGTAACCATTTTACAATACTTCCTTTGTCACCTATCTATCCATTTGTCCATCCCTCTTTCCAACGCACAGTCGATCTTTTTCCTTGTTGCTTTTGTTTTAAATTGCAGACATCAGTATGTGTCTCCTTAGATATTTCAGCAAGCCTGCCATTAAGTAGTGAGCCGAATTTGTTTACAGCAATTTTCTTTGGATACTAATTTTAGATACAATGATATATAGCAATATTTTCTTTTCACCGTCACGTTACTTTTTAACTGAAGTATAGTTGATTTACAACATTGTGTGAATGTCTGTTTTACAGAAAAGTGATTCAGTTATGCACATATATACGTGTAAATGCATTGTGTGTACACACACACACACACATATATATACACATTCTTTTATTTAATCTTTATGTATGTATGCATTTATTTATTTATTTATTTTTACTACACTGTAGTGCGTGTGATTAGTTCTATAACCAGGATTTGAACATATATCCACTGCAGTGCAAGTGTGGAATCTTTACTGCTGGACTGCCAGGGTTCCCCCATATATATTTGTTTTCATTATAAGTTATCATGGGGTACTGAATATATTTCTCTGTGTTCTACAGTAGAAACTTGTCAATCCATTCCATGTACTCTAGTTTATATCTCCTCCCCCCAATCTCTTAGTCCATTGCTCCCCCAATTCTCTCTGCCTTGGAAGCCTCAAGTCTGTTATATATGTCCATGAGCTTGCATCTGTTGCATACACATGTTCATTTGTGTCATATCTTAGATTCTACATTTGAATGATATAATTTGGTATTTGTCTTTCTCTGTGTGCCTTATTTCATTTAGTATGATTATCTCTCGGGCCATGCATGTTGACTCAAATGGCCTTATTTTTGTAGTTGTACATTTTCTTGTATCCTTCTAACTATACATAGAATTATTCATCTGTGATTAATTTCCTGTATATATTTTTTAAATGAGAGTAGTACACCACTCTTGGTATAGTACATCCATTTTGAGTCTGTATTAGGATTTTATATGGATATGTCAGTCACTTCAATTCAATTGCTCAGTTGTGTCCGATGGTTTGGAACCCCATGGACTGTAGCATGCCCCGCTTTCCCTGTCAATCACTAACTCCGGGAGCTTGTGTCTCCTTCCTTCTCAGCTTTATTATAGTTCGTATTTCTTGTTTGACGAATCTGTACAGAGTTTCCTTTGTTGTGGCTGTACTGACTCTTGCTCCCTTACATCGATACACAGAGGCAGTCAGCAGTGTTTATTTTCTCTGACCTGCTCTCAGAAGTGTGTACGACATCACTCTTGCTAAGTCGGTCCCTGTAGATTATGTATGTGACAGGTATTTGTGGGAATCCATGAATTTCAGCCTACCAATATAAGCCTTCCAGGGAGTTCCATTTTACCTCGGTTGGGGTACTCACTACCAGCAATATTGTCTGTCCTATGTGAAACGTAAATTCTGTAACACAACTCTCATCTGCCCTTCTTCAGTGACTCTGATTATCACAATTGTCTGTACCTCTGACAAGGTCATTCTTCCCTTGTTTCAATGCTTGAGTCATATTCCGTCATGAACCCCTACCCCATTCCTTTATCTGTTCATCTCTCTGTCCCTGTGTACTTCCTTTAATTTCATCTCTGGGCATTGGGAATCCTGCTGCAGTGCATGCTCTTGGGCATGTGGTTTTCAAAGTCTGTGTATTTCTGAAGTATCATAGGAGTGGAGAAGCCCTGTCATATTTTCTTTTTTTTTTTTTTTTTTTATAAAGCCACGTGGACAGTGATTCTTATACTGGCTCCTCCCGCTGATATACCCTCACTACTATAAAAGGATCCCGCTGACTAATGTTAATCTACCATTTCTGGCCTGGTCTGTTTTCCACGGTGGCCTTTTTCACTGGTCAGAGTTGATATCTTGTGGCAGTTTGTATCTCTGATAAGAAACCTTCTGGAGTACTATTCATGGGCTTTTTGCTTTTAGAAAGCACTTTGAGTTGTATTTTCCTGTTGATACTTTCTTCCTGAGAGTGTTCCAGTTGTGTGTGTGTGTGTGTGTGTGTGTGTGTGTGTGTGTTTATTTATTTAATTTTGGGTATGTGACCTTGACATGTTCAAGGGTGGGTGTCCTGTCACGTCCAGAGGCCTTGTGAATATCAGATGTCCATCAGCGATAGTTTTGATGCTCCAGTTGCAGAGAAAATCTTCCATGCTGAAGGGTTTCTTTATTCTGTCCTATTTTAGGATGGTCTGTGCCGCCTGAGAGTTTTACTCAGGCCTGGTTGTATATTAAAGTAGAAAGAGCCAGAGGATGCCGGCAAACCTGGTGACTGCTCACACTTGGTGACTGCTCACACTTGGATTTTATTTTAAGTAAAAGTCAATCCTTGATTGACAAAGACACATTTGTTTTACTTGTACAGATTCTTGTTCCATGGGACTGAGAATACTAGATATTCAGCTGTGCTTGTTTTCACCTACATGTTATTAGAACGAGTCTCATCTACCACTCTTGCTGAACTAGGTTTGCATGGATTCTGTATGTTATATGTATCTCTGGGAAGAAATTAGTACCAATTTCCAGATGTATCCCTTCCATGCAACCAGGGTCCTCTGCTACCCATAAATTTCATGCCAGGTTGGATGCTCACATCACCTTTGTGCGGGTGCTAACTGCTCTGGATTTTTGTATAGCAATTGTCCGTTGCATCCCATAATGTTTCTTGAGTCGACTCTCCTTCACTCAGTGTGATGATCTCTGGGTTGATCTCTCTCTCTGAAGACGGCCTATGTTCATATTTCAATGCTTGATTCAAAAATCATTCTAGACCTGTATCATGTTTGTTTATCCATTGCTCTGTCCAGGTATGCTAACTTTGCTTTCATCTCTTCAATGTTCTGAATGGTGCCACGGGAGGTTTGGGGTGTGTTGTGTGCAAAATCTCTTCATTTCTGAAATATTCCAGGAGAGGATCTGATTAATCAAACTGTCTCTACCTCTTTATATATTTATTTATTTCTCTCTCATGGGAGTGCACTTTTCTAGTCATGCTCATATGACTCTTACCAAGTCTATCCCACCAGTACTCTAAACTGTCCACTGTAGTAATGTTACTCTACCATTGATACCATGTCCAGCTTTTGACACTTGAGCATGTTCCATGCTCATGCAGAGGTGATAATGTCCTCACAACTTCGATGTTTATGTCTCTTAGAATTCACCCAATGTGCAAATTGCCATGTGCTTTCTTAAATAAACATGGAATTGTGTTTACCTGTTCACATGCTCTTCCTGTTAGCTTCTCCTGTGTTTACGTTATTTTTCCCCTTAGGTGAGCTCTGGTAATTTCTCATGGGTGGGTATCAGTTGGAGCTCAGCACCCTTGTGAATAGTGTGTCCATCAGCAAGCATTTTAAGGTTACTGTTAGAAAAAAAAAATGTCCACAAGACGCCAGCATTTCTTCATGCCCTGCTCTTGTTGCTCTGGTAACAGAAGCCTCTGTGGTTATCCCAGACCTGCTTGTAAATGAGAGTAAAATAAGAAAGAGGAAGCCACCCAAAGCTTTTGTCTCTTGAGCCTTTAAGATTTTTTACTATAAGTAAAGTTTTATTTCTTACTTAAGACTATTTACTCCATTGTAATTATTGCAGGTAAACAGTTTCTCCTTCCCTTCCACAGACAACTGGAGGTATTCTGCTGCAGTTATTGTCACCTATTTTTTTCAGAATCTGAAAAAATCAACAGGATCTGTTGAGGACATGTCTCTTGATACAGGAGGTCTGTGTGGATTATGAATTGCATAGGTATTCAGGGGAATAAGTCTATTGCAGCCTTCACCTTTCAGCTTCTTACGCATTGACACCATTTGCTAACTGTAAGTTTCTTACCAGGAGTGTAAGTACATTTCACTTTTGTTTGGATACTAATGTTAACCTACATTTGTCAGGGGCTTGAACAAGAGAAGGACCCAGCCTGGTTCATGGCAGGGACAGAGATGCTGACTCAGGAGTATTTGTTGGGGGTTTGAACAAGGTCAGGACTCATCCTGGTTCAGTGCAGGGAACTACATTGAACTACACTGGGCCCTGCCCTTGTTCAAGCCCGGACAAACACTTCTGAGCCCTCATCTCGTTATGTGCACTGAACTAGCTGGGTCCAGCATTTGCTCAAGCCCCTGGAAAATGCTCCTGAGTCCACCTCTTGGTCACTGCACTGAATGAATCTAGGTCCTGCCATTGTTAGATCACCCAACAAATAATCCTGAACCCACAGGTTAGTCCCTGACCTGAAGCAGATGCTTTCTGCTCTTGTTCAAGCCCCGACAAACACTCCTGAGCCTACATATCAGCCCCTGCACTGAACTTGGCTGGGTTTTGCCCTAGTTGAAGACCCCGACAAACACTCATGAGCCCATATCTTGGTCACTGTTTGGAAAAAGGCCGGGTTCTTCCCATGTTCAAGCCGCGCGAAACACTCCTGAGTCCACATCTCATTCCCTGTACTGAACTAGCTGGGTCCAGCATTTACTCAAGCCTCCGCAAAATGCTCCTGAGCCCACCTCTAGGTCACTTCACTGAAGAAGTCTAGGTCCTGCCCTTGTTATATACCCCAACACAGACTCCTGAGCCCACGTCTTGGTCCCTGCTTTGAAGAAGGCTGGGTCCTTCCCATATTCAAGCTGCGGGAAACACTCCTGAGCCCACATCTCATTACCTGCACTGAACTAGGCGGGGTCAAGCACGAGATCAAGCCACTGGCAAATGCTCCTGAACCTACATCTCGGTCATTGCACTGAACGAGTCTAGGTCCTGCCCTTGTTAGATCCCCCAACACATACTCCTCAGCTAAAATCTTGGTCCCTGCCCTGAAGCAGGCTGTGTTCTTTCCATGTTCAAGTCCCCAACAAATATTCCTGAGCCCGCCTCTCGGTCTCTGCACTAAATTGGCTGGGCCCTCCATTTTCAAAACCCCAACAAAACACTCCTGAGCCTGCATCTCGGTCTCTGCACTGAGCTAGCCTCGGTCCTATCCTTGTTCAAGACCCTGACTAATAATCTGAGCCAACAGCTCGGTCCCTGCACTGAACTACGATGGTTTCTGCCTTTTAGCAGGGCTGCTGAAAATACTCCTGATCACACCTCTCTGTCACTGAACTGAACGAATCTAGGTTCTGCCCTCGTTAGTCTCCCAACACATAATCCTGAACCCACATAAGGATCCCTGCACAAAAGCAGGTTGGGTGCTCCCAATGTTTAAGCCCCGAGAAACACTCCTGATCCTGCAATTCGGTCCCTGCACTGAACCAGGGTGAGTTCTGCCTTTGTTCAAACCCCCAACAAATACTCCTGAGTCAGCATCTCTGTCCCTGCCATGAACCAGGCTGGGTCCTTCTCTTGTTCAAGCCCCTGACAAATGTAGGTTAACATTAGTATCCAAACAAAAGTGAAATGTACTTACACTCCTGGTAAGAAACTTACAGTTAGCAAATGGTGTCAATGCGTAAGAAGCTGAAAGGTGAAGGCTGCAATAGACTTATTCCCCTGAATACCTATGCAATTCATAATCCACACAGACCTCCTGTATCAAGAGACATGTCCTCAACAGATCCTGTTGATTTTTTCAGATTCTGAAAAAAATAGGTGACAATAACTGCAGCAGAATACCTCCAGTTGTCTGTGGAAGGGAAGGAGAAACTGTTTACCTGCAATAATTACAATGGAGTAAATAGTCTTAAGTAAGAAATAAAACTTTACTTACAGTAAAAAATCTTAAAGGCTCAAGAGACAAAAGCTTTGGGTGGCTTCCTCTTTCTTATTTTACTCTCATTTACAAGCAGGTCTGGGATAACCACAGAGGCTTCTGTTACCAGAGCAACAAGAGCAGGGCATGAAGAAATGCTGGCGTCTTGTGGACATTTTTTTTTTTCTAACAGTAACCTTAAAATGCTTGCTGATGGACACACTATTCACAAGGGTGCTGAGCTCCAACTGATACCCACCCATGAGAAATTACCAGAGCTCACCTAAGGGGAAAAATAACGTAAACACAGGAGAAGCTAACAGGAAGAGCATGTGAACAGGTAAACACAATTCCATGTTTATTTAAGAAAGCACATGGCAATTTGCACATTGGGTGAATTCTAAGAGACATAAACATCGAAGTTGTGAGGACATTATCACCTCTGCATGAGCATGGAACATGCTCAAGTGTCAAAAGCTGGACATGGTATCAATGGTAGAGTAACATTACTACAGTGGACAGTTTAGAGTACTGGTGGGATAGACTTGGTAAGAGTCATATGAGCATGACTAGAAAAGTGCACTCCCATGAGAGAGAAATAAATAAATATATAAAGAGGTAGAGACAGTTTGATTAATCAGATCCTCTCCTGGAATATTTCAGAAATGAAGAGATTTTGCACACAACACACCCCAAACCTCCCGTGGCACCATTCAGAACATTGAAGAGATGAAAGCAAAGTTAGCATACCTGGACAGAGCAATGGATAAACAAACATGATACAGGTCTAGAATGATTTTTGAATCAAGCATTGAAATATGAACATAGGCCGTCTTCAGAGAGAGAGATCAACCCAGAGATCATCACACTGAGTGAAGGAGAGTCGACTCAAGAAACATTATGGGATGCAACGGACAATTGCTATACAAAAATCCAGAGCAGTTAGCACCCGCACAAAGGTGATGTGAGCATCCAACCTGGCATGAAATTTATGGGTAGCAGAGGACCCTGGTTGCATGGAAGGGATACATCTGGAAATTGGTACTAATTTCTTCCCAGAGATACATATAACATACAGAATCCATGCAAACCTAGTTCAGCAAGAGTGGTAGATGAGACTCGTTCTAATAACATGTAGGTGAAAACAAGCACAGCTGAATATCTAGTATTCTCAGTCCCATGGAACAAGAATCTGTACAAGTAAAACAAATGTGTCCTTGTCAATCAAGGATTGACTTTTACTTAAAATAAAATCCAAGTGTGAGCAGTCACCAAGTGTGAGCAGTCACCAGGTTTGCCGGCATCCTCTGGCTCTTTCTACTTTAATATACAACCAGGCCTGAGTAAAACTCTCAGGCGGCACAGACCATCCTAAAATAGGACAGAATAAAGAAACCCTTCAGCATGGAAGATTTTCTCTGCAACTGGAGCATCAAAACTATCGCTGATGGACATCTGATATTCACAAGGCCTCTGGACGTGACAGGACACCCACCCTTGAACATGTCAAGGTCACATACCCAAAATTAAATAAACACACACACACACACACACACACACACACAACTGGAACACTCTCAGGAAGAAAGTATCAACAGGAAAATACAACTCAAAGTGCTTTCTAAAAGCAAAAAGCCCATGAATAGTACTCCACAAGGTTTCTTATCAGAGATACAAACTGCCACAAGATATCAACTCTGACCAGTGAAAAAGGCCACCGTGGAAAACAGACCAGGCCAGAAATGGTAGATTAACATTAGTCAGCGGGATCCTTTTATAGTAGTGAGGGTATATCAGCGGGAGGAGCCAGTATAAGAATCACTGTCCACGTGGCTTTATAAAAAAAAAAAAAAAGAAAATAAAATATGACAGGGCTTCTCCACTCCTATGATACTTCAGAAATACACAGACTTTGAAAACCACATGCCCAAGAGCATGCACTGCAGCAGGATTCCCAATGCCCAGAGATGAAATTAAAGGAAGTACACAGGGACAGAGAGATGAACAGATAAAGGAATGGGGTAGGGGTTCATGACGGAATATGACTCAAGCATTGAAACAAGGGAAGAATGACCTTGTCAGAGGTACAGACAATTGTGATAATCAGAGTCACTGAAGAAGGGCAGATGAGAGTTGTGTTACAGAATTTACGTTTCACATAGGACAGACAATATTGCTGGTAGTGAGTACCCCAACCGAGGTAAAATGGAACTCCCTGGAAGGCTTATATTGGTAGGCTGAAATTCATGGATTCCCACAAATACCTGTCACATACATAATCTACAGGGACCGACTTAGCAAGAGTGATGTCGTACACACTTCTGAGAGCAGGTCAGAGAAAATAAACACTGCTGACTGCCTCTGTGTATCGATGTAAGGGAGCAAGAGTCAGTACAGCCACAACAAAGGAAACTCTGTACAGATTCGTCAAACAAGAAATACGAACTATAATAAAGCTGAGAAGGAAGGAGACACAAGCTCCCGGAGTTAGTGATTGACAGGGAAAGCGGGGCATGCTACAGTCCATGGGGTTCCAAACCATCGGACACAACTGAGCAATTGAATTGAAGTGACTGACATATCCATATAAAATCCTAATACAGACTCAAAATGGATGTACTATACCAAGAGTGGTGTACTACTCTCATTTAAAAAATATATACAGGAAATTAATCACAGATGAATAATTCTATGTATAGTTAGAAGGATACAAGAAAATGTACAACTACAAAAATAAGGCCATTTGAGTCAACATGCATGGCCCGAGAGATAATCATACTAAATGAAATAAGGCACACAGAGAAAGACAAATACCAAATTATATCATTCAAATGTAGAATCTAAGATATGACACAAATGAACATGTGTATGCAACAGATGCAAGCTCATGGACATATATAACAGACTTGAGGCTTCCAAGGCAGAGAGAATTGGGGGAGCAATGGACTAAGAGATTGGGGGGAGGAGATATAAACTAGAGTACATGGAATGGATTGACAAGTTTCTACTGTAGAACACAGAGAAATATATTCAGTACCCCATGATAACTTATAATGAAAACAAATATATATGGGGGAACCCTGGCAGTCCAGCAGTAAAGATTCCACACTTGCACTGCAGTGGATATATGTTCAAATCCTGGTTATAGAACTAATCACACGCACTACAGTGTAGTAAAAATAAATAA
Source organism: Bos taurus (assembly GCF_002263795.3). Taxonomy (NCBI): domain Eukaryota; kingdom Metazoa; phylum Chordata; class Mammalia; order Artiodactyla; family Bovidae; genus Bos; species Bos taurus. The sequence goes on along the minus strand of NC_082638.1, from coordinate 57,448,487 downwards.
ATAAATAAATGCATACATACATAAAGATTAAATAAAAGAATGTGTATATATATGTGTGTGTGTGTGTGTACACACAATGCATTTACACGTATATATGTGCATAACTGAATCACTTTTCTGTAAAACAGACATTCACACAATGTTGTAAATCAACTATACTTCAGTTAAAAAGTAACGTGACGGTGAAAAGAAAATATTGCTATATATCATTGTATCTAAAATTAGTATCCAAAGAAAATTGCTGTAAACAAATTCGGCTCACTACTTAATGGCAGGCTTGCTGAAATATCTAAGGAGACACATACTGATGTCTGCAATTTAAAACAAAAGCAACAAGGAAAAAGATCGACTGTGCGTTGGAAAGAGGGATGGACAAATGGATAGATAGGTGACAAAGGAAGTATTGTAAAATGGTTACCAAACCAGACTCCTTTATATGCTCTCTACAAGAGAACCACCTGAAGCCAAGGTACACATATAGCTTGAATGTGGAGTGCTGGGAAAAGGTATTTCATGCAAGTGGAGACCGAAAGAATGCAGGAGTAGCTATATTCATATCAGATAAAATAGACTGAAATAAAGCCTGTGAAATGAGAAAGTGAAGGCCACTACATAATGATCAAAGCATCAATACAAGAAGAAGATATCAGATCAGATCAGATCAGTCGCTCAGTTGTTTCTGACTCTTCGCAACCCCAGGAATCGCAGCACGCCAGGCCTCCCTGTAGATCACCAACTCCCGGAAGTCACTGAGACTCACGTTCATCGAGTCAGTGAAGCCATCCAGCCATCTCATCCTGTGTCGTCCCCTTCTCCTCTTGCGCCCAATCCCTTCCAGCATCAGAGACTTTTTCAATGAGTCAATCCTTCTCAAGAGGTGGCCAAAGTACTGGAGTTTCAGCTTTAACATCATTCTTCCAAAGAAATCCCAGGGCTCATCTCCTTCAGAATGGACAGCTTGGATCTCCTTGCAGTCCAAGGGACTCTCAAGAGTCTTCTCCAACACCACAGTTCAAAAGCATCAATCCTTAGGCGCTCAGCATTCTTCACAGTCCAACTCTCACATCCATATATGACCATAGGAAAAACCATAGCCTTGACTAGATGGACCTTTGTTGGTAAAGGAATGTCTCTGTTTTTGAATATGCTATCTAGGTTAGTTATAACTTTCCTTCCAAGGAGTAAGCGTCTTTTAATTGCATGACTGCAGTCACCATCTGCAGTGATTTTGGAGCCCAGAAAAATAAAGTCTGACACTGTTTCCACTGTCACGCCATCTATTTCCCATGAAGTGATGGGACCAGATGCCATGATCTTCGATTTCTGAATGTTGAGCTTTAAGCCAACTTTTTCACTCTCCACTTTCACCTTCATCAAGAGGCTTTTTAGCTCCTCTTCACTTTCTGCGATAAGGGTGGTGTCATCTGCATATCTGAGGTTATTGATATTTCTCCCGGCAATCTTGATTCCAGCTAGTATTTCTTCCAGCCTAGCGTTTCTCATGATGTACTCTGCATGTAAGTTAAATAAACAGGTTGACAATATACAGCCTTGACGGACTCCTTTTCCTATATGGAACCAGTCTGTTGTTCCATGTCCAGTTCTAACTGTTGCTTCCTGACCTGCATACAAATTTCTCAAGAGGCAGATCAGGTGGTCTGGTATTCCCATCTCTTTCAGAAGTTTCCACAGTTTATTGGGATCCACACAGGCAAAGGCTTCGGCATAGTCAATGAAGCAGAAATAGATGCTTTTCTGGAACACTCTTGCTTTTTCCATGATCCAGCGGATGTTGGCAATCTGATCTCTGGTTCCTCTGCCTTTTCTAAAACCAGCTTGAACAGCAGGAAGTTCACGGTTCCCATATTGCTGAAGCCTGGCTTGGAGAATTTTGAGCATTACTTTACTAGTGTGTGAGATGAGTGCAAATGTGTGGTAGTTTGAGCATTCTTTGGCATTGCCTTTCTTTGGGATTGGAATGAAAACTCACCTTTTCCAGTCCTGTGGCCACTGCTGAGTTTTCCAAATTTGCTGGCATATTGAGTGCAGCACTTTCACAGCATCGTCTTTCAGGATTTGGAATAGCTCAACTGGAATTCCATCACCTCCACTATTTTTGTTCGTAGTGCTGCTTTCTAAGGCCCGCTTGACTTCACGTTCCAGGATGTCTGGCTCTAGGTCAGTGAACACACCATCGTGATTAACTGGGTCGTGAAGATCTTTTTTTGTACAGTTCTTCTGTGTATTCTTGCCATCTCTTCTTAATATCTTCTGCTTCTGTTAGGTCCATACCATTTCTGTCCTTTATCGAGCCAAGGTTTGCATGAAAGGTTCCTTTGGTATCTCTGATTTTCTTGAAGAGATTCCCTAGTCTTTCCTATTCTGTTGTTTTCCTCTATTTCTTTGCATTGACCGCTGAAGAAGGCTTTCTTATCTCTTCTTGCTATTCTTTGGAACTCTGCATTCAGATGTTTATCTCTCTCCTTTTCTTCTATAAATACCTATGTACCCAACATAGGAGTACCGCAGTACGTAAGGCAAATGCTAACAAATTTGAAAGAGGAAATTAAAAGTAATGTAGTAATAGTCGGAGACTTTCATATCCCAGTTACATGTATGTATAGATCAACCGAGCAGAAAATCAGCAAGGAAACACAAACTTCAAATGATACAATGGACCGGTTAGACCTAATTGATATCTATAGGACACTTCACCCCAAAACAATGAATCTCACCTTTTTCTCAAGTGCACATGGAACATTTCCAGGATAGATCGCATAAATCTAGCCCTGGTAAATTAGAAAAAGAAAACAAAAATGAAATCATTTCAAGCATCATTTCTGATCACAATGCAGTAAGATTAGATGTTGCAGCTGAGTCAGCAAAGAATCTGCCTGCAATGCAGCAGACCCAGGTTCGATTCCTGACTTGGGAAGATTCTCTGGAGAAGGAAATGGCAACCAACTCCAGTATTCTGGCCTGGAGAGTTCCACGGACAGAGGAGTTTGGCAGGCTACAGTCCATGGGGCCACAAGAGTCGGAAACGACTGAGCGACTAAACAACCTACAACAGCAGGAAAAATAAAACTATTAAAAATACAAACATATGGAGGCTGAACAACACACTTCTGAATAACCAACATATAACAGAAGAAATCAGAAAAGAAATGAAAATATGCATAGATACAAACAAAAATGAAAACACGATATGAATGAAAATGAAATGAAAACCAATGGGATTCAGAAAGCAGTGCTAAGGGGAAGATTCATAAAAATACAAGCCTATCTGAAGAAACAAGAGAAACCTCAAATAAATGACCTAACGTCCCAGCTAAAGCAATGAGAAAAAGAAGAAATGAAGAACCCCGGGGTTAGCAGAAGGAAAGAAATCATAAAAATTAGGGAAGAAATAAGTGAAAAAGAAAGGAAACTGTTACAAAAATCAGCGAAAGGAAGACAGTTCTTTAAGAAGATTAAAAAAGAAAAAAAAAAAAAAAAAGACAAGCCATTAGCCAGATTCATCAAGAAAGAAAGGGAGAAGAATCAATTCAACAAATTAAAATGAAAATGGAAAAATCACAACAGACAACACAGAAATAGAAAAGATCCTGAGACTACTATCAGCAGCTATATGACAATAAAATGGCCAACTTAGAAGAAATGGACAAATACTCAGAAAAGTATAACCTTCCAAAACTGAACCAGGAAGAAATAGATAATCTCAACAGACCCATCACGAACATAGAAGGCAAAACTGCAATCAAAAAGCTTCCAACCACAAGAAAAAATAAGCTCAGGACCAGATGGCTTATTCACCCTCACCTTATTCACCACCCTGGCCACCTGGAGAAAACAAAAAAAGGGAGTACAGAGTGGCGGTTTGTTTGGGGAAGAGGGCGAAGATGGATGGGAACAATGGCTTCAGGAGAAGGGGTGTGGGAGGAGAAGGGGTAAGGGCCTGGCAAGGACAAGGGGAGGGGTCTTATGGGGCGGTCTCAATGGGCAAAGGGACCTTGCATGGGTTCAGCTCACCTTGACACTTCTTTGGACATCTGTTGACAGGAGCTTTTCATCTTTTCCTCCTGGGTATCTAGTCTGCTGTTCCACAACTTCTCTAGAGCCTTGTGGCTTCCCAGTCACCTTAGTCATTTTGAAGACTCGCAGTGGTCTGCTCCAGAGCCCCTGAGCAGCCCTATGCATACCCCTCCCAGGGGGCCACAGCCTTATGCTTTATGAGGTCAGCAACTCATTTCCCCAGCCAATGGTGGCCCTGAGTGGGCCTTCACATCACAAAGCCCGATCCTGTCAACTCTAGGGGAGGATGGAGAGCAACTCAGATGATTTGGTGGGGGAAAGGTAGCATTTTTAATGGCCTTAGGAACCCTCCAAACTCGCCTGCCATCCTCATCTCTCTAAGTCTACATGAAGGGCCACATGGCAGGGAGACTGGATCTCCTCCAAACCTTGGCCCACAGCCACAGTATTCAGGCTTTCATTCTTTTCTCTCTCACATTTCACCATTATCTAGTTTTTCATATCCTGCCTAAAATTCCTCCATGATAATTAGGTTCTATCGAAGTTTCTGTGGAAAAGAGAATCATTCTACTTTCCTCCTATAAGGTGTTCTTAAAGCACTTTGAGCACCATTTAATTCTGGACCACCTACCAGGAATCTTTTCCATCCCACTTCCTTTGCTCAGTTTGCACATAGCTGTCCTCACTTTTCTAGTTTCCAGTCTGAACCCCCTGTCTTCAGGCTGTGAGAATGCACTGAATATTTTTGCTATTGGTCCACTTGGAGCTGTCTAGTTTCAAATCTAGGACTCATGCTCACCTCGTTAGGTGTAATACCCAAGTTTGGGTTTCTACAGGGTGATGGGGATGAGGCATCCCAAGAAAGAAATGACGACCTTTGAGTGATTAGTATACCCCCGAAGGGGCGGTGCTTGCTCAGATTGTGTGAGCCTCATCTGGAAAGGGCTTTCTCAACATGTGCCCTTACAAATCTCTTTTCTCATCTTGTTTTCCAGCTGGTACCTCCATTGCTGCTTACGTCACCATTGAGACCATGCTGGAATTCATTTCCATGAAGAGCTACGACAAGATTCCAGCTTCCTGGAAGGAACACTGTGTAATCATGTATCCCCGTCTGGTTCCCAAGGTCTCTCACTGAGGTGCTTGCCTCTGGAGGAAAGGGGAATGAGGTGTCGGCTTCATCTCAGTCCTTGTGTTCCTAATTGACAAGCAGGGTCAGCCAGCCTGAGGTGTGCCCTGGGGTACACAGTTTTTTGTCTTAGTGGGACTTCCTGGGTTTCCTGTGAAGTGCTCACTTCCTGGTGTACACTGGTTCCTTATTCACCCTGGATGCATGACACTGCTTAAAAATTTAAGAGGTAGGAAAAAAAAAAAAAAAAAGCACCATAAACAAACCCAAAAGATGGCTGTTAAAATTTTATAGCAAAGAACCTAAAGAATGATAGAAAAATGTGAAAAACACACGAGCCAACAGTTTCTAAGAAAGATGTACACTTTATTCAGAGATGTTTAAAAGACATGAGCAGCCATTTGACAAGAAAGATATGGGACTATACACTAACCACATTAAAAAGATATTTAATCTCACTAAGGTAAGAAAAAATCATATTAAATTTCCCTTGAGAAATCAAACTGACCCAGAAGCGGCATAGATTTAAGACCTTGCCGACAGAGACATTAAAATATTGGAATGACTGTGTTTTTTGCATTTTGTAAAATTAAGTAGAGACATGCAAATAATAAAGTAGACCAATTCCATCTTGTAGATAGGAAAACTGTAGCGTCAGATGGCAAACACAGTCGATAGAATAAATGACAGATTAGACAGGACAGCAGGAGAAAATTGTGCACTTGAAGACGTAGCAACAGAAAGTGTTCAGAGTGAAGCGCAGACTATGCCAATATATACAAAGACAACGCAGCATAATCTATTACTTTTTGTCCCCTAAGAATGCAGGATTGGTTAAACATTTGAAAATCAATCAGTGTAATTCAAAGTACTAAAGGACAAAAAATAAAACACAGTAGGGTCATCTCGAAAAACGCTGAAAAATAATTTGATAAAGTCTGATATCTATTCCAGGGTTGGGACGATGCCCTGGCAGAGGGCACGGCAACCAACTTCAATATTCTTGCCTGGAGAATCCTCAACCAGAGGAACCATTTGGGTTTAAACTCCATGGGGTCGCAAAGAGCTGGACAGATCTGAGTGACTGAACACATTCTGTATAAAAACTCTTAGCAAACTAGAAATAGAAAACTTCCTCAACCTGATGATGGTAATACACTGTATAACTAACATCATACTTTATGGTAAAACATCACACCAGGCTTCCCTGTCCCTGTCCATCACCAACTTCCAGAGCTTGCTAAAACTCATGTGCATTGAGGATGCCATCCAACTATCTCGTCTTCTATCGTCCCCTTCTCTTCTGGCCTTCGATCTTTTCCAGCATCAGGGTCTTTTCAAATGAGTTACTTCTTTGCATCAGGTTGCCAAAGTATTGGAGCTTCAGTCATCTCAATGTATGTTCAGGACTGATTTTCTTGGGATTGACTGCTTTGATATCCTCAAGAGTTTTCTCCAACACCACAGTTCCAAAGGATGAATTCTTAGGCACTCAGCTTTCCTTCTCCTCCAACTCTCACATCAGTACATGACTATTGCAAAAAGGATTGCTTTGACACATTGGTTGATTGTTGGTAAAATAATGTCTCTGCTTTTTAATGCTTTCTAAGTAAGTCATAGCGTGACTTCCAAGGAGCAAGCACCTTTGAATTTCATGGCTGCAATCAACATCTGTAGTGATTTGCCTCCCCAACTGCGAAAAACAGTCTGGCACTATTTCCATTGTTTCCTGATCTACTTGCCATGAAGGTATGTGCCTGGATGCCATGATATTAGTTTTCTGAATGTTGAGTTTTAAGCCAACTTTTCCACTCTCCTCTTTCACTTTCATCAAGAGGCTCTTTAGGTCCTCACTTTCTGCCATAAGGGTGGTGTTATCTGCCTATATGGGATTACTGATATTTCTCTTGACAAGCTTGATTCCAGCTTGTGCTTCATCCAGCCTGGCATTTAGCATGATGTCCTTTGCTTGTAAGTTAAATAGCAGGGTGATGAAATACAGCCTTGATATACTCCTTTCCCGACTTGCAACCAGTCTGTTGTTTCATGTCCAGTTCTAACTGATGCTTCTTGACCTGCACACAGATTTCTCAGGAGGCAAGTCAGGTGGCCTGGTACTCCCATCTCTTTTAGAATTTTCCACAGTTTATTTTGACCCACACACTCAGAGGTTTTGGCATATTGAATAAAGCAGAAATATATGTTTTTCCTGGAACTCTTGCTTTTTCCATGATCCAGTGGATGTTGGCAATTTGATCTCTGGTTCCTCTGCCTATTCTAAGTCCACTTTTAACATCTGGAAGTTCACAGTTCACATACTGTTGAAGCCTGGCTTGGAGAATTTTGAGCATTACTCTACTAGCACGTGAGATGAGTGCAACTGTGTGGTTGTTTGAGCATTCTTTGGCATTACCTTCCTTTGAGACTGGGATGAAAACTGACGTTTTCCAGTCCGGTGGCCACTGCCGAGCTTTGAAACTTTGCCGGCATATTGCATGGTACTTTCACAACATCGTCTTTTAGGATTTCAAATAGCTCAACTGGAATTCCATAACTTCCACTAGCTTTGCTTCCTAAGATCCACTTGGCTTCACATTCCAGGATGTCTGGCTCTAGGTGAGTGATCACACTATCCTGGTTATCTGCATCATGAAGATCTTTTTTGTATAATTCTTCTGTGCATTGTTGCCATCAATTCTTAATACCTTTTGCTTCTCTTATGTCCGTACCATTTCTGTCCATTATTGTGCCCATCTTTACATGAAATGCTCCCTTAGTATCTCTAATTTCCTTGACGTGATCTCTAGTCTTTCCCATTCTATTGTTTTCCTCTGTTCTTTTTGTTGATTGCTGAGGAAGGCTTTCTTATCTCTACTTGCAATTCTTTGGAACTCTTCATTCAAATGGGTATATATTTCCCTCTCTCCTTTGTCTTTTGCTTCTTTTCGTTCCTCAGCTATTTGGAAGGCCTCCTCAGAGAACCATTTTGACTTTTGGCATTTGTGTTTCTTGGGTATGGTCTTGATCACTGCCTCCTGTACACTGTCACAAAACTCCATCGATAGTTCTTCAGGCATTCTGTCTATCTTGATTCTGTCTTGAATCTTCAATATTCTGTCTTGAATCTATTTGTCACTTCCACTGTATAAACATAAGGGATTTGATTTAGTTCATACCTGAATCATCTAGTCATTTTCGCTAGTTTCTTCAATTTAAGGTAAAATTCGGCAATAAAGTGTTCAGTGCATAGATGTTTACAACTGTTATGTCTCCCTCTTGGATTGATCCTTTTATCATAGTGTAGTGTCTTTCCTTATTTTTTATAGTATTCTTATTTTAAGGCCTGTCTGATATCAGGATTAATATTCCAGCCTTCTTTTGCTTTCCATTTGCATAGAATGTATTTTTCCATCCTCTCAATTTCAGTCTATATGTGTCTTTGCATCTGAAGGTGGTTTCTGGTTGACAGCATATATATATGGGTCATGTTTTTGTATCCATTCAATCAGTCTGTGTCTTTTGGTTGGAACATTTAATCTGTTTACATTTAAAGTAATTATCAACCTACCAAAAGTGTTTTTCAGAGAACTAGGACAAATCATTGCACAGTTTGTATGAAGGGGAAAAAAAAACAAAACAAAACAAAAAAAAACCTCGAATAGCCAAAGCAATCTTGAGAAAGAAGAATGGAACTGAAGGAATCAACCTGCATGACTGCAGACTATAGTACAAAGCTACAGTTATCAAGACAATATGTTACTGACACCAAGACAGAAATATAGACCAATGGAACAAAATAGAAAGCCCAGAGATAAATCCACGCACCTATGGTCACTTTATCTTTGACAAAGGACTCAGGAATATACAATGGAGAAAAGACCGATCTCTTTAACAAGTGGCACTGGAAAAGCTGGCCAACCACCTGTAAAATAATGACTCTAGAATACTTTCTAATGATACACAAAAATAAACTAAATATGGATTAAAGATCTAAATGAAAGACCAGAAACTGTAAAACTTCTAGAGGAAAATATAGACAGAACAGTCTCTGACATAAATCACAGCAGGACCTTCTATGACTCACCTCCCAGAGTAATGTAAATAAAAGCAAAAATAAACCAACGGAACGAATCAAATTTAAAAGCTCCTGAACAATGAAGGAAACAAGGAAGGTGAAAAGACAGTCATCAGAACGGGAGAAAATGATAGTAAATGAAGCAATTGACTAAGTGAAACTCAAAACTATACAGGAAGCTCATGCAACTCAATACCAGAAAAAATTAATGGCCCAATCAAAAATTAGGCTGAAGAACTAAACAGACAGTTGTCCAAAGAAGACATACAGATGGTTAAGAAACACATGAAAAGATGCTCAACATCACTCATTATCACAGAAATGGAAATCAAGCCACAATGTTGTACCATCTCACACCTGTCAGAATGGCTGTTATCAAAACGTCGACAAACAATACATGCTGAACAGACTGCAGAAGAAAGGGAATCCTCTTACAGTGTTGGAGGCATTGCAAACTAGTACAGCCAGTATGGGGGACGCTGTGTAGATTCCTTAAAAAGCTGGAACTAGTACTGTCATGTGACCCAGGAAACCCACTGCTGGGCATACACACTGAGGAAACCAGAATTGAAAGAGACACGTCTAACCCAATGTTCATCATCACAGCAGTGTTTTCATGTTTAGGACATGGAAGCTACCTAGATATCCATGAGCAGATGAATGGATAGTAAAGCTTTGGTACATATACAGAATGGAATATTACTCAGCTATTTAAAAGAGTGCATTTGAATCAGTTCTAATGAGGTGAATGAAACTGGATCCTATGATACAGAGTGATGCAAGTCAGAAAGAAAAACATCCATACACTATATTAACATATATATATATAAAATTTAGAAAGATAGTAATGAGGACCCTACATGTGAGAGAGCAAAAGAGGCACGGATATAAATAGCAGACTTTTGGATTCTATGGAAGAAGCTAGGAGTGGGATGATTTGGGAGAATAGAAGCGGAGCGTGCATATTACCATATGTGAAATAGAAGGCCAGTCCAGGTTTGGTGCATGAGACAGGGTGCCAAGGGCCAGTGCACTGGGACAATCCTGAGGAATGAGATGGGGAGGGAGATGGGAGGGGGTTCAGGATTAGGCACGCACATACATCCATGGGTATACACCCATGGTATATATTAGCAGACCACGTAACCTGCCGCTTGAGAAACCTGTATGCAGGTCAGGAAGGAACAGTTACAACTGAACATGGAATAACAGACTGGTTCCAAATAGGAAAAGGAGTAGGTCAAGGCTGTATATTGTCACCCTGCTTACTTAACTTATATGCAGAGTACATCATGTGAGACGCTGGGCTGGAGGAAGTACAATCTGGAATCAAGTTTGCCAGAAGAAATATCAATAACTCAGATATGCAGATGACACCACCTTTTGACAGAAAGTGAAGAAGAACTAAAGAGCCTCTTGATGAAAGAGAATGAGCAGATTGAAAAGATTGGCTTAACGCTCAACATTCACAAAACTAAGATAATGGCATTCAGTCCCATCACTTCATGACAAATAGATGGGGAAACAGTGGCTGACGTTATACTTTGAGAGGAGGGAGGGGTCCAAAATCACTGCAGATGGTGATTGCAGCCATGAAATTATAAGACACTTACACCTTGGAAAGAAAGTTATGACCAACCTAGACAGTATATTGAAACGCAGAGATATTACTTCGTCAACAAAGGTCCATCTAGTCAAGCTTATGGTTTTTCCCGTGGTCATGTATGGATATGAGAGTTGAACTATAAAGAAAGCAGAGCTCCCGAGAATAAATGATTTTAAACTGTGGCGTTGGAGAAGACTCTTGAGAGTCCCTTGAACTGCAAGGAGACCCAACCAGTCCATCCCAAAGGAGATCAGTCCTGGGTGTTCATTTGAAGGACTGATTTTGAAGCTGAATCTTCAATATTTTGGCCACCTGATTCATTTGAAAAGACCCTGATTCAGGGAAAGACTGAGGGCAGAAGAGGACAGCAGAGGAGGAGATGTTTGGATGGCATCACCGACTCAATGGACATGGATTTGGGTAGACTCCAGCAGTTGTTGATGTACAGGGAGGCCTGGCATGCTGCAGCGCGTGGGGTCGCAAATAGTCGGGCACAACTGAGCAACTGAACTGAACTGAACTGATACACCCATGGCTGATTCATGTCAATGTATGGCAACAACCACTACAATTTTGTAAAGTAATTAGCCTCCAATTAAAACAAGTAAATTAATTTAAGTAAAAAAAAAAATCTAGAGGAGAGGGTAGATTCTCTGAAATACAATATTAAAAATACAAAACACAATCAATCACAAAATATATTTAAAAATATGAAATATGCTTTAAAAATAGGGTCATATTTTGCAAGGTAATAGGGTGTAAAATTGAAAATTAAAGGATTAATTATGACCCAGCAATCCCACTGCTGGGCATACACACCAAGGAAACCAGAATTGAAAGAGACACGTGTACCACAATGTTCATCACAGCACTGTTTCTAATAGCCAGGACATGGAAGCAACCTAGATGTCCATCAGCAGACGAATGGATAAGAAAGCTGTGGTACGTATACACAGTGGAGTATTACTCAGCCATTAAAAAGAATACATTTGAATCAGTTCTAATGAGGTGGATGAAACTGGAGCCTATTATATCGAGTGAAGTAATCCAGAAAGAAAGAAAAGGAAAAAAAAAAAAAAAAAACCCACACCAATACAGTATACTAACACATGTCTATGGAATTTAGAAAGATGGTAACGATAACCCTGGATGTGAGACAGCAAAAGAGACACAGATGTATAGAACAGTCTTTTGGACTCTGTGGGAGAGGAGGAGGGTTGGATGATTTGGGAGAATGGCAATGAAACATGTATAATATCATATAAGAAACGAATCGCCAGCCCAGGTTTGATGCAGGTTACAGGATGCTTGGGGTTGGTGTACTGGGATGACCCAGAAGGATGGTACAGGGAGGGAGTGGGAGGGGGGTTCAGGATGGGGAACACGTGTACACCCATGACAGATTCATGTGGATGTATGGCAAAACCAATAAAATATTGTAAAATTAAAAAAAAAAAGTAAGAAGGAAAAAATAATAAATAATTTTAAAAAATTAGAAGGCTGATAATAGGAAAACTATATCTAGGAATTTCTATGGAGCCGTTGTGGGCAGTGTGGGTTCAGTTGAGTTTCAGATAATTCCTTGTTCCAGCTTGCATTTCTTCACAAGATCTATAAGCCCCTTCCTATGCTTAGTCAATATTAACTACAGGGTTTTAATCTGTTGCACCTCTCACTCCCAGAGCGGTTCCCTTTTCTTTATTTATTTTGGCTTTCTCTCTTTGCAAGTCTCTTTAGTGTGTAATTTCTGCCCTGGCACAAGGGGGCAAAGGTGGTCACTTATTTCGGCTCACTTGTTCAGTTGACTTGTGGGGAGGGAGGAACACTGCAAACAAACAATGTTGGTGTGTATTTTGGGAAAGTGCTTGCAGTGTATGGAACACACTGGGCTTTCCCAAGATCATGGTGGTGTGTGCTTTCCACGTGTACACTGCTCAGGTTCCAGATTGCTCTTCAGGGGTACTGCCCAATGTGAGCCCTGCATTTCCTGCAATTCCCAGGTCTAAGCTGCTCAGGTTCAGGTTTTCAGGTACACCGCAAAGTCACAGACTCAGATGCACGTGCGTTTTGTGGCCTTCCCAGGTCCCAGCAGCTCAGGCGACCAGGTGCTTGGCCAACGCACTGTCCCAAGTGGGCCATGCATCTTAATTACCTACTGGGTCCAGGCCGCTCAGTTTCCTGGGTGTGCCATGAGAATACTGCCTCAGGTGTATCATGTATCTCCTCTGGGGAGCTGATCTCAAGCTGCAACTCTCCTGGCAGATGTCAACCATCCAGGACTCCAGGAAGACATGGTTAGAAACTGGCAGCCTGCTCACAGTTTGGTGGAGAATGCCGGTCTCTGAGGCTGAGGCCGCCCCTTGCCTTCTGGTTCTGGCTGCCACACACATGGCTGTCTGCCTCTTGTTGGGGGAGGGGCCTGGAGACAGCCGGCTAGTTCTGCTTTGGTATTTGCTCAATCCTTTGTTCTCCTTTCAAAGACAATGAGCAGCCTATCTGGGTACCTGGTGTCCTCTGCCAGCATTCAGAAATTGTTTTGTGGAAGTTGTTCAGCGTTCAAATGATCATTTGATGAATGTGTTGGGGAGAATGGGGTCTCCCCATCTTATTCCTCTGCCATCTTAGGACCGCGCCCCCACCCCGAGGTCTTGTTTATGTATCCATTTAGCCAGTCTGGGCTTTTTGGTTGGAACATTTAATCCATTTATATTTAGAATAATTATTGACATATGTGCTCCTATTCGGAGAAGGCAATGGCACCCCACTCCAGTACTCTTGCCTGGAAAATCCCATGGACGGAGGAGCCTGGTAGGCTGCAGTCCATGGGGTCACACAGAGTTCGACATGACAGAGCGACTTCCCTTTCACTTTTCACTTGCATGCATTGGAGAAGGAAATGGCAACCCCCTCCAGTGTTCTTGCCTGGAGAATCCCAGGGACGGGGGAGCGTGGTGGGCTGCCGTCTATGGGGTCGCACAGAGTCGGACAGGACTGAAGCGACTTAGCAGCAGCAGCAGTGCTCCTATTGCCATTTTCTTAATTGTTTGGGGTCGGTTTTGTTCTCTTGTATTTCTTTTTTCTTCTCTTGTATTTCTTGACTATATAAGTCCCTTTACCATTTGTTGTAAAGCTGGTTTTGTGGTAAAGAATTCTCTTACCTTTGGCTCGTCTGAAAAGCTTTGATTTCTCCATCAATTTTGAAGGAGATCCTTGCCAAGTACACTAATCTTGGCTGTAGATTTTTCTCTTTCAGTGCTTTACATATGGCATGCCATTCTCTTCTGGCCTGCAGAGTTTCTGTTGAAAGATCAGCTGTGAAACATATGGGGTTTCCATTGGATGTTACTTCTTACTTTTAACTTGCTACTTTTAATATTCTTTCTTTGTGTTTCATCTTCCTTAGTTTGCTTAGTATATGTCTAGGGCTGTTTCTCCTTGGGTTTATCACAAATGGGACTCTTGGCACCTCTTGGACTTGATTGACTATTTCCTTTTCCATGTTGGGGGTTTTTTAAGTATAATCTCCTCTAAACTTTTCTCATACCCTTTATTTTTCTCTCTTCTTCTGGGACCCCTATAATTTGAATCTTGGTGCATTTAACATTGTCCAACAGGTCTCTGAGACTATCCTCAGTTCTTTTCATTCTTTTGACTTTACTCTGCCCTTCCGCAGTTGTTTCCACCATTTTGTCTTTCAACACACTGATCCATTTTCTGGTTCAGATACCCTGCTCCTGATTCTTTCTAGAGTATTTTTAATTTCAGTAATTGTTGTTTGTCTATTTATTTTTCAATTTATTTTTTGCTTATTCTTCAATTCAACTAGGGGTTTGCTCATTGATTCTTGCATTGTCTCCATGTCATTTTCAAAGTTTTTGATCATCTTTACTATCATTATTCTGAATAGTTTTTCAGGCAGTTTGCCTATTTCCTCTTCATTTGTTTAAATTTCTGTGTGTCCAGTTTGTTCCTTTGTTTGTGCAGCATTTCTTTGTCATTTCTTCATTTTTAAAAAGATCTTATTGTGTTTGAGGTCTCCTTTTGCCAGCCTTCAAATTTGCATTCTTTCTTCCTTTTAGTTTCTGCACTCCTAAGTTTGGTCCAATGGTTTGTGTAAGCTTTGCATTGGGTGAGATTGGTGCTTAGTTTTTGTTTTTTTTTTTTTTTCTTTCTTTTCCTTCTGATGTGCAGGGCTGATTGAGAAGGGTAATCCTGTCTGCTGATGACTGGGTTTCTATTTTTTTCCTATTTGCTGTTTGGATGAGGTGTCCTACACTGGGTTGGGTTGTCCTGATTGGTGGTTGGGTGATTCTAGGTCTTGTATTCAAGTGGTTTAGTTTGCGTGAGTGAGTTCTCAGTAATTGATACTCCCTAAGGTTAGGAGTTCTCCGGTTGTATAGGGTCTTGGAGTCAGTGCTCCCACTCCAAATGCTCGGGGCTGGATCATTGGCCAGGAACACCGTTACAACAGGTGGTTTGTTATGGCATTAATTTAGATTAAAATAAATATCCAAAAAAAAAAAAAAAAAAGAGAGAAACCAAAGGGGAACCCCTGACAAATGGCAGTTACACTGTCACACAAATAATAATTAAAATAAAGGAATATACACATATATTCCAATATATGGGAATATACACATATACAACTATCAGCAAAATCCAAACAGTTCAACAAAAATAAACTACAATAGACTGACCTAGCAAACAACGGAAACCAAAAATGATATCTACCAGTTAAGCACAAAACTAACGAGTGCACAAGCTGGAAAAGAAATCTAAAGCAAAGCCCCAAGTTGGAATGAAAGCACTGAAAATAAAACTAACAAAATGTTGAGAGGAAAGGAAGGAAAGAAAAGAAAGAAAGAATAGATATGCAAAGTTCAATAGAGGTAGATGAACAAGGTTTGTTTAAAGTTTAACTGCAAGGGGACAAGAACAGAGGAAAGGCAAACAATGGAATAAATATAATAGGTTTAAAAAATTAAAATTTAAAACAATAAAAATAGAAAATAATTTAAAAATCAAAAATAAATGGGAAAACAAGGAATCCTCCAAAGAACTGTAAAAATCCAATGTAGAAGCAGAGGTTCATCACAAGAGTAAAAAGTATGACTGAATAGACACATGTACATATACACCCACCAGCAAAATCAAAACATTCCAGCAAAATTAAGTACAATAGATTGACTGACCTGGTGAACAAAGGAAAAAAAAATTATATATATATATATATATATACATACACACACACACACACACACACACATATATATATATATATATATATATATATATACACATACATACCAGAATAGAACCACCTGAAGCACAAACTGGGAAACAAAACTAGAGCAAGGTGCCAATTGGAGAATAAAAGAATGAAAATAAAACTAACAAATATATTGAGAGAAAAGGAAAGAAAGGAAAAAATACATATGCAGAGTTAAAAAGAGATAGAGATGACTCTTGAGAGTCCCTTGGACTGAAAATAAATCCAACCAGTCCATTCTAAGGGAGATCAGTACTGGGTGTTCATTGGAAGGACTGATGTTGAAGCTGAAATTCCTATACTTTGGCCACCTGATGCGAAGAGCTGACTCTTTGGAAAAGGCCCTGATGCTGGGAAAGATTGAGAGCAGGAGGAGAAGCGAACAACAGAGGATGAGATGGTTGGATGGCATCATCAGCTCAATGGACATGGGTTTGGTTGGACTCCGGGGGTTGGTGATGGACAGGGAGGCCTGGCGTGCTGTGGTTCATGGGGTCACAAGGAGTCGGGCACAACTGAGCCACTGAACTGAACTGAACTGAAAAGATTTATATACATTAAAGATTAACTGCAAGGGGAAAAGAACAGTAGGGAAAGTAAACAAATAATAAATATAGAAAAAATAATCATAGGTTTAAAAAATGAAAAAGAGAGAGAGAGAGAGAAAAGGAAACTCCACAGAATTTCAAAAGCTGTATATAGAGACAGAGATTTATAAAAGCAATACAAATGTGACCGAAGAAAAATAAGGCTCAAAAGCTTCATTAGATTTCATAGTGCCAATGAAATTGGCAACTACACCGTGGGCGAGGGGAAGGAATTGAAACCAACCACACAAACAAAAATGTTAAAGAATCTACAGAGCAAGTCAAAACATGAGAATAATACAGGTTTTTCTTTAGTCATTGCTCTCAGAGTCCTTTCACCCGCTAAAATTGCAGTCCACCTCACTTCCCTAAGATGCCCTCCAAAACTGTGCTGAACTCTGAACCTGATTTGGGGGGAGCTCATTCTAATCCGGTCCTACTCCTATACGGTTTTTGTCTCCAATGTTCACAACTATCGGAACTAGGACGTTTCCTTTTGTGGCAGTTATCAGTGTCTTTTTATATATTATTCAGTTCAGTTCAGTCGCTCAGTCGTGTCCGACTCTTCGCGACCCCATGAATCGCAGCACGCCAGGCCTCCAGTCCATCACCAACTCCCGGAGTTCACTCAGACTCACGTCCATCGAGTCAGTGATGCCATCCAGCCAACGTCCATCGAGTCAGTGATGCCATCCAGCCATCTCATCCTCTGTCGTCCCCTTCTCCTGCCCCGAATCCCTCCCAGCATCAGGGTCTTTTCCAATGAGTCAACTCTTCGCATAAGGGGGCCAAAGTACTGGAGTTTCAGCTTTAGCATCATTCCTTCCAAAGAAATCCCAGGGCTGATCTCCTTCAGAATGGACTGGTTGGATCTCCTTGGAGTCCATGGGACTCTCAAGAGTCTTCTCCAACACCACAGTTCAAAAGCATGAATTCTTCAGTGTTCAGCCTTCCTCACCGTCCAACTCTCACATCTATACATGACCACAGGAAAAACCATAGCTTTGACTAGACGGACCTTTGTTGGCAAAGTAATGTCTCTGCTTTTGAATATGCTATCTAGGTTGGTCATAATTTTCCTTCCAAGAAGTAAGCGTCTTTTAATTTCATACCTGCAGTCATCATCTGCAGTGATTTTGGAGCCCTGCCCCACCAACACCCCCCCCCCAAAAAAAAAAAAAAAAATCTGACACTCTTTCCACTGTTTCCCCATCTATTTCCCATGAAGTACATGGGACCGGATGCCATGATCTTCATTTTCACTCTCCACTTTCATTTCATCAAGAGACTTTTCAGTTCCTCTTCACTTTCTGCCATAAGGGTGGTGTCATCTGTATATATGAGGCTATTGACATTTCTCCCGGCAATCTTCTTTCCATCTTGTGTTTCTTCCAGTCCAGGGTTTCTCATGATGTACTCTGCATAGAAGTTAAGTAAGCAGGGTGAGAACATACCGCCTTGACGTACTCCTTTTCCTAATTGGAACCAGTCTGTTGTTCCATATCCAGTTTTAACTGTGGTTTCCTGACCTGCATACAGATTTCTCAAGAGGCAGGTCAGGTGGTCTGGTATTCCCATCTCTTTCAGAATTTTCCACAGTTTATTGTGATCCACACAGGCAAAGGCTGTGGCATAGGCAATAAAGCAGAAATAGAGGTTTTTTCTGGAACTCTCTTGCGTTTCCATGATCCAGCAGATGTTGGCAATTTGGTCTCTGGTTCCTCTGCCTTTTGTAAAACCAGCTTGAACATCAGGAAGTTCATAGTTCATGTATTGCTGAAGCCTGGCTTGGAGAATTTTGAGCATTACCTTACTAGTGTGTGAGGTGTGTGCAATTCTGAGGTAGTTTGAGCATTCTTTGGCATTGCCTTTCTTTGGGATTGGAATGAAAACTCACCTTTTCCAGTCCTTTGGCCACTGCTGAGTTTTCCAAATTTGCTGGCATATTGAGTGCATCACTTTCCCAGCATCATCCTTTGAGATTTGAAATAGCTCAACTGGAATTCCATCACCTCCACTAGCTTTGTTCGTAATGCTGCTTTCTAAGCCCCACTTGACTTTATGTTCCACAATGTCTGGCTCTAGTTCAGTGACCACACCATCGTGATTATCTGGGTCGTGAATATCTTTTTTGTACAGTTCTTCTGTGTATTCTTGCCATCTCTTCTTAATGTTTTCTGCTTCTGTTAGGTCGATACCATTTCCGTCCTTTATCGAGCCCATCTTTGCATGAAATCCCCCCTTGGTATCTCTAATTTTCTTGAAGTGATCTCTAGTCTTTTCCATTCTGTTGTTTTCCTCCTTTTTTATGCATTGCTCCCTGAGGAAGGCTTTCTTATCTCTTCTTGCTCTTCCTTGGAACTCTGCATGCAGATGCTTATATCTTTCCTTTTCTCCTTTGCTTTTCTCTTCTCTTCTTTTCACAGCTATGTGGATTTAATCTGCAGCTTGTACAGGTGGTAGGAAGGTTTTGGGTCTTCTTCCTTAACAACACTGCCCCTGGGTTCCAATTGTGGTTTTATTCCCACTTCTGAATGTGAATCATCCACTGGGGTTTGCTCCTGAGACTGTCCTGGAGGACTTAGGTTTGCCCCTGTGAGGGGGCCAGATGTGGAGATGCAACTGCTTGGGTCATAGTGGTTCTGGCTGCATCAGGGACTCAGAGGAGTTGGTGGCTAGGGCAGCAGGACATATAGTGCTCTAGAAGGGTATGTCAACCAGTACTGGCCCATACGTACCAGTATTTTTGCATGTAGAAGCCCCTTCCCTGAGAAAGAAGCCTGGCAAGCCACAGTCTACAATGTCACAAGCAGTTGGACACTAAGGGCGGCAGTGAGGAAATACCCCTCTTCCAAGTTAAGGAGCAGTGGCTGCGCTTTGATGGAGCAGCTGTGAAGGGATACCCCACACCCAAGGTAAGAGAAATCCAAGTAAGTTGGTGTGTGTTGCAAGAGGGCATCAGAAGGCAGACACACTGAAACCATACTCACAAAAAACTAGTCCATCTAATCACACTAGGACCACAGCCTTGTCTAACTCAAAGAAACTAAGCCATGCCCCTGGGGCAACCCAAGACGGGCGGGTCATGGTGGAGAGATCTGACAGAAGGTGGTCCACTGGAGAAGGGAATGGCAATCCGCTTCAGTATTCTTGCCTTGAGAACCCCATGAACAGTATCAAAAGGCAAAATGATAGGATACTGAAAGGGGAACTCCCCAGGTCAGTAGGGACCCAATATGCTACTGGATATCAGTGGAGAAATAACTCCAGAAAGAATGAAGGGATGGAGCCAAAGCAAAAACAATACCCAGCTGCGGATGTGACTGGTGACAGAAGCAAGGTCTGATGCTGTAAAGAGCAATATTGCATAGGAACCTGGAATGTCAGGTCCATGAATCAAGGCAAATTGGAAGTGGTCAAACAAGAGATGGCAAGAGTGAATGTAGACATTCTAGGAATCAGCGAACTAAAATGGACTGGAATGGGTGAATTTAATTCAGATGAGCATTATATCTACTACTGCAGGCAGGAATCCCTCAGAAGAAATGGAGTAGCCATCATGGTCAACAAAAGATTCCAAAATGCAGTACTTGGATGCAATCTCAAAAACGACAGAATGATCTCTGTTCGTTTCCAAGGCAAACCATTCAATATCACAGTAATCCAAGTCTAGACCCCAACCAGTAATGCTGCAGAAGCTGAAGATGAACGGTTCTATGAAGACCTACAAGTCCTTATGGAACTATACCCAAAAAAGGTGTCCTTTTCATTGTAGGGGTCTGGAATGCAAAAATAGGAAGTCAAGAAACACCTGCAGTAACAGGCAAATTTGGCCTTGGAATACGGAATGCAGCAGGGCAAAGACTAATAGAGTTTTGCCAAGAAAATGCACTGGTCATAGCAAAGACCCTTTTCCAACAGCACAAGAGAAGACTCTACACATGGACATCACCATATGGTCAACACCGAAATCAGATTGATTATATTCTTTGCAGCCAAAGATGGAGAAGCTCTATACAGTCAACAAGAACAAGACCAGGAGCTGACTGTGACTCAGATCATGAACTCCTTATTACCAAATTCAGACTGAAATTGAAGAAAGTAGGACAAACCACTAGACCATTCAGGTATGACCTAAATCAAATCCCTTATGATTATACAGTGAACGTGAGAAACAGATTTATGAGCCTAGACCTGTTAGATAGAGTGCCTGATGAACTATGGAATGAGGCTCATGCCATTGTACAGGAGACAGGGATCAAGACAATCCCCATAGACAAGAAATGCAAAAAAGCAAAATGGCTGTCTGGGGACCCCTTAGAAATCGCTGTGAAAAGAAGAGAAGCGAAAAGCAAAGGAGAAAAGGAAAGATATACGCATCTGAATGCAGAGTTCCAAAGAATAGCAGGAAGAGATAAGAAAGCCTTCCTCAGTGATCAATGCAAAGAAATAGAGGAAAACAACAGAATGGGAAAGACTAGAGATCTCTTCAAGAAAATTAGAGATACCAAGGGGACATTTCATGCAAAGATGGGCTCGATAAAGGACAGAAACGGCATGGACCTAACAGAAGCAGAAGATACTAAGAAGAGATGACAAGAATACACAGAAGAACTAAACAATCAAGATCTTCATGATCCAGATAATCACGATGATGTGATCACCGACCTAGAGCCAGACATCCTGGAATGTGAAATCAAGTGGGCCTTAGAAAGCAGCACTACGAACAAAGCTAGAGGAAGTGATGAAATTCCAGTTGAGCTATTTCAGATCCTGAAAGATGATGCTGTGAAAGTATTGCACTCAATATGCCAGCAAATTTGGAAAACTCAGCCTGTGTCCACAGGACTGGAACGGTCAGTTTTCATTCAAATCCCAAAGAAAGGCAATGCCAAAGAATACTCAAAGTACTGCACAGTTACACTCACCTCACATGCTAGTAAAGTAATGCTCAAAATTCTCCAGGCCAGGCTTCAGCAATACGTGAACTGTGAACTTCCTGATGTTCCAGCTGGTTTCAGAAAAGGCAGAGGAACCAGAGATCAAATTGCCAACATCTGCTGGATCATGGAAAAAGCAAGAGAGTTCCTGAAAAACCTCCATTCCTGCTTTATTGACTATGCCAAAGCCTTTGACTTTGTGGATCACAATAAACTGTGGAAAATTCTGAAAGAGATGGCAATACCAGACCACCTGACCTGCCTCTTGAGAAACCTCTATGCAGGTCAGTAAGCAACAGTTAGAACTGGATGTGGAACAACAGACTGGTTCCAATTAGGAAAAGCAGTACGTCAAAGCTGTATATTATCACCCTGCTTATGTAACTTCTATGCAGAGAACATCATGAGAAACCCTGGACTGGAAGACACACAAGGGGGACTCAAGATTGCCGGGAGAAATATCAGTAACCTCAGATACGCAGGTGACACCGCCCTATGGCACAAAGTGAAGAGGAACTAAAAAGCCTCCTGAGGAAGGTGAAAGTGGAGAGTGAAAAAGTTGGCTTCAAGCTCAACATTCAGAAAACGAAGATCATGGCATCCGGTCCCATCACCTCATGGGAAATAGATGGGGAAACAATGGATACAGTGTCAGGCTTTATTTTGGGGGGCTCCAAAATCACTGCAGATGGTGACTGCAGCTATGAAATTAAAAGACACTTACTCCTTGGAAGGAAAGTTACGACCAACATAGACAGCATATTCAAAAGCAAAGACATTACTTTGCCAACAAAGGTCCGTCTAGTCAAGGCTATGGGTTTTCCTGCGGTCATGTATGGATGTGAGAGTTGGACTGTGAAGAAGGCTGAGCACCTAAGGATTGATGCTTTTGAACTGTGGTGTTGGAGAAGACTCTTGAGAGTCCCTTGGACTGCAAGGAGATCCAACCAGTCCATTCTGAAGCAATTGAGCCCTGGGATTTCTTTGGGGGAATGATGCTGAAGCTGTAACTCCAGTACTTTGGCCACCTCTTGAGAAGAGTTGACTCATTGGAAAAGACTCTGATGCTGGGAGGAATTGGGGGCAGAAGGAGAAGGGGACAGCAGAGCATGAGATGGCTGGATGCCGTCACTGACTCTATGGACGTGGATCTGGGTGAACTCTGGGAGGTGGTGATGGGCAGGGAGTCCTGGCGTGCTGCGATTCATGGGGTCGCGAAGAGTGGGACAGGAATGAGCGACTGAACTGAACTGATCTGAACTGAACTGAACTGAAGTGACCAGGTATCCATAGACACAAGACTTTTTTGGCCTGTAGCAGCTCCGCCCCAGCGAGCATTGAGCATGAACTTGGCATAGCTTCTTGATTTCTGGGGACCGTGGTAGCGATAACTGTGCAGGGACAATGACCTCCTCTTCCGCAGAAGTTTTGACCCTATCAGAGTCTTTTCACCAGCCTCTTGTAGCTGGTGATAAGGAGGCCTCTTTTGCCACTCTTCCTCCATAGCTTCACTCTTTCAGGCACTTAGAGGGCTCCCTTGCCTGGGGTACTTCTCTGTTGTTTGGAGCATCAGGCACATAGATGGGGCCCCTGGGTGGGGTCCTAGTCTGCAGCTCAGTAAGTCAGGCACTTGATTGGCCAGCCTCTCTATTGTTCAGCTGCCTATGCTGGTGTATGGGGAGAAAGAGACTATGGTGAGGGCTCCACCCACTATGATTGACCCAGTAGGATCCCCTTGCTTCCATGGGGCCTGATGTTCCTCCACAAGCATTTCCAACCCGATCTCCTTCCTCACATCCCATCAGTCCGTCTCTCTGCAGTCAATAGTAGCCCTTCCCCTGGGATTGCTCCACAATCTGCAAAATCCAGATCCCAACTGCTGTCCTTTCTATGGGACCTGTGTCCCTGTCTGGGGTGTGTATGACTGTGGCAAGGACTGTCTGATTCTCATTCCATTTAGGCTCCCACAGATCAACTGTTTCACTCTCAGCCTAAAATATTTCTCCTCTGATCCAGACAGTTGATCCCAGGTGGGGGTCGGACACCGACTTAGAGTTCTCCCCCACCGAGTGCAGGTCCAGGCCTATTAACATTCCTGTTCCCCCCACCCCTAGTTCCTTCACCCTACCGAGTTTTGTGGTACTATTTATTATTTTCCTCTGGTCAGGTACTCCTGTCAGCTCTCAGTTGATGTTCTGCACACACTTCTGTGTCTGAAGGTGTGTCCTTGATGTATCCGTGGAGTGAAATGTACTACACTTCCAGCTACTGTTCTGCCATTTTGTTCATCTCAACGTTTGGACTACTAGAAATAAGACTGTTATGAACATTCATGTGCACGTCTTTGGTTTTTTTTTTTTTTTTTTCATACTTGCTGGTATAAACCTAAGAAAGGGATTGCTGGGACATATGGTAACCCTATGTTTAACTTTTGAAGGAACTTCCAAACTGTTTTCCACCATGGTGTACTATTTTGTATTCCCATAAGCAGTGCATGAATGTTCAAATATTTTCACTTCCTCATCACACTTGTTCTTCTCTGTCTCTCATGTGAGCCATACTTTCGGTGTGCCCTGCATGCTTACTTGCCATCTGTATATCATTATCTAGTGAATTTCCTGTTCAAATCTTTTGTCCATTTTTGCATTGGTGTGTTTCATATATTCTGTCTGATTCTTAAGTTTTTCTTACTTCAATGTGACTATTATTATTTTTTATTTTAATTTTAAATTGGCCTACTATATAGAAAAGCAATTAATTAAATTTTATATATCATCTGTATATCTTGTGACATTGCTTAAATTAATTCTTAGTTTTACGTATTCTGTTCCTGTAGATTTCATTGGATATTCTACATAGATGTCACCAACAGATAAAAACAGCTTTATTCTTCTTTTCCAAACTGGATAGCTTTTCAATCATTTCCTAATATGACTTCACGGACAGAAATTCAATATAATGAGAGTGGACATCTTTCTGTTGATTGTGATTTTAGAAGTAAAACACTCAGTGTTCTACCATAAAGTGTGATGTTAGTGATAGTGTAGTACTTTCATAAGGTTGAGGAAGTCTTCTATTTCTGCTGCTGCTAAGTCGCTTCAGTCCTGTCCAACTCTGTGCGACCCCATAGAAGGCAGCCCACCAGGCTTCCAGTCCCTGGGATTCTCCAGGCAAGAACACTGGAGTGGGTTGCCATTTCCTTCTCCAATGCATGAAAGTGAAAAGTGAAAGTGAAGTCACTCAGTCGTGTCCGACTCTTAGCGACCCCATGGACTGCAGCCTACCAGGCTCCTCCATCCATGGGATTTTCTAGGCAAAAGTACTGGAGTGGGGTGCCATTGCCTCCTCCAATTCTATTTCTATTTCTTCTTCTATTTCTAGTTTGCTAAAATGTTTTATACAGAATGTGCTCAGTCACAGAGTTGTGTCCAGCTTTTTGCAACCCCATGAAGTGTAGGCCGAACAGGCTCCTCTGGCCTTGGGGGTTCTCCAGGCCAGAATACTGGAATGGGTTGCCATGCTCTCCTCCAGGGGATCTTCCCAAACCAAGGATGGACCCAGATCTCTGAGATGCCAGGCACTTTCTTTAAGAGCTGACCTGCCAGAAAAGCCTAAGAATACTGATGTGGGTAGCCAATCCCTACTTCAGGGAATCTTCCCAACCCAGGGATATTAGATTTTATCAAATTATTTTTCAGCATTTATCGAGATGACCCTACTGTGTCATCATTTTCAGTTCTTTAGTAAGTTGCTTTATCCTGATGGATTTTCAAATGTTTAACGAATGCTACACTCTTAAGGGGACAAAAACCAATGGATTATGCTATGTCATACATTGTATGTATTGGTGTAGGCTGCCACAGATCAGCTGATTCATTCTCAGCCTTAACTGTTTCTCCTCTGGTCCAAACAATTACTCCAATGTGGGGAGTGGAAACCTACTTCAGTTCTCCCACCCACCAAGGGCAGGTTCAGACCTATTAACACTCCTGTTTTTCCCCCTAGTTCCTTCATCCTACCAAGTTTTGTGGTTCTATACATTCTTTTCCACTGGTCAGGTACTCCTGTCAGCTCTCAGCTGGTGTTCTGCAAGCACTTCTGTGTCTGAAGATGTATTCCTGATGTGTCCAAGGACAGAGGTGTATTCCTCCTGCAACTACCACTCTGCCATCTTGTTCATCTCAACTTTTTGACTATTAGAAATAAGACTGCTATGAACATTCATGTGCACGTCTTTGGGGAACCATTTTTTTACACATAGTGAGGTGACCATGAGTCCAAGACTTGAAGCAAGACAGCTCCATGTGGAGAAAGGGCAAGTGTATTCAGTGCAGTCTCACAGTCTGAAGACAGCAGTGTCTGAATGGAAGCTAGAACAAAGGAGGTGGGATGGAAAAAGCTTCTGGGAGGTGGCCCAGAATTAAATGGTCTTGAAAGTGCTTTAAGACCACCTCTCAAAGAGTCAGACACGACTGAGAGACTGAACTGAACTGTAGGAGAAAAGTGGGATGATTCTCATTTCCACAGACACTTCAATACAGCCTAATTATCATGGAGGTACTTTAGGCAAGATATTACAATCTAGATGATGGCGAAATGTGGGAGAGAACAGAATCAAAGCCTCGGTACTGTGGCTGTGGGTCAAGGTTTGGAGGAGACACATGCTCCCTGCCTTGTGACACAACAGAGTTGACTTAGAGAGATGAGGATGACAGGTGAGTTTGGAGGGCTCCTAAGGGCCATTAAAAATGATGCATTCCCCCCCCCCCTCCCCATCAAATCATCTGAGTTGCCACCCATTCCCATTCTGCCCTAGAGGTATCAGGATTGCGCTTTGTGATGTCAATTCTCAGCCAGGGCCACCATTGGCTGGGGAAGTGAGTTGCTGATCTCATAAAGCATAATGCTGTGGACCCTAGGGAGGGGTATATAGAGGTGTGCTCAGGGGCTCTGGAGCAGACCACTGGGAGTCTTCAAAATGACTAAAGAGACTCAGAAGCCACAAGGCTCTAGAGCACTTATGGAACAGCTGACTTCAGGCAACCAGGAGGAAAAGATGAAGACCTCCTGTCAACTGAGGTCCACAAAAGTGTCAAGGTGAGTTGCACCCATCCAAGCTCCTCTTGCCCATTGACACCGCCCCATAAGACCCCCTGCCCTCTACTGGCCTGGCACATAGCCCTTCTCTGGTCACACTTTTCCTGAAACTATCGTTCCTATCCATCTTCACGCTCTTCCCCAAACAAGTGGCTTTCTGTGCTCCCTCTCTTGTTCTCTCCAGGTGTCCAGGGTAACCATGAGGGTGAATAAGTCATCTGGTCCTGAGCTTCGTTTTTGTTCGATGGAAGATTTTTGATTACAGTTTTGCTTTCCATGCTTGTGATGGGCATGTTGGGATTATCTATTTCTTCCTGGTTCAGTTTTGGATTCTTATACTTTTCTAGGAATTTGCTCATTTCTTCCAAGTTGTCCATTTTATTGTCCTATAGCTGCTGATAGTAGTCTTTTATGATCCTTTGTACTTCTGTGTTGTCTGCTGTGATTTATCCATTTTCCTTTCTAATTTTGTTGATTTGATTATCCCCCCTTTCTTTCTTGATGAGTTTTGCTAATGGTTTGTCTATTTTATTTATCTTCTCAAAGAACCAGCGTTTATTTTGCGAGTTTTGCTATAGTTTCCTGTGCTTTTTTTCATGTATTTCTGCCCTAATTGTTTTTAATTTTATTTTATTTTAAACTTTACAAATTGTATTAGTTTTGCCAAATATCAAAATGAATCCGCCACAGGTATACCTGTGTTTCCCATCCTGAACCCTCCTCCCTCCTCCCTCCCGATACCATCCCTCTGGGTCATCCCAGTGCACTAGCCCCAAGCATCCAGTATCGTGCATCGAACCTGGACTGGCAACTCATTTCATACATGATATTATACATGTTTCAATGCCATTCTCCCAAATCTTCCCACCCTCTCTCTCTGAAACAGAGTCCATAAGACTGTTCTATATATCAGTGTCTCTTTTGCTGTCTCATACACAGGGTTATTGTTAGCATCTTTCTAAATTTCATATATATGCTTTAGTACACTGTATTGATGTTTTTCTTTCTGGCTTACTTCACTCTGTATAATAGGCTCCAGTTTCATCCACCTCATTAAAACTGATTCAAATTTATTCTTTTTAGTGGCTGAGTAATACTCCATTGTGTATATGTACCACAGCTTTCTTATCCATTCATCTGCTGATGGACATCTAGGTTGCTTCCATGTCCTGGCTATTATATACAGTGTTGCTATGAACTTTGGGGTACATGTGTCTCTTTCAATTCTGGTTTCCTCGGTGTGTATGCCTAGCAGTGGGATTGCTGGATCATAAGACAGTTCTATTTCCAGTTTTTTAAGGAATCTCCACACTGTTCTCCATAGTGGCTGTACTAGTTTGCATTCCCAGCAACAGTGTAAGAGGGTTCCCTTTTCTCCACACCATCTCCAGCATTTATTGCTTGTAAACTTTTGGATCACACCCATTGTGAGTCGTGTGAAATGGTATGTCATAGTGGTTTTGATTTGCATTTCTCTGATAATGAGTGATGTTGAGCATCTTTTCATGTGTTTGTTAGCCATCTGTATGTCTTCTTTGGAGAAATGTCTATTTAGTTATTTGGCCCATTTTTTGATTGGGTCATTTATTTTTCTGGAGTTGAGCTGTAAGAGTTGCTTGTATATTTTTGAGATTAGTTGTTTGCCAGTTGCTTCATTTGCTTTTATTTTCTGCCATTCTGAAGGCTGCCTTTTCAATTTTCTAAGAGTTTTCTTTGATGTGCAGAAGCTTTTAAGTTTCATTAGGTCCCATTTGTTTATTTTTGCTTTTATTTCCAATATTCTGTAAGGTGGGTCATAGAAGATCCTGCTGTGATGTATGTCAGAGAGTGTTTTGCCTACGTTCTCCTCTAGGAGTTTTATAGTTTCTGGTCTTATGTTTAGATCTATAATCCTTTTTGAGTTTATTTTTGTTTATGGTGTTAGAAGTGTTCTAGTTTCATTCTTTTACAAGTGGTTGACCAGATTTCCCAGCACCACTTGTTAAAGAGATTGTCTTTAATCCGTTATATATTATAGACTCCTTTTTCAAAGATACGGTGTCCATATATGCATGGATTTATCTCTGGGCTTTCTATTTTGTTCCATTGATCTATATTTCTGTCTTTGTGCCAGAACCATACTGTCTTGATAACTGTGGCTTTGTGGTAGAGCCTGAAGTCAGGTAGGTTGATTCCTCCAGTTCCATTCTTCTTTCTCAAGATAGCTTTGGCTACTTGAGTTTTTTTTTTTTTTGTATTTCCATACAAATTGTTTAATTATTTATCTAGCTCTGTGAAGAATAACGTTGGTAGCTTGATAGGGATTGCATTGAATCTATAAGTTGCTTTGGTAGTTGTAGAGGGAGGTAAACTTCCAAACTCATTCTATGAGGCCACCATCACCCTAATACCAAAACCTGACAAAAATCCCACAAAAAAAGAAAACTACAGGCCAATATCACTGATGAACATAGATGCAAAAATCCTTAACAAAATTCTAACAATCAGAATCCAACAACACATTAAAAAGATCATACACCATGACCAAGTGGGCTTTATCCCAGGGATGCAAGGATTCTTCAATATCCTCAAATCAATCAATATAATACACCACATTAACAAATTGAAAAACAAAATCCATATGATTATCTCAATAGATGCAGAGAAAGCCTTTGACAAAATTCAACATCCATTTATGATAAAAACTCTCCAGAAAGAAGGAATAGAAGGAACATCCCTCAACATAATAAAAGCTATATATGACAAAACCACAGCAAACATTATCCTCAATGGTGAAAAATTGAAAGCATTTCCTCTAAAGTCAGGAACAAGACAAGGGGGCCCACTTTCACCATTACTATTCAACATAGTTTTTCAAGTTTTGGCCACAGCAATCACAGCAGAAAAAGAAATAAAAGGAATCCAAATTAAAAAGAAGAAGTAACACTCTCACTATTTGCAGATGACATGATCCTCTACATAGAAAACTCTAAAGACTCCACCAGAAAATTACTAGAACTAATCAATGATTACAGTAAAGTTGCAGGATATAAAATCAACACACAGAAATCCCTTGCATTCCTATACACTAATAATGAGAAAACAGAAAGAGAAATTAAGGAAACAATTCCATTCACCATTGCAATGGAAAGAATAAAATACTTAGGAATGTATCTACCTAGAGAAACTAAAGACCTATACATAGAAAACTATAAAACACTGGTGAAAGAAATCAAAGAGGACACTAATAGATGGAGAAATATAACATGTTCATGGATTGGAAGAATCAATATAGTGAAAACGAGTATACCACCTAATTGTTATTATTACATTTTCCTTCTTCTAACCCTGGGATTCTTCACTTCTTCTTTTTCTAGTTGATTTGGGTGTAAAGTTAGGTCATTTATTTGAGGTTTCTCTTGTTTCTTAGGGTAAGTTTGTATTTCTATGAACCTTTCCCTTCAGATCAGATCAGATCAGATCAGTCGCTGAGACATGTCCAACTCTTTGCGACCCTATGAATCGCAGCATGCCAGGTCTTCCTGTCCATCACCAACTCCCGGATTTCACTGAGACTCACGCCCATGGAGTCAGTGATGCCATCCAGCCATCTCATCCTATGTCTTCCCCTTCTCCTCCTGCCCCCAATCCCTCCCAGCATCAGAGACTTTTCCAATGAGTCAAGTCTTCGCATGAGGTGGCCAAAGTACTTGAGCTTCAGCTTTAGCATCATTCCTTCCAAAGAAATCCAAGGGCTGATCTCTTTCAGAATGCACTGGTTGGATTTCCTTGCAGTCCAAGGGACTCTCAAGAGTCTTCTCCAACACCACAGTTCAAAAGCATCAATTCTTCGGCACTCAGGCTTCTTCACAGTCCAACTCTCACATCCATACATGACCACAGGAAAAACCATAGCCTTGACTAGACGAATGTTTTTGGTAAAGGAATATCTCTGCTTTTGAATATGCTCTCTAGGTTAGTCATAACTTTCCTTTCAAGGACTA
Source organism: Bos taurus (assembly GCF_002263795.3). NCBI lineage: Eukaryota > Metazoa > Chordata > Mammalia > Artiodactyla > Bovidae > Bos > Bos taurus. The sequence goes on along the minus strand of NC_082638.1, from coordinate 57,417,766 downwards.
AGTGTCTTTTAATTTGATGGCTGCAGTAACCATCTGCAGTGATTTTGGAGCCCCAAAAATAAAGTCTGACATTGTTTCCACTGTTTCCCCATCTATTTCCCATGACGTGATGGGACCGGATGCCATGATCTTCGTTATCTGAATGTTGAGTTTTAAGCCAACTTTTTCACTCTCCACTTTCGCTTTCATCAAGAGGCTTTTGAGTTCCTCTTCACTTTCTGCCATAAGGGTGGTGTCATCTGCATATCTGAGGTTGTTGATATTTCTCCCGGCAATCTTGATTCCAGCTTATGTTTCTTCCAGTCCATCGTTTCTCATGATTTACTCTGCATAGAAGTTAAATAAACAGGGTGACAATATAAAGCCTTGACGTTCTCCTTTTTCTATTTATTTTTTTTTCCTTTTTCTATTTAGAATCAGTCAGTTGTTCCATGTCCAGATCTAACTGTTGCTTCATGACCTGCATACAAATTTCTCAACAGGCAGATCAGGTGGTCTGGGATTCCCATCTCTCTCAGAATTTTCCACAGATTTTTGTGATCCACAGAGTCAAAGGCTTTGGCATAGTCAATAAAGCAGAAATAGAGGTTTTTCTGGAACTCTCTTGCTTTTTCCATGATCCAGCAGATTTTGGCAATTTGGTCTCTGGTTCCTCTGCCTTTTCTAAAACCAGCTTGAACATCAGGATGTTCATGGTTCCCATATTACTGAAGCCTGGCTTGGAGAATTTTGAGCATTATTTTACTAGCGTGTGGGATGAAAGCAATTTTGCTGTAGTTTGAGCATTCTTTGGCATTGCCTTTCTTTCAGATTGGAATGAAAACTCACCTTTTCCAGTCCTGTGGCCACTGCTGAGTTTTCCAAATTTGCTGGCATATTGAGTGCAGCACTTTCACAGCATCGTCTTTCAGGATTTGGAATAGCTCAACTGGAATTCCATCACCTCCACTCTCTTTGTTCGTAGTAATGCTTTCTAAAGCCCACTTGACTTCACATTCCAGGGTGTCTGGCTCTAAGTCAGTGATCATACCATCGTGATTATCTGGGTCATGAAGATCTTTTTTGTACAGTTCTTCTGTGTATTCTTGCTATCTCTTCTTAATATCTTGTGCTTCTGTTAGGTCCATACCATTTCTGTCCTTTATCGAGCCAATGTTTGCATGAAATGTTCCTTTGGTATCTCTTATTTTCTTGAAGAAATCCCTAGTCTTTCCCATTCTGTTATTTTCCTCTATTTCTTTGCATTGATCGCTGAAAAAAGGCTTTCTTTTCTCTTCTTGCTTTTCTTTGGAACTCTGCATTCAGATGTTTATATCTTTCCTTTTCTCCTTTGCTTTTCTCTTCTCTTCTTTTCACAGCCATTTGTATGTGTTGTGTTTTCATTTTCATTTGTTTCTATGCATATTTGCATTTCATTTCTGATTTCTTCTGTTATATGTCGGTCATTCAGAAGCACGTTGTTTACCCTCCATATGTTTCTATTTGTCATGGTTTCTTTTCCCCTGTAGTTGACATGCAATCTTACTGCTTTGTGATCAGAAGAGATGCTTGAAATGATTTTGATTTTTGTTTTCAGTTTACCAAGGCTAGATTTGTGGCCCAGTATGTGATCTATCCTGGAGAATGTTCCATGTGCACTTGAGAAAAAGGTGAAATTCATTGCTTTGGCGTGAAACGTTCTTTTGAAATCAATTAGGTCTAACTGATCCATTGTATCACTTAAAGTTTGTGTGCCCTTGCTAATTTTCTGTTTGGTTGATCTATCCATAGGTGTGTGTAGGGTCTTAAGGTCTCCCACTATTATTGTGTTGTTTTTAATTTCCCCTTTCATACTTGTTAGCATTTGCCTTACATATTGAGTGCTCCTATGTTGGGTGCATATATATTTATAATTGTTATATCTTCTTCTTGGATTGATCCTTTGACCATTATGTAGTGGCCTTCTTTGTCTCTTTCCACACCCTTTATTTCAAAGTCTATTTTGTCTGATATGAGAATTGCTACTCCTGATTCCTGTTGCTCACATTTTGCATGAAATACCTTTTCTCAGCCCTTCACTTTCACTCTGTATATGCCCCTTGGTTTCAGGTGTGTCTCTTTTACACAGCATACATAGAAGCCTGGTTTTGTAACCGATTTATCAACTTTCTTTGTCACCTATCTATCCATTTGTCCATCCCTCTTTCCAATCAACAATCGATCTTTTTCCTTGGTGCATTTCAGTATGTGTCTCCTTAAATATCTCAGCAAGCCTGCCATTAAGTAGTCAGCCGTGTTTGTATACAGCAATTTTCTTTGGATATTAACTTTACACACAATGAAATATAGCAATCTTTTCTTTCCTCAGTCATGCTACTTTTGAACTGAAGTATAGTCCATTTATAATTTTGTGTTAATTTCTACTTTACAGCAAAGTGATTCAGTTATAGACATATATTTACATATGTATACGTTGAGTGTGGAGATATATATATATATATACACACACACACACGCATTCTTTTATTTAATCTCTCTCTCTTGTTTTTTTTTTTTTTTTTTTTGCTAAACTGTGCAGCAAGTGGAATTAGTTCCCTGACCAGGGTTTGAACCTGCATCCCTTGCAGTGGAAATCTGCAGTCTTAACCTCTGGACCTCCAGGGAAGACATATATATATATAATTTATCTATCTATCTATCTATCTATCTATATGTGTATATATATATATATATATATATATATATATATATATATATATATATATGCCTTTTTAAATCACATTTCATTATGATTTATAATTGGATACTGAATGTAGTCCTCTGTGCTCTAGAGTAGGAATTTGTCAATCCATTCCATATAATTTGTTTTCTATCTCTTAACCCCAGTCTCTTACTCCATTTCTCCCCCAATTCTCTCTGCCCTGAAGCTGTAAGTCTATTCTCTATGTCTATGAGTGTCTTTCTGATTCATACATATGTTCATTTGTGTCATATCTTAGATTCTACATTTGGATATTATGATATTATTTGGTATATATGTTTCCCTGTGTGCCTCACTTCATTTAGTATGATCAGCTCTCAGACCTTGCATGTTGACTCAAATGGCCTTATTGTTGTAACTGTACATATTCCTGTATCTTTTTAACCATACATGGAGCTATTCATCTATGGTTATTTTCTAAATTATATTATTAAAAAGTGCTTATAAATCACTCTTGGTATAGTATGTCCATTTTGAGTCTGTATAAGGATTTTATATGTATCTGTCACTTCACTTAATTTGCCCAGTCGAGTCCAACTCTTTGCGACTCCATGAACTGTGGCATGCCATGCTTCCCTGTCCAATTACCTACTACCCAAGCCTGCTTAAACTCAGATGCACCGAGTGGGTGATGTCAACCAATGATCTCATCCTCTGTTGTGTGCTTCTCCTCCTGCTTTCAATCTTTCTCAGCATCAGGGGCCTTTCCAATGAGTCAGTTCTTCAGATAAGGTAGCCAAAGTATTGACGTTTCAGCATCAGTCCTTCCAGTGAATATCCAAGAGTAATACCCTTAAGGATTGACTGAATTGATTTCCTTGCAATCCAAGAGACTCTCCAGAGTATATGTGGGTATGAAAAATATTCATTGTGCTTATGTTTCGTCTTTTGGAGACATAGAATACTTATGAATGTAATTCATAAAATGTTGATGTATTCTCTCATATGTATATGTGCGTATGAATAAATGTTTACTATGCTCTTGATGAAGGTGACAGAGGAGAGGGAAAAAGTTGGCTAAAAACTCAACATTCAGAAAATGAAGATCCTGTCATTCGGTCCCATCACTTCATGGGAAATAGAGGGGAAACAGTGGAAACAGTGTCAGACTTTATTTTGGGGGGCTCCAAAATCACTGCAAATGATGACTGCAGCCAAGAAATTAAAAGACGCTTACTCCTTGGAAGAAAAGTTATGACCAAATCTAGATAGCATACTGAAAAGCAGAAACATTACTTTGCCACCAAAAATCCATCTTGTCAAGACTATGGTTTTTCCAGTGGTCAAGTATGGATGTGAGAGTTGGACTGTGAAGAAAGCTGAGCGCCGAAGAATTGATGCTTTTGAACTCTGGTGTTGGAGAAGACTCTTGAGAGTCCCTTGAACTGCAAGGAGATCCAAACAGTCCATTCTGAAAGAGACCAGCCCTGGGATTACTTTGGAAGAAATGATGCTAAAACTGAAACTCCAGTACTTTGGCCACCTCATGCGAAGAATTGACTCATTGGAAAAGACTCTGATGCTGGGAGGGATGGGAGGCAGGAGGAGAAGGGGACGACAGAGGATGAGATGGTTGAATGGCATCACTGACTCAATGGACGTGGGTCTGAGCGAACTCTGGGAGTTGGTGATGGACAGGGAGGACTGGCCTGCTGCGATTCATGGGTTCCAAAGAGTCGGACACCACTGAACGACTGAACTGAACTGAATGGATGCATATGATGCCCTCTCAAGCAGAAATAGAAAAATGATAATGAATGTAATTTATAAAATCCGAATGTATTCACTCATATATATAAATGTGTATGAAGAAATATTTACTGTGGTTATACTGCCATCTCATGGAGAAATAGAAGAATGCTTATGAATGAAATTTATAAAATCCAGATGCATTATTCACATATTAAAAAATATACTGTATAACTTTATTTAAAAATTCATACATGATCATAACAGAAAATGTTAGTTTACTAGAAAAAGAAAGAAAGAAAGAAAGAAATCGCCCATGATCTCATTTACTACTTGCTCAGAATTCTGAGTTCCTTAAATAGACATTTCTCCAAAGAATACATACAGATGGCTAACAAACACATGAAAAGATGCTCAACATCACTCATTATCAGAGAAATGCAAATCAAAACCACTCTGAGGTACCATTTCACACCACTCAGAATGGCTGCGATCCAAAAGTCTACAAGCAATAAATGCTGGAGACGGTGTGGAGAAAAGGGAACCCTCTTACACTGTTGGTTGGAATGCAAACTAGTACAGCCACTATGGAAAACAGTGTGGATATTCCTTAAACAACTGGAAATAGAACTGCCTTATGATCCAGCAATCCCACTGCTCAGCATACACACTGAGGAAACCAGAGGGAAAGAGACACATGTACCCCAATGTTCATCGCAGCACTGTTTATAATAGCCAGGACATGGAAGCAACCTAGATGCCCATCAGCAGATGAATGGATAAGAAAGCTGTGGTACATATACACAATGGAGTATTACTGAGCCATTAAAACGAATACATTTGAATCAGTTCTAATGAGATGGATGAAACTGGAACCTATTATACAGAGTGAAGTAAGCCAGAAAGAAAAACACCAATACAGTATACTAACACACATATATGGAATTTAGAAACATGGTAACAATAACTCTGTGTACGAGACAGCAAAAGAGACACTGATGCATAGATCCGTCTTATGGACTCTGTGGGAGAGGGAGAGGGTGGGAAGATTTGGGAGAATGGCATTGAAACATGTATAATATCATGTATGAAATGAGTCGCTAGTCCAGGTTCAGTGCATGATACTGGATGCTTGGGTCTGGTGCACTGGGACAACCCAGAGGGAGGGTATGGGGAGGGAGGAGGGAGGAGGGTTCAGGATGGGGAACACAGGTATACCTGTGGCGTATTCATTTTGATATTTGGCAAAACTAATACAATATTGTAAAATAAAATAAAATTTATTTAAAAACAAACAAAAAAAGTAATTCTGAGTTCCTGAGCTGGAGAGATAAAATATCAGGGTGTGTTAGTTCTTTCACTATAAAATACTTTCTGTTATTTGAATTTTAACATATAACTTGGTTCTGATATGTGGTTCTTGCTTTGTTTACTTATACTGAAGATTTTCCTTTTACAAATACTGAGTAATTTGACCACATCTTTAGAGACTGCTTGCTTTATACTTTTTTTATTCTTTTTTTTCTTTTTTCCGTTTTTGCTATAATTAAAAAATGTTGCATGTCGTGCCTCCAGGAAATAATACTGTAATGAATATGAGGGTGCATCAATCTTTTGGTTTTAAGGTTTTTTCCAGAAAAAATGCCCAGGAGTAGGTCATAAGGTGATTATATGTTTTAGTTTTTAAAGGAGCAGCAATACTCTTCACCATAGTGGCAGTACCAATTTACATGCCCACTAACAGTGCAAGATTGTTCCCTTTTTTCCCACAGTCTCTCCAGGAATTATTGCTTGTAGATTTTTTGTTGCTATCTATTCGGCCTGGTGTGAAGGAATACCACATTGTAGTTTTGATTTGTATTTCTCTAATGAATAGTGATGATGAACTATGGATGGAGGTTCATGACACTGTACAGGAGACAGGAACCAAGACCATCCTCAAGAAAAAGAAATGCAAAAAAGTAAAATGGCTGTCTGAGGAGGCCTTACAAATAGCTGTGAAAAGAAGAGAAGCCAAAAGCAAAGGAAGAAGGGAAAGCTATATCCATTTGAATGCAGAGTTCCAAAGAATAGCAAGTAGAGATAAGAAAGCCTTCCTCAGTGATCAGTGCAAAGAAATAGAAGGAAATAAAGAATGGAAAAGACTAGAGATCTCTTCAAGAAAATTAGAGATACCAAGGGAACATTTCATGCAAAGATGGGCTCAATAAACGACAGAAATGATATGGACCTAACAGAAGCAGAAAACACTAATAGGAGAACTGTACCAAGAATATCTTCAAGACCCATTTAATCACAACGGTCTGATCACTCACCTAGAGACAGACATCCTGGAATATGAAGTCCAGTGGGCCTTTGGAAGCCACACTACAAACAAAGCTAGTGGAGGTGATGGAATTCCAGTTGAGCTATTTCAAATTCTCAAAGATGCTGCTGTGAAAGTTCTGCACTCAATATGCCAGTAAATCTGGAAAACTCATCAGTGGCCACAGGACTGGAAAACATTAGTTTTCCTTCCAATCCTAAAGAAAGGCAATGTCAAAGAATGCTCAAATTACAGAACAATTACACTCATCTCACACACCAGTAAAGTAGTGCTCAAAATTCTCCAAGCCAGGCTTCAGCTATACGTGAACCATGAACTTCCAGATGTTCAAGGAGGTTTCAGCAAAGGCAGAGGAACAAGAGATCAAATTGCCAACATCTGTCAGATCGTGAAAAAGCAAGAGAATTCCAGAAATACATCTATTTATTCTTTATTGACTATGCCACAGCCTTTGAGTGTGTGAATAACAATAAACTGTAGGAAATTCTCAAAGAGATGGAAATACCAGACCACCTAACCCTCCTCTTGACAAATCTGTATGCAGGTCAAGAAGCAAGAGTGAAAACTGGACATGGAACAGCAAACTGGTTCCAAAGTGGGAAAGGAGCACATCAAGGCTGTATATTGTTGTCGTGTTTATTTAACTCATATGTGGAGTACATCATGAGAAACCCTGTGCTGGAGGAAGCACAAGCTGGAATCAAGTTTGCTGGGAGAAATATCAATAACCTCACATATGCAGGCGACACCACCCTTTCTGCAGGCAGTAAGTGAAGAAGAATTAAAGAGCTTCTTGATGAAAGTGAAAGAAGAGAGAAAAAGTTGGCTTAAAGCTCAACATTCAGAAAATGAAGATCATGGTCTCATCACTTTATGGCAAATAGATGGGGAAATGGCAGAAACAGTTGCTGACTTTATTTTGGGGGGCTCGAAAATCACTGCAGGTGATGACTGAAACCATGAAATTAAAAGACACTTACTCCTTGAAAGGAAAGTTATGATCAACCTAGACAACTTATTAAAAAGCAGAGACATTACTATGCCAACGATGGTCCATCTAGTCAAGGCTATGTTTTTTTCTAGTAGTCCTGTATGGATGTGAGAGTTGAACTGTAAAGAAAGCTGAGCACTGAAGAAGTGATGATTTTGAACTGTGGTGTTGGAGAAGACTCTTGAGAGTCCCATGGGCTCCAGGGAGTTCCAATCAGTCCATTATAAAGGAGATCAGTCCTGGTGTTCATTGGAAGGATTGATGTTTAAGCTGAAACTCCAATATTTTGGCCACCTGATGTGAAGAGCTGACTCATTTGAAAAGACCGTGATGCTGGGAAAGATGGAGGGCAGACAGAGAAGGGGACGACAGTGGATGAGATAGTTGGATGGCTTCACTGCCTCAATGGACATAAGTTTGGAAGACTCCGGGAGTTGGTGATGGACAGCAAGCCCTGGAGTGCTGAAGTCTATAGGGTCGCAAAGAGTCAGACCCGACTGAGTGTCTAACCTGAACGTAGCCTCTTTTCAAGTGTTTTTTCATCATCTGTATGATTTCTTTTGGGAAATGACTATTTAGATCTGCCTGTTTTGTTACGAAGGTGTTTTTTGTTTGTTTGTTTGTTTTTGATACTGGGCTACGTAGCCATTTGCATATTTTTGAAAATAATGCCTTGATAACTAATGGGAACTATCTGTGTAGCACAGGGAACTGCCCTCCATGCTCTGTGATGACCTAAATTTAGAAGAAAATTAAATGAAAGAGGTTGTGTTTATACACTTGTACACCTAGTGTGATTTATGTACAGCAGAATGTAACACAACATTGTTAAGCAACTACATGTGTATATGTGTACATACTCTAGGCTCCATTTAAAGGATGTTCTAAAAGAAGCAGATGTAATCTACAATAACAGAACTGAGAACAGGGGTTGCATGGGGAAAGACAGTGTGGGGAAGTATACCAAAGAAATTATCTAGGATGATGGGGGAAAAAATTATTTTTTCAATGAGCATTAGGTATATAATCTAGGTGAAATTGCAGAAATATTTCTGAAATGGAAATTCCAAACAGGGTCTTGCCAAGTGGCTCTATGTATTTATAAATTTACTAGATAATGTCATATTGTCCTTCAGAAAGTTGCGTCACACTATGCGCTCACAACACTGCTGAAACACTCCTTTTCCAATTTGTCATCGTCCATTTGGAGGAAAAATTTGGTATATTTCAACTTTGTCATTGAACTTTGGCAGTTTTCATGGTGAGAAATCATAATCCATTATTGTTTTTGTTTGCATTTATTTTATTACCAGGTAGGTATGACATTTCTTCTTGATTTTTGGTAATTTTCCTTTTTTCAGGGGAGGGTAATTTGTATGTTTTTTAAAAAATTATTATTTATTTCACAATTCTCTTCTATTGGGTTTTTCATCTTTTCTTATTTTAAGTTCGGACTCTGCATAAATGAGGTAAATGAGTCATTTGTCAGCTGTCTTCCAAATATTTCTCAATTGTCATTTTATAATTCCGTGTTTATTTTCTATTCAGTCATGCAGGAGTTTTACTACAAAAAAAGTTATGTAAATTTTCCCTTTTAAGCTTCTGGACAAAGAACATGTAAAATAAGAAATTTTAAAGGTGGCCCAAAACTCTAGGAAGCTAGAGGGTGTGGTTAAAAGAATCGGGAGAGGTCAACGCTTTCTGACTTGCTCCCCATACTCCCCTAGAGGTGTCAGGATGAGGCTTTGTGAGGTCAAAGCTCACCAGGGCCTCCATTGGCTGTGCAAGTGGCTTGCTGACCTCATAAAGTGTAAGGGTGTGGCCACCTGGGGAAGGGTATATATAGGGGTACTCAGGGGCTCTGAAGTAGACCACTGCGAGTCTTCAAAATTACTAAGGTGACTGGGAAGGCTCTAGAGCACTGGAGTTTCAGTTTTAGCATCATTCTTGGAACAGCTGACTCTAGATACCCAGGAGGAAAAGATGAAGATCTCCCATCAACTGAGGTCCAAAGGATGTGTCAAGGTGAGCTGAACCCACCTAAACTCCTCATATCTTCCTCTGACTTATTTAGTATGATCATCTCTAGGTCCATCCATGTTGGAAAAAATAGCATTATTTCGTTCTTTCTTATGGATAATATTCCATTGTATGCATAATATATCTGTCTTTATCCACTCACATATTTAAGTGCCTTAAGGTCGTTTGCATGTCTTTGCTACTGTACATTGTGCTACTATAAACACTGTTGTGCATATCACTTTTCTGATGGGAGTTTTCATCTTAATGGATATATGCCCAGTAGTGTTATTGTTGGATCATATAGTAACTGTATTTTTAGAGTATAAAAAAACTCTATACCAAGGAAGAAGATAATGGGCAGGTAGTTCAAAAGGAAGGAATATATGTATACATATGGCTGATTCATGTTGAGGTTTGAAAGAAAGCAACAAAACTCTGAAAAGCAATTACCCTTAAGGAAAAATAAGATTTATTATTATAAAAGACCTGCTTACTGTTTTCAATAGTGGCTGCATCAGTTTCTTGATTTTCATGTATAGTAGTGGTAGTGAAAGTCACTCAGTCATGTCCGACTCTTTGCGACCACATGGATTATACGGCCCATGGCCAGAATACTGGAGTAGGTAGCCTTTTCCTTCTCCAGGGGATCTTCCCACCCAGGGGTCGAAACCATGTCTCCTGCTTTGTAGGTGGATTCTTTACCAGCTGAGCCACAAGGGAAGCCTGATTTTTCATGTATGCTGATGCTGCTGCTAAGCTGCTTCATTGTGTCCTACTCTGTGAGACCCCAAGACGGCAGCCCACCAGGCTCCCCCATCCCTGGGTTTCTCCAGGCAAGAACGCTGGAGTGGGTTCCCATTTCCTCTCCAATGCATGAAAGTAGAAAGTGAAAAGGAAGTCGCTCAGTCCTGTCTGACTCTTCACGCCTCCATGCCCTGCAGCCTACCAAGCTCCTCCGTCCATGGGATTTTCCAGGCAAGAGTACCGGAGTGTGGTGCCATTATAGAATGTTGTTGATCTCCCTGCAGTACATGGTTGAGTTACATGTTTTTTTTTCAAAATCTGTTTTGTTTTGTTTTAATACATACTCTTAGGAGTGGAGCTGCCAGGTCATATGCTCAGTCTCTCGCATTCTTGAAAAGACAAATTCCAGCAATCAGAATCCAACAACACATTAAAAAGATCATACATCATGACCAAGTGGGCTTTATCCCAGGGATGCAAGGATTCTTCAATATCCACAAACCAATCAATGTAATACACCACATTAACAAATTGAAAAACAAAAACCATATGATTATCTCAAAAGATGCAGAGAAAGCCTTTGACAAAATTCAACATCCATTTATGATAAAAACTCTCCAGAAAGCAAGAATAGAAGGAACATACCTCAACATAATAAAAGCTATATAAGACAAACCCTTCAGCAAACATTATCCTCAATGGTGAAAAAGTGAAAGCATTTCCTTTAAAGTCAGGAACAAGACAAGACAAGGGGGCCCACTTTCACCATTAATAATCAACAGAGTTTTGGAAGTTTTGGCCACAGCAATCAGAGGAGAAAAAAAATAAAAGGAATCCAAATTGAAAAGAAGAGGTAAAACTCTCACTATTTGCAGATGACCTGATCTTCTACATAGAAAACTCTAAAGAATCCACCAGAAAATTACTAGAACTAATCAATGATTACAGTAAAGTTGCAGGATATAAAATCAACACACAGAAATCCCTTGCATTCCTATACACTAATAATGAGAAAACAGAAAGAGAAATTAAGGAAACAATTCCATTTACCATTGCAACGGAAAGAATAAAATACTTAGGAATATATCTACCTAAAGAAACTAAAGACCTATATATAGAAAACTATAAAACATTGGTGAAGGAAATCAAAGAGGACACTAATAGATGGGGGAATATACCATGTTCATGGATTGGAAGAATCAATATAGTGAAAATGAGTATACTACCCAAAGCAATTTATAGATTCAATGCAATCCCTATCAAGCTACCAACCGTATTCTGCACAGAGCTAGAACAAATAATTTCACAATTTGTATGGAAATGCAAAAAAAACCTCGAATAGCCAAAGCTATCTTGAGAAAGAGAATGGAACTGGAGGAATCAACCTACCTGACTTCAGTCTCTATTACAAAGCCACACTCATCAAGACAGTATGGTACTGGCACAAAGACAGAATTATAGATCAATGGAACAAAATAGAAAGCCCAGAGATAATTCCACGCACATATGGACACCTTATCTTTGACAAAGGAGGCAAGAATATACAATGGATTAAGGAGAATCTCTTTAACAAGTGCTGCTCAGAAAACTGGTAAACCACTTGTAAAACTATGAAACTAGAACACTTTCTAACACCATACACAAAAATAAACTCAAAATGGATTAAAGATCTAAATGTAACACCAGAAACTATAAAACTCCTAGAGGCGAACATAGGCAAAACACTCTCCGACATACATCACAGCAGGATCCTCTATGACCCACCTTACAGAATATTGGAAATAAAAGCAAAAATAAACAAATGTGACCTAATTAAATTATAAAGCTTCTGCACAACAAAGGAAACTATAAGCAAAGTGAAAAGACAGCCTTAAGAATGGGAGAAAATAATAGCAAATGAAGCAACTGACAAACAACTAATCTCAAAAATATACAAGCAATTCCTACAGCTCAATTCCAGAAAAATAAATTACCCAATCAAAAAATGGGCCAAAGAACTAAATAGACATTTCTCCAAAGAAGACATACAGATGGCTAACAAACACATGAAAAGATGCTCAACATCACTCATTATCAGAGAAATGCAAATCAAAACCACTATGAGGTTCAATTTCACACCAGTCAGAATGGCTGCGATCCAAACACCTACAAGAAATAAATGCTGGAGAGGGTGTGGAGAAAAGGGAACCCTCTTATACTGTTGGTGGGAATGCAAACTAGTACAGCCACTATGGAGAACAGTGTGGAGATTCCTTAAACAACTGGAAATAGAACTGTCTTATGATCCAGCAATCCCACTGCTCACCATACACACTGAGGAAACCAGAAGGGAAAGAGGGACGTGTACCTCAATGTTCATAGCAGGAGTGTTTATAATAGCCAGGACATGGAAACAACCTAGATGTCCATCAGCAGATGAATGGATAAGAAAGCTGTGGCACATATACAAAATGGAGTATTACTCAGCCATTAAAAATCATACATTTGAATCAGTTCTAATGAGGTGGATGACACTGGAGCCTATTATACAGAGTGAAGTACGTCAGAAAGAAAAACACCACTACAGTTTACTAATGCATATATAAGGAATTTAGAAAGATGTTAACAGTAACACTGTAAAGGAGACAGCAAAAGAGACACAGATGTATAGAACAGTCTTCTGGACTCTGTGGGAGAGGGAGAGGGTGGGAAGATTTGGGAGACTGGCATTGAAACATGTAAAATATCATATATGAAACGAGTTACCAGTCCAGGTTCGATGCACAATACTGGATGCTTGGAGCTAGTGCACTGGGACGACCCAGAGGGGTGGTATGGGGAGGGAGGAGGGAGGAGGGTTCAGGATGGGGAACACATATATACCTGTGGCAAATTCATTTCAATATTTGGCAAAACCAATACAATATTGTAAAATTGAAAAATAAAATTAAATTTAAAAAAAAAAATAAAGGGCACTTAGTAGTGACATTTATAATGACTCCTACCAAATATATCTCACTAGTACCATAAAGATTCCCCTTTAACAATGTTTCTCTACCATGTCTTCTCTGTATGGTATTTGGTACTTTTTCACTACTCAGAGGTGATAACTCATTAGCATAGTTGGATTATCTATGTAATACACTGGGCTTCTCAGGTGGCACTGTTGTTAAGAATCTTTCAGCAAAGGCAGGAGTCAAAGGAGATGTGATTTGGGAAAATGCCCTGGAGGAGGAAATGGTGACTCACTCCAGAATTCTTGCCTGGAAAATTGCAAGGACAGAGGAACTTGTTGGGCTATGGTCTCCAGGATCACAAAAAGGTGAAGCTAAAAGAGTTCTTAGTAATTCACTATAATGAGTGTATTTCATGTGCTTTTAAATAAATACTGAGAACTGTATTTACCTGTTGGTATTTTCTTCCAGATATGGTGTGCTATTTGACATTTTTCATCCACACAAGAGTTAGCAATTTTGGTTTTTTGTTTTCATTTCTGTATTTCTGTATTTATTTATTTTATTCTTATTATTTTTTACTTTACACTATTGTAGTGGTTCGCCATACATCAACATGCATCCGCCACAGGTGTACACATTTTCCCCATCCTGAACCCCCTCCTACCTCCTTAGCCATACCATCCTTCTGGGTCATCTCAGTGCACCAGCCCCAAGCTTCTCTTATCCTGCATGGAACCTGGACTGGCGATTCATTTCTAATATGATATTATACATGTTTAATGCCATTCTAGCAAATCATCCCCCACTCCCTCTCCCACAGGGTCCAAAAGATTGTTCCATACATCTGTGTCTCTTTAGCTATCTCGCATACAGGGTTGTCATTACCATCTTTCTAAATTCCATATATATGTGTTAGTATACTGTATTGGTGTTTGTCTTTCTGGCTTACTTCATTCTGCATAATAGGCTCCAGTTTCATTCACCTCATTAGAACTGCTTCAGATGTATTCTTTTTAATGGCTGAGTAATACTCCATTGTGTATATATGCCACAGCTTTCTTATCCATTCTTCTGCTGGTGGACATCTATGTTGCTTCCATGTCCTGGGTATGAGAAACTGTGCTGCGATGAACATTGGAGTACACGTGTCTCTTTCCCTTCTGGTTTCCTCAGTGTGTATGCCGAGCAGCGGGATTGCTAGGTCATATGGCAGTCCTATTTCTAGTTTTTTTTTTTTTTTTTTAAGGAATCTCCACAGTGTTTTCCATAGTGGCCGTACTAGTTTACATTCCCACCAACAGTGTAAAAGGGTTCCCTTTTCTCCACATCCTCTCAAGCATTTACTGCTTGTAGACGTTTGGATCGCAGCCATTCTGACTGGTGTGAAGTGGTACCTCATTGTGGTTTTGATTTGCATTTATCCGATAATGAGTGATGCTGAGCATCTTTTCATGTGTTTCATAGCCATCTGTATGTCTTCTTTGGAGAAATGTCTATTTAGTTCTTTGGCCCATTTTTTTGATTGGGTCATTTATTTTTTTGGAATTGAGCTGTAGGAGTTGCTTGTATATTTTTGAGTTTAGTTTGTCAGTTGCTTCATTTGCTATTATTTTTTTTCCCATTCTGAAGGCTGCGTTTTCACCTGGCTTATAGTTCTTTTGTTGTACAGAAGCTTTTAAGTTTCATTAGGTCCCATTTGTTTATTTTTGCTTTTATTTCCAATATTCTGGAGGGTGGGTCATGGAGGATCCTGCTGTGATGTATGTCAGAGAGTATTTTGTCTACGTTCTCCTCTAAAGACATATATTTAAAGCTCAGAAGCCTTTGGAATATTAAGTGAGTCTGTTTTTTTTTTTTTTTTTCCAAGCAGTTTGAGCTGTATTTAAATGTTGATATTTTCTTCTTAAGAGTGTCCTGTATTTCTGTTTCATTTATTTATTTATTTATTTTTTTGATGAGTGACTACTGTCATGTTCAAGGGTAGGTGTCGTATCAAGTCCAGCAATAGGACCTTGTGTATATCAGATGTCCATCAGTGATAGTTTTAAGGCTGCTGTTACAGAGAAAACTCTATGCTGCAAGGCTTTATTATTTGCTCCTTTTTAGGATGGCCTGTGATGTCTGAGTGTTTTTGTCAGGCCTGGGAGTACATTAGAGCAGAATGAGCCAAAGGATGCCATGAAACCTGATGTATCCTCACTTTTGGATCTTTGAAGTAAGTGCTCATATTCTCTTTAAGTTGAAGACAAGGATGAGTTGGTTTTACATGTACAGATTCTTGTTCTGAAACACTGAGATGACATTATGTATTCAGCGGTGCTTGCTTTTCCCTACATATTATAGAAATTGTTTTGTCTACCACTCTTGCTGCAATAGGTTTATACGGATTTTGTATTTAAGATGTATCTGTGGGAAGAAATTAATACCAAGTTCCAGATTTATCCCTTCCATCCACCAAGGTCCTTGGCTACCATAAGTTTCTTGCCAGTTTGGATGTCCACATCACATTTGTGTGGGCACACACTGCAGTGGATTTCTGTATCCCACCACTCCAATGTATCCCATGATATTTCTTGAAATGTTCCTTCATTTAGTGTGATGATCTCTGGATTTCTCTCTATCGGTGAAGAGGGCCTACTTTCAAATTTCAGTCCTGATTAAAGCTTCATTCCAGACCTATATCACACTTCTTTATCCATTCCTCTATCCAAGTACACTATCTTACCTTTCATTGCTTTGATGTTCTGAATGATGCAGCAGGATCTAGTTTGGGGTGTGTGGTGTTTGAAATCTGTTCATGTCTGAAATACTGCAGGAGAGGATCTGATTTACCATGCTGTCATGACCTCTTTATTTATTTATTTTTCTTTCATGGGAGTGCACCTTTCTAGTCATGTCCATAGTGGCTCTTACCAGGTCCATTAAAGCATTACCTTAAAGCGTCCACTGTACTACTCCTACTCTGCCATTGATGCCATGTCCAGGATTTAACAGTGGCCCTTTTCCATGCTCAGGCAGAGGTGATAATGTCCTCAGAGTTTAGATGTCTGTATCTCTTAGAATTCACCCTATGTGTCATGTGCTTTTTTAAGGAAACACGGAATTATGTTTAGCTGTTCATATCCTCTTCCTGTTAGCTTCTCCCAAGTTTACTTTACTTATTTTCCCCTCTGTGAACCCTGAAAATTTGTTAAGGGTGGATATCAGTTAGAGCTCAGCACCCTTGTGAATATTGTGGCCATCAGCAAGCATTTTAA
Source organism: Bos taurus (assembly GCF_002263795.3). NCBI lineage: Eukaryota > Metazoa > Chordata > Mammalia > Artiodactyla > Bovidae > Bos > Bos taurus. The sequence continues at coordinate 57,401,061 of NC_082638.1, read as the reverse complement.
GGTTGCTGTTAGAGAAAATGTCCACAAGGTGACAGCATTTCTTCATTCCCTCCTCTTGTACCCATGGTAACAGCAGCCTCTGTGTTATTCCCAAGTCTGGTTGTAAATGAGAGTAAAATGAGACACAGGTAGTAACCAAAAGTTTTGGTTGTTTACTCTTTGATATTTTTTTTAAGCGAAACTATATATTTTTAAGACTATTAACACCGTTGTAGTTGTTGCATAGAAACAGTTCCACCTTCCTTTCCATAGACACTTGGAGGAATTTAGCTCTGGTTATTGTCAGAGGTATCTTTTGGAATCTATTGAGTACATATCTCTTGATACAGGAGGTCCATGTGGATTATGAACTGCATAGGTATTTGTGGGTATAAGTCTATTCCAGCCTTGACCTGTTGGCCTCTCACCCACCAAAACCCTTTGCCAACTGTAATTTTCTTACCAGGAGTGTAAGTCCATTTCACTTTTCCTTGGGTACTCATCCCATCAATATGTTTTTTAATCCCTTCTGGAAGGCATATGTTGTAATATCTCTTTAATCTGCCTTTCTTTACTTACTGTGATTCGCTCTAGGTTTCTGCATATTCCTGCAAATGGCTTTTTTTTTTTTTTTGGATTTTCATAATGTCAGACTCATATTTATTGTGTCTCTATGTCCCATATGTTTCTCTTTTAATTTGCAGCCAGCGATTCTCTTTCCTTTCATCTCTTGGGCATTGTGACAGCTGATCCAGGGTATGTTTGTGGAAGTGGTGGTGTTGTGTGTGTTTTTCACGATCTGTTGATTGCTCAAATACTCTGGAAGTGGAGCTGACATATGACATCATCTACATCATTTTGTGATTCCTAGGTACTTTGGCAGCCATGCTTATAAAGTCTCTGAGCACTTACCTTACCTCCCACCAATGGCATAGAGGGTTCCCCTTTACTAACATTGCTCTACTCTTTCTTGTCTGTAGACTTTTGGATAATGGCCTTTTTGGTTTCCCATTAGTGATACTGCCTTGCAGTTTAAGTTTTCAATTCACTGATAATAGAACAAATGAGGCACATTTCCAGAGGCTTTTTTCTAAGCATTGATTAAGTATTTACCTGTAGATGTTTCCTTCCTGACATGTGGTTTGCACCCGTTTTTGTTGTTGTTGTTGTTTGTTTGTTTGTTTGTTTGTTGGCATGCCATACCTGGCCATTTTCTAAGGGTCAATTCAGCTCGGTCGCTCAGTCATGTCCAACTCTTTGTGACCCTATGAATAGCAGTACGCCAGGCCTCCCTGTCCATCACCAACTCCCGGAGTTTACTCGGACAGGTTCATCGAGTCAGTAACGCCATCCAGCAATCTCATCCTCTGTCGTCCCCTTTTCCTCCTGCCCCCCAATCCCTCCCAGCATCAGAGTCTTTTCCAATGAGTCAACTCTGGATGAGGTGGCCAAAGTACTGGAGTTTCAGCTTCAGCATCATTCCTTCCAAAGAATTCCCAGGACTCATCTCCTACAGAATGGACTTGTTGGATCTATTTCCAAGGGACTCTCAAGAGTCTTCTCCAACACCACAGATCAAAAGCATCAATTCTTCAGTGGTCAGCCTTCTTCACAGTCCCACTCTCACATCCATACAGGACCACAGGAAAAACCATAGCCTTGACTAGATGGACCTTTCTTGGCAAAGTAATGTCTCTGCTTTTGAATATGCTATCTAGGTTGGACATAACTTTCCTTCCAAGGAGTAAGTGTCTTTTAATTTCATGGCTGCAGTCACCATCTGCAGTGCTTTTGCATCCCCCAAAAATAAATCTGACACTGCTTCCACTGTTTCCCCATCTATTTGCCATGAGGTACATGGGACCGGATGGCATGATCTTCATTTTCTGAATGTTGAGCTTTAAGTCAACTTTTTCTCTCTCCACTTTCACTTGCATCAAGAGGCTTTTTAGCTCCTCTTCACTTTCTGCCATAAGGGTGGTATCATCTGCATATCTGAGGTTATTGATAATTTTCCCTGCAATCTTGATTCCAGCTTTTGCTTCTTCCACTCCAGAGTTTCTCATGATATCACACTGCATAGAAGTTAAATAAGCAGAGTGACAATATGCAGCCTTGACTTACTCTTTTGCTATTTGGAACCAGTCTGTTGTTCCATCATGAGTTCTAACTGTTGCTTCCTGACCTGCATACAGATTTCTCAAGAGGCAGGTCGGGTGGTCTGGTATTCCCATCTCTTTCAGAATTTTCCACAGTTTATTGTGATCCACACAGTCAAAGGCTTTGGCATAGTCAATCAAGTAGAAATAAATGTATTTTTCTGGAACTCTTGTTTTTTTTTATGATCTAGCGGATGTTGCCAACTAGATCTCTGGGTCCTCTGCCTTTTCTAAAACCAGCTTGAACATCAGGAAGTTCACGGTTCACATATTACTGAACCCTGACTTGGAGAATTTTGAGCATTACTTTACTAGCATGTGAGATGAGTGTAATTGTGCAGTAGTTTGAGCATTCTTTAGCATTGCCTTTCTTTGAAATTGGAATGAAAACTGACCCTTTTCAGTCCTTTGGCCACTGCTGAGTTTTCCAAACTTGCTGGCATATTGAGTGCAGCACTTTCACAGCATCATCTTTCAGGATTTGAAATAGCTCAAATGGAATTCCATCACCTCCATTAGCTGTTCTCATAGTGATGCTTTCTACGGCCCACTTCATTTCACATTCCAGGATATCTGGCTCTTGGTCAGTGATCACACCACCCTAATTATCTGGGTCATGAAGGTCTGTTTTTGTACAGTTCTTCTGTGTATTCTTGCCACCTCAATTCTTGTTTATTCAGTGATATTCTAGCAAGTCTCTTCTTTGTCCTGGATTAAGTTTTCTGTTTCTCTGGATGGTTCCCATCAGCAAACAGAATGACTATAATGTTACCTCTCATTAAAAATCTGTCCTTTGGTGACACATCGCCTATGCTTTTTTTATTTCATATTTGCTTATGCTAGACTTCTGCAGAGTTGTTTGTAGAATCTGTTATCTCCAGGTCTCTCATTTTCCTTTAAATTCACTCTTGTCAAAGTCAACAGTGAATTCCAAATGTTTAACTCAGTGGTCAATTTTTAGTTGTTATTTTATTTAATTTATTGACAGCCTTTATCAGAGCAGTGCATTTCCTCCTCCCTGGAAAAAAATGTTTCATTTGCGTTACAGAATGCTTCTCTTTCCTGCTTCTTTTCTACCTACAGTTCTCCCACATGCAATGTGTGACCTCTGTGTCTGGCTTTATTCAGATGTCACATTTTCTTTTAAAATATTTATTTATTTAGCTATGTGGCATGTGGGATCTTAGTTCCCTGCCCAGGGATGGAAACTGTGCATAGTCTTAAACACTTAAACATTTCCAGGGAAGTCCCCTAGTTTGTGTATTTTCAAGATTCATCCACTTCTTGGCTGTATAGCAATGCATTTTTTTAATGGCTGTATATGGTACATCAATATGGTATATGGCTTACATGAACTCCATTGTGAACAATTACCACGATTTTTTATCCATTCATCAATTAATAGATAATATTTGGATGGTGTATTCTTTGTGGCTCTTGTGAGTAATGCTGTTGGGAACACTGTTTTTGAATGGACTTAATAGTTTCAGGGATTTTTTTTTTATATATATATACAAAAGAGTGAGATTTCTGGATCATATGGCTACTATATATTTAATTTTTGAGGTACTGACAAACCAAAGTGGTTGTACCATTTTAGAGCAATATATTTTCAACAATATATTTCAGCAGTATATTTTCAACATTTTTCAACAATATATGAAGATTCGTTTTCTCCACATCCTCTGCAGCACTTGTTATTTTTCCTGGTTTTGATTATAGCCAAGCTAATGTGTGTGAAGTAGTATTTCAATGAACTGATTTACATTTTGCTAAGGGCTTCCCTGGTGGCTCAGAAGGTAAAGAGTCTGCCTGCAATGCAGGAGACCTGGGTTTGATTCCTGGGTCAGGAAGATCCCCTGGAGAAGGAAATGACAATCCACCCCAGCACTCTTGCCTGGAAAATCCCATGGATGGAGGAGCCTGATAGGTGACAGTCCATGGGGTCGCAAAGAGTCGGACACGACTGAGCGACTTAATTTCTTTCACTTTCAATCATGTTAAGCAGTATTTTTGGTGAAATGTCTATTCAAATTCTTTTCCTGGTTGTTAAAAGTTTTTAATTGTTGTAAAAAAAATCTAACTTAAATTTTCACCATTTTAACCATCTTTACATGCTAAGTATTTCACATACTTTCATCAGCCTTTTTGGAGAAAGAAATGGCAACCCACTCCAGTATTCTTGCCTGGAGAACCCCATGGACAAAGGAGCCTGATGGGCTACAGTCCATGTGAAAGCAAAGACTCATACATGACTGAGCAACTATTACACACACACACACACACACACACACACACACACACACACACACACACAGTTACAGTGTTGTTTTATTGTTGTTGTCATAGTTTTCGCTGTGCTATGCAGCTTGAATGACAGTTTCCTGGTTGAGAACCCTACCCAGGCCCCTGATAGGAAAGCGTGGAGTCCTAACCTCTGAACTATCATGGAATTCCTTATCATATTGTTAAGAAACATATCTTTACACCTTTTCATCTTGCAAAATTGAAACTATACCCATCACCTGTCCCATTAAACAACAACTCCTCTTTTCTTCCCTGTTTCCCTAGATCCTGGACTCCATCATTCTACTTTGTTCCTTTCTATTGCTTGACTATGTTAGATATTTCATATAAGTGGAAACTTACAGTATTTGTCTTTTTTTATGACTGGCTTAATTCCTTTGGCTGGATGTTTAATTTTTTAAGTGAATTTATTTTTTATTTATTTTTTAACAACAATAATGTATTGGTTTTGCCATATATCAAAATGAATCCACCACAGGTATACATATGTTCCCAATCCTGAACTCTCCTCCCTCCTTCCTCCCCATACCATCCCTCTGGGTTGTCCCAGTGCACCAGCCCCATGTATCCAGTATCATGCATCAAACCTGGACTGGTGACTCGTTTCATATATGATATTATACATGATTCAATGCCATTCTCCCAAATCATTCCACCCTCTTCCCCTCCCACAGAGTCCAAAAGACTGTTCTATACATCTTTGTCTCTTTTGCTGTCTCGTATACAGGGTTATGGTTACATCTTTTGAAATCCCATATATATGTGTTAGTATACTGTATTGGTGCTTTTACTTTCTGGCTTACTTCACTCTGTATAATAGGCTCCAGTTGCATCCACCTCATTAGAACTGGTGCAAATGTATTCTTTTTAATGGCTGAGTAATACTCCATTGGGTATATATACCACAGCTTTCTTATCCATTCATCTGCTGATGGACATCTAGGTTGCTTCCATGACCTGGCTATTAGAAATACTGTTGCAATGAGCATTGGGGTACATGCCTCTTTCAATTTTGTTTTCCTCAGTGTGTATGCCCAGCAGTGCAATTGCTGGTCATATGGCAGTTCTGTTTCGAGTTTTTTAAGTAATCTCCACACTGTTCTCCATAGTGGCTGTACTAGTTTGCATTCCCAGCAACAGTGTAAGAGGATTCCCTTTTCTCCACACCCTCTCCAGCATTTATTGCTTGTAGACTTGGATGACAGCCATTCTGACTGGAGTGAAAATGTCCCTTATAGTGGTTTTGATTTGCATTTCTCTGATAATGAGTGATGTTGAGTATCTTTTCATGTGTTTGTTAGCCATTTGTATGTCTTCTTTGGAGAAATGTCTATTTAGTTCTTTGGCCCATTTTTTGATTGGGTCATTTATTTTTCTGGAATTGAGCTGTAGGAGTTGCTTGTATATTTTTGAGATTAGTTGTTTGTCAGTTTCTTCATGTGCTATTATTTTCTCCCATTCTGAAGGCTGCCTTTTCACCTTGTTTATAGTTTCCTTTGTTGTGCTGAAGCTTTTAAGTTTCATTAGGTCCCATTTGTTTATTTTTGCTTTGACTTCCAATATTCTGGGATGTGGGTCATAGAGGATCCTGCTGTGATGTATGTCAGCGAGTGTTTGGCCTATGTTCTCCTATAGGTGATGTGTTAAAGCATCATGCATGTTGTAGCATGTGGCAAAATTTCCTTTATATGGCTAAATAATATTCCATTGTATGTATATATCACATTTGATGGACGTTTAGATGCTTCCAACTCTTAGATGTTGTGATTAGCGCTGCTTTGAGCATGGCTGTGCAAATATCTCAAGACCCCATGTTAACTTCTTTTGAATTTATATCCAGAAGTGGAATTGCTGAATCATATGGTAGTTCTATTTTTAATTTACTGAGGAGCGTTTATACTGGTTTCTGTAGCAGTTGCACCATTTTAAAATCTACCCATAACACACAAGGATCCACTTTCTGTACGTGCTTGCCAAGAGTTGTCCTTTCCTTTCTTTCCTTTTACCTTTCCTTTCCTTCATATGTAAATATGCACACATGCCCACACAATATTTTCCATATCCTTTTCCATCATTATTTATCACAAACTATGAATATATTTCCTTGTGCTATACAGTAGGATCTTGTTTATCTATTCTATATATTAACATTATAGTTTGCATCTGCTCATCACCAGCTCCCAATCTATGCCTCCCCCACCCTTCCCCTCTTGGTAATCACATAGTCTACTCTCTATGTCTCTCAGTCTGTTTCTGTTTCATAGATAAGTTCATTTGTATCATATTTTGGAGTCCACATGTAAGTGATACCATATGATATTTGTCCTTCTCTTTCTGAAATCCTAAGTATTCTTTTTAATGCTAGTGTACAGTCAAGTGTTTACTTAATTTCATTTTCAAAATGTTTGTTGCTATTTCTATTGTATAGAAATCTGCTTGATTTTTTAAATATTTATCTTGTATTCTGCAAGCTTTTTATTACTTCTAATACTTGTGGTTTCTTCAGGATTTTCTATATATAAAAGTATGTTATCTCCAATATACTTTGACTTTTTCCTTTCCATTCTGAAGGCTTTTTTTTTTTTTTAAACAACAAAAACAATAATTCCTTTTCTTACCTGATTGCTCTGGTTATAGAACTGCCAGTATAATATTGAGCCAAAGTGTGGGATAGACTTCCTCGTGTTGTTCCCAATCTTAGGGGGAAAGCTCTCAGTTTTTCATTATTAAATATGATGTTAGCTGTGGGTCTTTTACAGGTACCCTTTGATTGAGAAAGTACTCTTCTGTTCTTAGATATTAAGTGTTTTTAACCCCTATTATGGATAGGTGCTACACTCAGGGAAATGCTTTTTCTGCAGGCAAATATGTTTTTTTGTTCTTTATTGTATTAAAATGGCATAATGTCGATTGACTTTCATATAATGAACCAACTTTGCATACCTGCATAAATCCCACGTGATCATGGCATATAACCTTTTTTATATGTTGTTAGGGTTTTTTAGCCAGTGTTTTGTTGAGGACTCTTGCATCTGTATTCATAAGGGACATTGGTTGTGTGTCTGTGTGTGATGTCTCTGTCTGATCTTGGTATTAGAGAAATACTGACCTCATTTTGCCTGCTATATGGGGAAGAGACATGTGGAGTGAAGGATAAAGCATTGTTGGATTTAAGTTTAGTCAGGATTAGAGGGAGAAATTTAGGATGTATCAGTGTGGATTTGGGGTGAGATTATCAAGAGAGTTCATTCTCAATTTCCTAGGCCTGTGTTAAGTGCTTGACATCGAATTATGCTGTTTGTTAACTATGTAGAGATACTATATACTTTGAATTTGTGCCCTATTTTCTGTATTAATATTTATGAAATTAGTATTTGTGAATCAGTTGTCATGTGCATTTAAGATAAGGGTTTTTTGTTTTTTTTTTTTCAGTTTTCCTACAAAACAAGATGCCATTGAATAGCTGATGCTTTAAAAAAAGGAGTTGTTAACCTTAAGTCTAGGAAATAAGCTTGTTTGTCTTTAAGATACGGAAACGCATTTAAAAATTATACATTTGCTGAAAAAGATGCAGCTGGTGTGTGGTTAACTTAGAATTCCAGTTTAATCTTCTTTGACTCCAAAGTCCATATTTCTAAACACTGTAAAATAGTGCTTTTGTAAAAAAATTGTCCTTTACATGTGATTTCACCTAATGATCAGTGGTGGTTTTTTTTTTCTTTCTTTCTTTCTTTAAATAGAAAATATTAAAATCAACATGGGACAAAGCTACGATTCTCGAGTCATGTAGACTTGTAGTCATAGGTTTTTCAGCTGTCATTTAGTCTCTTTGATGCTAAATGTCTTTATCTGTAAGATAAGGGTGTTTATAACTACCTTAGAGTTTTGGAGACAAACAAATAGCACATTTTTCTGTACTTAACTAATATGTAGTATATTTATACCTAGGTGGCAGTTTATTTCAAGGAAGCACTGGGAGTTGTGGCCACATCCTCCAAGATTAAAAAAAAAAAGTACTTAAAATATGGAACGACCATGTATGTTACGTGAAAAAGAACAAGAGCCAGAACCACAGAAAAGCAAGGGAGAAGCCAAATAAGTAGATGATGAACACGCTGAACTGATCTTTTTGGAGTGGAACATGTAAATGAAGATGCTGATGTGATCTTTGTGGGGATGACCTCAAATCCAAAACCAGTCATTTCAAACATACTGAACAGAGTTACCCCAGATTCTTGTTCAAGGAGAAAAAAGTATGGTCACTTCAGGAAAGATAATGCTCAGAAATTACAGCCTGTTAATCATGTGACTCCTGCATCAGAAGCAAAGACTGTCTTGCCACTTTCTGTCTCTGAATCAAGATCAACAGATAGTCCTATTATTATTGAGCCTTTGTCCAAAGCAGATTCTAAAAATATTTCACCACAAATAGTGCCTAATAGCTTTTCAGAGTTATGTTCTCCTTTGATTACCTTCACAAGTTCATTGCAGCATCCAGTAGAAACAGCAGTTATGCAGGAGCTATGGATAAAAGTCCTCATGTATCAAAGTGACTTTCCACTTCTGAAACAAATAGCACAAATCCCAAAAGGCCTAAATTCAGTGATGGAATTATAGGAGAACATTCTTTAGCTTTGTGCCCTCCAGATATTTTTCAAACAGTGACTACTCAGCAAAGCACACCAGACAGTGTTCATACCTCATTAAGCCATGTTCAGAATGGAGAATCTTATCCAACACATTTTCTAAAGGACAATGTCCACTGCAAACCTATAAGCCCTTTAGGGTCAAATGGACTGACAAAAATTGACTTTCCAAGTGTAGCAAGTCAAAACAAGATTGTTGATCGCACAGAAGGCAATCTGATTGTGTTACTCTGTGACTTCTACTATGGACAGCATATAGGAGATGGGCAGCCAGAACCGAAAACTCACACAGCCTTTAAATGCCTCAGCTGCTTGAAAGTTCTAAAAAATGTCAAGTTTATGAATCACATGAAGCACCATTTGGAGCTTGAGAGGCAGAGAGGTGACAGCTGGAAATACCACACCACCTGCGAGCACTGCAACTGCCAGTTTCCTACTCCCTTCCAGCTGCAGTGTCACATTGAAAGTGTCCATACTTCCCAGGAGCCCTCTGCAGTCTGTAAAATCTGTGAATTGTCCTTTGAGACAGATCAGGTTCTCTAACAGCACATGAAAGATAATCATAAGCCTGGTGAAATGCCCTATGTATGCCAGGTTTGCAGTTACAGATCATCATTCTTTGCAGATGTGGATGCACATTTCAGAGCATACCATGGTAACATTAAGAGTTTACTTTGCCCCTTTTGTCTCCAAATGTTTAAAACTGCAACACCATACATATGTCATTATAGACAGCACTGGGAAAAGTTTTCATCAGTGTTCCAAATGTAGGCTACACTTTTTAACTTTTAAAGAGAAAAGACAGCACAAGACCCAGTGTCATCAAATGTTTAAGAAGCCTAAGCATCTAGAAGGATTACCTCCTGAAACAAGAGTTTTTTTTCAGGTATCACTGGAACCCCTTCAACAGGATTGGTGGAAGTAGCATCCATTACTGTGAACACATCTGATTCTGAACCATCATCTCCCAAATCTAAAAGTAGGAGGCAAAAAAAAAAAAAAAAAAAAAAACCCGTTAATTCTACTTTCATTAAGTCTGAAGCAAGTATTTCAGTCAAAGTTAAAAACCCCATTAAAAACAAAAAATTCAAATTTTAGAATTATTCAATAATATCAAATATAGGGCAACCAATGTGTAATTTATGTGTTTTTGTTTTAAATACATGAAGTACAGCTTTGTTTAAATATTGAGATGTTATTTAAAAATATAGTACCTGTTTTTCATATAAGTGTTTTAACATGTAAAAATTATGTGTGTGTGTGAGAGAGAGAGAGAGAGAGAGAGAGAGAGAGGTGGAGAAAGGAAAAGTAACAACGTATTTTGGTATTTCATGTTATTTGCAAGTTCAAAAGCTCTGCTGCTGCTGCTACTGCTGCTGCTAAGTTGCTTCAGTCATGTTCGACTCTGTGCGACCCCATAGACAGCAGCCCACCAGGATACCCTGTCCCTGGGATTCTCCAGGCAAGAACACTGGAGTGGGTTGCCATTTCCTTCTCGAATGTATGAAAATGAAAAGTGAATGTGAAGTCACTCAGTCGTGCCCGACTCTTAGCAACCCCATGGACTTCAGCCCACCAGGCTCCTCCATCCATAGGATTTTTCCCACAAGAGTACTGGAGTGGGGTGCCATTGCCTTCTCCACTATACATATAATCTGTAGAGTGTTTAGCAATGAAATTTTCAACTGTTTTCATGCTTTGAAGATCTCAGTATTAACTATATAGCCAGATTGGAATGGCTTTGTTATGGTATGGTCCTGTGTGCTGCTGAACTCTCCGAAGTGCCTCTGTTGTGCTGTTCTAAGATAAAATGGTTCCGAAAGCCTGATGTGGAGAAGTTGATGGAGAAACTATGATGTGAGTTTGGACCAGACACGGGATTTAGTTAGTGGAGAGCTGTGGCTTCTTGTCCCAGTTGAGGAAGAGGCATGCATGCACTCCAGGCATGGAGCCAAGGCAGAAGGAACACTGTCTCAGAGTGTCTTAAGCTAGCCCAGGGACATGTCAAGGAAGCCAACCACTAAAATGCCTGTTAGGTGAGAGGCACTTGCAAGGATCAAGCAGGCCCTGTATATCATTGACTGCAGTTGGAGAAGCAGAGATAGTTAATAGAATGAGGCCTGGTGCCTGTGGACCTCCTGTTGAGTGATCAAAAGGGGAATTTGATTCATTCCATCTCCTTTCCCATTTGGCTGGCCTTTAGTCAAAGTGAAGTAGCCCTATCCGTCTCCATCACAATAGTAAAGCAAGTTAAGATTCCCAAAGAAAAAAGCCTTGACATCCAGTTTGATTTGTACTGGACCCATAGGTTTAACTGAAAAGGATCAAACACAGGGAATCTTTTCAGTTTATGAATTGAGCTAAGTTTAGTTCTCTTTCCCTTAAGCTACAAAGGAGTTGTCCGAGAAGAGTAAATGTAGTGGATACAAAGGGTCCAGGGTGATTAAACCCTCTATAGAACTTTTCCTTACCTTTTCCAGTTACATGTGTCTTACCCTAGTTTAACGTGACAATTTCACTTTTGTATCTTATCTTGCCTTGGGCAGGAATGTATTAAAGTTAACAGCTAATTCTTTGTGTAATTTCCCATTTTATCAAACTAATACTGGGTTTCCATCTTACTTGACACAGTCTGATGTGCAGGAATTTTCTCATTTATTTCAGTAATTATCAGGTCATAGAGTTATCATCCTTCCTCTACTCTATCCAACTACCTAGTCTGTGATTATACTTGTGGAAACCTTTTTTCGTGTGATCTCCAAGGGCTCTTTCACAGACCTGTGGTGTACCCTCTAAGTATTGGTTCCTGAACATCAGCACACTTGGCTTCCTCTGTGGGTTCCTGGAGTTGAGTCTCCTCCTGGAGTTGAATGCCATACCTTCTCCACTTCTGGCACAGATATCTAGAATCTCTGTGCACCATTCAAGGAACCTGGAATCTTGGCTGTAGACCTATGTCAAGAGAAATGTCTCTGTTTCCTCTTCCTTTCTCCTCCTCTTTGTCTCTCCCCACTCTTTCTGCCCCTCCCCACAATTCATTTAAATCCTCTAAGCTTTCACAAAATGCTAGAAAGTGATAATCACCAAGGGGTTACCATCCCTCTCAGAACAAAAGAGAAAGGACTACAGATGACTAAGCTGTAGTGAGTCTCTTGTCTCCATTTTAGGTAATTTCCTGAGTGTAAATTCAAATACAAGTAAATTGTATTTATTTACTCAATGCTTGATTGATTGGTTTACACTTTGAATATTTTACTAGGCCTTTCCAGTTAGTTCGCTTGGGTCAAAGCACTTTGCTAAGTGTCAGCTTAAACTTCTTTTAGTTGTATAACGAGTGTGTGTGTGTGTGTGTGTGTGTGTGTGTGTTTGTCTTCTGGTCTCAGGTGAAAACTCTATGTATAAATGTGCAGACTATTGCATTCTTATCTCCTTTATTCTATTTCTATAGAAAAAATATGAAATGTTTTCTTTATATGTTTTTATTGTTGCTTAGGATTATCAATACTGTTACTGTTGTTTGCTCTGTAGTATGCTCCTAAAGAGTACAAGTTGTATTTATTGCCAAATGAAAAGTTTCCAGTGATATGGTCCCTGACTACTTCCTATCTTCCATTCTCTGTCATTCTACTCTCCTATTTTCCCCACTGCTGCCCTGTTTTTGACAACACTGGCCTTGCTTTCCCTAAGCAAATTCAATTTCTTCCCAATCCAAAGACTTTGCAAATGCTCTTCTTCTGGGAATGCTCTTCCCAGAAGAAGAGCATTGCTACATCCCTTGTTTGAGCTTCCCCAATGCTGTTCAAACCACACAATGAAATCCTCACACCTCTCCTTTTCCTTCTCCTCCTTAAAGACACTTTAAGTCTCTACACTCGTCTTCCCTGTCCAGCCTAAAGTTCCTAGATTTTCACACACACACACACACACAAAACCTGAAAAGAGATAATAACATCAGGGCTTTGCTTCGTAAAATTAACTTGAGTAAGTTTCTGTGCCTGCAGAACAAAGACAGTTAATACTGAGTTGAGTTCTTTCAGGAGCTTCCTCTCTTTTTCTTTTGATATCTCTATATTTTTTTCAGGCAACGGCACTTTGTTTTTTTTTTACAAATGTATTGAATATCTGTCAAGATGACTATTTTGTTATTGCTTTTGGTGAATTTCCTTGTCTACTTTGCTTGTTCTTTCAGGTAAAATTTATTGTTTTATTAATGTTGCCAAAACATTGTCAGTAAAATTACTATTTATAAAAATAAAATGTTTTTTAAAAAATTATTTCTGCTGTCCATCTTTTTACAAATAACATTTTTTTTTGTTTGTTTCTTTTCTTTAAACAATCTTATTGTGTTGTCCAGAAATTCTAAACAGTGATGTGTAAATGGGTTTTCTGGTTCTTAGTACCATCAAAGGCAATGAGGATATGGCTTAATAAATTTCTGTTTCTGTTTTTAGATTTTAAAGAGAATTATTTCATTGGATATTTACAACATCTGTTGAGACATTTACTTTTCTTTCTTTCTCCCTTACTTTCCTTTTCTTCCTTTCTTCCCATGACTGTCTTCCTCTTTCTTTCCTTCCTTTTCTTTTCCCAGTTTTGGCTTGACTTGACCTTTCCTGAAACAAAAGTAATTCCACTCAGTGTTGAATATTACCATCTCAAAATCCCATTCCATGTGTCATTCATTTCTAGTATTGGAATTAACCTCCTCTTCCCCTTATTAGATTGGCTACAGTTGTATCAATGTTTCTGATTTTTTTTTTTTCGAAGAAGCAGCTCTTGTTTTATTATCCCAACAAGTTTTATTTTTGTTGTTTTCTATTTTTGTTTCAATTCATATATACCTTCTACTTTCTTTAGGATTTTTTCTTTATAATCATACATTGTAAAAGCTTTCTTTACAAATTTTATGGAAATATATTTGATTTACAATGTTGTGTTTCAGATGTATATCAGAGTGATTTAGTTATGCATATACATGTCTATTTTTTAGGTTATTTTTCATTATAGGTTATTACATGAGATTATTTCCTTTCTTTCTTTCTTTTTTCTTTTTTTTTACTAGATGGTTTAGGGCTTGACCTATCTTTACTTAAATAACCTATTTTGTCTGAATCCCAAATGGTTTTATGTATACATTTTTTAAATTAAAATCTCATTCTCTATGATTTTTTGGCACGTTAATTCCAAAGATTTCACTACTTGCAGGTGAATGTTTTAATTTATAGTTTACTGAGAATTAAGTTTTCCTTGGAGGTCTGAGGGTATGTGTGTATATACACTGGCATGTCTATATACACATCCTTTTCAGATTACTACATTTTTTAAAGATATATAAATATATTTTAAAAGATATTTTCTGTTTGTATGGTAAAAACATGAAATGTTTTAATTCTAGAAATTTGTTCCCCTAAGGAATATAGTATAAAAAGTAAAGGTATAGAACTATTCCTTTGAGAATAATCCCTACTAACAGAACCTGGAAATGTTAAACAAATGATTCATAACACTTCCTAAAGGTGGTAAGAAAAATGTTATTCAAGGTAAGAGTACTACAGCGGGGGTCTTATAATACGGGAGAGAGAGTGAGCTTAAGCCTGACTCCAGCAGGGACACAGCTGGGATTTATAGCTAAGGAACAGGGTGGGTCCATGTGATAGCAAAGAGAGACTGGGAGACTGAAAAGCAATGAACAACAACAGAGTGGGTGTCAGTGGATGGAAACTTATTAAGACGACCATAAGGGTGCCGGTGGATTCTGGCTCAACTGAGAGGATCATTGCTGAGGCTAGGCAAGACTGATAAGATATTGAGGTGAGTGATAAAGAATTTGATCTGATCTGAGGGTGGTCAGATCAAGGGTGAAGTATGTTTTCTAAATTGAAGTAGCAGAATCTAGCTTAGATTGGACTAAATGGACAGGCACTCCGGTATAAAGACATGAGCCAAAGTTGGCAGTGCATTAACGAACTACTGCTGCATAACAAATTATCCCAAAGCAACAGCTTAAAACAATATTATCTCATACTGCTGCTGAAAGTTGGGAATCCAGGAGTAATTCAGTTGAGAGTTCTGGCTCAGGGTTTCATGAGATTGTCGTCATCTGAAGCCTTGACATGGGCTGGTGGATTTCCTTCCAAGATGGCTTACTCACATAGCTGTTGAAACCAGTTTCCTTGCTGGCTGTTGGGAGAAAGCCTCAGTTCTTTCCCATGGGCCTCTCTACTGGGCTACCTGAGTGTTCTCAAGATACGACTAAGCTGGCTTCCAGAGTGAGTGATCCAAGAGGATGAGCAAGGAGGCTGCAGTGCCTTTTGTGACTTAAAGAGTCATAGTCAGACACTTCATTTTCATTTCTACAATATTCTAACATTAGAAGTGAGCCACTAAATCCAGCCTACATGTAAAGGGGAGTATAAGGACCACCCTTGAAGGAAAGGATTTGTGGACACCCTTGTGGCCAGGTACACCCATGGCCACAAATTGTTTACATACTTGTATGTCCAAAATGCATTTTCCTGCAAATGCTTTCAAATAATTTATCCATTATAGCATTAACTTGAAGTTCAGGACCTTGTCATCGAAGTCAAGTCCAGATATGGACCGCGACCTGATGGACTGCCGCACACCAGGGTTTCCTGTCCACCATCAACTCCAGAGGCATGCTCAAACTCAAGTCCATTGAGCTGGTGATGCCATCCAACCATCTCATCCTCTGCTGTCCCCTTCCCCAGCCTTCAATCTTTCCCGCATCAGGGTCTTTTCTAAAGCGTCAGTTCTTAGAATCAGGTTGCCAAAGTATTGGAGCTGCAGCTTCAGCATCAGTCCTTCCAATGAATATTCAGGACTGCTTTACTTTAGGATTGACTATTTTGATCTCCTTGCTGTCCAGGAGACTCTCAAGTCATCTCCAACACATCAGTTCAAATTATACACGTGTAGTTCCTCTAGACCTGATGATCTGTGAACAAAAGAGATGAGTTAATCTGCTCACTTTCACAGCCAACATACAGTGCTGGGTCAGGCATAGATAACCTTCATGGGCACTCCTGTTCCAGAAAGAGGAGGGGAGATGGGAGTCCACAGTAGCAGTTCTGAAATCCCACGGGTTCTTGTTGGCAGTCCTTTGATTAGGATTTAAGGCCTGGAAACTTCCTAGGCTTCAGTCTCTGAATTTTTAATTCTGCCCTCTGACATGATTCCATTGCATGAAAGGTGGGTAGTATATGGTTACAGTGAAACAGTCTCCCTAGCCTGCTTCCTGCTTGTCGAAGGTAGAAGTCCAGAGCTCTCTTATTTTGTACTATTGCTGGTCCTTTCAGTCCAAGCTGAACTTAAATATGTTATCTTAAAAACTTGGTGTGTCTCCTGATAATCTTACTGGTTTTCATGGTAAAGCACTCCACTCCAAAGCCACCATCACACATGTCTTCATAATAAGGCCTACTCTGTCTCGGTTTTCTGCTGAGATAGCTGAGGGATAACACCCTGAAACTTGGTACAAGTCTTATTGTGTGACTGAAATGTCTCTGAGTGACACCCCTGAACTCTTTGGAGGGCATTGGCCTGCCTAAATAATGCCATGAAGCATCCCCTTCCAGCTTTCTGAGGCTTAACAAAGAATTTTACAGTCACACTCATCTTTAGACCACGTTTATTAAAAATAAATAAATAAATAAGAATTGATGTATAGGTGTTATAAAATGTTATATTTAGACCACCTTATCTCAATGCCCTGGATAGAACCTTGTTTGAGAGCCATTAATTTTAGCATCCTCTGTCATGTTAAAAGACTGGAAAATTTCGAATTCAGCAAGTTCTGTCTTATTTTTTAATATTTTCTCTTAAATATATTTTTTTAAATTTCCCTTTATATTTTACTATAGGCAGCAAGAAGAAACCAGGAAGCACTTTTGGCTGTTTGGCTGGAAATCTCCTTAGCTAGATATCTCAATTAATTAAGTACAGTTTCTCCTTCCTGGTACATTTCTACTTTTCATAAACTGCAGATATAGTGGACTTTTCTCTGCACATTCCCCAGGCTCTTTTTTCCTGCCTCTACTTTCTGCCAGACATCCTGGGTGCACCCCTGTGATCCCACTTAGAACGTGTTTGCTCAGTGAGATAACGGGGATCGAATCCCTGGCTTCAGTGCTTCTGCTGGCCAGAGCATATGTACCTTTCTCTAACACCTTCATGTTTTTGCTATCCAACTTCCATCACCTGGCTAGGTCAATTCCGGAAGCTCATACTCACAAGCACACTGGCAGGGACTTCTATGCCCATGTGTGCACACACATGTGCGTGTACACAGTAACATCCCTGAGAGGAAACGCACACGTGCAAAACTACAAGCTTTCTTCTCTAGGAATATGAATTTTGGTAAGTACCTTTGTGCTCACAAACAAAAAGTAACTTTCTTTTCCTGGTTGTTTCCTTTCGCTTGTTAATTAATCATGTCACCTTGCACTTCTAACTCTGTGCTGCTACTGCTGCTAAGTCACTTCAGTCAAGTCTGAGTCTGTGTGACCCCATAGACAGCAGCCCACCAGGCTCCCCCGTCCTGGGATTCTCCAGGCAAGAACACTGGAGTGGGTTGCCATTTCCTTCTCCAATGCATGAAAGTGAAAAGTGAGAGGGAAGTCGCTTAGTCATGTCCGACTCTTCTCGACCCCATGGACTGCAGCCTACCAGGCTCCTCTGTCCATGGGAATTGCCAGGCAAGAGTACTGGAGTAGGGTGCCATTGCCTTCTCCATCTAACTTTTTGACTTATCCTCAAAGGTTACAAAATCTTGGCATTTGCCAGTGACACGGACCGACCTGCAGAGCAGCAAGCAGGGTTGGAAGCACTTGCCATGAACAGCTGTATGACATGCGCCTGCGTTCTGCATTCTCCCATCACCTTGGACAGTTTCACAGTACCAGTCACATTGGCCTGATCCATGTGGGGACAGAAAACAAGGACCTTTGGGCTCAGCTGACTTGGAGAACCTCTCTCTCGGTGTGCACCTATCTAGGTCATTCCTTGTCAATGTTGTGCCCCTCTTGCTAGCCTACCACCCTTTATGGACAACAACATTCTGAGTGAGGCCTTCTGTTCTTCCTATCTGTGTAGCTTTATGTGTGCACCTGTCTACATGTGCCCCCAAGGGCTATCTCCATGTAGCAGGAAAAGGCCAAAGAGACGCCTGAGCCTCCAAGAGCCCCAAGAGACTGTGATAGGCTTGGGTCTTATCCAATGTTGTGAGAAAGGTGCACATGGATACAGGGTCTCTTCAGATACAAAGATTGGAACCTGAGGCCATAAAGGTAAGGTGGCATTCCTACACGTCCTCCCTTCTGTTTAACACTACCCATGCACATGGAGTCCCCAAACAGATGATGCCCTGCAAAACCTTCCCTTTGTAGGCCCACAGCTCATGCCTCCCTTGGGCGGAAAGCAGCTTTTCTATCTCAAAGGCACCAAGACGGCTTGAACCACCAAGGCCACAGTGATTTGCTAGATGTCAAGACTCTCTTCCAGTTGCTCTCATTAGGCCCAGGTAGGACTCACTACAGTCACACATCTCTGCTTGCCTACACAGCCCACATGCCAAGGAAGCCAGCCTCCATTTGGGCCCAGGAGCATCCAAGACGGTCACCTGGAATGCAGCTTCCCTCTGAGCATCACCTGGTTTCAGATCCCCTATGACAAAATCGGAGATTTTGCTTCAGTGAGACTGCTCGAATTCTCTCAGATGCAGACGCACACTTTTGCCCCTCAGGCCCCCAAAGCCAGTGGCAAGACCCCAGAGGAAAGAAGAACTTCACGTCAGGACTTTCAGCACCCACCATGGCGTATCTTTGGCAGGACTGCTATTGCCTAGACCCTGGACCCTGAAAACCAGCAGGCCCCAAACTGCCCCCAGGGGCTTCCCTGTCTCCCACTCTCCTGAGGTCCTTTGGGACATGCAATTACTCCTTGCTCACTCCATTCCCTCCCTCACAGGCTCATCCGGGCACAGGGTCAAACACGTACAACCACCTGTGCTTTCCTCGCCTTTCTGCACTGCCAGGGAGGCAGGCTGGAAGTGCCTGGAGGCATGCCACACTCACATCCTGTCTCTCCTAGGATGCCTGTGGTTTTGCATCCTAGGAGAGATGCATCCCAAATGCATCCCCATTTGGGAAAGGATAGTGTCCCAGCTACGATAAGGCTGTCCCTCAGGGCCTATCTCCTGACCGCCTCACCACATGTGTTTCTGTCAGTTATCTCTGATGGAAGAATCATCCTCCCCGAGGTAGTACTTCAGGGGATCGTCCCACATGTCATTGCTGATGAGCTGCTGGCAACACGAGCAAGGTCAACCCAGGGCTGACCAGGCCCTGAACCCTCCCATGAGCAGCCAAGAACTCCAACATTAATCATCACCTGTGTGCAGGCCCAAAGCAACCCCACATCAGCAATCGTGTTCAATTCTGGGCCATTGTGGCCTGACAGCCAGTTGAGAAAATTAAGGCTCCTGGTGTCCAGACTGTGGCTGGGGGATGCCCATTCAAAGTCCCAGAACCAGTGGACTGGAGTGGAATGACATGCCCTGTTCCCTGCGGAAAGACAGGGGAGACTGGGGTGGACTCCACAGGTGGATCATCTACATGCTTGCACACCCACACTCATCACCATGGGAGCCACGTGTTACCAGTGATGTCAAGGTAATACTCCTTAATGATCATGGTGTTCAAGAAGCAGGGGTTGTCCTGAAAGGAAAAGATCAGCTTGCAGCGGGACTGCAGATGGCTCCGCACCTGCACCTGCCAGGATAGGGAGGAGGGAAAAGGTGCAAACTTCTAGGGGCCTCAGCTTGCCTCCCAGGCAGGCATTAACAGCGTCCATGACTCCTCTCCGAAGTCTCACAGTGCAGGAACATGGCTAACAGGATCTTCCCACTCCCTGCCAGGTCCCATACCCATCCTTCCTCAGTCTTCCTCACTGATCTTCAAGTCGATCATGTAGTCGAGAAAGTCTTGATCTTGGTCGCTGATCATGACGGAAACTTGAGGGTGGCTCATAATCTGCTTTAGGTCAAGGAGCCATTCAGGGAGCTACATGCCAGGCCAAGAAGAGCCAGGAGCATCAGTCCTAGTCTGGGGTGGAACAAGGATATTGGAAAAGGCATCTGCAAGGAGCTGGGCACTGCCTGTTACCTGGCCACCCCTGATGTCATCAGGCTTTGCCATACCATCAGACACGCTCATGGCTCTGGGCCCCTTGTGGTGGTGTGCATCTGAGGTGGTCTGCATTCTCCGAGCAGGGACTGGTTTCTGACAGCTACTGTTCTCCTCCAGACCTGTGTATGCTTGGTAGTGGCATGTCACTGCTTACATGGTCAGATTTGCAGTCCTGTGACAATCCGTGTTTGAAAGCAAAGGGGTTGTGTGTGTGTATGTGTGTGTGTGTTGTGTGTGTATGTGAATGACTCACATGTCTCAGCTATATGCCAGGATCACCCGCATTTACAGCAATAGCTGTGCAGATGCTGCTCTTGTGTACCATCTCTGGTCATTCCTGACTTGGAGGCCTCAGGTGCTGCTCCTCCTCAGATGCAGGCCTGAAGGAGACACTCAAAGGCATGGCTGCAACACGTACATCTGTAGCCCTGCCCAGACCCTACTCTGCTGGGCCTTTGGAGCTTGCCAATTGCCCAGGACCACATTTTCTTCAGGGGCCTCCTGCGCCCTTTCTGTGCCCTCGCCCCCTCCCCCTCCTCCTGCTCCTGCCCCTTCTCGTCCTCCTCATGAGCAGTGGACCCAAAGGAGCAGCGGAAAGGATACAGTTTTGGCCCAGAAGCCAGGGATGCCCTGGATGATGGCACTCCCCCAAGCCAAGTGATGCTTCCTCCTCTGATGGTAGGCCCTGTGGTTTTGCTCACACTCAGAGCTCAGTTCCACCTGCAGGGCGGCCAGTACCTTCAGGACATCTAGCGCCTGGTGCTCACTCGGACCTCCCGGCCCTGCTCCTCCACCGTCTTCTCCTCCAGCTCCTGGGAGGACCACTGTTTCTGCTCCTCATCTGCCACAACCTCCACCTCTTCCATGATGTCTTCTGCAAGCAGCCAGAACTCCCACCGGATCCCTGCCACGTCTCCGTCCACCAGGGTCTGGCTGTCTTGCACTGCCTCCACCCTAAAGAGGATGGCCTCTTCACTTGGCGTGACAACTGGTGGTTGCAAGGTTCCAGCTGCGCACAGCATCAGGATGGCAGGTCGCGGGATGAGGGGTGGGGGCTTCTCCCTGAGTACTGGGGCTCACAGCTAAGGGTCCCAGGACGCTCCCACCTTCCTTTGATCGCCTCTCACGCTCCTCTTGGCCCAAGCTGGGGCAGATGTGAAGGGACACGATATAACAGCACAGAGAATGGTGCATAATGGTGGCCCAGGCTGCAGTGAACCTGTGGGACCCACTAGCTCTTTGGGGGCGGGGAGTGAGGGGGATGGTCGGGAGGTGGGGAGTGGTGTGTTGGGGGTGGCGTGAGGCCAAGGAAAGGGGTGCCGGACAGCCCAGGCCAGGGTGAACGGGCCCTGGGACATCAGCGGAAAACAGGCAGGAGCCTAGGCTGTGAGCCAAGCACAGGCTCCTTGCCCAAATCTAGACCAAGGGCGGAGAGGGTAGTGGGCGGCACCCTTATGGACATGCCCCTAGACCGGAGGGCATCTTCTGCGGTTCCTGTGCTCCAGTGCCCCCACATGGCCAGATTCTGCACCAGGATTGTAGAGGGTTTTGCATGTGGCTGGGGTAGCCCCAGGTGCTGTCATTGACCTGGCCCTGGAAATTCCAACCACGGGTTCCTGCTCCACAATCCAAACAATACCCTCCTGTGTCCCCTGGGACCGGCAATAGCTGGGAGCTCTCCCTGACTATCCAAAGGATATGCAGGGGTGCCAAGTGGCTGGATACTTTTCTTCATGGGACAGAGAGCCTGTTGCTGTCCTGATACTAGGGGAGTAGGGAAAAACCCCAACATTTGCTACCGTTGATCTCCACTGTTCAGGGAGACCAGAGGTTTAGGGTGCAGAGCTCGCTCTTTGTCTCTCTATCTTTGCTTCCGGCATAGCACTGTTTTGGACAATCCTTCTGTGTGTGTACCAGGCGCTAATGTCTGTGTGTCTCTGTCTCTCTAAGTAGTGCTGTTGCCGTCTGCCACTCTCTGGACAGCAGCTCTCAGAAAAGACGCTTATCCTTTGCAAGCCCTTCTGGTCCTGACTGAGTTGCAGCAATGGGAGATTAGACGGTTTTAGTCCACACGTTCGGAGAGTGCTTTCTCAACCTTGAGAGCCAACAGTGGGCGGTCACTGCTGAACTGCAGAATTGGACGTGCAACCCTCCCTCCCTCGCTGGACAGATGTGAACACTGCACAGGCCTGAGGTGGCTTGGCCACACTTTGCACAGAGGGAGAAATGGGGCCCGCTCTGCTGGCATGAGGGAACTCCCTGAACCTTGTTTGAATGCCTGCCAGGGAGACTCTAAAGACAGTTCCCCTTAAGTTCCATGACTCACCGGTGTCGGAGACATGCACGTCTGCCATTTACCCTATTGAGGCCCTTTCAAAGTGGTACTGTTCTCCATGTGAGAACACATCCCAACCTGCCCTATCACACAAGCCTGTGGGGCCTGAAGCAGCAAGAGGACCAAGCTAAGCCAGCCATCCTATAGTCCTGATATATGCATTCTACAAAGAGCTTGAACATGGGCAGGACCCACCTGATTCAGTGCAAGGACTGAGATGTGGGCTCAGGAGTGTTTGTAGGGGGCTTGAACAAAGGCAGGACCCAGCCTGGTTCATTGGAGCGACTGAGATGTGGCCTCAGGAGTGTCTGTTGGGATGAACAAGCGGTGGATCCAGCCGTGGTCAGTGCAGGGACCGAGATGTGGGCTCAGGAGTGTTTTTTGAGTGCTTGAACAAGGGCAGGACCTGGCCTGGTTCAGAGAAGGGACCCAGATATGGGCTCAGGAGTATTTCCCAGGGGTTTCAGCAAGTGCTGGACCCAGCCTAGTTCAGTGTAGTGAAGGAGATCAGCCTGAGAGTCAGATGAAGGCCAAGGAGTGTTTGTCAGGGTCTTGAACATGTGTAGGACCCAGCCTAGTTCAGTTCAGGGGTGAAAAATGGGGTCAGGAGTGTTTGTCTGGGCTTGAATATGGCCAGGATCTCAGCCGCTATCAGTGCAGGAACCAAGATGTGGTCTTAGGAGTGTTTGCCATGGTTAATATGGGCAGGAAACAGCTGGTTTGGTGCAGAGACTGGGATGTTGGCACAACAGTATTTGTCATGGCTTGAACTTTGGCGGGACCCACCCTTGTTCAGGGCAGTGAGTGAGATGCAGGCTCAGTAGTGTTTCCTGGGGGATTGAACAAGGGGAGCACACACCTCAGATCAGGGACAGGGAGCGATTTGTGGGCTCAGGATTGCTTGCTGCGGGCTTAAATAAGACCAGAAACCAGCCTTTGAGTCAGATGCAGGCCCAGAACAGTTGGTTGGGGGCTTGAACATGTGTAGTTTCTGGCCTGGTTCAGTGCAGTTTCTGATGTGTGGGCTCAGGAGTGTTTGTCAGGGGTTTCAAAAAGGGCAGGACCCCGTCTGCTTCAATGCAGGGACCAGGATGTTGGCTCAGGAGCATTTGCAGGGGACTTCAGAAAGTGCTGAACCCAGCCTAGTTCAGTGCAGGGAACAAGATATTGGCACAGGAGTGTTTGTCAGGGTCTTGAACAACTGTGTGGATCACAATAAACTGTGGAAAATTCTGAAAGAGATGGGAATACCAGACCACCTGATCTGCCTCTTGAGAAATGTGTATGCAGGTCAGGAAGCAACAGTTAGAACTGCACATGGAACAACAGACTGGTTCCAAATAGGAAAAGGAATATGCGAAGGCTGTATATTGTCACACTGTTTATTTAACTTACATGCAGAGAACATCATGAGAAACGCTGGACTGGAAGAAACACAAGCTGGAATCAAGATTGCCAGGAGAAATATTAATAACCTCAGATATGCAGGTGGCACCAGCCTTGTGGCAGAAAGTGAAGAGAAACTGAAAAGACTCTTGATGAAAGTAAAAGTGGAGAGTGAAAAAGTTGGCTTAAAGCTCAACATTCAGAAAACGAAGATCATGGCCTCCAGCCCCATCACTTCATGGGAAATAGATGAAGAAACAGTGGAAACAGAGGCAAACATTATTTTTCTTGGCTCCAAATCACTGCAGATGGTGACTGCAGCCACGATATTAAAAGACGCTTACTCCTTGGAAGGAAAGTTATGACCAACCTAAATAGCATATTCAAAAACGGAGACATTATATTGCCAACAAAAGTTCGTCTAGTCAAGGTTATGGTTTTTCCTGTAGTCGTGTATGGATGTGAGAGTTGGACTGTGAAGAAGCCTGAGCGCCAAAGAATTGATGCTTTTGAACTGTGGTGTTGGAGAAGACTCTTGAGAGTCCCTTGGACTGCAAGGAGATCCAACCAGTCCATTCTGAAGGAAATCAGCCCTGGAATTTCTTTGGAAGAATGATGCTAAAGCTGAAATTCCAGTCCTTTGGCCACCTCATGCGAAGAGTTGACTCATTGGAAAAGACTCTGATGCTTGGAGGGATTGGAGCAGGAGGAGAAGGGGACCACAGAGGATGAGATGGCTGGATGGCATCACTGACTGGATGGACGTGAGTCTCAGTGAACTCCGGGTGTTGGTGTTCGACAGGGAGGCCTGGCATACTGAGATTCATGGGTTCGCAAAGAGCCGGACACAACTGAGCGACTGATCTAATCTGAACAAGTGTAGGACTCAGCCCAGTTCAGTGTAGAGAGCGAGATATGGGCTCAGAAGTGTTTGTTAGACCTTCAACGTGGGCAGAACCCACCTGCTTCAGTGCAGGGACCAAAATGTGGTTTCAGGAGCATTTATCAAAGTCTTGAATAAGGGCAGGAACTGGGCGGCTTCAAGGCAGGGCGTGAGATGCGGGTACAGGAGTGTTTCCAGGGGGATTGAAAAAGGGGAGGACACACCTTAGTTCAGGGGCAGGCAGCGAGTTGTCAGCTCAGGATGTTTTTCTGGGGGCTTGAACAAAGTAGAAACCATTCTAGTTCAGCGCAGGGATGGAGATGTTGGCTCAGGAGTGTTTGTCAGGGATTTGCATGAGGGCAGGGACCAGCGAACTTCAGTGCAGTGAGTGAGATATGGGATCGTAGTGTTGCCTGAGGTATTGGTCAAGGGGAGGACACACCTTACTTCAGTGGCAGGGAGAGAGTTGTCAGCTCAGGAGTGTTTGCCGGGACTTGAACAAATGCTGGAACTATCCTGGTTCAGTGCAGGAACCAAGATGTTGGCTCAGGAGTGTTTGTCAGAGTCTTGAACAAGTGCAGGACACAGCCTAGTTCAGTGCAGGGACGGTGATGCAGGCTCAAGAGTGTTTGTCGGGGGTTTGAACAAGGGCTTGACCCAGCCTATTTTAGTGCAGGGACTGAGATGTGGGCTTAGGAGTTTTTGCCGGGGGTTTTGACAAGGTCTGAACCCAGCCTGGTTCAGTGCAGTGCGTGAGATGAGGGCTCAGTAGTGTTTCTGGGGGTTTGAACAAGGGGAGGACTCACCTTAGTTCATGGGCAGGGAGCGAGTTGTTGGCTCAGGATTGTTTGTCAGGGCTTGAACAGAGGCAGAAACCATCCTGATTCAGTGCAGGGATGGAGATGTTGGCTCAGGAGTGTTTGTCGGGGATTTGAACATGGGCAGGACCCAGTGCATGGACCGCGATGCACGCTCAGGAGTGTTTGTTGGGGGTTTGAACAAGGTCAGGACCCAGCCTAGTTCAGTGCTGAAACCGAGATGTGGGTTCAGGAGTATGTGTTGGGGGATCGAACAATGGCAGGACCTAGACTCGTTCAGTCGGAGAAGTCAATGGCACCCCACTCCAGTACTCTTGCCTGGAAAATCCAATGGATGGAGGAGCCTGGTGGGCTACAGTCCACAGGGTCACTA
This sequence comes from Bos taurus, assembly GCF_002263795.3. NCBI lineage: Eukaryota > Metazoa > Chordata > Mammalia > Artiodactyla > Bovidae > Bos > Bos taurus. The sequence continues at coordinate 57,374,968 of NC_082638.1, read as the reverse complement.
AGAGTTGGACACGACTGACGGACTTCACTTTCATTTTTCACTCTCATGCATTGGAAAAGGAAATGGCAACCCACTCTAGTGTTCTTGTCTTGAGAATCCCAGGGATGGGGGAGCCTGGTGGGCTGCCATGTATGGGGTCGCACAGAGTCGGACACAACTGAAGAGACTTAGCAGTGGTAGCAGCAGATTCGTTCAGTGCAGTGACCGAGATGTGGGCTCAGGAGTGTTTGTCAGGGTCTTGAACAAGTGTAGGACCCAGCCTAGTTCATTGTAGTGAGTGATATGTGGGCTCAGGAGTATTTGTTGTGGCTTGAACATGGGCAAGGACTCATCTGCTTCAGTTCAGGGACTGACATGTGGGTTCCAGAGTATTTGTCAGGGTTTTGAACAAGGGTAGGACCCAGGTGGCTTCAGTGCAGGGAGTGAGATGTGGGATCAGGGGTGTTTCCTGGGGGGCAGGGAGTTGAACAAGGGGAGGACACACCTTAGTTCAGGGGCAGGGAGCTACGTGTCGGCTCAGGATTGTTTGCCGGGGGCTTGAACAAAAGCAGGAACCATCTTGGTTCAGTGCATGGACAGAGATGTTGGCTCTGGAATGTTTGTCGGGGGTTTGAACAAGGGAAGGACCCAGCCTAGTTCAGTGCAGGGACTGAGATGCAGGCTCAGGAGTGTTTGTCAGGGTCTTCAACAAGGGCAGGACCCAGACTGCTTTTGTGCAGGGACCGAGATGTGGGTTCAGGAGTATGTGTTGGGGGATCTAACAAGGGCATGACCTAGACTGGTTCAGGGCCGGGGATGTGATATGGATACAGGAGTGTTTGTTGGGGTCTTAAACAAGGGCAGGACCCAGCCTAGTTTAGTGCAGGGACTGAGATGTGCGCTCAGCAGTATGTGTTGGTGGATCTAACAAGGGCATGACCTAGACTGGTTCAGTGCATGAACCAAGATGTAGGTTCAGGAGTATTTGTCGGGGTCTTGAACAAGGGCAGGACCCTGGCGGGTTCAGGGCAGGGAGTGAGATGTGGGATCAGGAGTGTTTTCTGGGGGATTGAACAAGAGCAAGACAGACCTAATTTCAGGGGCAGGGAGCGAGTTGTGGGCTCACGGTTGTTTGCCGGAGGCTTGAACAAAGGCAGGACTCAGCCTGCTTCAGTGCGGGGACTGAGATGTGGGCTCAGGTGTATGGGTTGGGGGAATCTAACAAGGGCAAGACACAGACTGGATCATGTGCAGGGCATGAGATTTGGGCGCAGCAGTGTTTGCCGGGGTCATGAACAAGTGTAGGACCGAGCCTAGTTCAGTGCAGTGACCAAGAGTTTGGCTCAGGAGCATTTGTCGGGGCTTGAACATGGGAAGGACCAGCCTGCTTCAGGGCAGAGCCCGAGATGTTGGTTCAGAGGTATGTGTCAGGGGACTAACTAGGGCAGAACCTAGACTGGTTCAGTGCAGTGACCGAGATGTGGACTCATGAGTATTTTCCAGGGGTTTGAGCAAGTGCTGGACCCAGCCTAGTTCAGTGCAGTGACAGAGATGTGGGCTCAGGAATGTTTCTCAGGGCTTGAACATGGAAAGGATACAGCCTGCTTTTGTGCAGGGACCAAGATGTGGGCTCAGGATTGCACTGGAAAAAAACATGATTCCATTCCTAATGAGTGTAATGCCTATATATAACAATTAGGTGTAACTAGTCCATTGTGCCATTTAGGAGCACCTCAAGATGCAAGGCAAATGCAAGGAAGTAGGAAAGGGGGAATTAACAGTACCACAATTATAATAGGGGACTTTAATACCCCACTCACACCTATGGATACATCAACTGAAAAGAAAATTAGCAAAGAATCATGAGCTGTAAATGTACTTTTGTGTGTTATCTGTCTTTACACTTACTATAGTGCCTCTAGTATGGCAGGAGGAGATACTATATAGTTGTCCATATTTCCTACTGTCAGGAAGTTACCTAGAACAATTGGTAGAGTTGGGAAATTGATAGAAAAGTCCTAATACAAAGATGTACCTTCTAAACTAGTGCTATCTTCCTTTTTCATAAGTGGAGAAGTACTCACCAAGAAAGTGAAATCCCAGATATCAGGTTATATGATCTCATAATGGGAATTTTCCGAAGATAGCAGTCTACATGCATATAAGTAAGTCCTGGCTCAAGCCCAGTTAATTATGCTAAATGTTAGAACATGTCTGATAGAACACATCTCCTTCAAGTCTCACACACCCTTCCTAAATTAATATCTTGAATTTCTGAGCTATGACTCTATACTTGGTATAGTATCATAGGCTGAGGCTTTAAGGTTGTAAAAGCTCATAAAGGACAGAGACCACATTAATTTATTGCATTTGGAAATATCTCCTCAAGGCCTGCAGCCAGGTCTGGGGCAGCTGCCATCACCCTAAATGTCCAGAAGCTAGATCTGAAATCTGCCCTCCATTCTCCTCTCCAACTTCCTCCATCTTATCACCAACCTGTGGTGTTGTCTGTCCCTTGCCCTGGAAAGATACTTTGTTCTTACAGTCTTCATCATCTTCCTTGAGTGCCTACCCATTGCCTATATTTCATACTGTCTGCTGATTGAATGAACACAATTTATGAATGGAAAGCAGAGGCTGAAGACAGGCCTGCACAGAAGCTTCTGAAGTTACCTAGTGGGAATGTGCATTGACATGTGACTACGTTGAGTGTTATTACTGAGTTGAATCCTGTTCACTTGGTCATCTGGGAAATGCACATTTTCAGTCTGAAACTGGCACAAAAGGCTTTTTTTTTTTCTTATTTCATTTTTGTGTACACCTTCTCTATAGTGTCCTATACCTGGTACTGTTACCTCCAAATATTCCCAGTTGAATGTGCCTTGGGCCTGATATGCACATATTCCGTCTTTTAGGCTTAGCTAAGATGGGAGGTTCAGAGGTCTTGTTGACACAATTTCTCAAATTGGTAGAGGACTTACAATCTACAATCTTTATCCATTACCAGGACACGTCCTTTGAAGGGCTGCAGGTGTTAACAATGAACTTGCCTGGACCCGTGCTTTTGTGGCCCTAATGGACCTTCATAGAACTGAGGACCATTTGATTATCCTTAGGCACTTCAGTTTGGACTGGATTTTATCCTTTTGTTTGTTTTTTAAGCAGATGTATACTTTGCAAGCTAGAGTTGGTCTTGTGGGGTTCTCACAAATCCAGAGGACTGGCAGTAAGACTGGTGGCCATAGATAAGAATTTTTGCCATGGAAAGGTGACCTCATCATACCTGCAAACCCTCTGTGGGAAAGGCCCAGGTGGCTCCAACCATTTACAGGAGACCTTGTGATCCTGTAAGCTCCCCAATGGCTAGTGCAGCCTATTGTCTTGGTTAGGGGAGGTTAACGGAGGCATAATTACCATAATGTGCCTGCTTTGTGTCATCACTAAAGTAATAGGCCGAAATTGTTCTAGATAACATCCCTTTGCAATGACCATTCCTCAGGATTGGTGAGGTCCTATCATCAGGTTTCAGAAGGAAATCAGTGTGAAGGATTAAAGGATCATACTATATGTTTTTGACAAGGTCATGCTGACTTGCTGATGTGTGTACTTTCTTCTACAACTTTCTGTAAATTATGCCCCTTCCATTATTTCCTAGGGGATATTTACCCATATAATGGAAAGAATGGCCATCCTTGCTGAATCTCTGAAGAAACAGTTAAAAATCTTAGGGGGCATTAGGAATCTGTGAGGATTATCAATTGATGGGTAAGAGAGTTCTTTACCATTTTCATTTCGCTGAGAACCTAAGTAAGTTCGGTGAGTATCATTAAGTCCGACTCTTCCTGATCCCATGGATTGCAGCATGACAGGCTTCCCTGTCAATCACCAACTCATAGAGCCTGCTCAAACCCATAACCACTGATTCCCTGATGCCACCATGCATTTCATCTTCTGTCGTCACCCTCTCCTCCAGCCTTCAATCTTTCTCAGCATCAGGTTCTTTCCCAATGAGTCAGTCTTTCATTTCAGGTGGCCAAAATATCCAGGATCCAGTTCCAGCATCAGCCCTTCCAATCAATATTCTGAACTGATTTCCTTTAGAATTGACTCCTTTCATTTCCTTGCGGTCCAAGGGACTCTCAATTGTTTTCTCTAACACCACATATCAATAGCATCGATTCCTTGGAGGTCAAGATTCTTTAGGTCCAATTCTCATCTCTTTACATAGCTTTGACTAGACTGACTTTTGTCTGCTTTATAATGTGCTGTCCAGCCTGGTTGTAACTTTTCTTCTAAGGAGAAAGCATATTTTAATTTCCTGAACAGAGTCACCATCTTCAGTGATTTTGGAACCTGCTCCCCCCAAATAATTTCTCACTGTTTCCATTGGTTTCCCATCTTTATGTCACGAAGTGATGGGACCAGATGCCATGAATCTCATTTTGAATGTTGAGTTTTAAGTCACCTTAATCACTCTCCTCTTTTACTTTCCTCAAGAGACTCCGTAGTTCTTTCCATGTTCTGCCACATGAATCGTGTCATCTGCATATCTGATGTTATTGATATTTCTCCCAGCAAAGTTGATTCCAAACCCTGTTGCATTCAGTCTGGCATTTTGTGTGATGAACTCTTCATGTAAGTTCAATAAAGAGGTTGACAGTACAGCCTTGAAATATTCCTTTCCCAACTCAGAACCTGTCTGTTGTTCCATTTCCTTTTCTGACTGTTGCTTCTTGAGATGCATACAGATTTATCAGGAGGCATATAACATACTCTAGTAGTCCCATCTTTAGAAGAATTTAAAATGTTTTGTTGTGATCTACACAAACAAGTCTTTGGCATAGTCAAAAAGGAGTAGATGTTTTTCTGGTGCTCTCTGGCTTTTTTTTTTTTTTTTTTTTTGTATCAAATATTTTATTTTATTTATTTTTTTATTTATTTTTAAAAGAAAATCCATCCTGAACCCTCCTCCCTCCTCCCTCCCGATACCATCCCTCTGGGTCATCCCAGTGCACCAGTCCCAAGCATCCAGCATCGCGCATTGAACCTGGACTGGCATCTCGTTTCATACATGACATTTCACATGTTTCAATGCCATTCTCCCAAATCTTGCCACCCTCTCCCTCTCCCACAGAGTCCATAAGCCTGTTCTATACATCAGTGTCTCTTTTGCTGTCTCGTATACAGGGTTATCGTAAACATCTTTCTAAATTCCGTATATATGCGTTAGTATACTGTATTGGTGTTTGTCCTTCTGGCTTACTTCACTCTGTATAATAGGCTCCAGTTTCATCCACCTCATTAGAACTGATTCAAATGTATTCTTTTTAATGGCTGAGTAATACTCCATTGTGTATATTTACAACAGCTTTCTTATCCATTCATCTGCTGATGGACATCTAGGTTGTTTCCATGTCCTGGCTATTATAAACAGTGCTGCGATGAACATTGGGGTACACGTGTCTCTTTCCCTTCTGGTTTCCTCAGTGTGTATGCCCAGCAGTGGGATTGCTGGATCATAAGGCAGTTCTATTTCCAGTTGTTTAAGGAATCTCCACACTGTTCTCCATAGTGGCTGTACTAGTTTGCATTCCCACCAACAGTGTAAGAGGATTCCCTTTTCTCCACACCCTCTCCAGCATTTATTATTTGTAGACTTTTGGATCGCAGCCATTCTGACTGGTATGAAATGGTATCTAATAGTGGTTTTGATTTGCATTTCACTGATAATGAGTGATGTTGAGCATCTTTTCATGTGTTTGTTAGCCATCTGTATGTCTTCTTTGGAGAAATGTCTATTTTGTTCTTTGGCCCATTTTTTGATTGGGTCATTTATTTTTCTGGAGTTGAGCTGGAGGAGTTGCTTGTATATTGTTGAGATTAGTTGTTTGTCGGTTGCTTCATTTGCTATTATTTTCTCCCATTCTGAAGGCTGTCTTTTTACCTTGCTAATAGTTTCCTTTGATGTGCAGAAGCTTTTAAGTTTAATTAGGTCCCATTTGTTTATTTTTGCTTTTATTTCCAATATTCTTGGAGGTGTGTCATAGAGGATCCTGCTGTGATGTATGTCAGAGAGTGTTTTGCCTATGTTCTCCTCTAGGAGTTTTATAGTTTCTGGTCTTACGTTGAGATCTTTAATCCATTTTGAGTTTATTTTTGTATATGGTGTTAGAAAGTGTTCTAGTTTCATTCTTTTACAAGTGGTTGACCAGATTTCCCAGCACCACTTGTTAAAGAGATTGTCTTTAATCCATTGTATATTATTGCCTCCTTTGTCAAAGATAAGGTGTCCGTATGTGCGTGGATTTATCTCTGGGCTTTCTATTTTGTTGCATTGATCTATATTTCTGTCTTTGTGCCAGTACCATACTGTCTTGATAACTGTGGCTTTGTAGTAGAGCCTGAAGTCAGGTAGGTTGATTCCTCCAGTTCCATTTTTCTTTCTCAAGATCGCTTTGGCTATTCGAGGTTTTTTGTATTTCCATACAAATTGTGAAATTATTTGTTCTAGCTCTGTGAAGAATACTGTTGGTAGCTTGATAGGGATTGCATTGAATCTATAAATTGCTTTGGGTAGTATACTCATTTTCACTATATTGATTCTTCCAATCCATGAACATGGTATATTTCTCCATCTATTAGTGTCCTCTTTGATTTCTTTCACCAGTGTTTTATAGTTTTCTATATATAGGTCTTTAGTTTCTTTAGGTAGATATATTCCTAAGTATTTTATTCTTTTCGTTGCAATGGTGAATGGAATTGTTTCCTTAATTTCTCTTTCTGTTTTCTCATTATTAGTGTATAGGAATGCAAGGGATTTCTGTGTGTTGATTTTATATCCTGCAACTTTACTGTAATCATTGATTAGTTCTAGTAATTTTCTGGTGGAGTCTTTAGGGTTTTCTATGTAGAGGATCATGTCATCTGCAAATAGTGAGAGTTTTACTTCTTCTTTTCCAATTTGGATTCCTTTTATTTCTTTTTCTGCTCTGATTGCTGTGGCCAAAACTTCCAAAACTATGTTGAATAGTAATGGTGAAAGTGGGCACCCTTGTCTTGTTCCTGACTTTAGAGGAAATGCTTTCAATTTTTCACCATTGAGGATAATGTTTGCTGTGGGTTTGTCATATATAGCTTTTATTATGTTGAGGTATGTTCCTTCTATTCCTGCTTTCTGGAGAGTTTTTATCATAAATGGGTGTTGCATTTTGTCAAAGGCTTTCTCTGCATCTATTGAGATAATCATATGGTTTTTGTTTTTCAATTTGTTAATGTGGTGTATTACATTGATTGATTTGCGGATATTGAAGAATCCTTGCATCCCTGGGATAAAGCCCACATGGTCATGGTGTATGATCTTTTTAATATGTTGTTGAATTCTGATTGCTAGAATTTTGTTTAGGATTTTTGCATCTATGTTCATCAGTGATATTGGCCTGTAGTTTTCTTTTTTTGTGGGATCTTTGTCAGGTTTTGGTATTAGGGTGATGGTGGCCTCATAGAATGAATTTGGAAGTTTACCTTCCTCTGCAATTTTCTGAAAGAGTTTGAGCAGGATAGGTGTTAGCTCTTCTCTAAATTTTTGGTAGAATTCAGCTGTGAAGCCGTCTGGACCTGGGCTTTTGCTTGCTGGAAGATTTTTGATTACAGTTTCAATTTCCGTGCTTGTGATGGGTCTGTTAAGGTTTTCTATTTCTTCCTGGTCGAGTTTTGGAAAGTTGTACTTTTCTAAGAATTTGTCCATTTCTTCCTCGTTGTCCATTTTATTGGCATATAATTGTTGATAATAGTCTCTTATGATCCTTTGTATTTCTGTGTTGTCTGTTTTGATCTCTCCATTTTCATTTCTAATTTTATTGATTTGATTTTTCTCTCTTTGTTTCCTGATGAGTCTGGCTAATGGTTTATCAATTTTATTTATCCTTTCAAAGAACCAGCTTTTGGCTTTGTTGATTTTTGCTATGGTCTCTTTTGTTTCTTTTGCATTTATTTCTGCCCTAATTTTTAAGATTTCTTTCCTCCTACTAACCCTGGGGTTCTTCATTTCTTCCTTTTCTAGTTGCTTTAGGTGTAGAGTTAGGTTATTTATTTGACTTTTTTCTTGTTTCTTGAGGTGTGCCTGTATTGCTATGAACTTTCCCCTTAGGACTGCTTTTACTGTGTCCCACAGGTTTTGGGTTGTTGTGTTTTCGTTTTCATTCGTTTCTATGCAAATTTTGATTTCTTTTTTGATTTCTTCTGTGATTTGTTGGTTATTCAGCAGGGTGTTGTTCATCCTCCATATGTTGGAATTTTTAATAGTTTTTCTCCTGTAATTGAGATCTAATCTTACTGCGTTGTGGTCAGAAAAGATGCTTGGAATGATTTCTATTTTTTTGAATTTACCCAGGCTAGCTTTATGGCCCAGGATGTGATCTATCCTGGAGAAGGTTCCATGTGCGCTTGAGAAAAAGGTGAAATTCATTGTTTTGGGATGAAATGTCCTATAGATATCAATTAGGTCTAACTGGTCTATTGTATCGTTTAAAGTTTGTGTTTCCTTGTTAATTTTCTGTTTAGTTGATCTATCCATAGGTGTGAGTGGGGTATTAAAGTCTCCCACTATGATTGTGTTTTTGTTAATTTCTCCTTTCATACTTGTTAGCATTTGTCTTACATACTGCGGTGCTCCCATGTTGGGTGCATATATATTTATAATTGTTATATCTTCTTCTTGGATTGATCCTTTGATCATTATGTAGTGACCTTCTTTGTCTCTTTTCACAGCCTTTGTTTTAAAGTCTATTTTATCTGATATGAGTATTGCTACTCCTGCTTTCTTTTGGTCCCTATTTGCATGGAAAATCTTTTTCCAGCCCTTCACTTTCAGTCTGTATGTGTCCCCTGTTTTGAGGTGGGTCTCCTGTAGACAACATATGTAGGGGTCTTGTTTTTGTATCCATTCAGCCAGTCTTTGTCTTTTGGTTGGGGCATTCAACCCATTTACGTTTAAGGTAATTACTGATATTTATGATCCCGTTGCCATTTACTTTATTGTTTGGGGTTTGAATTTATACACCATTTTTGTGTTTCCTGTCTAGAGAACATCCTTTAGTATTTGTTGGAGAGCTGGTTTGGTGGTGCAGAATTCTCTCAGCTTTTGCTTGTCTGAGAAGTTTTTGATTTCTCCTTCATACTTGAATGAAATCCTTGCTGGGTACAATAATCTGGGCTGTAGGTTATTTTCTTTCATCATTTTAAGTATGTCTTGCCATTCCCTCCTGGCTTGAAGAGTTTCTATTGAAAGATCAGCTGTTATCCTTATGGGAATTCCCTTGTGTGTTATTTGTTGTTTTTCCCTTGCTGCTTTTAATATTTGTTCTTTGTGTTTGATCTTTGTTAATTTGATTAATATGTGTCTTGGGGTGTTTCGCCTTGGGTTTATCCTGTTTGGGATTCTCTGGGTTTCTTGGACTTGGGTGATTATTTCCTTCCCCAGTTTAGGGAAGTTTTCAACTATTATCTCCTCAAGTATTTTCTCATGGTCTTTCTTTTTGTCTTCTTCTTCTGGAACCCCTATGATTCGAACGTTGTAGGGTTTAATATTGTCCTGGAGGTCTCTGAGATTGTCCTCATTTCTTTTAATTTGTTTTTCTTTTATTCTCTCTGATTCATTTATTTCTACCATTCTATCTTCTAATTCACTAATCCTATCTGCTGCCTCTGTTATTCTACTATTTGTTGCCTCCAGAGTGTTTTTAATTTCATTTATTGCATTATTCATTATATATTGACTCTTTTTTATTTCTTCTAGGTCCTTGTTAAACCTTTCTTGCATCTTCTCAATCCTTGTCTCCACGCTATTTATCTGTGATTCCATTTTAATTTCAAGATTTTGGATCAATTTCACTATCATTATTCGGAATTCTTTATCAGGTAGATTCCCTATCTCTTCCTCTTTTGTTTGGTTTGGTGGGCATTTATCCTGTTCCTTTATCTGCTGGCTATTCCTCTGTCTCTTCATCTTGTTTAAATTGCTGAGTTTGGGGTGTCCTTTCTGTATTCTGGCAGTTTGTGGAGTTCTCTTTATTGTGGCTTTTCCTCGCTGTGTGTGGGTTTGTACAGGTGGCTTGTCAAGGTTTCCTGGTTAGGGAAGCTTGTGTCAGTGTTCTGATAGGTGGAGCTGTATTTCTTCTCTTTGTTCAGTCGCGCTGTGGGGAGGGAGGGAGGGATGCTGCAAACAAATATCACTGGAGTGCGCTCGCAGTGCCTCAGCCACACTGGGTCTGCCCCCGCTCACGGCGCGTGTAGCCTCCCTGCCCACACTGCTCGGGCTCTAGGTTGTTCCGCCGGGAACCATCCGAGGCTGGCCCTGGGTTGCATGTACCTCCCAGGTCCAAGCCGCTCAGGTTCAGGCACTCGGGTAGTCCTCAGAGGCGCAGACTCAGTTGGGCCTGAGTTTTGTGCTCTTCCCAGGTCCAAGCAGCTCAAGTGATGAGGTGTTTGGCGAGCGCCAATGCTGCGACTTATCGCCTCCCCGCCACTCGGTTATCTGGGTGTAAAACCGGCGCACCTTCTCAGGCAGATGTTAACCGTCCAGACCCCCAAGAAGTTTTAGTTAGCAAAGAAGCCTGCTTACAGTTTTATAGATAATGTCTCTCTGGGGCTGCGATTGCCCCCTTCCGGCTCTGGCTGCCTGTCACCGGAGGGGGAAGGTCTGCAGCCGGCTATCTCTGATCAATTCTTTGTTTCGTGCGCGGGCCTGGCGGTGTCTTAGGTTGGGACTGGCTTTTCGCGTGGTAGATATCCCACAGTCTGGTTTGCTCGCCCAAATTATTTTGCTCAGATAGTGCTCAGTGTATTCAGGCCAGATTCTTACTCTAAGCGATGCAGCCCGTGCTGCACCTCCCTGCCCAGCCCCCGCTTGCTAATGGCGCGTGCAGGCGTCTGCACTGCTTCTCCGCTGGGGGAGTTACCGTAGGACTCGCAATCTTTGAGTTTTAATTGTTTATTTATTTTTTCTTCCTGTTATGTTGCCCTCTGTGCTTCCAAAGCTCGGCACAGATTCAGCAGTGAGAAGGTTTCCTGGTGTTTGGAAACTTCTCTCTTTTTAAGACTCCCTTCCCGGGACGGAACTCCATCCCTCCCTCTTTTGTCTCTTTTTTTGTCTTTTATATTTTTTCCTACCTCCTTTCGAAGAGTTGGATTGCTTTTCTGGGTGCCTGATGTCCTCTGCCGGCATTCAGAAATTGTTTTGTGGAATTTACTCGACTTTTAAATGCTCTTTTAATGAATTTGTGGGGGAGAAAGTGTTCTCCCCATCCTACTCCTCCGCCATCTTGGCTCCTCCTCCTCTGGCTTTTTTGATAACCCAATGGGTGTTGGTAATTTGATCTCAGGTTCTTCTGACCTTTCTAAATCCAGCTTGAACATCTGGAAGCTCATGGTTCACATTCTATTGAAGCCTGGCTTTGGGAATTTTGAGCAGTACTTTGCGAATGTGTGAGATGAGTGAAGTTAAGTAGTAGTTTGCACACTCGATGGATTGCCTTTTATTGCGGTTGGAATGAAAACTGAACTTTTCCAGTGGTCTGGCCACAGCTGTGTCTTCCAAATCTGCTGGCATATAGAGGGCAGCACACTCACAACATCATCTTTTAGAATTTGAAAGAGCTCAACTGAATTCCACCACCTCCACGAGCTTTGTTTGTAGTTATGCTTCTAAAGTCCGACTTGACTTTGCATTCCAGGACGTCTGGCTCTAGGTGAGTGATCACACCATTGTGCTTAACTGGATCATGCAGATCTTTTGTGCATATTTCATCTGTGTATTCTTCCCTCCTCTTCTTAATAGCTTCTGCTTCTGTTACATCCGTACCATTTCTGTCCTTTATTGTGCCCCTCTTTGCATGAAATTTGCCCTTGGTATCTCTGATTTTCTCGAAGAGATCTGTAGGCTTTCCCATTCTATTTATTTCCTGTATGAACTGGTATTGATAACTGAGGAAGGTTTAATCTCTCCTTGCTATTCTTTGGGACTCTGCATTCAAATGGGTATTGTTTTCATTTTCTCGTTTTTGTTTAGCGTCTTTGGTCTTTTCAGATCTTTGTAAGGCCTTATCACTTTGTTATTTTGCATTTCTTTTATATGGGAATGGTCTTTATCCCTGATTCCTGTACAATGTCACCCCTCCACCCATAGGTCTTCAGGCACTCTGTCTATCAGATAGAATCCCCTGAATCTATTTATCACTTCCACTGTATAATCATAAGCGTTTTGATTTTGCACCTGTAAAATATGCTAATCCCCTATTTCATGCAGAGAAATCGTCACCCAGACTTTTTTCAAAGAAATACAGAGAACTCTTTCTGTTATTCAGGAAATACATGAAATATAGCTGTACCTATTTGATGTTTTAGCTCAGATATCAATTTCTGATTCATTGAAAATTTTCTATTTCATGTGTACAGCTCAGTTCAGTTTAGTTCAGTCACTCAGTCATGTCTGACTCTTTGCGACCCCATGAATTGCAGTATGCCAGGCCTCCCTATCCATCACCATCTCCCGGAGTTCATTCTAACTCACTTCCATCGAGTCAGTGATGCCGTCCAACCGTCTCATCCTCTGTCATCCCCTTTCCCTTCTATCCCCAATATCTCCCATCATCAGAGTCTTTTCCAATGAGTCAACTCTTCCCATGAGGTGGCCAAAGTACTAGAGTTTCAGCTGTAGCATCAGTCCTTCCAAAGAAATCCCAGGGCTGATCTCCTTCCAAATGCACTGGTTGGATCCCCTTGCAGTCCAAGGGACTCTCAAGAGTCTTCTCCAACACCACAGATCAAAAGCATCAATTCTTCAGTGCTCAGCAATCTTCACAGTCCAACTCTCACATCCATATATGAAGACTGGAAAAACCATAGCCTTGACTAGACGAACCTTTCTTGGCAAAGTAATGTCTCTGCTTTTGAATATGCTATCTAGCTTGGTCATAACTTTTCTTCCAAGGAGTAAACGTCTTTTAATTTCATGGCTGCAGTCATCATCTGCAGTGATTTTGCAGCCCCAAAAAATAAAGTCTGACACTGTTTCCACTGTTTCACCATCTATTTCCCATGAAGTGATGGGACCAGATGCCATGATCTTCGTTTTCTTAATGTTGAGTTTTAAGCCAACTTTTTCACTCTCCTCTTTCACTTTCTTCTAGAGGATTTTTAGTTCCTCTTCTCTGCCATAAGGGTGGTGTCATCTGTATATCTGAGGTTATTGATATTTCTCCCAGCAATCTTGATTCCAGCTTGCACTTCTTCCAGCCCACTGTTTCACATGATGCACTCTGCATGTAATTTAAATAAGCAGGGTGGCAATATATAGGCTTGCGATCCTCCTTTTCCTAATTGGAACCAGTCTGTTGTTCCATGTCCAGTTCTAACTGTTTTTTCCTAACCTGCATATAGGTTTCATGTGTACAAATCTAGAAAAAGTTTCATATGTGAATAGTCGAGATTTCATATTTCATATGAGAACATTTCTCCCCAGATTGTTAAATGTGAAATACACAGAATTCCAAGTCTCATATCAGAAGACCTTCATTCAAGCTTTCTTGATGGAAATATACAGAATTTCAGAGCTCAAGCATGAAAATCTGTGGGAAAATTCTACATTTCTTGTAGGAGAATGAATGCACTTTTTTCAAATGTGAAGTAGACAGTATTCAATATTTCATGAAGGAAAGACAGTACAAAGATTTTCAAATGAGAAATATGAAAAAATTCCATATCTCATGTGAGAAATCCTGTGACCATATTTTGATATGTGAAATAGACAGTTTCATATTTCCTGTCAAAGAATCTGCATCCTGATTTTCATATCTCTAATGTGAAAAATTCCACATTTTAATAAGAAAATATTGTATGTATACTTTCATGTGAGATGTACAGAGAATTCCACATTTCAAGTTGGAAAAATTGTCCCCAGATTTGTATATGTGACTAATAGAGAATTTTATATTTCACATTCTGGAATATACATCTAGATTTTCAAATGTGAAACTGAGAATTTCATCTTTTATGAAGGACTATGTCATTTCAGATGTCTGTACTTGAAACAGATAATACCTTCATCAAGAGGCGCCTTAATTCCTATTATTCTTCGGTCATTTGGGTGTTGTCATCTGGATAACTAAGTTATCATATCGCCCACATAAATTTTGTGTCTAGCTTGAGATTCATCTAGGATTTTATTTTTTCATGAGGTCCTCTGCACAGAAGTCAAATAACCAGGGCAACACTAGATAGCTTTGACTTATTCCTTTCCCGATTTTGAATCACTTCATTGTCCCGTGTCCAGGTCTAACTGTTGCAAATTTAATAGCGTACACATTTCCCAGGAGACAGGTAAGGAATTCTGATGTTCTTTTCTCTAAGAATTTTCCAAAATTACTTTTCTTTTTCAATGGTTTGTGTGTGATTCACAGTGTCCAAGTCATTAGCAGAAACAATTAAGCAGATATAGATGATTGTATAGTCTATACATCAATTTATGTGTACCTGTTATGACTGAATCACTAACTACACATTTCTGTGTTTTTTTGTTTGTTTATTTTTTGGTCATTGTTGTTATTGTTGTTTTCTCTCTTTATCAAGTAGTCAAGTACCAAGTAGTCAAGTCAAGTATGAACTTGCCAACTTATTCTACAGGAATTAAATTATGCCCATGGCAGTCTCTGACCCTTGAGACTCGCTGAATGAAATTAAGCTTTGAGATTTGAAATCAGACATCGGTACTCTGGGAAAATGTCAGGAACATTCAAAATATAGCTAGATATATTCAAGTGCTGACTTTTTGAGCCCAGTTATGCTATTATATTTTATGTGGAATGTTCTGCATTTCTTCATGCTGATGACAATTTATCATTAAGAGAAATTTTCTAGGGGGAAAACAACAACAACAAATGTGCTTGATTGCATGTTGGAAGTCAAAGTAATACCAGTTACGTGTGTACGTAAGCAACGTCCCATCAAACAGAGTAATTCATGTCCACTAATGTTTCATGTTTTGCTGTCAAGGAAAAAGAATAATAGAGCTTTCCAGGAAACACTGAGAAGTTCAAAGAAGGCAGAAATGTAGAAGGATATGAAATGCACCTCTCTCAGTGTATAGATCAGAAGTAACACTTCTACATGGTCAATAGTTTTCCCAGAGCATCAGATAAATACTAGCAGAAGACCCTAGTCCCCAGAGTGTTCCATGTGGGTTTCAGACATACCTGGGCGGGAAGGAATTAAGATGGGAAAAGAAGTATAAGAGGAAGCAAAACAAAACCTGAGCCTTGTGGTGGGAGATGGAGAAGCAGGGAAGAGATTTCCAGAATGAGGCAAGCCCCTTCAGTAAAGGGTAAATTGCTTTGGACTGAAAGGAAGCAAGGTAAGACAGCTGATGAAATATTATTTATATAGAGCAAAAGTTACACAGATAATGTGTGTCGTGGCTCTATATGGCCCAAACTGCAATGCAGCTCAACCAGTGTGCATGGGGTCTGGAAGCTGGACACAGGATTTAGAGTGCCATCCTGGGAGGACTGTTGTTGGTTATGTGGAGATGGCCTGAAGGAGAAAGGGTGACAGAGAATGAGATGGCTGGATTGCATCACCAATGCAATGGACACGAACTTGGGCAAACTTCAGGAAATGGTGAGGGACAGGGAGGTCTGGCACACTGTGGTCCATGGGGTTGCAGATACAACTGGGCAAATGAACAACAACAATTTCTTGAGATAAAGCTGTTCCAGGGGGAGTAGAAGAGGAAAACATTTGTGAGAACAATGGAAGCGCCAAGTTCTCCCCTAGAGACGGAGGAAGTGGGAAGAGTCTGGCCACCTGGATTAGTGCTCTCCTGAAAGGTGTGCCTTCTGGCCACCTTGTAGAGTCCACTTCTCACACAGCCCTGATCTGTAGTCAGCAGGCACCAGCATGTGTCCTGAGGGCCTGACCTCCTACTGGGTACCAGGTTCTCGGTTGGTGTGAGATGCCCAGCCCTGTTGGTGGATGCTCAGGCTGACCACATGTCACTCCACAGCCACAAGCCCAAGGGAGCTTCCTCCTTGACCACAGCAATGGACCTGAACTGGACTCAGCCTTGGGGTTGTCTATGGAAGGAAAGGTGGGAAAGGTCATGTCTGTCTTTTGTTTGTTTGTTTGTTTGTTTTCTATTGTTGGCCAGCCAGTGCAGCTTGCAGGATCTTAGTTCCCCAACTATGTATAGAATCCCTGCCCTCAGCAGTGAAAGTGCAGAGTCCTAACCACTCCAGGACTACCAGAGAGTTCCTAGTAGGTCATTTCTTGAGCCTGGCAGATGGCCCAGAAGTCTGACGTTGGCTGCTGAGAGGCAGCCTTCTATGGGTGAGGCTTGGGTGAAGTCACAAAACATCCCTCTCTCCCTGATCTCTGGGAGCCCTGTGACCATGGCCCATATCATAGAAACTTCTGGAGGTAGAGAGAACTGAAGGACGACATACCCCCTCCCCACTCATATTCCTTTCCTGGCTACAGACCCAAAGGCCTTCCAATAAATTCATCTGCTCTCAACCCATCTACAGAAAGCATGCTGTCCTCCTTCCTGGAAACCTTCCCTGAAGAAAAGGTTGAAATCATGTGCTCTGCTTCTTCCTAACATAACATGTGAAGGCTTTTCTGTACATCCAGTGTTAAGCTTATGCTAGACAGCTATGGGTTTTCTTCCTTTTTTTTTTTTTTATTTTTTGTTAAAACACATACTCCCCTTCACAACCAGGATGGTTTGAGCACAGGCCTTGCTCTGTTCTCAAGGCTCTGTCCCTCACAGTCTAGGAGAGAAGTAAAGAAAGTTGGGGCCAGAACGAGAGTTGGGTGGGGACTTTTAGCAGCAGTGGTCTGCAAGAAGGGATCCACAGGAGCAGGCTGTGTCCTGGAAAATCTGGGTGGGTGGGCATTTGTTGATGTTTAGAAGTCACCTGGGAGCTGAGTCATCACCTGCATACTCCCCACCTGTCCTTGAGGTGAGCCCTCTCCAGGGACTCCTGATCTAAAGAACGCATTAATGTACTAAGGTGGCCACAAGATATACAAGAGACCTAAACAACAGGAAATTGTTTTCTCCCAGTTCTGGAGGCTAGAAGTCCAGGATCAAGGTGTTGACAGTGTGGTTTCTCGGGAGATCTCTTTCCCTGATGCACAAACAGCTGCATTCTTGTGTCCTCCTGTCCCTTTATGTCCATGCATCCTTGATGTCTTGTGTGTCCTAATTTCCTTTTTTTTTTTTCTGGCCATGCTGCTTCACTTCTGGGTCTTAGTTTCCAGTCCAGGGATTGAAATGGGGCCCTTGGCCGTGAAAATTCTGAGCCCTAACCACTGGCCTTGCAGGGAATTCTGCTCTCTCTTTTTATGTAGAGAACCATCAGATTGGACTAGGGCTTACCCTAGTGCCTTCATTGAGTTTAACTACCTTGTTAAGAATATCATCTACAAATATAGTCACATTCCAAAGTGTAGGGGAATAGGACTTCTACAGATAATTTTTTAAATGAATTAATTTATTTGATGGCACCAATTGTTAGTTGTGGCATGTGGGGTCTTTGGACTTCCTGGCAGCACATGGGATCTAGTTCCCTGACCAGGGACCGAAGTCCAGCCCCCCGCACTGGGAGTGGAGAGCTTTAGCCACTGGATCATTGGGAAAGTCCCCTCAACATATGGATTTTGTAGGACACAATGAAGCCCAAAACAGGGTTGATGGTAGGGTGATGTGCCTGGCTACACATTGTGGTGTAGCTTCACGTTGCACCCTACCTGCTCCTTACAAATATCTGAGACGCTTAGTAACGTTGACTCCCTGGTCCCATTCCTGGAGATACTTATTCTGTGGGTATGGAGTAAGATCGGCAAAATCAACCAGAACTTTTCAAAATCAATCAGTACTTTTCAAAACTCTCTAGTACTCACTGTTTAATATGGACACCTTAAGCAGCCTGGGCAACACCTGGAGTTTGTGAGAAACTCAAGACTCTCAGGCCCCACTCACAACTGTCGGACGAGAATATGTTTTTACACAAGACACGTAGGGAAATCCTTAGATTCACTGAGGGTTACAAAGCACAGCCCAGGAGATTTGCAAGTGTGGCCCAAACTGAGAAGTTTGGATCCAGATCTCTGAGCTTTGCTTATACCCTAACTTCCTTTAGTACGAAGGACATCCAGAAGCCCCAGGACAGAGTGTGGAGGTCCTAGAATCTCTGAAGAGTGGTGGGGAGGATGAAGCTCCCAGCTCAAGGTACAACATCTGATTGGTTTATTGAATTACCAATAACACGCTTCTCCCAAGGCAGGTGCTCAGTGTGTCACATGAAGAAAAAATTAATTCCTGACCCTCAACCCTCAGGGTCTCCTGAAGGAGTAGATTCTTGGATATTTTAAGCATGTTTTTACTGTTGTTTGGGTTCCCCTTGTGCCTCAGCTGGTAAAAAATCTGCCTGCAATGTGGGAGACCTGAGTTTGATCCCTGGGTTGGGAAAATCCCCTGGAGACAGGAAAGGCTACCCAGTCCAGTATTCTAGCCTGGACGATCCCATGGACTGTATATAGTCCATGGGGTCAGGAAGGGTCAGACACGACTGAGGGACTTTCACTTTCACTGTTGTGGTTTAGTTGCTAAGTTGTGTCTGAGTCTTTTGTGACCCCATAGACTGTAGCCTGCCAGGCCCCTCTGTCCATGGTATTTCCCAGGCAAGAATACTGGACTGGGTTGCCATTTCTTCCTCCAGGAGATCTTTCCAACCCTTTCATTGAAACCAGGTCTCCTGCATTAACAGGTGGCTTCTTAATTGCTGAACCACCAGAGATCAATCTTTCCCAAAGTATTGGATGATTTTACACCCTGGGACTCACGTCACATCAGAATCAAGTGAGGCAAACATTGAACTTTCAGATGCCCAGGCCCCCTCCTCAGGCAATTTTAGTTTCTTAGGTATGATATGCAGCCCTGGAATCTCTATGTTTAATAATGTCCCAGGTGATTCTGAGATTTGAACAATCTTTAGAAGCATATGAAAATGAAAGTGTTAGTCATCCAGTTGTGTTTGACTCTTTGCAAACCCATGGATAGTAGTTCCCCAGGCTCCTCTATCCATGGAATTCTCGAGGCAAGCATACTGAAGTGGATAGCCATTCCCTTCTCCAGGAGATCTTCCTGAACCAGGGATCAAACTCCGGTCTCCTCTACTGCAGGCGGACTTTTTACTGTCTGAGCCATTAGGGAAGCCTAGAAGCATAAATATGTAGTCAACATGTTCCTTCCTTTCCCCTAAGTTTTTGCAAACATTTTAAAATTGACATCCAAAATGTTTTTATTGTAAGTGTAAACACAGCAAAGGATGTACCTTTGGGCATACAATAAAAATAAACCCTTTAAGTAATCAAACTAGGAATTCCCTGGCAAACCAGCGTTTACTGCTCAATGCTATCACTCTGGTGATCTGGGTTCAGTCCCCGGTCAGGAAACTAAGATCCTGCAGGAAGTCTCATGGTGTATCCATAAATAAATAAAACTGTTAATATCATGTTTACAAATACATCCAGAAGAATGTAAAGAGCATAGAGTTCAAAAATATATATATTTTTATTCATTTATTTGGCTGCCTCGAGTCTTAGTCATGGCATGCAGGATCCTTTGTCCTTTCTACTGCCCTCTGGTATATGGGATCTTAACCACCATGTATTAAACGCACATTCCCTACATTGGAAGGCAGATTCTCAACCCATGGACCACGAGGGAAGTCCCTAGCCTTGGGTTTTGATACTCACCAACATTGCAGAAGGCAATGGCAAGGCAATCCAGCATTTTTGCCTGGAGAAGTCCATGGATAGAGGAGCCTGGCTGGCTACAGTCTATGGGGTCGCAAGAAGTCAGACACAACTGAGCAACTAGGCACAGCACTCACCATCAACCGTCTTAAAAGAGTCTAAAACGAGCTCTTTCTAATGGTCGGTTCTGTATTTTTTTCCCCTGCTTCATTGAGATGTAATGGACACATATTGTGTAAATTTAAGGTGAACACATGTTGATTTGATAAGAACAGTGTTTTTGATGTTATATCTGGTTACAACACTTGAGATCACGTTCATCAGTGAAGTTCATTTTTGTTCTAATTCAGTGACTCTGTTACCTTATAAGGAATGGAAATACACATATTTCTACTCTGAAACCCTCCCTCCCTCTATGTATCTGTGTGCACAGGGTTGTAAAGGCAGTGGGAAGGAAAGCTTGAGATATAATCTTGGTGGTGCAAAGGGGAAGGAGAGAGAAGACGGGGAGTGAGTGAGGAAGGCAGAAGGATGGGGACCAGGGTGTGACCTGACACCCCTGACCTGGTTTAAGAAAGCATGAGCCCCTGCCTAGAAAAAGCTCCTGGGGTTCAGCATGAAGATCCACAGTGAGGACCCCTGAAATCCAGCAGGTGCTGAGTCTTCAAGTGCAGATCATTTGGGAGTAAGCTTGCTTTCTGCTCTCCTCACCATGCCCACCCGCCCCCAACCCACCACCCTTGCTCCCAGAAGAGGACAGGGGTTTGCTGTTTGCAGCTGGAGAATTTTCTGGTATTGGAGGTGAACCCCTGATTTTTCCATTCCTGATACCAGCCCGAGCTCTGTTGGAATAGCTATGTGGACCACCTTCCCCTGCCCTTAAGCTATTGAATCCCAAATAACTAAGGATGCAGATAAACTGGAGATAAGATGGTGGGCCTCTGGATGCCAGAGAGGGAAGTGGGGACTCTCACCACCCTGAGACCTGGAAAACAGCCCCTGGGTGGGGCCCTGCAGCCGCACCCACATTCTTTCCTCTCTTTAACAATTTGGTAGAAAGGTTTCTAGTTGAAAGATCCCATGGGGAAAAACTGGCTCAGAAACCTGATTGGAGCACCATTTGGATACTATGGATTGGATTAGAATGGGCTTTCAAAGGCTTGGAATCTCCTGATCCAGCCTCACTGAGAAAAGGCTTTTGGAGAGCCAGGTAGGAGTTTCATGGACACTGGACACAGGAAGCAGTGCTGATATTTCCAGAGAAATCTTTCTGGGGCGTGGAGACAGAGATACTCCAGCTTCATCCTCCAGTGGGACTCAGAATAAGAAGTGTTTAGCTGCACTGAGTCAACTGGACTTCAGGAGCTGGTGAGCCATGGGGTTTGGAATGCTTCATTTTGTTCTCTACAGCCATGAGTGTGCAAAATTGCTCTGTAAAGGCCTAGAGAGTAAACGGGCATTAAGCGCCAATGCAGTCTGCCATTAGCAGAGTGAAATAGCCTCGGGTACCCACTCCAGTGTTCTTGCCGGGAGAATCCCAGGGACAGGGGAACCTGGTGGGCTGCTGTCTATGGGGCCACACAGAGTCGGACATGACTGAAGTGACTTAGCAGCAGCAGCAGCAGCAAATGATCACGGCTGTGTTCCAATAAAACTTTATTTGTGACACTGAAATTTAGATATCCTATAATTTTCACATATCGCAAAATATTCCTTTGTTTGCCCCCAAATTAAAAAATGTAAAAATATTAAATATATTTTTAAAAGTTAAAAAAAAAAAAAAACTAAAACCTAAAAATCATTCTTAGCTTGCTGGTTGGGAGAAAAAGCAAACAGGAAGCAAGCCAATTTGTAAATTCCTGTTTAAACCATTTGCCTATATAATGCAGCTAGCATCCCATTAGTGACTTGTGACATGAATTTAGTAGGCTGGATTCTGCTTATGAAAAACAGAAATTTCCATTAAATCTAAGATGACATCAGCTGTAAAATGCAGCATTATTCCTTTTCTTTTTTTTTTTTTTCTGCCACACCCAGTGGCATGTGGGATCATAGGTCTCTGACAGGGATTGAAGCCATGACCCTGGCCTGGAAGTGAGGAGTCTTAAATACTGGATCACCAGGGAAGTCCCACAGAATTATTTTTCATACCACTATAAAATATACACATATATACATATGTATGTGTGTGTGTTCAGTTGCTTCAGTAATGTTTGACTCCTTGCAACACTATGGACTTGGAGAAGGCAATGGCACCCCACTCCAGTACTCTTGCCTGGAAAATCTCATGGACGGAGGACCCTGGTGGGCTGCAGTCCATGGGGTCGCTGGGAGTCGGGCACGACTGAGCGACTTCACTTTGACTTTTCACTTTCATGCATTGGAGAAGGAAATGGCAACCCACTCGTGTTCTTGCCTGGAGAATCCCAGGGACAGTGGAGCCTGGTGGGCTGCTGTCTCTGGGGTCACACAGAGTCGGACACGACTGAAGCCACTTAGTAGCAGCAGCAGCAGCAGCAACGCTATGGACTGTAGCCCACCCGGCTCCTCTGTCCATAGGATTCTTCAGGCAGGAATACTGCAGTGGGTTGCCATGCCCTCCTCCAGGGGGTCGTCCTGACCCAGAGATGGAACCTGCATCTCTTACATCTTTTGCATTGTCAGGAGAGACCTTTACCGCTAGGGCTATCATTTATACACAACCAAACAAACTATAATATGCTGCTGATGAAATGTGATCTGGTATCAGAAATGGTCAAATGTAAACTGTAGAATGTCCCTTAATGTCAATGAAACGTGTTAACAGCATGGAAGCTATCAACAAATGAATTATATGGAGAGAAATTGTGTTACAAACCTTTTATTTCAATGACCACTACTGCCCCTGTCAGCATCCAACTACATACTGGCTGACTTTCTCCCTTGCATGATACTTTTAATTCATTAAGATTTGGAATTCATTAAATGCTTGGAGAAATTGCTTGTCAGCTTCTTTGCTAAGATCAAGTGTAAGAACCTGGGGAGCCAGGAATTAGTGGGTAAGCCTGTGGTACGGATAAAAGATTGTATTCATAACAGCTACTGTTTATTTATGCAGCAGACATGTAGCACTGACAGACAGCAGAACTTGTTCTAGAAACAACAATACAGCAACCCAATAGCTCTGGAGTTGAATATGGCATGTGAGTTGGGGGAGGCTGTGATTTCTGACATCAGGGTCAGGGAAGCCTGGCAGAGATTGTGGACTGAAGCAGGTCAGGAGTTGGGTGACAGTACTTGAGACAGTGTCCAAGGCAGGGGGAGTAGCAGAAGTCCTGAGAAGGCCCTGTCCTCTCTCCTTGGTACCCTTGGGAGATTGGGTCTGGGAACCCTGCACCCACAGATACCAGAATCCATGGATGCTCAAGTTCCTTATATAAAATGGTATAGTCTTTGCACGTAACTTAAGGGGATGCTCCCACATGCTTTAAATCATCTCCACATTCCTTGTAATACCTAATACAATGCCAATGCTGTGTAAATAGTTTCAAGTACAATGTACATGCTATATATATATACACATATATGTATATGCATATACATGTATGTGTATATATGCATATGTATGTATTTTGGTATTTTGTATGTATGTATGTGTGTGTGTGTATGTATGTGTATATATAGTTGCCAGCATGAGGCAGGTTCAAGTTTTGCTATGAGAACTTTCTGGAATTTTTTTTTTTTTTTGATCCATGTATAGAGTCTGGAGCCTTCTGGACTCAGAGAATGGAGGGAGTGAGGGGCACCCCCAAGGGACAGCTGGGGGCTCTTTTGGACATTTTATGTTGGTCAGCATTTCTGAGTGAGATTGGAGATCTATAAGCAAAGTGGTGCCTACCAGCTCTCCTGTAGAGTTTAACAGGAGCACTGGGGCCACTATGGGGAGACAAGGCAAAAGTAGGGTCTGGAGAAGGAAGTTTAAAATGATCATGTCACTTAACTGAGTTTGAGATGTTTCCTTATGTCTAAGGGTGTTAATAGTTATCTCAATGTTTCAGCTGATGATTAAATCAGGTACTAATTTTGTCTTTTGGAAGAAATATAATCATCACCACTTATCTGCAGAGAATAAGTTCCAAGACCCCCAGTGGACATCTGTAACCACACATAGTATCAAACCCTATATACACAATGGTTTTTCTATACAAACATACCTGTGATGCAGTTTATTTTATAAAAGAACAGTAAGAGATTGGCAACTTCCTAATAATAACAGGAAAGTGAAAGTGAAGTTGCTCAGTCGTGTCCAACTCTTTGCAACCTGATGGACTGCAGCTTACTATGCTCCTCTGTGATGGGATTTCCCAGGCAAGAATTCTGGATTGGGTTGCCATTTCCTTCTCCAGGGATGGAACCCAGGTCTCCTGAATAGTAGCAGACACTTTACCATCTGAGCCACCAGGGAAGGTGTAATAATAACATAGAACAATTATAACAACATATTTTTATAACAGTTTTGTGAATGTAGTCTCTATGTAAAATATATTACTGAACTAATTTCGTGATTTTTTTTTCACCCTAACTATGCACTATGCTCTGTGGCCATACCTTTTGCAGTTTGCAGTTTGACAGCAAAACTAACCCAGATTTCTTTTCTCTGCTTCACATTCACCACAGATATTAGCAACCTCAGCATACTTTTTTTTCTTTTTATATCAAATTGAGAACTTTGATCTTTTCACTTAAAGGTAGCACTTAAAGGATTCTCTCTGGCATGTCTAAATAACCAACATCACTCCACTTACGGTTTGGGGCCATTATTGAGTAAAATAAGGGTGACTTGGTCACAAGCTCTGTGACATCTCAACAGTCATTGTGGTAACCGAGTGACAAATGGGTGAGATGTGCAGGACTAAGTTCGATTCACATTTCTGGGCAGGAGGAAGCAGGATGGTGTGAGATTCCAATCCTACTCCTCAGAATGACATGCAATTTAAAACTTATGAGTTATGTATTTCTGGAGTTTTCCATTTAATATTTTCAGTGAACAACTGAGGGTTAACTGAAACCACAGAAAGTGACACCTGAGATCAGAGGGGATGACCTTGTTCTGTGGTTGCCTTTAGGTGGAAAAAACACTGGAAGGGGCCACTTGAAGCCAAAAGTGATTGTAAAATGGCCCATCTCTTCCTATGTGAGGAAGCACAAGCATGACCACAACCCGAGACAAAGACTGCAGGGTCCAAACCCAGAGATGAGGATAATGATGATGCTGAGGTCATCTTTGTTGGAGTGCAGCATGTCAATGAGGATGCTGAAACTCTCTTTGTCAGAGTGATTTCAAGTTCAAAGCCAGTCATTTCTAACATTTTGAACAGAGTGACCAGGGATGCATCTTCAAGAAGAAAGAAGGGCCACATGAGTCCAGATCCCTCCTGCACATTGCAACCTGCAAATCTCAGGACCCCAGCATCAGAACCAGTGGCTGTATCATTAGCTTCTCAGTCTGAATGGGGAGGAAAAAACAGTCCTGTTATTTTCGAGCCTTCATCTAAACCTGATTATAAAACGAGCTCTCTGGAAGCTGTGCTTCACAATTCAGAATTGCTCTCTCTGCGGCCTCATTGTCTATCTGGAGCTAGTCTCTCAATAGCAGGCAAGGATGAAAGTCCTCTTAATTCAAAGCAATGTCCCACTTCAGATGTAAAATGTAACAGTGGGAATCCCAAAAGACCCAAACTCAGCAATGGAATCCCAGGGGGACCTGCCTCCACCATGGCCCCTGTAGGTATTTCTCCTACAAAGGACACGATTATGACCTTGGAAGGTCTCCTGACCTCACCGAGCCATGTTCACCGCGGGGCATCATTTTCACAGACTCACGCAAATGACCAGGCATGCTTCAGTCTTATGGATCCAGACAGAACATGTAGTTGGAGGGGCTGGAGAAAACGGACTTTTTGACTCTTGCAAGTCAGAGCAAGACTGTTGATCCCATGAAAGGAAATCTGATCATGTTACTTGATGACTTTTACTATGGACAGCATACAAGAGATGGGCAGTCAGAACAGAAGACTCACACAGTCTTTAAATGCCTCAGTTGCTTGAGAGTTCTAAAAAATGTCAAGTTTATGACCCATGTGAGGAACCATCTGGACCTGGAGAGGCAGAAGGGTGACAGCTGGGAAATCCACACTACCTGCCAGCACTGCCACCACCAGTTTCCCACCCTGTTCCAGTTGCAGTGTCACATTGAAAGTGTCCATGCTTCCCGGGAGCCCTCCACGGTCTGTTATATCTGTGAATTGTCCTTCAAAACAGATCAGGTTCTCTTATAGCACATGAAGGACAGTCACAAACCTGGCAAAATGCCCTATGTGTGCCGTGTTTGCAATTACAGACTGTCAGCCTTGGCCAATGTAGAGGTACGTTTTAGAATATGGCATGGAAACATGAACAATTTGCTTTGTCTGTTTTGCTTCGAAATTTTCAAACTGGTGACATCCTTCATAAATCACACTTGGAGGCACTGAAATAAGAGGGTCTTTCCATATTCCAAGTGCTGGCTACAGTGTTTGAAAATGAAGGAAAAGACAGAGCACCAAACAAAGAATCATCAGTCTTTCAAAAAGCCAGAGCAATTGTGAGGGTTGCCTCCTGAAACAGAGGTCATGATCCAAACTTCAGTTCAGCTGGGACTGAGAGAGACAGCATCCATCATTGTGAGGAACACTGACTCCCAAGTGTCACCCAGAAAAACTACAAAGAAGATTGACTACAAACACAAAATATTCCAGACGTGTTGCAGCAAGGGATCTGGCTAAAAATTAAGTTCTACCCACCTCCAGAAATTCAAAAAAGCCCTATTGAGGTTCAGCCAGCTGTACATAGAGACCCTGCCTGGCTTTTGTTGTTCAGTTTCTCAGTCGTGTCTGACTCCCTGTGACCCTATGAACTTCAGTATGCCAGCTTCCCTGTCCATCACCATTTCCCAAAGCTTGCTCAAACTCGTTCCGTTGGGTTGCTGATGCCATCCAACCATCGTGTCCTCTGTCATACCTTCTGCTCCTGCCTTCAATAGTTCCCAGTATCAGGTTTGTTTGTTTGTTTGTTTGTTTTTCCCAATGAGTTGACTCTTCCCATCAGGAGGCCAAAGTATTGGACATTCAGCATCAGTTCTTCCACTGAATATTCAGGGTTGATTTCCCTTAGGATTGACTGGTTGGATCTCCTTGCAGTCCAAGGGACTCTCAAGAGTCTTGTCCAACATCACAGTTCAAAAGTGTCCAGTCTTTGGTGCTCAGGCTTCTTTATGGTCCAACTCTCACATCCATACATGACTACTGGAAGAACCATAGCCTTGACTCCACTGACCTTTGTTGGCAAAGTAATGTCTCTGCTTTTTAATATGCCATCTAGGTTTGTCATAGCTTTTATTCCAAGGAGCAAGCATCTTTTAAATTCGTGGCTGCAGTCACCATCTGCAGTGATTTTGGAGCTCAAGAAAATAAAGTCTGTCACTGATTCTTTGTTTCCTCGTCTATTTGCCATGAAGTGATGAGACCTTTGACTGTGTGGACCACAACAAACTCTGGAAAATTCTTAAAGAGATGGGAATACCAGACCATCTGACATGCCTTTTGAGAAATCTGTATGCAGGTCAAGAAGCAACAGTTAGAACTGGACATGGAACAAGAGACTGGTTCTGAATAGGGAAAGGAGTATGTCAAGATTGTGTACTGTTGCCCTACTTATTTAACTTATATGCAGAGTACATCATTAAAAATGCTGGGCTGGATGAAGCACAATCTGGAATCAAGATTTCTGGGAGAAATAGCGACAACCTCAGACATGCAGATGCTGCCACACTAATAACAGAAAATGAAGATCCTCTTGATGACAGGGAAAGAGGAGAGTGAAAAGGCAGGCTTAAAACTCAATATTCAAAAAATGAACATTGTGACATCTGGTCCCATCACTTCATGGCAAACAAATGGAGAAAAAGTGAAAATAACAGCAGATCTTATTTTCTTGAACTCCAAAATCACTGTGGATGGTGAATGTAACCACAAAATTAAAAGTAGCTAGCTCCTTGGAAGAAAAGCTATGACAAACATAGATAGCATTAAAAAAAAGCAAAGGCATCACTCTGCTGACCAAAGTTGTTATAGTCAAAGCTACAGTGGCTCAGACAGTAAGGAATTCACTTGTAATGTGGGAGACCTGGGTTTGACCATGGGAAGGACATCTCTGTAGTCCAGTAGTAAGACTCAGTGCTCCCCAATTAGGGAGTCCAAATTCATTCCCTGGTCAGGGCATTAGATCCCACATACTGCTGCTAAAAATACTGCATGTGACAGTTAAAAATCCTGCCTCCCACATGCTACAGTGAAGACTGAAGAGTCCTTGTGCTGGAACTAAAACCAAGCACAGCCAAGTAAATGAATAAATATTTGAAAGAAAGAAAGACAAAGATATGAGAATTCCCTGGTGGTTCAGTGGTTAGGACTTGATGCTTTCACTGCCAATGGCCAGGGTTCAACACCCTGGTTATGGAACTAAGATCCCACAGGTTCCATGGCATGGCCAAACAAAACCCTAGAAAGATAAATACGGAGGAAATAACTCCCAAAGTTTGAAAATGAAGCAATATAACTTCACCCAGGCTGAGGATAGATTAAGGATTGCCAGGAACCCAAAGTGCAAAAGTGGCGCCTCTGTAATTCACTACTGCTTCTAAGTCACTTCAGTCGTGTTTGACTCTGTGCAACCCCATAGGTCGCACAGCCCACCAGGTTCCCCCATCCTTGGGAACACTGGAGTGGGTTGCCATTTCCTTCTCCAATGCATGAAAGAGAAAAGTGAAAGTGAAGTCGCTCAGTCATGTCAGATTCTTAGGGATCCCATGGACTGCAGCCTGCCAGGCTCCTCTGAGCATGGGGTTTTCCAGGCAAGAGTACTGGAGTGGGGTGCCATTACCTTCTCCATCTGTAACTCACAAGCTTCTTTAATATTGTGGTTTAGGCTCCTCCTACTCCTGCTTCTGAACCTGAATAACTTACTGGTCCTGAGAGAAATTGTTATGGGAAAAATAAAATACTTAAGCTGAATGATATTGAAAACAGAAAATTTCTGAGATGGAGATAAAGCAGTTTCATGTGTTAATGTGCATTACATTTGAAAAGAAGAAAGGTTGGCAAAACAATGATCTAAGTCAGTGCTATTCCCAGAAGTTTCTGCAGCAATAGAAAACTTTTAAATAATTGTTACATGTATGCCCTAATAAGGACAACAAGCTTTTCACATATATAAATGCGTATGTTTCTCTTCTCTGAGGTTACCTGTTTATATCCTTTATCTGAATTTTCAGATGGAGTGTTCATCTGGTAGGATTTTTTTTTTGGCTTTGCTGTGAGGATTAAGGGATTTAGATCTTCAACCAGGGATGGAATCTCTGCCCCCTGCAGTGGAAGCACAAAGCCCTAACAACCAGATCACTAGGGAATTCTCAATGAATATGTTTTCTATGTCCTTGTCTAATATGCCACTTTGGAGATGTTAAAATGTAGCTAGTGTGACTGAGGTATTAAATCTTTGTGTGTGTTCAGCAGCTTCAGTCCTGTCTGACTCTTTGTGACCTCATCAGTGTAGCCTGCCAGGCTCCTCTCTCCATGGGATTACCCAGGCAATAATATGGGCAGGGGTCGCCATTTCCCTTTCCAGGGGATCTTCCTGAACCTGGGTGTCTTTTACATCTCCTGCATTGGGAGGCAAGTTCTTTACCACTAGCACCACCTGGGAAACCTCTTAAGTCTTTACT
The DNA here is from genome assembly GCF_002263795.3 of Bos taurus. Lineage (NCBI taxonomy): Eukaryota > Metazoa > Chordata > Mammalia > Artiodactyla > Bovidae > Bos > Bos taurus. The sequence continues at coordinate 57,345,378 of NC_082638.1, read as the reverse complement.
TTAATTTAATTAAATTAATTTAAAATGAAAAGATATGGCTAGAAGAACCAGATCTTCCTTATAAATGAGTTTCAATTAATTTGTATACTCAGTAACTTGTGTTTCTCTTAGATATTTTCCTCAAGATGAGAGTCCATGCCCCTCCCCAAGTGTAGGCTGGGTTTAGTGACTTGTTTCTAAAGAACAGAATATGTCAGAGGGAAGGAGATAACTTTATAGCAGAGGAACTAGTGGTAAGTCATATTGATAGTATGAATCCTTGATGGGAAGTGATAAGAAAGATATTTTGCCTTGGAGGTATAGTTCTAAAAATATATAAACCCCAGTGCAACCAGGAGAAACATATCAAACCCATATTGAGAGTCATTGTGCAAAATGCCTGTCCCTGAAGGACTCCTGAGAATTGTCAAAAGTCATGTAAAGCAAGGAAAGTTTAGGAAACTGCTATAGACCAGAGTAAACTAAGGGAGGTATCTGTAGCTTTTGGCTATATATCCTCATGCAGTTCAGTATCCTGTATGGGAATATGAAACTGGAAAAGAACATTTTTGGAAAAGCTGGTAAAATTTGCATAAAACCTGGAACTTAGTTAAAGGTACCCTACTGAAAGATGCTGGAATAATTGTGAGGCTTAATGGAGGTCATTTCACAGATATATATTTTAGACATTGCAAGTATTTTGTCTACATCACACCCTCTTCATTTTGACTTCACTGGAATGGAAATCTAAAGTATGGTACACTTAACTGAATTGAAATCTTCAAATACAAAGGATCAATAATATTTATATTGTGTGATCTGACCATATGCAATCATGAGAAATTGACAAAGAAACATCTTTTAAAATGCCATTCATTTGGAAAATATCACTAACTACATTAATCCATAATATATATCTCCATGGAATTTTCAGGCAAGACTACTGGAGCAGATTGCCATTATTTTCTCCAGGGGAATCTTCCTGACCCAGGATCGAACCCAGGCCTCTTGTGTCTCCTGCATTGGCTGGAAAGTTCTTTCCCAGTTGAGGTACCAGGGAAGCCCATACAATATATAATCTTTGTCTTAAGAAGAGAATATTAGGATATACTTGAAGTGAATGATAATGAACAAACTATGCAGCAAAAATTGTGAGACACAGTTAAAGTTGTATGGAGAAACGATGGAAACAGTGACAGACTTTATTTTCCTGGGGTCCAAAATGATTGTGGGTGGTGACTGCAGCCACAGAATTAAAAGATATTTGCTCCTTGGAAGAAAAGCTATGACAAACCTGGACAGCATATTAAAACACAGAGACATTACTTTGCTGACAAAGTCCATCTGGTCACAGCTATGGTTTTTCCAGCAGTCATGTATGGATGTGACAGTTGGATCATAAAGAAGGCTGAGTGCCAAAGAATTGATGCTCTTGATCTGTGGTGTTGGCGAAGACTCTTGAGAGTCCCTTGGACAGCAAGATTCAGCAGTCAATCGTAAAGGAAATCAACTCTGAATATTCACTGGAAGGACTGATGCTGAAGCTGAAGATCCAATAGTTTGGCCACCTGATGTGAAAAGCCAACTCATTGGAAAAGACCTTGATGCTGGGAAAGACTGAGGGCAGGAAGAAGTGGGCAGCAAAGGATGAGATGGTTGGATAGTATCACCAACTAAATGGACACGAGTCTGAGCAAACTCCAGGAGATAGTGAAGGACAGCGAAGCCTGGTGTGCTGCGTGCAGTGCATGGGGTTGCAAAGAGTCCTACATGATTGACAGACTGAACAACAACAACAACAAATTAAAGTAAACTTATAGCATTACATATAAGAGAAATAAGAGTTACAAATAACTATCTCAAAAAGTTGTAAAGATGCGCAACAGAACAAACTTATAGCGATAAGAAGGAATGCAATTAATAAAGAATGAAAAATGAATATAATAGAGAAGAAAATATTGTAACAAAACCAAGACTTTATTCCCCCATATGACTACTAGGAGACTTCCAGCAGAACAGAGCATTTTAAAAAGACTCTGTAAAGGGCCCAAAAAGAACTATTTTAGGCTTTGCGAATATGATCTTTGACGATTGATCAAGTTTTCAGTCATAGACAATAACCAAAGGAACTGGCAAGTCCCTGTTTCAACTTTAAGGACACCAAAAATTGAACTTCACACAATTTTCACGTCAGAAAATAATATGCTTTTCGGTTTTCCTCAGCCATTAAAAAGTGTAGGCTCTAAAATTAAAAAAAAAAGAAAAAGAAGTAAAGCTCATTCTCAGCTCACTAGGCTGCTGCTAAGTCGCTTCAGTCCCGTCTGACTCTGTGCGACCCCATAGACAGCAGCCCACTAGGCTCCTCTGTCCCTGGGATTCTCCAGGCAGGAATACTGGAGTGGGTTGCCCTTCCCTTCTCCAATGCATGAAAGTGAAAAGTGAAAGTGAAATTGCTCAGTCGTGCCCGACTCTTAGCGACCGCATGCGCTGCAGCCTACCAGGCTCCTCCGTCCATGGGATTTTCCAGGCAAGAGTACTGGAGTGGGTTGCCGTTGTCTTCTCGGCTCAGCTCACTCTAGCTGTGCAAAATCGGGGGCAGGCTGCCCTGCATTGAGCAAAATGGAATTCCAAGAGAAGGGGCTTCAAGATCCAGGTGTACGGTCAAGTTTCTTAAGCAAGGGGCAGGTCACCCCTGAGGGCTGTGAGTGCTAGACACCATCATTGAAGTCCCCTGGTAGACTCGGAGGTCGTTCTCAGCCCTGTGCCCTGGCGACTGTGCAATCTATTTTCTTTTTTCCCCTTTGGTGAGCTGCGCAATCTTGACAGACCCAAGACACTTCAGATTCAGGTTTAGCCTGACTACGCCCCCAGCAGTTGCCTCCAGAGGGGGCCACCGCGCGCGCATGCGCGGAACTCGGCCTAGCGGCCAATCCGATTGCAGGCGTCAACACCTGGCAACCAATCGTCCTTGGCAGCGGACACGCCGGCAGTTGAAGCGGCGTCCCAGGCCTGAGGAGGCATTGTTCCCTCGGGCCTGCCTCCTCAGACTTAACCCAGGGACTGTTTTGGTGCAGGTGAGCTGCCGGCAGTTCTGGCATCGCCGCCCACGGGGACCGGTAAGGACTGGGGCCTGGTGCGGTCAAAGCGGTGCCAGAGTGCCCAGGGAAGGGTTTCTCAGATCCCCAATCTGGCGGGGCCTTGCTCGGCGGGACGGCCTCTGAGGGCCAAGGGAGCTTGAGGCCGGGCCTACAGGCCCCAGGCCCCTTTCGCCCTCTCCCCTCTCTAGTCTGGGTGGGAGCAGCTCTCCAGCAGCCTTCCTGTCCTAGGGGTGGGACAAGCCAGCTCGCGGAAAGGGCCTGTCATGCCCCCAGCCCCCCGCCCCTCCCAGGTCTCCTGTGGAACTTAATATATTTAAACACACACACATATACAAATCTTCACGCGGGTTTATGACTCGGGCCCAACCCGGTTCTGCAACCAGACACAGTCAGGCGGGCACAGCAAAAAAAAAAAAAAAAAATCAATCTAGTGGCCTCTCCACTGCCGCGGCGCTTTGGTCGTTTTCCTGTTTGCTCTGCCTCTCCTCGGACTCCAGGGCTGCCCCTGTCCCTGGGGGCCCCGAGATTCAGGCCTTTGGTTCGGAAAGGTGGCAGATGAGGTATTTGTTTGTTTGTTTGTTTGTTACTGAGAGAAGGGAGGTGGGAGGAAGAAGCTCAGGGAAGAGGAGTTCAATCACTTGCTCTGGTTGAGTGTGAGACACCTGGTCAGCATCTGTAGGGTAGGACCAGGTAGGGCCTGGGGGATAGAATGTTTCAGGAAGAGGTGACTCACCCTGACCTTTCCCTCTGCCCGACCCCAGGATGTGACCTTCTCCTGCCTGGGAAGGGCACTCAGGTTTTCAATGTGCCCCTGAGGTAAGGTGACAGACATTTTAACAATAAGGAACAAAGTTGTGTCTTTCTTGCCTTCCGTTTTTCTCCTTTCATTCATGGGCTGACATGTTGCTGTGGAGAGAGAGTTCTCCTGGGGATTAGCTGACCCTGATTGCGGGTGGTGACTTCAGGGCAATCATGGTTTCAGGTCACTCTGAAGCTCTCTGAGTTGAAACATTAAAAGCAGGCCGGGAGGCTACTGGCTTGCTTTCTCCTGCATTCTTGAAAGAAAAAAAAATGTAAGAGCACCATGGGTTTTAAGCTGTGTAGAGCTGACTCCTACCACTTGGTGAGGCTAAAATGGGGCAATGCACACATCCTAAGGTTTTAGCTACAAAAGCAAAGTAATGAAGGTATGGGGATTCCCTTGTGGCCTGGAGATTAGGATTCTTGGCTTTCACTGCAGTGGTCTGGATTTAACTTCTGGTCAGGGAACTGGGACCCCACAAGCCAAGCAGCACGGCCAAATGAATAAAGTGGTTCATTCAAAGAAAATGTGTTGTGATTTAACATGTTTACATGGGATTACTTGCTCATTTTTGCACCTGTAAGAGCTTTATTTCATTAAGTAATTGAACTCCACTGGATGGGGTGGGGGAGCATCTGAGTTCATTTCATGCCAGTAAACAAGATGATAGGTAGCTTTATGCCCAGCAACTTGTGCCTACAGCTCTGTTGCATAGTTATCTATTGCTAGTACAGCTTTGAACTTGACAGCATGTTTGGTTTTGGTCACAACATGTGGCTTCATAGGATATTAGTTCCCCAACCAGGGATCGAACACAGGATCCTGGCAGTGAGAGGGCTGAGTCCTAATCAAACCACTGGACTGCCAGGCAACTCCTATTTTTAGGTGTTTTGGTTTGTTTTGTGTTTTTTAAGTTTTACCATATTTATAGGAGAACTCTTCTGTGTGTAAGTATGATGTGAATGATATTATACCTCGAACTGTTTGTGTTGTACATATTATCTCAAAATTGAATAGTTTGAAAAAACTTACACTTGATATCTATTGGTCTAGAATCCAGTTGGGTAGTTTAGCCTCAGGGTCCCTCCTGAGGTGGTAGTCAAGCTTTTATCTGGTTTGGCAACCTCTGAAAACTTGGCTTATTGAATGTAAGTTCTCTCACTTGGCTGTACTCATGAGGCCTCAGTTCCTCCTTCTGTGGGCCTCTCCAAGGGGCTGCTCGTGTGGAGGCTGCTGTCTTTTCCCAGAATGAGTGATTCAGGAAAGAACTTGCACCCATGATAAAGTGCAGTCTTTTTTCAGACGTTACACATCTTCACTTCTGTATTTGCTTAGTCTCACAGGTCAACCCTGTGATAGTTTGAGAGAGAACTACATAGGGGTGGGAATATCAGGACATGTGATTCACAGGGTCATCTTGAAGGCTGGTGACCATACCCATTAATCCACCATGACAGCCTTTCTGCATATGATCTCAGTCTTGTTACTGTGAGCAAATTATTTGGCTTGTGTTCACTTCTTGTGTGCTGCTGCCTCTGCTGCTAAGTCACTTCAGTCATGTCTGACTCTGTGCAGTCCCATAGACAGCAGCCCACCAGGGTCCCCCAGCCCTGGGATTCTCCAGGCAAGAACACTGGAGTGGGTTGGCATTTCCTTCTCCAATTACTGAGAGTGAAAAGTGAAAGTGAAGTCTCTTAGCCCTGTCTGACTCTTCGAAAACCCCAGGCAGGACACTGGCCTACCAGGCTCCTCCGTCCATGGGATTTTCCAGGCAAGAGTACTGGTGTGGGTTGCCATTTTCTACTTAATTCTTGTTTATTCAGTGATATTCTAGCAAGTCTCTTCTTTGTCCTGGATTAAGTTTTCTGTTTCTCTGGACGGTTCCCATCAGCAAACAGACTGACTATAATGTCACCTCTCATTAAAAATTTGTCTTTTGTGACACATCCTGCTTCTGCTTTTTTTTATTTTATGTTTTCCTATTATGGACTTCTGCAGAGTTGTTTGTAGAATTTTTTATCTCCATTTCTCTCATTTTCCTTTAAATCCACTCTTGTCAAGGTCACCAGTGAATTCCAAATGTTTAACTCAGTGGTCAATTTTTATTTTTTTTATTTTTAAAAAAATTTATTATTATTATTATTATTTTAAATTTACAATATTGTATTGGTTTTGCCATATCAACATGAACCCGTCATGGGTGTACACGTATTCCCCATCCTGAACCCTCCTCCCACCTCCCACCCCATACCATTCCTCTGGGTCATCCCAGTGCAGCAGCCCCAAGCCTCCTGTATCCTGCATTCAACCTGGACTGGTGATTCATTTCGAATATGATATTATACATGTTTTAATGCCATTCTCCCAAATCATTCTCCCCTCCCTCTCCCACACAGTCCAAAACACTATACATCTGTGTCTCTTTTGCTGTCTTGCATACAGTGTTGTTGTTACATCATTCTAAATTCCATATATATGTGTTAGTATACTGTATTGGTGTTTTTCTTTCTGGCTTACTTCAGTCTTTATAATAGGCTCCAGTTTAATTCACCTCATTAGAACTGATTCAAATGTATTCTTTTAAATGGCTGAGTAATACTCCATTGTTTATACGTACCATGGCTTTCTGATTCATTCATCTGCTGATGGTCATCTAGGCTGCTTCCATGTCCTGGCTATTAGAAACAGTGCTGCGATGAACATTGGGGTACACATGTCTCTTTCAATTCTGGTTTCCTCAGTGTGTGTGCCCAGCAGTGGGATCACTGGGTTGTATGGCAGTTCTATTTCCAGGTTTTTTTTTTCTTATTTTTTTTAAGGAATCTCCACACTGTTCTCCATAGTGGCTGTATTAATTTGCATTCCCATCAATAGTGTAGGAGGGTTCCCTTTTCTCCACACCCTCTCCAGCATGTATTGCTTGTAGAGTTTTGAATTGCAGTCATTCTGACTGGCATAACATGGTACCTCATTGTGGATTTTGATTTGCATTTCTCTGATAATGAGTGATTGTTGAGCATTTTTTCATGTGTTTGTTAGCCATCTGTATGTCTTCTTTGGAGAAATGTATATTTAGTTCTTTGGCCCATTTTTTGATTGGGTTGTTTATTTTTCTGGAATTGAGCTGCAGGAGTTGCTTGTATATTTTTGAGATTAGCTGTTTTTCAGTTGCTACATTTGCTATTATTTTCTCCCATTCTGAAGCCTGTCTTTTTACCTTCCTAATAGTTCCTTTGTGGTGCAGAAGCTTTTACGTTTAATTAGGTCCCATTTGTTTATTTTTGCTGTTATTTCCAATACTCTAGGAGGTGAGTCATAGAGGATCCTGCTGTGATGTATGTCGGAGAGTGTTTTGCCTATGTTCTCCTCTAGGAGTTTTATAATTTCTGGTCTTATGTTTAGATCTTTAATCCATTTTGAGTTTATTTTTGTGTATGGTGTTAAAAAGTGTTCTGCTACTGCTGCTAAGTCACTTCAGTCGTGTCCGACTCTGTGCGACCCCATAGACGGCAGCCCACCAAGCTCCACAGGCCCTGGGATTCTCCAGGCAAGAACACTGGAGTTGGTTGCCATTTTCTTCTCCAGTGCATGAAAGTGAAAAGTGAAAGTGAAATCACTCAGTCATGGCTGACCCTTAGCGACCCCATGAACTGCAGCCTTCCAGGCTCCTCTGTCCATGGTATTTTCCAGGCAAGAGTACTGGAGTCAGGTGCCATTGCCTTCTCCAAAAAGTGTTCTGCTTTCATTCTTTTACAAGTGATTGACAAGTTTTCCAGCACCACTTGTTAAAGAGATCGTCTTTTCTCCATTGTATATTCTTGCCTCCTTTGTCAAAGATAAGGTGTCCATAGGTGTGTGGGTTTACCTCTGGGCTTTCTGTGTTTTTTTCCATTGATCTATATTTCTGTCTCTGTGCCAGTACCATATTGTCTTGATGATTGTGGCTTTGTAGTAGAGCCTGAGGTTGTTATTTTATTTAATTTATTGGCAGCCTTTATTAGAGCAGTTCATTTCCTCCTCCCTGGAAGAAAAAAATGTTTCATTTGGATTATAGAATGCTTGTCTTTCCTGCTTCTCTTCTATGTAAAGTTCTTCCAGATACAATGTGTGACCTTTGTGTCTGGCTTTATTCAGATGCCATGTTTTCTTTTCAAATATTTATTTATCTAGCTATGTGGCATGTGGGATCTTAGTTCCTAGCCCAGGGATGGAACCTGTGCAGAGTCTTAAACACTGGATCTCCAGGAAAGTCCCCTAGTTTGTGTATTTTCAAGATTCATCCATTTCTTGGCTGTATAGCAGCACATTTTTTTTTTTTATGGCTGAATATGGTATATCAATATGGTATGTGGCTTACCTGTAGTCCATTGTGAGCATATACCACCATTTATTTATCCATTCATCAACTAATGGATAATATTTGGATGGTGTATTCTTTGTGGCTATTGTGAATAATGTTGCTGTGAACACTGTTTTTGCATGGACTCAACATTTTCATTTTTTATGGATATATAAAAAAGAGTGAAATTTCTGGATCATATGGCTACTCTATATTAATTTTTGAGGTACTGACAAACCACTTTTCCAAAGTGATTGTACTATTTTACAGCAATTACATCAACAATATATGAAGATTCCTTTTCTCCACATCCTCTGCAGCACTTGTTATTATTCCTGTTTTTGATTACAGCCAACCTAATGGTAGGAGAAGGCAATGGCATCCCACTCCAGTACTCTTGCCTGGAAAATCCCATGGATGAAGTAGCCTGGTGGGCTACAGTCCATGGGGTCACTAAGAGTCAGACACGGCTGAGCGACTTCACTTTCACTTTTCACTTTCATGCATCGGAGAAGGAAATGACAACCCACTCAAGTGTTCTTACCTGGAGAATCCCAGGGACAGGGGAGCCTGGTGAGCTGCCGTCTATGGGGTCGCACAGAGTCAGACAGGACTGAAGCGACTTAGCAGCAGCAGCAACCTAATAGGTGTGAAGTAGTATCTCACTGAGACTGATTTACATTTTGTTACGGGCTTCCTTGGTGGCTCAGAAGGTAAGATGTCTGCCTGCAATGCAGGAGACCTGGGTTCGATTCCTGGGTTGGGAAGATCCTCTGGAGAAGGAAATGCAATCCACTCCAGCATTCTTGCCTGGAAAATCCCATGGATGGAGGAGCGTTATAGGCTACCATCCATGGGGTCGCAAAGAGTCGGACATGACTGAGTGACTTCACTTTCTTTCACTTTCAATCATGTTAAGCAGTATTTTTTGTGATTGTTGGCCATTTGCATATCATATTTGGTGAAAAGTCCATTCAAATTATTTTCCTGGTTGTTAGATTTTTTTTTAATTGTTGTAAAAATACCAAATATCTAACTTAAATTTTTACCAGTTTAACCATTTTTACGTGCTAAGTATTTCACACAATTTCATCAGCCTTTTTGGAGAAAGAAATGGCAGCCCACTCCAGTATTCTTGCCTGGAGAATCCCATCGACAAAGGAGCCTGGTGGGCTACAGTCCATGGGGACACAATGAGTCATACACGACTGAGCAACTCACACAAGTACACACACACACACACACACACACACACACACACACAGAGTCACAGTGTTGTTTTGTTGTTGTTGTTGTCATTTTTTTAGCTGTTCTATGCAGCTTAAATGACAGTTTCCTGGTTGAGAATCATACCCAGGCCCCTAATAGGAAAGTTTGGAGTCCTAACCTCTGAAATATCATGGAATTCCTTATCACATTGCTATGAAATAGATCTCTACACCTTTTCATCTTGCAAAATTGAAACTCTGTACCCATCACCTGTCCCATTAAACAACAACTCCTCTTTTCTTCCCTGTTTCCATGGACCCTGGACTCCATCATTCCACTTTGTTCCTTTCTATTGCTTGACTATATTAGATATTTCGTATAAGTGGAAACATACACTTTTGTCTTTTTTATGACTGGCTTATTTCCTTTGGCTTGATGTCTTAAGTGATCATGAAGTTGTAGCTTGGGGCAGAATTTCCTTTATATGGCTTAATAATATTCCATTATATGTATGTATCACATTTGATAGATGTTTAGATGCTTCCACCTCTTAGTTGTTGTGATTAGTGCTGCTTTGAGTATGGCTATGCAAATATCTCAAGACCCCATGTTAACTTCTTTTGAATTTATATTCAGAAGTGGAATTGATGAATCATGTGGTAGTTCTATTTTTAATTTTTTGAGGAGGCTTTAGACTGTTTTCTGTAGCAGTTGCACCATTTTAAAATCTATCCATAACACACAAGGTCCAGTTTCTGTACATACTTGCCAAGAGTTTTCCTTTCCTTTCCTTCCTTTTACCTTTCCTTTCCTTCATATGTAAACACACACACATGCACGAACAATTTTTTTCATATCCTTTCCCATTACTGTTTATCACAAATTATGAATATAGTTCCTTGTGCTACACAGTAGGATCTTTTTTTATCTATTCTATATATTAACATTATAGTTTGTATCTGCTAGTCACCAGATCCCAATCTATGCCTCCCCCACCCTTCCTCTCTTGGTAATCACATAGTCTGCTCACTATGTCTGTGAGTCTGTTTCTGTTTCACAGATAAGTTCATTTGTGTTATAGTTTATAGTCCACATGTAAGTGATACCATATGATATTTGTCTTTCTCTTTCTGACATCCTAAGTATTCTTTTTAATGCTAATGTAGAGTCAAGTGTTTACTTGACTTCATTTTCAGAACATTTGTTGCTACTGTATAGAAATGTGATTGACTTTTAAAATATTTATCTTATATTCTTCAAGCTTTTTATTAATTCTAATACCTGTGGTTTCTTTGGGATTTTCTATATATAAAAGTATGGTATCTCCAATATACTTTGACTTTTTCCTTTCCATTCTGAAGGCTGTTTTTTTGTTTGTTTGTTTGTTTGTTTTAAGCAACAACAACAATTCCTTTTTCTTACCTGATTGCTCTGGTTATAGAACTGCCAGTATAATATTGAACCAAAGTGTGGAATAGACTTCCTTATGTTGTTCCCAATCTTATAGGGAAAGCTTTCAGTGTTTCATTATTAAGTATGATTTAGCTGTGGGTCGTTTACAGGTACCCTTTGAGAACGTTCTCTTCTGTTTTTAGTTATTAAGTGGTTTACTTTAACCCCTATTATGAAAAGGTGCTAGATTCAGGGAAATGCTTTTTCTGCAGGCAGATGTGTTTTTTGTCCTTTATTGTGTTAAAATGGCATAATGTCGATTGACTTTCATATAATGAACCAACTTTGCATACCTCCATAAATCCCACGTGATCATGGTATATAATCTTTTTTATATGTTGTTAGGTTTTGTTTGCAAGTATTTTGTTGAGGACTCTTGCATCTGTATTCATACAGAATATCCGTTGTGTGTGTGTGTGTGTGTGTGTGTGTGTGTGTGTGTGTGTGTTTGATGTCTCTGTCTGATATTGGTATTAGTGAAATACTGTCATGACTTTGCCTGATATGTGGGGAAGAGAAATGTGGAATGAAGGATGAAGCATTGTTGGATTTAAGTTTAGTCAGGATTAGAGGGAGAAATTTAGGATGTATAAGTGTGGCTTTGGGGGTGAGATTATCAAGAGAGTTCATTCTCAATTTTCTAGGCCTGTGTTAAGTGCTTGACATTGAATTATGCTGTTTGTTAACTGTGTATAGATACTTTATATTTGAATTTGCTACCTATTTTCTGTATTAACATTTATGAAATTAGTATGTGTGAATCAGTTGTAATGTGCATTTAAGATAACTTTTTTTCCAATTTTACTACAAAACAAGATGCCATTAAATAGCTGACGCTTTTTAAAAAGAGCTTAACCTTAAGTCTAAGAAATAAGCATGTTTGTCTTTAAGGTGCGGAAACACATTTAAAAGTTATAAATTTGCCCAAAAAGATGCAGCTGGTGTGTGATTAACTTAGAATTCCAGCTTAATCTTCTTTGACTCCAAAGTCCATGTTTCTAAACACTGTACAATAGTGCAGTTGTAAAAATACTCGTGCTTTACATGTGATTTCTCCTAATGATCAGTGGTGGTATTCTGTTTTTTCTTTCTTTTTTTTTTTTAATTAGAAGAGATTAAAATCAACATGGAACAAAGCTATTATTCTTGAGTTATGTAGACTTGTAGTCATAGGTTATTCATCTTTCATTTAGTCTCTTTGATGCTCAGTATCTTTATTTGTAAGATAAGGGTGTTTATAACTACCATAGAGTTTTGGAGATAACCAAATAGCACATTTTTCTGTACTTAACTAATATGTAGTATATTTATACCTAGGTGGCAGTTTATTTAAAGGAAGCACTGGGACTTGTGGTCACACCCTCCAAGAACAAAAAAGTATTTAAAATATGGAACCACCATGGATGTCATGTGAAGAAGAACAAGAGCCAGAACCACAGAAAAGCGAGGGAGAAACCAAACTAGTAAATGATGAAGATGCTGAACTCATCTTGGTTGGAGTGGAACATGTACATGAGGATGATGATGTGATCTTTGTTGGGATGACCTCAAATTCAAAACCAGTCATTTCAAACATACTGAACAGAGTTACCCCAGGTTCTTGTTCAAGGAGAAATAGGTATGGTCACTTCAGGAAAGATAATGCTCAGAAATTACAGCCTGTTAGTCATGTGACTCCTACATCAGAAGCAAAGACTGTCTTGCCACTTTCTGTCTCTGAATCAAGATCAACAGATAGTCCTATTATTATTGAGCCTTTGTCCAAAGCGGATTCTAAAAATATTTCACCACAAATAATGCCTAATAGCTTTTCAGAGTTATGTTCTCCTTTGATTACCTTCACAAGTTCATTGCAGCATCCAGTAGAAACAGCAGTTTCTGCAGGAGATATGGATAAAAGTCCTCGTGTATCAAAGCGACTTTCCACTTCTGAAACAAATAGCACAAGTCCCAAAAGGCCTACACTCAGTGATGGAGTTATAGGAGAACATTCTTTAGCTTTGTCCCTTTCAGGTACTTTTCATACAGTGACTACTCAGCAAAGCACACCAGACAGTGTTCATAACTCATTAAGCCATGTTCAGAGTGGAGAACCTTGTCCAACAGCTTTTCCAAAGGACAATGTTCATTGCAAGCCTGTAAGTCCTGTAGGGGGAAATGTATTGACAAAAACTGACTTTCCAAGTGTATCAAGTCAAAATAAGTTTGCTGATCCCACAGAAGGCAATCTGATTGTGTTACTTCGTGACTTCTACTATGGACAGCATATAGGAGATGGGCAGCCAGAACCAAAAACTCACACAGCCTTTAAATGCCACAGCTGCTTAAAGGTTCTAAAAAATGTTGAGTTTATGAATCACATGAAGCACCATTTGGAACTTGAGAGGCTGAGAGGTGACAGCTGGAAATACCACACCACCTGCCAGCACTGCCACCGCCAGTTTCCTACGCCCTTCCAGCTGCAGTGTCATATTGAAAGTGTCCACACTTCCCAGGAGCCCTGCACAGTCTGTAAAATCTGTGAATTGTCCTTTGAGGCAGATCAGATTCTCTTACAGCACATGAAAGATAATCATAAGCCTGGTGAAATGCCCTATGTATGCCAGGTTTGCAGTTACAGATCATCATTCTTTGCAGATGTGGATGCACATTTCAGAGCATACCATGGTAACACTAAGAATTTACTTTGCCCCTTTTGTCTCCAAATTTTTAAAACTGAAGCACTATACATATGTCATTATAAACAGCACTGGGCAAAGCGTTTTCACCAGTGTTCCAAATGTCGGCTACAATTTTTAACTTGTAAAGAGAAAAGGGAGCACAAGACCCAGTGTCATCAAATGTTTAAGAAGCCTAAGCAGCTAGAAGGATTACCTCCTGAAACAAAAGTTGTTATTCAGGTATCACTGGAACCCCTTCAACCAGGATTGGTGGAAGTAGCATCCATTACTGTGAACGCATCTGATTCTGAACCATCACCCCCCAAATCTAAAAGTAGGAGGTCAAAAAAACCCGGTTAAGTCTACTTTAAGTAAGTCTGAAGCAAGTATTTCAAAGTTATAAACTCCATTAAAAACAAAAAATTCAACTATAGCATTATTCAATAATAAATACAGAGAAACCAATGCGTAATTTATGTGTTTTTGTTTTAAATACATGAAGTATAGTTTTGTTTGAATATTGAGATGTTATTTAAAAATATATTACCTGTTTTTCATACAGTTGTCTTAGCACTAAAAAGTATGTGTGTGTGTGTGTGTGTGAGAGAGAGAGAGAACGAGAGAGGTGGCGAAAGGAAAAGTAACAGCCTATTTTGGTATTTCATGTTATTTGTAAGTTTGAAAGCTCTGCTATACGTATAATCTGTAGAGTGTTTTAGCAACGTAATTTTCAACTGTTTTCATGCCTTGACTATCTCAATATTAACTATATAGACAGATTGGAATGGCTTTGTTATTGTATGTTCCCTTGTGCTGCTGAACTCTCCGAAGTGCCTCTGTTGTGCTGATCTAAGATAACCTGGCTCCAAAAGCCTGGTGTGGAGAAGTTGATGGAGAAGCTATGATGTGAGTTGGGACCAGACATGGGATTTAGTCAGTGGAGAGCTGTGGCTTCTTGTCCCATTGGAGGAAGAGGTATGCATTCCCTCCAGGCATGGAGCCAAGGCAGAAGGAACACTGTCTCAGAGTGTCTTTACCTAGCCCAGGGACATCTCAAGGAAGCCAACCATTTAAATGCCTGTGTTTGGTGAGAGGCCCCTGCAAGCATCAAGCAGGCCCTGTGTTATCATTGACTGCAGTTGGGGAAGCAGAGATAGTTAAGAGAATGGGACCTGGTGCCTGTGGACCTCCTGTTGAGTGATCAAAAGGGGAATTGGATTCATTCCATCCCCTTTCCCATTTGGCTAGCCTTTAGTCACAGTGAAGTAGCCATATCTGTCTCAGTCACAAAAGTAAAGCAAGTTAAGATTCCCAAGTAAAAAAGCCTTGACATCCAGTTTGATTTGTACTGGACCCATAGTTTTAACTGAAAAGGATCAAACACAGGGAATCGGTTCAGTTTATGAATTGGGCTAAATTTAGTTCTCTTACCCTTAAGCTACAATGGAGTTGTGTGAGAATAGTAAATGTAGTGGATACAGAGGGTCCAGGGTGATTAAACCCTCTATAGAACTTTTCCTTACCTTTTCCAGTTACATGTATCTTACCCTAGTTGAACATGTGAAGATTTCAGTTTTGTATCTTATCTTGCCTTGAACACGAATGTATTGCAGTTAACAGCTAATTCTTTGTGTGGGTAATTTCCCATTTTATCAAACTAATACTGATTTTCAGTCTTACTTGACACCGTCTGATGTGCAGGAATTGTCTCATTTATTTGTGTAATTATCACGTCATAGAATTATTATCCTTCCTCTACTCTATCCAGCTATCTAGTCTGTGATTATACTTGTGGAAACCTTTTTTCTTGCGGTCTCCAAGAGCTCTTTCACAGACCTGCAGGGTACCCTCTAAATATTGGTTCCTGAACATCAGCACACTTGGCTTCCTCTGTGTGTTCCTGGAGTTGAGTCTCCTCCTGGAGTTGAATGCCATACTTTCTCCACTTCTGGCACAGTTACCTAGCAATCTCTGTGCACCATTCAAGGAAACTGGGATCCTGGCTGTATACCTATGCCAGGAGAAATCTCTCCATTTCCTCTTCCTTTCTCCTCCTCTTTGTCTCTCCCCACTATTTTTCCCCCTCCACAATTTATTTAAACGCTCTAAGCTTTCACAGAACCCTGGAAAGTGGTAATCACCAAGGTATTAGCATCCATCTCAGAACGGAAGAGGAAGGACTACAGATGACTAAGCTAGAGTAAGCCTATTGTCTCCATTTTAGGTAATTTCTTGAGTGTAAATTCAAATACAAGTAGATTGTATTTATTTATTCAATGCTTGATTGATTGGTTTGCACTTTGAATATATTACTAGGCCTTTCCAGTTAATTTTCTTGGGCCAAAGCACTTTGCAAAGTGTCAGCTTAAACCACTTTTAGGTGTATAAAGTGTGTGTGTGTGTGTGTGTGTGTGTGTGTCCTGGTCTCAGGTGAAAACTCTATGTATAAATAAATGTACAGACCATTGCATTCTTATCTCCTTTATTCTATTTCTATAGTAAAAATATGAAATGTTTTCTTCATATGTTTTTATTGTTGCTTAGTATTTTGAACACAGTTACTGTTGTTTGCTCTGAAGTATGCTCCTAAGGAGTACAAGTTGTATTTATTGCCAAATAAAAAGGTCCCAGTGATATGGTCCCTGACTACTTCCTCTCTTCCATTCTCTGTCGTTTTATTCTACTATTTTCCCCACTGGTGCCCTGTTTTTGACAACACTGGCCTTGCTTTTCCTTAAGCAAATACATTTCTTCCCAATCCAAAAACTTTGCAACTGCTGTTCTTCTGGAAATGCTCTTCCCCTAGGCCTGCATGGCTTGCTACCTCCCTTGTTTGAGCTTCACCAGTGCTGTTCAAATCACACAATGAAATCCTCAACCCCCTCCATTTCCTCCTCCTCCTTAAAGGCACTTTAAGTCTCTACTCTCTGCTTACCTCTCCAGCCTAAATTTCCTACTTTACACACACACACACACACACACACACACACACACACTGAGAAGAGATAATAACATCAGGGCTTTGCTTCTTAGAATTAGCTTGAGTCAGTTTCTGTGCCTGCAAATAAAATATAGTTAATAGTGAATTGAGTTCTTTCAGGAGCTTCCTCTGTTTTTCTGTTGATACCTCTGTATTTTTTTCAGGCAATGACACTTTGTTTTGTTTACAAATGTATTGAATATCTGTCAAGATCACTATTTTGTTATTGCCCTTTGTGAATTCCTTGTCTACTTTGCTTGTTCTTTCAGGTAAAATTTATTGTTTTATTAATGTTGCCAAAACATTCTAAGTAAAATTACTATTTATAGAAATAAAATGATTTTACAAAAATATTTCTGCTGTCCATATTTTTACAAATAACATGGCATATTTCTATTTTTTTTTCATAATCTTATTGTGTTTGCCACAAATTCTAAACACTGATGTGTAAATGGGTTTTCTTGTTCTTAGTACCATCAAGGGCAATGAGCATATGTCTTAATGAATTTCTATTTCTGTTTTTAGATTTTAAAGAGAATTGTTTTATTGGGAAGTTTACAATATCTGTTGAGACATTTCCTTTTCTATCTTTCTCCCTTCCTTTCCTTTTCTTCCTTTCTTCCCCTGACTCTCTTCCTCTTTCTTTCCTTCCTTTTCATTCCCCAGGGTTTTGCTTGACTGGATCTTTCCTGAAACAAAAGTAATTCCACTCAGATTTGAACATTATCCTTTCAGAACCACATTCCATTTCTCATTTCTAGTACTGGAATTAACCTCCTCTTCCCCTTATTAGATTGCCACAGTTGTATCAGTGTTTCTGATTTTGTTTTTCCAAGAAGCAGCTCTTGTTTTCTTAAATACATTAAAAAAAAAAAAGTCTGATCTCAGGTTAGTGCAAATCACTCAGGAGGAGAAGGGCTTGCCTTCACGGCAAGGATAAGCTTCTTGTATGAGTGCTGGTGTCCAGACAGTGGCAAACGGGAACAGCACCACTTAAAGAGACAGAGACTCATATACACCAGCCCTGGTACATACATAGAAGGATTGCCCAAAACAGTGCTATGCCAGAAGCAGAGATAAAGAGACACAGAGTGAGCTCTGTACCCTAAGGCTCTAGTGTCCCTGAACAATGGGGATCAACTGTTGCAAACCGTCGGGTTTTTCCCCACTCCGCTAGCATCTGGACAGCAACAGGTACTCTGTCCCATGGAGAAAAGTATCCAGCCACTTGGAGCCCCTGTCTATCATTTGGATACTCAGGGAGAGCTCTCGGTTATTGAAGGTCCTGTGGGACACAGGAGTGTGTTGTTCAGATTGCGGAGCAGGAACCCGTGGTTGAAATTTCCAAATGCAGGTGTCAATGACAGCACCTGGGGTAGCGGCAGATGCAAAATCTGTTATCTCCCTAAAGCAGAATCTGGCCACGTGGTGGAGCTGGAGCCCAGGAACCGCGGAAGATGTCCTCCGGTCTAGGGGCATGTCCATAAGGGTGCCGTCTAGTACCCTCTCAGCCATTGGTCTAGATTTGGGCCAGCAGCATGTGCGTGGCTCACAGCCTAGGGCAGTGCCTGTTTGGCTGATGTACCAGAGCCTGTTCACCCCGTCCTGGGCTGACCACCACCCCTTTCTTCAGCCTCAGTCCACCACAGACACACCAGCCACTGCCTCCCGACCATGCCTCTCACTCCCCACCCCGAAAAAGCAAGTTGGCCCCACAGGTTTTTTGCAGCCTGGGCCGCCATTGCACACCACTTGCTTTGGTGCTCTTATGTCCCATCCTTTCATATCTGACCCAGCCTGGGGTCATGGTCAGGGCCAAGAAGAGCATGAGAGGTGGTCAGAGGAATGTCGGAGTGTCCTGGGACCCCAGACCTTCTTAATTGTGAGCCCGGGTGCTCATGGGGATGGGGCCCTGAAGCCTGCCCTTGTGATGCTGTGCATGGCTGCGACCTTGCAGCCACCAGTTGTCACACCAGGCGAAGATGCCACTCTCTTCAGTGTGGAGGCAGCAGGGGACCTGCTGGACAGGACCTCTGCCCTGGTGGACAGAGACATGGTGCAGATCAGGCGGATGTTCCAGCTGCTTGTGGAAGACATCATGGAGGAGGTGGAGGTTTTGGCTGATGAGAAGCAGCAACAGGGGTCCTCCCAAGACTTGGATGAGAAGATATTAGAGGAACAAGGCCAGCAACGGCCGGGAGGCCTGAATGAACTTCTGGCGCTAGATGCGCTTTGGGCTCTGGCCACCCTGCAAGTGGAACTGAGCTCTGACCATGAGAAAAACTGCAGGGCCTAAGTTTAGTTCATGTGCAAGAGCCATCAGAGGAGGAAGTGTGACTTGGCTCAGAGGAGTGCCATTATCCAGGGCATCCCTGGCTTCTGGGTCAAAGTGGTATCCTTTCTGCTGCTCCTTGGGGTCTGCTGCTCAGGAGGAGGAGGAGGTGCAGGGGCAGGAGCAGGAGGATGGGTGGGGGCGAGGGCGCAGGATGCGTGCTGGTGGACCCTGAAGGAAGTGTGGTACTGGGCAATTGGCAGGCTCCACAGGCACAGCTGAGTAGAGTTCAGGCAGGGCCTCACCTGTGAGTGTTGCAGTCATGACTTTGTGTGTCTACTTCAGGCTTGCATCTGAGGAGGAGCAGCTCCGAAGCCTCTAAGTCAGGAATGACCAGAGTCAGTACCCCAGAGCAGCCTCAGCAGACAGTTATTATAAATGTGGATGATCCCAAAAATAACTGACATGGGAGTCACACACACACACACATAAACATACACAAACACACACCAACTCCTTTGCTTTCGGACATGATTTGTTACAACGACTGCAAGTTGTTTGACCATGTAAGCAATGACATGCCACTACTCAGCATACACAAGTCTGGAGAAGAGTAGGGATCAGAAACAGCCCCTTCTTGGGGAATGCAGACCACCTCAGATACAGAACACCACAAGGAACCCAGAGCCATGAGCGTGCCTGATGGTATGGCAGGGCCTGAGGACAACCGTGGTGGCTGGGCAAGCAGAAGTGCCCAGCATCCTTGACGATGCCTGTTCCAGTGTCCTTCCACCCCAGACTAGGGCTGATGTTCCTGGCTCTTGGCCTAGTATGTGGCTAATATGGCTCCTTAACCTAAAGCAGATTATGAACCACCCTCAAGTTTCTGTCATCATCAGCGACCAAGATAAAGACTTTCTCAGCTACCTGATCAATTTGCAGGTCAGTGAGGGAGACTGAAGATGGGTGGGTATGGGACTTGGTGGGGAGTGGGAGGATCATGTTATCCATGTTCCTACACTGTGAGAGTTTGGAGAGGCTTCGTGGAAGCTGTTAATGGGAGGCAAGCTGAGGTCCCTAGAAGCTTGCACCTTTCTCTTCTCCCTATCCTAGCAGGTACAGGTGCGAGCCATCCCTGGTCCCACAGCAAGTTGATCTTTTCCTTTCGGTATAACCCCTACTTTTTGAACACAGTGATCATTAAGGAGTATTACCTTGACATCACTGATAAAACGTGGCTCCTGGGGTGATGAGTGTGGGTGTGCAAGGGTGTGCATGATTCACCTGCAGGATCCGCACCTGTCTCCCCTGTCATTCTTCAGGGTAAAGGGCACATCATTCCACACCAGTCCATTGGTTCTGGGACTTTGAACAGGGAGGACCCAGCTGCAGGCTGGTCACCAGGAACCTTAATTTTCTCAACTGGTTGTCAGGCCACAACTGCCCAGAATCAAACAGGATTGTTGAGGTGGACTAGTTTTGGTCCTGCATACAGTTGATGCTTGATGTTGGAGTTCTTGGCTGCTCATGGGAAGGTTCGGGTCCTGGTCAGCCCAGAGGTGACATTCCTCGTGTTGCCACCAGATCATCAGCTAAGACGAGTGGGACGATCCCCTGAAGTACTACCCCAGCAGGGAAGATTCTTCCGTGAGTGGTAACTGACAGAGACACATGTGGTAAAGGGTCTGGAGGTGGGCCGTGAAGGGACAGCCATGTTGGAGTCGTGACACTGTCCTTTCCCAAATGGGGATGCTCAGGCTCATGCAAGCTGGCTGAGGAGCTTGAATTTGGGCCATGCATATAGCAGGTCGCCTGCTGAGGCTAGGGCCTGAGCATTCAGTGTGTCCATGAGTGAAACAAGTCTCCCTCAAGTCAGTTGTGGTTGTAGCATAAGACTCCTAGGTGATACTACTATAGGCAGGGTGAAGTAAGTATCTTTTTCAGAATCATCCTGTTGTGGGTCCTCCCATCTTCTGGCCTCCTGTTGCTCACTGAGTTTGACATTGCCTGGGCCCTTCATTCCTGTCCCTTAACCTGGGAAGGTCTATCATTGAAAGGGCATCCTGTCTGGGATCCCAGTGCACCTGTGTGCTGACTTTGGGTTCTTATGTGAATTTCCACATGCACCGCTTGGTGGCTCACAAGCACCGCACATGCTGCGCTGGAAGCGGCTTCAGGCTACCTTGGGAAAATATGAAAGAGCTCGTGGAGGAGGTGAACAGGAAAGAGCTCGTGGAGGACATGAACAGGGAGCCAAAAGGGCAGGGCATGGTGCCCACCGACTACATCCCTGATATTGCAGAGACCACCCACCCTTAGACTGGGGACACCTCATGCCTCCACTTATGGTAACTAGGCTCCTCCTCTCCTGTCACCTTCATCTCTGTGTCTTCCCTGGGCTACACACACAAACACACACACTCACAAACACAGCCGACATAAGCACATGCGTGTATACACACACATGCTCGGCACGGAGACACAAACACAATCAGGGAACACGGGCTTCTGAAACACATGAGTTTCCTGTTTGCATTTGTGTTCCTGTGCCGAGCATTTGTGTGTATACATGTGTGTGCTTGTGTCGGCTGTGTTTATGTGTGTGTGTGTGTGTGTGTGTGTGTGTGTGTGTGTGTCTGGCCCAGGGCAGACACAGAGATGAAGGAGACAGGAGAGGAGGTGCCAAGCAACCAAAAGAGGAGGCACGAGGCGTCCCCAGTCTAAGGGTGGTTGGTCGCCGTATCTCTGCAGTACCCTGTACAGGATGGGAACGGGGAAAGGATGGCCAGTGATAACTCCAGACCATGGCTCCAGAAATCTGCAATTAAACGAAACACAAAAACAAGCTCATCATTTCTACCATGTTGCTGTGTGTGTTTGGACCGGGAAGAGGGGGTGCATGGCCTGAGGATTCACCCAGGACAAATCAGGTGGGGTAGGGCTTTGAGACCACTGGCTTTGGAGCCCTCAGCCTGTGGTCACATGGGCCGGCCTTTGGAAATGGTGGATGTGGCTATGGCAGGACTGGGATGGTGAGGAGGCTAAGGTCCTGCGGAAAAGGGCAGAGACCTGAAGGAGAAAGAGCCACAGATTGTCTGCTGCACTGGAGACTTGTTCCACACACGTAAGGAGAACTGGAAAGGTCCTGGGCTGTACTGCCCAGGATCAGCCCAAAAGCCAGCATGCTATGTCCATGAGAGTGGCACACACTGACACAATGTGACACAAAATGGAAGATAAGGTAAGGCAGGCTGTCTGTGCAAAATGACAGGCCTCCTAGGAGAGACAGGATGTGAGCGTGGCATGCCTCCAGGCACTTCCAGCCTCCCTGGCAGTGCGGGTAGGCAAAGAAAGTGCAGGGCCTAGTGTACGTGTGTGGCCCTCCGCTGGGTTGTGCCTGTGAGGGAGGGAACAGGGAGGAAGCAAGGGTGGTGGGCTTATTGCATGTCCCAAGGGAACTCGGGGTAGGGGAGATGGGGAAGCCCCTGGGGGTAATTTGAAGCCTGCTGGTTTTCAGGGTCCAGGGTCTAGGCAATAGCGGTCCTGCCAAAGATACCCCATGGTGTGTGCTGAAAGTCCTGACGTGAATTCCTTCTTTCCTCTGGGGTCATGCCCCTGGCTCTGGGGTCTAGAGGGGTAAAGGTGTGCATCTGCATCTGAGAGAGGATTGTGGCTCTCTCTCTCTGGAGCAGATTCTCTGATTTTGTCATAGGGGATTTGCACCAGGTGACACTCAGTGGGACCCTGCCTTCCAGGTGACTGTCTTGGATGTCTTTGGGCCAAACCAGGGACAGGCTTCTTTGGCACTTTGGCTGTTAGGAAAGCAGATATACCTGATTGTATGAAGACCTACCTGGGCCTAATGAGAGCAACTGAAAGGGAGTCTTGGCATTTAGTCAATCAGTGATGTCTGGGTGGTTCTAACACAGTTGGTGCTAAGTTACAGAGTCAGAAGTGCAACCTAAGATGAGCAAGTGAAAGAAAATAACCAGGACAAAGAAAGTTGGGTGCTTACCAAAGTTCATGTTCCTGGAGAAGAAAGCGTGTACTTCTGCATATGTGCAAATTTCCTCTCAGGGATGTTACTGTGTACATGCACATGCACACAAAGAACCACCTGCCAGTACGCTTATGAGTATGAGCTGTCGGAAGTGACCTAACCAGGTAATGGGAGTTGAATAGCAAAGCATGAACGTCATAGGGAAAGACTCCACCTAGACTCCAGCCAGCAAAAGCACTGAAGTCAGGGTACCAATCTCTGTTATCCCACCGAGCAAGCAAGTTCTAAGTGGAGTCAGAATGGTGCACCAAGGATGCCTGGCAGAAAGGAGAGGCAGGAGGAAAGTGCCTGTGGGCGACCAGTGAGAGTTCAAAGATTCCAAGACACAGAACAATCAGCAACCTCAGACAAAGAAGCCAAAGTGGGTGACCACACAACCCCTTGACCACCCGGCTACAAGGGCCGTTCTGTCCTTCTGAAGTGCCAGGCATACTTTCCCTGACCTTGCCATGAGCATGAGTAAGGTTTGCCTTTTTTGTGTGCTTTCAGTGATGGACCAGAAGTGCAGCATAAGGACCTGCTACCTGCAGAGTCTTCCAGTTTGAAACATCACTAATTGAACTCTTTGCAGAACACATATATTGGTATCAGGACTACAGGATGGGTGGCTTAGCTTGATCCTCTTACTGCTCCTGGCCCCACAGGCTTGGGCAACTAGGCAGGCTTGGGTGTGTTCTCACATGGAGAACAGAACCACATTTGCTGTGAACCACCTCAGGAGATCCCATGCATGCAAAGGTCATGCAGAGAAGACCTGACAGGCAAAGGTGGATCAGGACTCGAGGGATTACCTGGACCTGCTCAAGCATCTGCCCGAAACCAAAATCTGTCTCTACTGTTTACTATATTATGCCTTTCACCAATTATTTTGACATTAACAGGGGGCTCTCCCCGACCACCTTTCTCTGAAGAAAATCAACGTAAGGCTCTAGTTAATAAGTCTCCTGGGCTTGAAAGGAACATTTTAATTCTAACCCCTCTGTTACTATTTTGGCTTCCTTGGCAGGTTTATCTACACTCTTTGTAACTAATGCACATGATTGTTCACAACACCCCAAGCATAATGTTTGGGTAAAAAAAAAAAAAAAAAAAAAAAAAACTTTATTAGAATAATACTGCATTGTTGAGCCAATGTTTCCTCCCGAATTTCCTTGTCCTTTACCCAATTTGCGCCTGGGAGGATATTAGCTAATATAGTTGGTATGCAAGAAAAACAAGCAGTAGCCTTGGTATTAGCAACATAAGACCCTTGAGTTAATAAGTACTTTCTTTGTTGTAACCCACTGCACCTTTGCTTCATAAGAATGTAACTCTGTTTCCTGAGGGGGACTACAGACTGGAAAGATAAAGGGAAAGTAGGTTTTCAGGTTGACCAACATTTATCAAGAAAGAGTCACAAAATGTTAACAGGCCATGGGGCCAGAAGATAATGTACATAACATAAGACCCTTGTTTGTGAAAGCTTTGCAAAAAATGTCCTGGTTTCGATAAAGGTAAAACTGATGGAATGTTGAGCTGATTCTGCATGACTTTGTATCTTTCACTTCTGGAAATATGTAACTCAGAGTATAAAAGCCCCTTTTGAAAATAAAGCTGCAAGACCCGTTTCACCTAAGCTGGGTCTCCCCTGTGTCATTCTGTCTCTCCTCTCTCTCTCTCTTTCTCTCTCTCTCTTTTTCTCAGCCAGATTCCCTAGAGCACAGAGGCTCTCTGAGTTCACTTTTTTGCCCAGGCTTCTAACACCCAATCGAGAAGGTGCTCTGCAACTTTGCTCCATCGAGAGGGTGCCTGTGACCTCCATGAACACAGCAAGTGCTGTGTCAAGGGCTTTATTGCCTTTCTGTGTAAACCAAGGAATATCAGCCTCTTTTCTCTCCTTTACATTCTCTCTTTTTGCCCGGGCTTCTAACACCCAATCGAGAAGGTGCTCTGCAACTTTGCTCCATCAAGAGGGTGCCTGTGACCTCCATGAACACAGCAAGTGCTGTGTCAGGGTCTTTATTGCCTTTCTGTGTAAACCAAGGAGTATCAGCCTCTTTTTCTCTCCTTTACTTTCTCTCTTGCTGAGGGTATCCCTGAATCCTGCTGGGGCTGGACCCCAGCAAGTGGCGCCCAGAACAGGAACCTGAAGTTAAGTCTCCCCATTGTCCAGTTTTGGGGACGGCTAGGACTCCACTTAGGGTGCTGCAAACCACTTTGCATAAGATAGGTAGGGTGAGGAAGAGTGGGTAGTGTTGAATCTTTCCTTGAAGACAGAAATCACTGACACGGGTAACAACAAATCAAAAGAACAACAACCCTTTATAGGAGTAATCTTGCAATTGTTAAATAAAAGAGGAATTAAAGTTAAGAAGGCTAGTATTCAATCCTTTTTTTACATTTGTACAAGAGCAATGTCTTTGATTTCCAGAAGAGGGCACTGATAACCTAGATACCTGGGAAAATGTAGGGAAACAGGTAAAAATTTATTACACTTTGCATTGCCCAGAAAAGGTAACCACTGACACCCTTTCTCTTTTTAATATGATTAAGGATGCTTTAGATCATGCTCATAAATCTGAAGAGTAAATAATTTGAGACCATAATGTGGGGCGGTTAGGATTGTACCTGCCTAACTGCCAGCAGGGTGAAGAGGGTACAGAATGAATAAGAATATTATCTAGAAAAATAGGTTTCTCTGCATCTAAGAATAGACAAATGTTTATTGAAGTATTACTTCACATGTTGGCCAATAGAGGCATTAAAAAAAACACAGGAAGACTGTCTAAATTTCTATGTTTGTTTTATACTTTGCATAGGCCAGAAAATATTCCTTTAGATGTGTTTGCTCTGTGAAACATGATTAGAAATGTCCTGGACCCTTTTCATGAGGCTGTTAGACAGCCCATATGGGAGGCTATAGCGGTCGGTGGTGGGTCTCCACTTTTGCGCAGATCATATTTTCTGCCATTGATGAACAGGAGGGGGCTTACAGGACCCTACGGTCAGGTGCCCTGGTGAGCCCCCTCCCCCTCTGCACAAACCTTTAAAGACTTATCTACCACTTTCTGATTTAAGGTGATCGCCGCCACCTTCCGTTTGCGCCTCCCAAAGCCTGCAAAGGTCTTGTCTAAAGCTGAAGAAGATAAAAAGTGTTTTGCACAACAGAACTATTAAAGCATACGCATACACAATATGCAGAGCATACTCCTTGGAGAAAACCCCTCAGGGGGGCCTCACCCAGGCTAGGAGAGAAGCGGAATGGTAAGGGGTTTTAACAACAATATTAACCCCGGACATGCTGGTTACTCCAATTGCAACGGGAGTGGCTGGCCCCCTACCTGAGGGTATTGTACGATTTGTGCTTGGGCGTAGCTCGCTGTCTTTTCAAGGAATTTCACTGGTGCCTGTTGTAGTAGGTTCTGATTAAATTGGGGAAATTAAAGTTTTGATCTTGCCACTTACCAAAACTGTGCAAATTAATAAAGGTCAAAGAATAACACAGCTTTTGCTTTTAAGTTATTATCAGAAAGGTAAAAAACTTGACTTCTCAAGCTAGAGGCCACAGAGTATTTGGATCTAGTGATCTAGCTTTTTGGGTTCAGGAAATTACAGCTTCTAGGCCTTCAAAAGACCTTTTAATTCAAGGAAATGAAATAGGGTTGTTAGATACTGGAGCAGACGTCTCTACCATTGCTGGACTTTAACCTTTAGAAGGGACAATTTTAGTTTTCACAGATGATTCCTCTAACGTTAAAGCAGACACAATTATTGATAAAATATCCCATGTTCAGGTAACTGAAGAGACATCTGTCCAGAGAGCTGAGTTATGAACAGTTATTTGGGCTCTTCAACATTTAAGAGACCACACCTTCAATTTTTTGACTGACTCCCAATATATTGTAGGGTTGTTTCCTCATATAGGGACTGTTAATATTCAAAAAAAAAAAAAAAAAACTACTATATTCTCCTTGTTATCTGATTTACAGAAAAAGATTAAACACAGAGATAACAAATATTTTGTGGGACATATTAGAGCCCATTCTGGCTTGTCTGGCCCTTTACATGAAGGAAATGCTTTGGCAGATGCATTGACTAAATTAATTGCTTTAAACTTACAGAAAAAGATGGACAAAGCCAAAAATTCTCACAAAATTCACCATCAAAATGCAGCTGGTTTAAGGTATGAATTTCATATCCCTAAAAGAAACAGCTAGACAAAGAGTTAAGTTATGTTCAAATTGCCCACTATTTAATCCATATCCACCGTTAGGAGTAAATCTCCGAGGCCTTAAGCCTAATGCTTAATGCTCTCTGGCAAATTGATGTAACCCTATCCCGACCAAAAAATGAGTCTACTTATTTTATTTTAGCTTGCCTACCCTCTCCCTATGTTTTTCTCTTCACTAATGACTCCAAAGGACTTAATATACAAATAAATTATTCAGGTGGACCTAACATAGTATCTTGTGAACAATGTATGCTCTCATCTTGTTTGAACCCTCAATATAATGTTTGCTCTTTTGCAGTGTTGCAAAGTCCACCCTATCTTATAGTGCCGGTGACTGTAATCACTTATTGGTATGATAACTGCAGTCTTGCTGTGTTGCAACGATTACAAGATTTGATGTGATCGTGAAGGTTTGTGAGCTTGCTTTTCTTGAGAATATCAGCTTTAATAACTGCAATTACTTCTGTCACTGTGGCGTCAATATCATTGACTTAAAAAGTGCAGACTGCTCAATATGTTAATATTATGTCTAAAATTGCCTGGAAAAATCCCATGGACAGAGGAGCCTGGTAGGCTACAGTCCATGGCATCACAAAAAGTCGGACACGACTGAGCGACTTCACATTCACATTCACATTCATGTCTAAAAATGGCTCTTTAGCTTTGTCAGGAAGTTATAGATAGGAAACTAGAAATGGAGGTAGATGCCCTGGAGGAAGTTGTAATGCATATTGGGACTGAATTACAGGCATTAAAGAAAAATTGTCATTGTCCTATCATGCCAACTACCTGTGGATTTTTGTAACACCCCTGAAAGTAAACGAGACAGATTATAACTGGGAGAAAATTAGAAATCATATTTCGGGGGTATGGAATAGCTCCAGCATTAGTGTAGATTTAGGAAAACTTCACACTAAGATAAAGACCATGGGACATTCCCGATTGGATTTTACTGCCACAGGAGCAGCAAATGACCATTTTTCATACATTTTCAAACCTTATTTCAGGAAAACAACATTCTGTCTACGATTTTTAGCTATGCCGCTGTGGCCACTCTAATTCTGCTTCTCATAATTATTCTTCCTTGTATTGTCAGAACTCTTTGTCAGAGTACTCAGAAGCTCGCGACTGAGTTACATCTGGCTGTTTTAAAAAATACAAAAAGAGAGATGTCAGGAGCCACAACGGGAGATCCCACCCATGACAAAGGTCATGCGGAGAAGATCTGACAGGCAAAGGCAGATTAGGACTCGAGGGATTGCCTGGACCTGCTAAACCATCTGTCCCGAAACCAAAATCTGTCTGTCTACTGTTTATTATATCATGCCTTTCACCAATTCTTTTGACATTAACAGGGGGCTCTCCCCGACCACCTTTCTCTGAAGAAAATCAATTTAAGGCTCTAGTTAATAGTTCTCCTGGGCTTGAAAGGAACATTTTAATTCTAACCCCTCTGTTACTATTTAAGCTTGCTTGGCAGTTTTATCCACACTCTTGTAACTAACGTACATGATTGTTCACAACACCCCAAGCCTAACCTTCGAGTTATTAAAAAAAAAAAAAAAAGCTTTATTAGAATAATACTGCATTGTTGAGCCAATGTTTGTTGCCAAGTTTCCTTGTCCTTTACCCAGTGTGCAGCCGGAAGTGCCTTAGCTAGTATAGTTGGTATGCAAGAAAAACAAGCAGTAGCCTTGGTATTAGCAACATAAAACCCTTGAGTTAATAAGTACTTTCTTTGTTGTAACCCACTGCACCTTTGCTTCATGAGAATGTAACTCTGTTTCCTGAGGGGGACTGCAAACTGGAAAGATAAAGGGAAATCAGGTTTTCTGGTTGACCAAACTTTATCAAGAAAGAGTCACAAAATGTTAACAGGCCACAGGGCCAGAAGATAATGTACATAACATAAGACCCTTTTTTGGGGAAAGTTATGCAGAAAATGTCCTGGTTTCATTAAAGGTAAAACTGATGGAATGTTGAGCTGATTCTGCATGACTTTGTATCTTTCACTCCTGGAAATGTGTAACTCGGGGTATAAAAGCCCCTTTTGAAAATAAAGCTGCAGACCCATTTCACCTAAGCTGAGTCTCCCCGAGACATTCTTTCTTTCTCTTTCTCTCTTTTTCTCAGGCAGATTCCCGTGAGCACAGAGGCTCTCTGAGTTCACTTTTTTGCCTGGGCATCTAAAACCCAATAGAGAAGGCGCTCTGCATCTTCGCTCCATTTAGAGGGCGCCTGTGGCCTCTGTGAACACAGCAAGTCCTGTGTAAGGGGTTTATTGGCTTTCTGTGTAAACCAGGGAATATCAGCCTCTTTTTCTCTCCTTTACTTTTCTCTCTTGCTGACACCATTTTTCCTGAGGGTATCCCTGAATGGTGCTGGGGCTGGACACCGGCACAAATTGAAAGGGCCTCGATAGTGTAAATGGGTAGCCATGCATGTCTCTGGCACCGGTGGGTCGTGGAACTTAAAGGGGAGCTGTCCTTACCGTCTGCCTGGCAGGTTTTCAAGTGATGTTCATGGAGTTCCCTTAAGCCAGGAGAGCATGCCCCATTTCTCAATCTGTGCCAAGAGTGGCCAAGCCACCTCAGGCCTGTGCAGCATTCACATCTGTCCAGCAAAGGAAGGAAGGTCCAAGCCCCTTCTGCAGTTCAGCATTGACCACCGACTGTTGGCTTTCAAGTTTGAGAAAGAACTATCTGAACGCGTGGACTAAAAAAATTGGATCTCCCATTGGTGCAACTCACTAAGAAGGAGAAGAGCTTGCCTTCACGCCATGGATTAGCTTCTCATATGAGCACTGGTGTCCAGAGAGTGCCAGACAGCAACAGCACAACATGGAGAGACGGAGACACACAGACACCAGCCCTTGGTACACACATAGAAAGATTGCCCAAAACAGTGCTGTACCAGAAGCAGAGATAAAGAGACACAGATTGAGCTCTGTACCCTAAGACTCTGGTGTCCCTGAACAGTGAAAATCAACTGTAGCAAACAGTGGGGTTTTTCCCTACTTCTCTAGCATCCGGACAGCAACAGGTTCTCTATCCCATGGAGAAAAGTATCCAGGCACGTGGCGCCCCTGCTTAACCTTTGGATACTCAGGGAGAGTTCCCAGTTATTAACGGGCCCGAGGGACACGGGAGTGTGTTGTTTGGACTGTGGAGCAGGAACCTGTGGTTGGAATTTCCAGAGCCTGATCAATGACTGCGCCTGGGCTAGTGGCAGATGCAAAACCCACTACCCCCCTGGAGCAGAATATTTCACATCGGTGGGCTGGAGCCCAGGGACCGTCGAAGATGCCGTCTGGTCTAGGAACATGTCCATAAGGGTGCCGCCCACCACACTCTCAGCCTTTGCACTAATTTGGGCCAGCAGCCAGAGAATGGCTCATAGCCTTGTGCCCCGCCTATTTGGCTGATCTCCCCAGGGCCCTTTCACTATGTCCTGTGCTGTCTGCCAACCCATTCTTCAGCCTCAGTCCACCCTACACACATCAGCCCCACCTCCCTACCATCCCACTCACTCCGTGCGCCCAAAGAGCTAGTGGGTCCCACAGGATTACTGCAGCCTGATCCGCATTTGTGCACCACTTGTTGTGCTATTATGACCCATCCCTTTGTATCTGCCCCAGCCTGGGTTCGCGACCAGGGCCAAGAGGAGCGTCAGAGGCGTTCAGAGGAATGCAGGAGTGTCCTGGGGCCCCAGGCCATCTTAGTTGTAAGCCCTGGTGTTCAGGGTGCTGGGGCCCATGGCCTGCCTTCCTGATGCTTTTCGTGGCTGGGACCTTGGAGCTACCAGTTGTAATGCCAGGCAAAGAGGCCACCCTCTTCAGGTTGGAGGCGGTGGACGACACTGAGCCCCTGGTGGATGGAGATGCAGCGGGTATTGGGCAGGGGGTCCAGCTGCCTGTAGAATACATCATGGAGGAGGTGGAAATTCTGGCAGATGAAGAGCAGCAATAGGGGTCCTCCCAGGAGCTGAAGAGAAGATGGTGGAGGAACAGGGCCAGGAAAGGCCTGGGAGATCGACTGAGCTTCCGGGGCAAGATGAATTGCAGGCACTGGCCACCCTGAAGGTGGAACTGAGGTCTGAGCATGAGAAAAACTGTGGGGCCTACTTTCGGTGCATGAGCAAGAACCATCAGAGGAGGAAGCCTGACTTGGCTCGGAGGAGCGCCATTTTGCAGGGCATCCCTTGCTTCTGGGCCATAGCTGTATCCTTTCTGCTGCTCCTTGGAGTCCACTGCTCAGGAGGAGGAGGAGGAGGAGCAGGAAACGTTTCCCTCCTCCCTACCCTGGCAGGTGCAGTTGCAGAGCCATCCATGGTCCCACTGCAAGGTGATCTTCTCCTTTCAGGACCACCCCTACTTCTTGAGCACGGTGATCACTACGTATGGTTACCTTGACATTGTTTGTAAAACATGGCTCCCGGGGTGAAGAGTGTGGGTGTGCAAGGGTGTGGATGATCCACCTGTGGGATCCGCACCCATCTCCCCTGTCTTCTGCAGGGTATAGGGCAGGTCATTCAACTCCTGTCGACTGATTCTGGGGCTTCAAACGGAGAGAACCCTGCCACAGGCTGGACACTAGGAGCCTTAACTTTCTCAGCTGATTGTCAGGCCAAAACTGCCCAGAATCGAACAGGATTGTTGAGGAGTGGTGGTTTGAGACCTGCACAGTTAATGATTAATTATGGAATTCTTGGTTGCTGGTTCACCTTACTCTTTGTGCCAGCAGATCATCAGCAAAGATGTGTGGAATGATCCCCTGAAATAGTACCCTGGGGAGGAAGGTTCTTCCATGAGCGTAACTGACGGAAACATATGTGGAGAGGAGGTGTGGAGGTGGGCCCTGAAGGGAGAGTCGTGTAGTATCTAGGACACTGTCCTTTCCCATGGGGATGCTCAGACTCATGCAAGCTGGCTGTGGAGCCTGAATTTGGGTCGGACATGTGCAGGTGACCTCCTGAGACTGTGGATTTGGGGATTCGGTGTGTCCATGAGTGAAGCAAGTGTACCTCAAATTAGCTGTGGTTGCAGTGCCAAAGTCCAGGTGATACAATTAGAGGGAGGGTGAATTAAGTATCTTTTTTCAGAATCATTGTTCCATGGGTCCTGCCATCCCCTGGCTCCTGTTACTCACTGAGTTTGAGATTGCTTGGGCACTTCACTCCTTCCCCTTACCCTGGGAAGGCATATCATTGAAAGGGTGTCCACTCCAGGCTCCCAGTGCACCTCTGTGCTGACTTTGGGATCTTCTGTGAATTTCCACAGTCACCACTCGGCATCTCACCACCACCATACACGCTGCACTGGAAGCAGCTTCAAGCTGCCTTGGGAAAATATGGAAGAGTTCGTATAGCCAGATTAGAATGGCTTTGTTATGGTATGGTCCCTTGTGGTGCTGAACTCTCTGAAGTGTCTCTGTTTTGCTGATCTAGGGCCCTGGCTCCAAAAGCCTGGTGTGGAGAAGTTGATGGAGAAGCTATGATGTGAGTTTGGACCAGACATGGGATTTAGTCAATGCAGAGCTGTGGCTCCTTGTCCCTTTGGAGGAAGAGGTATGCATTCACTCCAGCCATGGAGCCAAGGCAGAAGGAACACTGTCTCAGAGTGTCTTTACCTAGCCCAGGGACATCTCAAGGAAGCCAACCATTTAAATGCCTGTGTTTGGTGAGAGGCCCCTGCAAGCATCAAGCAGGCCCTGTGTTATCATTGACTGCAGTTGGAGAAGCAGAGATAGTTAAGAGAATGGGACCTGGTGCCTGTGGACCTCCTGTTGAGTGATCAAAAGGGGAATTGGATTCATTCCATCCCCTTTCCCATTTGGCTAGCCTTTAGTCACAGTGAAGTAGCCATATCTGTCTCAGTCACTGTAATAAAGCCAGTTAAGATTCCCAAGTAAAAAAGCCTTGACATCCAGTTTGATTTGCACTGGACCCATAGTTTTAACTGAAAAGGATCAAACACAGGGAATCTGTTCAGTTTATGAATTGGGCTAAATTTAGTTCTCTTATCCTTAGGCTACAATGGAGTTGTCTGAGAATAGTAAATGTAGTGGATACAAAGGGTCCAGGGTGATTAAACCCTCTATAGAACCTTTCCTTACCTTTCCCAGTTACATGTATCTTACCCTAGTTGAACATGTGAAGATTTCAGTTTTGTATCTTATCTTGCCTTGAACACGAATGTATTGCAGTTAACAGCTAATTCTTTGTGTGTGTAATTTACCATTTTATCAAACTAATACTGATTTTCAGTCTTACTTGACACAGTCTGATGTGCAGGAATTTTCTCGTTTATTTCAGTAATTATCAGGTGATAGAGTTATTATCCTTCCTCTACTCTATCCAACTATCTAGTCTGTGATTATACTTGTGGAAACCTTTTTTCTGGGGGTCTCCAAGAGCTCTTTCACAGACCTGTGGTGTACCCTCTAAGTACTGGTTCCTGAACAACAGCACACTTGTCTTCCTCTGTGGGTTCCTGGAGTTGAGTCTCCTCCTCGAGTTGAATACCATACCTTCTCCACTTTTGGCACAGGTACCTAGCAATCTCTGTGCACCATTCAAGGAACCTGGGATCCTGGCTGTATATCTATGCCAGGAGAAATCTCTCCGTTTCCTCTTCCTTTCTCCTCCTCTTTGTCTCTCCCCACTCTTTTGTTTTCCCCCTCCGCAATTTATTTAAATGCTCTAAGCTTTCACAAAATGCTGGAAAGTGGTAATCACCAAGGTGTTAGCATCCGTCTCAGACATGAAGTGGATGGACTACAGATGACTAAGCTGTAGTAAGTTTATTGTCTCCATTTTAGGTAATTTCCTGAGTGTAAATTCAAATACAAGTAGATTGTATTTATTTATTCAATGCTTCATTGATTGATTTGCACTTTGAATATATTACTAAGCCTTTCCAGTTAATTTGCTTGGGCCCACGCACTTTGCTAAATGTCAGCTTAAACCACTTTTAGGTGTATAAAGTGTGTGTGTGTGTGTGTGTGTGTGTTTGTGTCCTGGTCTCAGGTGAAAACTCTATGTATAAATAAATGTACAGACTATTGCATTCTTATCTCCTTTATTCTATTTCTATAGTAAAAATATGAAATGTTTTCTTTATATGTTTTTATTGTTGCTTAGTATTTTGAATACAGTTACTGTTGTTTGCTCTGAAGTATGCTCCTAAGGAGTACAAGTTGTATTTATTGCCAAATAAAAAGGTCCCAGTGATATGGTCCCTGACTACTTCCTCTCTTCCATTCTCTGTCGTTCTACTCTACTATTTTCCCCACTGGTGCCCTGTTTTTGACAACACTGGCCTTGCTTTTCCTTAAGCAAATACATTTCTTCACAACCCAAAAACTTTGCAACTGCTGTTCTTCTGGAAATGCTCTTCCCCTAGGCCTGCATGGCTTGCTACCTCCCTTGTTTGAGCTTCACCAGTGCTGTTCAAATCACACAATGAAATCCTCAACCCTCTTCATTTCCTCCTCCTCCTTAAAGGCACTTTAAGTCTCTACCCTCTTCTTACCTCTCCAGCCTAAATTTCCTACTTTACACACACACACACACACACACATACACACACAGAAACTGAGAAGAGATAATAACATCAGGGCTTTGCTTCTTAGAATTAACTTGAGTCAGTTTCTGTGCCTGCAAATAAAATATGGTTAATAGCGAGTTGAGTTCTTTCAGGAGCTTCCTCTGTTTTTCTGTTGATATCTCTGTATTTTTTTCAGGAAATGACACTTTCTTTTGTTTACAAATGTTTGAATATCTGTCAAGATCACTATTTTGTAATTGCTTTTGGGAATTTCCATGGTCTACTTTGCTTGTTCTTTCAGGTAAAATTTATTGTTTTATTAATGTTGCCAAAACATTCTAAGTAAAATTACTTTTTATAGAAATAAAATGTTTTTTTACAAAAATATTTCTGCTGTCCATATTTTTACAAATAACATGGCATATTTCTATTTCTATTTTTTTAAATAATCATATTGTGTTTGCCAGAAATTCTAAACAGTGATATGTAAATGGGTTTTTTCTTCTTAGTACCATCAAGTGCAATGAGGCTACGGCTTAATGAATTTCTATTTCTGTTTTTAGATTTTAAAGAGAATTGTTTTATTGGAGAGTTTACAACATCTGTTGAGACATTTCCTTTTCTTTCTTTTCCCTTCCTTTCCTTTTCTTCCTTTCTTCCCCTGACTCTCTTCCTCTTTCTTTCTTTCCCTTTCTTTCCCCAGGTTTTTGCTTTACTGGATCTTTCCTGAAACAAAAGTAATTCCATTCAGACTTGAACATTATCCTTTGAACATTATCCTTTCAGAACCACATTCCGTTTCTCATTTCTAGTATTGGAATTAACCTCCTCTTCCCCTTATTAGATTGCCACAGTTGTATCAGTGTTTCTGATTTTGTTTTTCCAAGAAGCAGCTCTTGTTTTATTATCCCAACAAGATTTATTTTTGTTGTTTTCTATTTTTGTTTCAATTCATATATACCTTCTACTTTCTTTAGACTTTTTCCTTATAACCTTGTATTTTAAAAGCTTTCTTTACAAATTTTCATGGAAATATATTTGATTTACAATGTTGTGTTTCAGATGTATATCACAGTGATTTAATTATACAGATACATATCTATTCTTTTTTAGGTTCTTTTCCAATGTAGGTTATTACATGATGCAGAGTCTTTCTTTCTTTTTTTTAAATAGATGGTTTAGGGCTTGACCTAACTTTATTTAAATAGCAAATTTTATCTAAATCCCAAATATTTCTATGTATACATTTTTTAAACTAATATTTCATTCTCTACGATTTTTTGGCAAGTTAATTCCAAAGATTTCACTCTTTGCAGGCTGAATGTTTTAATTTATAGTTTACTGAGAATTAAGTTTTCCTTGGAGCTCTGAGGGTATATGTGTATATACACTGACATGTCTATATACACATCCTTTTCAGATTACTAAATTTTTTTTAGAATATATAAATGTATTTTAAAAGCTATTTTCTGTTTGTATGGTAAAAACATGAAATGCTTTAATTCTAAAAATTTGTTTCCCAAATGAATATAGTATAAAAAGTAAAGGTATAGTATAAAACTGTTCCTTTGAGAATAATCCGTACTAACAGAACTTGGAAATGTTAAAAAATTATTCATAACACTTACTAAAAGTGGTAAGAAAAACTTTATTCAAAGTAAGAGTACTACAGCTGGGTCTTATAATACGGGAGAGACATTGAGCTTAAGTCTGACTCCAGTAGGGACACAACTAGGATTTATAGCTACGGAACAGGGTGGGTCCATGGGATTGCAAACAGAGACTGGGAGACTGCAATGAACAACAACAACAGAGTGGGTGTCAGTGAATGGAAACTTATTAAGAGGGCCATAAGGGTGAGGGTGGATTCTGGTTCAACTGAGAAGATCATTGCTGAGGCTAGGCAAGGCTGATAAGATATTGAGGTGAGTGATAAGGAATTTGATCTGATACTGAGGGTGGTCAGATCAAGGGTGAGGTATGTTTTCTAAACTGAACTAGCAGATTCTGACGTAGATTGGACTAAATGGGCAGGCACCCCGGGATAAATACACGGCCCAAGGTTGGCAGTGCATTAATGAACTACTGCTACATAACAAATTACCCCAAACTAACAGCTTAAAACAATATTATCTCATACTGCTGCTGAAAGGAATCCAGGAGTAATTCAGTTGAGTGTTCTGGCTCAGGGTTTCATGAGATTGTCATTATCTGAAGCCTTGACATGGGCTGGTGGATTTCCTTCCAAGATGGCTTCCTCACATAGCTGTTGAAACCAGTTTCCATGCTGGCTATTGGGAGAAAGCCTCAGTTCTTTCACATGGGCCTCTCTACTAGGTTACATGAGTGTTGTCAAGATACTACTAAACTGGCTTCTAGAGTGATCCAAGAGGATGAGCAAGGAGGCTGCAGTGTCTTTTATGACCTAGTCTCAGACACTTCATTTTCATTTCTACAATATTCTAACATTAGAAGTGAGCCACTAAGTCCAGCCCACATGTGAAGGGGAGTATAAAGATCCACCCTTGAAAGAAAGGAGTTGTGGACATCCTTTAAAACCACGTGGTACCCACATGGCCACAAAATTGTTTACATACTTGTATGTCCAAAATGCTTTTTCTTGCCAATGCTTTCAAATAATTTATGCATTGTAACATTAAGTTGTAGTTCAGGACCTTGTCATCTAAGTCAGTTTCACATATGGATCAGGGTCTACTTGTGCAATATCTCACGTGTTCAGTCGCTCAGTTGTGTTCTACTCTTTGTGACCCGATAGACTGCAGCACGCTAGGCTTCTTTGTCCACCATCAACTCCAGGAGCTTGCTCAAACTCAAGTCCATTGAGTAGGTGATGCCATCCAACCATTTCATCCTCTGCTGTCCCCTTCTCCTGCCTTCAATATTTCCCCCATTAGGCTCTTTTCCAATGGGTCAGTTCTTCACATCAGGTAGCCAAATTATTGGAACTGCAGCTTCAGCATCAGTCCTTCCAATGAATATGCAGGACTGATTTACTTTAGGATTGCCTGGTTTGATCTCCTTGTAGTTCACTAGACTCTCAAGTCTTCTCAAACACATCAGATCAAATTATACAAGTGTAATTCCTCTAGATCTGATGATCTGTGTACAAAAGAGTTGAGTTAATCTGCTCACTTTCACAACCAACATACAGTGCTGGGTCAGGCATAGATAACCTTTATAGACACTCCAGTTCCAGAAAGGGCAGGGGAGTGGGAGTCAATAGTAGAAGTTCTGAAATCCCACGGGTTCTTATTGGCAGTCCTTTGATTAGGATTTAAGGCCTGGAAACTTCCTAGGCTTCAGTCTCTGAATTTTTAATTCTGCCCTCTGATATGATTCCATTGCACGAAAGGTGGCTAGTATATGGTTACAGTGAAACAGTCTCCCTAGCCTGCTTCCTGCTTGTCAAAGGTAGAAGTCCAGAGCTCTGTTATTTTGTACTATTTCTAGTCCTTTCAGTCCAAGCTGAACATATATATATGTTATCTTAAAATCTTGGTGTGCCTCCTGATAATCTTACTGGTGTTCATGGCAAAGCACCCACTCTAAAGCCACAATCACACGTTTTCATAAAAAGTCCTCCTCTGTCTTGGTTTTCTACTGAGATAGCTGAGAGATAACACCCTGAAACTTGGTAGAAGTCTTATTGTATGACTGAAATGATCTCTGAGTGACACCCCTAAACTCTTTGGAGGGCATTGGCCTGCCTAAATAATGTCATGAAGCATCCCCTTCCAGCTTTCTGAGGCTTAACAAAGAATTTTACAGTCACACTCATCTTTAGACAACCTTTATTTAAAAAAAAAATAATAAGAATGACCTATAGGTGATGTAAAATGTTATATTTAGACCATCTTATCTCAGTGCCCTGGAAATGACCTTGCTTGAGAGCCATTTATTTTAGCATCTTCTGTCATCTTAAAAGACTGGAATATTTCCAAATCAGCAAGTTCTGTCTTATTTTTTAAATAGTCCTTCTCTTATTTATTTATTTTTTTAATTTCCCTTCATATTTTACTATAGGCAGCAAGAAGAAACCAGGAAGCACTTTTGGCTGTTTGGCTGGAATTCTCCTTGGCTAGATATCTCAATAAATAAGATACAGTTTCTCCTTCCAGGTCATTAGGTACATTTTCTACTTTTCATAAACTGCAGGTGTAGTGGCCTTTCCTCGGCCCACTCTCTAGGCTCTTTCCCCCTGCTTCTCCTTTCTGCCAGGCATCCAGGGTGCACCACTGTGATTCCATTTAGAGTGTGTTTGCTCAGTGAGATAATGGGAATCGATTCCCTGGCTTCAGTCCTTCTGCTGGCCAGAGTCTATGTACCTTTCCCTAAGACCTTCATGTTTTCATTATCCAACTTCCATCACCTGGCCATGTCATTTCTGACAGCTCATACTCACAAGCGTACTGGCAGGGACCTCTATGTGCACACATGCGTGTGTACACAGTAACATCCCTGAGAGGAAACTTGCACATATGCAGAAATACAAGCTTTCTTCTCCAGGAACATGAATTTTGGTAAGCACCCAACTTTCTTTGTCCTGGTTGTTTTCTTTCACTTGCTCATTAATCATGTCACGTTGCACTTCCAACTCTGTGCTGCTACTGCTGCTAAGTCACTTCAGTCATGTCCAACTCTGTGTGACCCCATAGATGGCAGCCCACCAGGCTCCTCAGTTCCTGGAATTCTCCAGGCAAGAACACTGGAGTGGGTTGCCATTTCCTTCTCCAATGCATGTCTTATGTTGCTAATACCAAGGCTACTGCTTGTTTTTCTTACATACCAACTATATTAGCTAATGCACTTCCAGGTGCAAATTGGGTAAAGGACAAGGAAACTCGGAAGGAAACATTGGCTCAACAATGCAGTATTATTCTAATAACACTGTTTTATCACTCGAAGGTTATGCTTGGGGTGTTGTGAACAATCATGTGCATTAGATAAAAGAGTGTGGATAAAACTGCCAAGAAAGCTAAAACAGGAACAGAGGGGTTAGAATTAAAATGCTCCTTTCAAGCCCAGGAGACTTATTAACTAGAGCTTTAAGTTGATTTTCTTCAGAGAATGATGGTCTCGGAGAGCACCCTGTTAATGTCAGAAGAACTGATGAAAGGCATAATATAGTAAACAGCAGACACACAGATTTTGGTTTCGGGTGGATGCTTGAGCAGGTCCAGGGAATCCCTCGAGTCCTGATCCACCTTTGCCTGTCAGGTATTCTTTGCATGACCTTTGTCATGCATGGGGTCTCCCGTATTGGCTCCTGGCAAATGTGATTCTGTTCTCCATGTGCGAACACACCAAAGCCTGCCTTGTCGCCCAAGCCTGTGGGGCCGGAAGCAGTAAAAGGATCAAGCTAAGCCAACCATCCTATAATCCTGATACCAATATATGTGTTCTGCAAAGAGTACAATTAGTAATGTTTCAAACTGGAAGACTCTGCAGGTAGCAGGTCCTGATGCTGCACTTCTGGTCCATCACTGAAAGCACAGGAAAAAGGAAAGCCTAGTATGCCTGGCACTTCGGAAGGACAGAACGGCCCTTGTAGCCGGGTGGTCAAGGGGTTGTGTGGTCACCCACTTTGGCTTCTTTGTCTGAGGTTGCTGTCTGTTCTGTGTCTTGGAATCTTTGAACTCTCACTAGTCGCCCACAGGCACTTTCCTCCTGCCTCTCCTTTCTGCCAGGCATCCTTGGTGCACCATTCTGATTCCACTTAGAACTTGCTGGCTCGGTGAGATAACAGAGATTGGTACACTGGCTTCAGTGCTTCTGCTGGCTGGAGTCTAGGTGGAGTCTTTCCCTATGACGTTCATGCTTTGCTATTCAACTCCCATTACCTGGTTAGGTCACTTCCGACAGCTCATACTCATAAGCGTACTGGCAGGTGGTTCTTTGTGTGCATGTGCATGTACACAGTAACATCCCTGAGAGGAAATTTGCACATATGCAGAAGTACACGCTTTCTTCTCCAGGAACATGAACTTTGGTAAGCACCCAACTTTCTTTGTCCTGGTTATTTTCTTTCACTTGCTCATCTCAGGTTGCACTTCTGACTCTGTACCTTAGCACCAAGAGTGTTAGAACCACCCAGACTTCACTGATTGACTAAATGCCAAGACTCCCTTTCAGTTGCTCTCATTAGGCCCAGGTAGGTCTTCATACAATCAGGTATACATGCTTGCCTACACAGCCGAAGTGCCAATGAAGCCTGTCCCTGGTTGGGCCCAAAGACATCCAAGACAGTCACCTGGAAGGCAGGATCCCTCTGAGTGTCACCTGGTGCAAATCCCCTATGACAAAATCAGAGAATCTGCTCCAGGGAGAGAGCCAGAATCCTCCCTCAGAGGCAGACGCACACCTTTGCCCCTCTAAACCCCACAGTCAGGGGCATGACCCCAGAAGAAAGAAGGAATTCACGTCAGGACTTTCAGCACACACCATGGGGTATCTTTGGCAGGACCGCTATTGCCTAGACCCTGGACCTTGAAAACCAGCAGGCTTCAAATTGCCCCCAGGGTTTCCCCCTCTCCCACTCCCCCGAGTTCCCTTGGACATGCAATAAGCCCACCACCCTTGCTTCCTCCCTGTTCCCTCCCTCACAGGCACAACCCAGCGGAGGGCCACACACGTACACTCACCCCTGCACTTTCTTTGCCTACCTGCACTGCCAGGGAGGCTGGAAGTGTCTGGAGGCATGCCACACTCACACCCTGTCTCTCCTAGGATGCCTGTCGTTTTGCACGGATAGCCTAGCTTAGCGTATCTTGCGTTTTGTGTCATATCGTGTCAGTGTGTGCCACCCTCATGGAGACAGCGTGCTGGCTTTTGGGCTGATCCTGGGCAGCACAGGCCCAGGACCTTTTCGGTTCTACTTACGTGTGTGGAACAAGTCTCCAGTGCAGCAGACAATCTGTGGCTCTTTCTCCTTCAGGTCTCTGCCCTTTTCTGCAGGACCTTAGCCTCCTCACCATCCCAGTCCTGCCGTAGCCACATCCACCATTTCCAAAGGCCTGCCCCATGTGACCGCGGACTGAGGGCTCTATAGCCAGTGGTTTCAAAGCCCTACCCCACCTGATTTGTCCTGGGTGAATCCTCAGACCATGCACCCCCTCTTCCCGGTCCAAACACACACAGCAACATGGTAGAAATGATGAGCTTGTTTTTGTGTTTCGTTTAATTGCAGATTTCTGGAGCCATGGTCTGGAGTTATCACTGGCGATCCTTTCCTCGTTCCCATCCTGTACAGGGTACTGCAGAGATACGGTGACCAACCACCCTTAGACTGGGGACGCCTCGTGCCTCCTCTTTTGTTTGCTTGGCACCTCCTCTCCTGTCGCCTTCATCTCTGTGTCTGCCCTGGGCCAGACACACACACACACACACACACACACACACACACACACACACACACACATAAACACAGCCGACACGAGCACATACATGTATACACACAGATGCTCGGCACAGGAACACAAATGCAATCAGGAAACACAGGTGTTTCAGAAGCCCGTGTTGCTGATTGTGTTTGTGTCTCCATGCCAAGCATGTGTGTGTATACACGCATGTGCTTATGTCGGCTGTGTTTGTGAGTGTGTGTATGTGTTTGTGTGTGTGGCCCAGGGAAGACACACAGATAAAGGTGACAGGAGAGGAGGTGCCAAGTTACCATACGTGGAGGAATGAGGCGTCCCCAGTCTAAGGGTGGGTTGTCTCTGCAATATCAGAGATGTAGTCGGTAGGCACCATGCCCTGCTCTTGTGGTTCCCTGTTCACCTCCTCCACGAGCTCTTTCATATTTTCCCAAGGTAGCTTGAAGCCTCTTCCAGCGCAGCATGTGTGGTGCTTGTGAGCCACCAAGTGGTGCATGTGGAAATTCACAGATCCCAAAGTCAGCACGCAGGTGCACTGGGATCCCAGAGAGAATACCCTTTCAATGATAGATCTTCCCAGGTTAAGGGGCGGGAATGAAGGGCCCAGGCAATGTCAAACTCAGTGAGCAACAGGAGGCCGGGTGATGGCAGGACCCACAGCAGGATGATTCTGAAAAAGATACTTACTTCACCCTGCCTCTAGTAGTATCACCTAGGAGTCTCATGCTGCAACCACAGCTGATTTGAGGGAGACTCGTTTCACTCACGGACACACTGAATGCCCAGGCCCCAGTCTCAGCAGGCCACCTCCTACATGCATGGCCCAAATCCATGCTCCTCAGTCAGCTTGCATGAGCCTGAGCATCCACATTTGGGGAAGGACAGTGTCACGGCTCCAACATGGCTGTCCCTTCACGGCCCACCTCCAGACCCTTTACCACATGTGTCTCTGTCAGTTAGCACTCATGGAACAATCTTCCCTGCTGGGGTAGTACTTCAGGGGATCGTCCCACTCGTCTTAGCTGATGATCTGGTGGCAACACGAGGAATGTCACCTCTGGGCTGACCAGGACCCGAACCTTCCCATGAGCAGCCAAGAACTCCAACATCAATCATCAACTGTATGCAGGACCAAAACTAGTCCACCTCAACAATCCTGTTTGATTCTGGGCATTTGTGGCCTGACAACCAGTTGAGAAAATTAAGGCTCCTGGTGACCAGCCTGTGGCTGAGTCCTCCCTGTTCAAAGTCCCAGAACCAATGGACTGGTGTGGAATGATGTGCCCTTTACCCTGAAGAAAGACAGGGGAGACGGGTGTGGTGGACCCCCACAGGTGAATCATGCACACCCTTGCACACCCACACTCATCACCCCAGGAGCCACGTTTTACCAGTGATGTCAAGGTAATACTTCTTAATGATCACTGTGTTCAAGAAGTAGGGTTGGTACCGAAAGGAAAAGATCAGATTGCTGTGGGACCGGGGATGGCTCGCACCTGTACATGCTAGGATAGGCAGAAGAGAAAGGTGCAAGCTTCTAGGGACCTCAGCTTGCCTCCCATTAACAGCTTCCACGAAGCCTCTGCAAACATTCACATTGTAGGAACATGGATAACATGATCCTCTCACTCCACACCAAGTCCCATACCCACCCATCTTCAGTCTCCCTCACTGAACTTCAAGTGGATCATGTAGCTGAGAAAGTCTTTATCTTAGTCGCTGATCATGACAGAAACTTAAGGGTGGTTCATAATCTGCTTTAGGTCAAGGAGCCATATCGGCCACATGCTAAGCCAAGGAGAGCCAGGAACATCAGCCCTAGTCTGGGGTGGAAGGACACTGGAACAGGCATCATCAAGGATTCTGGGCACTTCTGCTTGCCCAGCCACCACGGTTGTCCTCAGGCCCTGCCATACCATCAGGCACGCTCATGGCTCTGGGTTCCTTGTGGTGTTCTGTATCTGAGGTGGTCTGCATTCCCCAAGAAGGGGCTGTTTCTGATCCCTACTCTTCTTCAGACCTGTGTATGCTGAGTAGTGGCATGTCATTGCTTACATGGTCAGACTTGCAGTCATTGAAACAAATCGTGTCCAAAAGCAAAGGAGTTAGTGTGTGTTTGTGTATGTGTATGTGTGTCTGTGTGTACGTGTGTGTGACTCCCAAATCTCAGTTATTTTCGGGATCATCCACATTTACAATAACTGTCTGCCAAGGCTGCTCTGGTGTACTGTCTCTGGTCATTCCTGACTTAGAGGCCTTGGAGCTGCTCCTCCTCAATTGCAGGCCTGAAGTAGACACACAAATTCATGGCAGCGACACTCAGGGGTGTGGCCCTGCCTGGACTCTACTCAGCTGTGCCTTTGGAGCCTGCCAATTGCCCAGTACCACACTTCCTACAGGGTCCATCAGCACCCATCCTGCGCCCTCGTCCCCACCATCCTCCTGCTCCTGCTTCTGCACCTCCTCCTCCTCCTGAGCAGCAGACCCCAAGAAGCAGCAGAAAGGATACCACTTTGGCCCAGAAACCAGAGATGCCCTGGATAATGGCACTCCTCTGAGCCAAGTCACACTTCCTCCTCTGATGGCTCTTGCACATGAACGAAACATAGCCCCTGCAGTTTTTCTCATGGTCAGAGCTCAGTTCCACTTGCAGGGTGGCCAGCGCCTGCAGCGCATCTAGTGCCAGAAGTTCATTGGGGCTCCCGGCAATTCCTTGCCCTGATCCTCTAACACCTTCTCCTTCAGGTCTTGCGAGGACCCCCGTTGCTGCTCCTCATCAGCCAAAACCTCCACCTCCTCCATGATGTCTTCCACAAGCAGCTGGAACACCCGCCTGATCCCCGCCACGTCTCTGTCCACCAGGGCCCCGCCATCCCCTGCCACCTCCACGATGACGTGGGTCGCATTGTCGCCTG
Organism: Bos taurus; assembly: GCF_002263795.3. Taxonomy (NCBI): domain Eukaryota; kingdom Metazoa; phylum Chordata; class Mammalia; order Artiodactyla; family Bovidae; genus Bos; species Bos taurus. The sequence continues at coordinate 57,300,462 of NC_082638.1, read as the reverse complement.
CTGTTGCAACTGGTGGCTGCAGGGTCGCAGCCGTGCACAGCATCACAAGGGCAGGCTGCAGGGCCCCATCTCCCTGAGCATCTGGGCTCACAACTAAGTAGGTCCGGGGTCCCAAGACTCTCCCGCATTCCTCTGACCACCTCTCGTGCTATTCTTGGTCCTGGCCATGACCCCAGACTGGGTCAGATGTGAAAGGATGGGACATAAGAGCACCAAAGCAAGTGGTGTGCAATGGCGGCCCAGGCTGCAATAAACCTGTGGGACCCACTTGTTTTTTCGGGGTGGGGAGTGAGAGGTATGATCGGGAGGCAGTGGCTGGTGTGTCTGGGGTGGCCTGAGGCTGAAGAAAGGGGTGGTGGTGAGCCCAGGACTGGGTGAATAAGCTCTGGTACATCAGCCAAACAGGCAGGCCCTAGGCTGTGAGCAGCGCACATGCTGCTGGCCGAAATCTAGACCAATGGCTGAGAGGGTACAGGACGGCACACTTATGGACACACCCCTAGACCGGAGGACATCTTCCGCGGTTCCTGGGCTCCAGCTGCACCATATGGCCAGATTCTGCTCTAGGGAGCTAGCAGGTTTTGCATCTGCCACTACCCCAGGCGCTGTCATTGACCTGGATCTGGAAATTCCAACCACGGGTTCCTGCTCCACAATCTGAACAACACACTCCTGTGTCCCATAGGACCTTCAATAACTGGGAGCTCTCCATGAGTATCCAAATGATACACAGGGGCTCCAAGTGGCTGGATACTTTTCTCCATGGGATAGAGTACCTGATGCTGTCCAGATGCTAGGGGAGAAGGGAAAAACCCCACCGTTTGCAGCAGTTGATCTCTATTGTTCAGGGACACCACAGCCTTAGGGTACAGAGCTCACTTTGTGTCTCTTTATCTCTGCTTCTGGCACAGCACTGTTTGGGGCAATCCTTTTGTGTATGTACCAGGGCTGGTGTCTATGTGTCTCATGGCAATGTCAGGGAAAGAAATCCCAGAGTTTGATAAGGATAGAAAGGCCCTTGTTGCTGCATGTCCAAGGGGCTGTGGGATCACCCACCATGGCTTCTGTGTCTTGGGATTGCAGCCTGTTCTGTGTCTCAGATCCTCGGCACTCTCACTGGTCACCCCCAGGCACTTTCTTTCTGCCTCTCCTTTCTGCCAGGCATCCTGGGTGCACCACTGTAATTCCACTTAGAAATTGCTCACTCAGTGAGATAACAGGGATTGGTACCCTGGCTCCAGTGCTTCTGATGGCCAGAGTATGTACTTTCCCTATGACCTTCACGGTTTCGCTATCCAACTTCCATCACCTGGTTAGGTCAGTTTCTACACCTCATACTCACAAACATACCATCAGGTGCTTTTCATGCACATATGCACACACATGCTTGTGTACACACCAACATCCCTAAGAGGAATTGCACATATGTAGAAGTACAAACTTTCTTGTCCAGAAGCATCAAATTTGGTAAGCACCCTATTTTTTTGTCCTGGTTATTTTCTTTCACTTTCTCATTGAACATGTGAGGTTGCACTTCCAGCTCTGTGACTTAGCCTCAAAGGTTACAAAATTTTGGCATTTGCTCCTGACAGGGACCGATCTGCAAAGCATCAGGCAGGGTTGGAAATGCTCGCCCTGGAGAGCTGAATGAGCTGTGCCTGCGTTCTGCATTCTCCCATCACCTTGGACAGCTTCACAGTACCAGTCACGCTGGCCTGATCCATTGCCTGTGCATTCTTTCAGGAGACCAGAAAACAAGGACGTCTGGGCTCAGCTGACTTGGAGAACTGCTTTCTCAGTGTGTTCCTATCTAGGTCATTCCTGGTCAATGTTGTGCTCCTATTGCTAGCCTACCACCCCCAACAGTCTGAGTGAGGCCCACTGTTCTTTCTATCTGTGTAGCTTTCTGTGTTCACCTGTCTAACTGTGCCTCCAAGAGCTACCTCCCTTTAGCAGGAAAAGGCCAAAGAGATGCCCGAGCCTCCAAGGGCCCCCAGAGTCTTTGACAGGCCTGGGTTTGATCCAATGTTGTGAAGAAGGTGCACATAGATAGATGGTCTCTTCTGATACAAGGCATGAAACCCGAGCCATAATGGTAAGGTGGCATTCCTACAGGTGGTCCCTTCTGTTTATTCCTACCCAGACCCATGGAGTCCCCAAACAGATGATGATCTGGGAATCCTGCCCTTTCTGGGCCCACAGCTCATCCCTCCCTTGGGCAGAAAGCAGCTTTTCTATCTCAAAAACACCAAGAGGGCTTGATTCCACCCAGGCCTCATTGATTTGCTAAATGCAAATACTCTCTTTCATTGGGTTCATTAAGCCCCGGTAGGACTCCCTACAGCCAGGCATCCCTGCTTACCTATAGAGCCCACGTGCCAAGGAAGCCAGTCCTTGGTTGGGCACACGGACATCCAAGACTGTCACCTGGAATGCAGCTTCCCTCTGAGTGTCACCTGGTGCAGATTGCCTACAACAAAATCAGAGATTGTGATCCAGAGAGACTGCCAAAATCGTCCCCCAGGTGCAGACACTCACCTTTGCCCCTTAGGCGCCCAAAGCCAAGGGAAAGACCCAGAAGAAAGAGGGAATTTATATCAGGGCTTTCTGCACGAGCCATGGGGTATCTTTGGCAGGACTGCTATTGCCTTTCCCCTGGACCCTGAAAACCAGCAGGCCCCGAACTGCCCCAGGGGCTTCCCTGTATCCCACTCTCTCGAGTTCCTATGAGACATGCAATAAGCCCACCATCCTTGCTTCCTCCCTTTTCCCTCCCTCATTGGCATACCCCGGCAGAGGAGCACACACGTACATCAACACCTGCACTTTCTTCGCCGTTCTGCACAGCCAGGGAGGCTAGAAGTGACTGAAGGCATGCCACGCTCTCGCCTTGTCTCTCCTAGGATGCCTGTGGTTTTGCACGGACAGCCTACCTTAGCATGTCTCGCATTTTGTGTTACATTGTGCCAGTGTGTGCCACCCTCATGGAGAGAGGGTGCTGGCTGATGGGCTGATCCTGGCAAGCACTCGCCCAGGACCTTCCTGGGTCTCCTTCTCACATGTGCGGAACAAGTCTCCAGTACATCAATCTGTGCCTCTTTCTCCTTCGAGTCTCTGTCCTTCTCAGCAAGACCTTAGCCTCCTCAACATCCCAGGTCCTCTGTATCCACATCCACCATTTCCACAGGACGGCCTATGTCCCCACAAACTGTGGGCTCCACAGGCGGTGGTTTTAAAGGCCCACCTCACCTGATATGCCCTGGGTGAATCCACAGACCATGCACCCACTCTTCCTGGTCCAAACACATACAAGAACACGGAGAAATAGTGAGCGTGTTTTTGCATTTTGTCTCATTGCGCACTTCTGGAGCCAAGGTCCTGAGTTATCTCTGACCATCCTTTCCTCATTCCCATCCTGGACAGGGTCCTGCGGAGATAGGGCGATCAATCACCCTCAGACTGGGGACGCCTTGTGCCTCCTCTTCTGATTGCTTGGCATTTCCTCTCCTGTCGCGTTTATCTCTGTTTTTTCCCTGGGCTGGAGACACACACACACACACACACACACACAGGCGACACAAGCACACATGTGTATACACACACAGGCTCGATATGGGGACACAAACACAAACAGGGAACATAGGTGTTTCAGGAGCTGAAGATGCCCATGTCCAGCAATGTCTGAGATGGCATCAGTAGGCACCACGTCCTGCACTTGGAGCTCTCTGTCCACCTCCTCCCCGAACACTTCCCTATTTTCTGAAGGCAGCCTGAAGCCTCTTCCAGTGCAGCAAGTGTGGTCATGGTGAGACACTGATTGGTGGATGTGCAAAATCACAGAAGATCCCAAAGTCAGCACAGAGGTGCACTGGGACCCTGGAGAGGATGCCCTTGCAATGACAGGCCTTCCCAGGGTAAGGTGCATGAGTGTAGGCCCAGGCAATCTTAAACTCGGTGAGCAACAAGAGGCTGGGGGATGGCAGCACCCACGGAAGGATGATTCTGACAAATATACTTAATTCACCCTGCCTCTAGTAGTATCACCTAGGCCTCTTGCACTGCAACCACAGTTAAATTGAAGGAGACTTGATTCACTCACGGACACACCGAGTCCCCAAGCCCCCAGTCTCAGCAGGTCATATGCCACATGCATGACCCAGAATCTGGCTCCACAGACAGCTTGCATGTGCCTGAGTCATCCCCATTTGGGAAAGGACAGTGTCCCGGCCACTACATGGCTGTCACTACAGGGCCCACCTCCAGACCCCTTCACCACATGTGTTTCTGCCAGTTACTCCTCATGGCAGAAACTTCCTTCCTAGGGTAATACTTCACAGGGTCGTCCACACTTCTTTGTCAATGATCTGCTGGAGGCACAAGCAAGATCAGTCCAGGGCTGACCAGGCCCGCAACCCACCCGTGAGCATCCAAGAACTCCAACATCAATCGTCACCTGTATGCAAGCCCAAAGCAACCGCACCTCAGCAATCCTGTTCGATTCTGGGCAGTAGTCGCCTGACAACCAGCTGAGAAATTTAAGGCTCCTGATTTCTAGCCTGTGGCTTGTGCTCCTCATTCACAGTCCCAGTACCAGTGGACTGGAGTGGAATATCGTGCCCTATAACCTCCAGAAAGCGAACACAAGGGTGGATTCTGCAGGTGGATCATTCACCTCCTTACACACCTACACTCACCACCCTGGAGCCACGTTTTACCAAAGATGTCAAGGTAATACTCCTTAACGATCATCGTGTTCCAGAAGTAGGATTTGTCCCCAAATGAAAAGATCAGCATGCAGCGGGATTTTGGATGGTTCTGCATCTGCACCTGCCAGGATAGGGACGAGGGTAAAGGTGCAAGCTGCTAGGTGCCTCAGCTTGTCACCCAGGTAGGCATTAACAGCTTCCACGATGCCTCTGCAAAGTCTCACAGTGCAGAAACATGGCTAACATGATCCTCCTACTCCCCGCCAGGTCCCATACCCACCCATCCTCAGTCCCCCTCACTGACCTTCAATCTTGTAGCTAAGAAAGTCTTTATCTTGGTTGCTGATCATGACAGAAACTTGAGGGTGGTTCATAATCTGCTTTAGGTCAAGGAGCCATTCAGGCCACATGCTGGGCCAGAAGATCCAATAGCAACAGTCCTAGTCTTGGGTAGAAGAAGCACACTGGAACAGGAGTTTCCAACGATGCTGGGTTCTTCCACTTGCCCAGCCAACACTGATGCCTCCGGCCCTGCCATACCATCAGACACATTCATTGCTCCGTGTCCCCTCTGGTGTTTTGCATCTGAGGTGGTCTGCATCCCCCAACCAGGGGCTGTTTCTCACACCTACTGTCCTCCTCCTGACTTGTGTGTGCTGGGTAGTGTCATGTCACTGCTTACCTGGTCAGGATTTGCAGTCCCTGTTGCACACTGTGTCCTCAAGCAAGGGGGTAATGTGCCTGTGTGTGTGTGTGTGTGTGTGTGTGCCTTCAACAAGAAAGCCCTGAGTGTTTGACCTGTGTCCTGTCTTCACAACGGATGGTAGGTGTGTGTCTGAATTGGTCTGGCACTCTCAGCAGATGAGAACAGCAGCCCCTTCCAGTTCCACCTTGTGCCTTTTCACTGCACTAGTGAGTGCAAACACAGGGATTCTGACTGACGGGCATGGGTAGTGGGACTCCCGCTCTCTCAGATATTTCCCGGGATCATCCACATTTACAACAATAACTGTCTGCCGAGGCTGCTCTGGTGTACTGTCTCTGGTCATTTCTGGACTCGGGTGCTGCTCCTCCTCAGATGCAGGCCTGAGGGACACACCCAAAGTCATGGCTGTGGCACTTACAGGTGTGGCCCTGCCGGACTCTTCTCAGCTGTGCCTTTGGAGCCTGCCTCTTCCCCAGACCACACTTCATTCAAGGGTCACCCATACCTTCCCTCTTCCCTTGCCCTGTGGCCACACCTGTTTTAGCAGGATCTTTAGCACAACCATCTTGAAGGTTAAATTCTTAATTTGGCTATAAAGCTCACAAATTTTAACAGCACAGTAACACAATTTTTCTAATTTGCACTGTTAGAGTTTGGTGAGGTCTTGGTGAGTTTCTTGGTTTCAGTTAGAAAGCCCTGCATTACACTTAGGGATGTAGAGTTTTCTGAAACTGAAGGAAAGACTACAAATATTCCGACTAATTTGATTATGATACATTTTTCTAAAGACTTAAACAGTTTCTGCTTCCCTGCTGCCCAAAAAATTACCCCTAACTCCTGAAGATCTTCATGATTCTATTGTGGGAATCTGGTAGAATTGAGATTCCTCAGTGCTTAGTAATTTCATCAGTAAGCTTTTCTGAGGTGAAAAACACATTGGAATTAGTTTTTAAATTAGTCCTAGACATAACAATCAGGGGAAAAGCAAATAAAAGGAATACAGATTGAACACAAACAAACTATTACTGTTAGAAGATGGCATGACCCTCCACACAGTGAACACTAAGGATGCCAGCAGAAAATTACTCGAGCTAATCAATGAATAGAGTTAGCTGAAGAATACAAAATATATACTCAGGAATCGCTTTCATTCTGATACACCAGCAATGAAAAAGGAGAAAGAGAACTTAAGGAAAAGTATCTCATTCACGATCCAATGAAGAGACTCAAATATTTAGGAATATATTCCTCCAAAGAAAGCAAGGACCTGGTACATAAAACTCTAAAACCATGTTGAAAGAAATCAAAGATAGCACAAGTAGATGAAGAAGTATACCATGTTCTTTTATTAGAAGAATCAATATAGTGACCATCAGTAAGTATACAACTCAATGCAATCTATTGGTACATTCATTCACCATTGATATTCTTGGATTCAACTATGGAATCCCTATAAAAACACCAATGGTGTTTTTCAATGAATTAGAACAAATAATTTCACAATTTGTGTGGAAACACAAAAGACCTCCAATGAGTTAATAACTCTTGAGAAACAATGGAAACGGAGGAATCAGACTTCCTGACTTCAGACTATACTACACATCTACAGTCATCAAAATAGTAAGATACTGGGCCAAAGACAGAAATACAGATCAACAGAGCAAAATAGGAAGTCCAGAGATGAAGCCACACACCCACGGCCACCTTGTCTTTGACAGAGGGGCCATAAATATGCAATGGGAAAAAGACAACCTCGTGAACAAGCAGTTCTGGGAAAACAGGTCAACCACATTAAAAGAATGAAATGTTTTTTAATGGCACACAGAAAAATAAATGCAAAATGGATTAAAAACCTAAGTGGAAGACCAGAAACTATAAAGTTCTTAGAGAAAAACGGGCAGAAAACTCTCTGACAGAAATCACAGCAAGATCTTCTCCTCTATGTTCCACCTCCAAGAGTAATAGAAATAAAAACAGAAGGAAATGAAAGCGACTGACTGAAACTTCTAAGCTTCTGCAGAATGAAGGAAATTATAAGCAAGGTGAAAAGACAGGCTTCAGAACTGGAGCATATTACAACACATCAAACAACTGCCCAAGAGTTAATCTCCCACATATGCAAGCAGCTCATGCACTCAATACCAGAAAAAACAAACAACCCGATCAAAAAGTGGGCAGAAGAATTAAATAGACATTTCTCAAGAGAAGACATCACTTTGCCAACAAAGGTTCGTCTAGTCAAGGCTATGGTTTTTCCTGTGGTCATGTATGGATGTGAGATTTGGACTGTGAACAAGGCTGAGTGCCGAAGAATTGATGCTTTTGAACTGTGGTGTTGGAGAAGACTCTTGAGAATCCCATGGACTGCAAGGAGATCCAACCAGTCCATTCTGAAGAAGATCAGCCCTGGGATTTCTCTGGAAGGAATGATGCTAAAGCTGAAACTCCAGTACTTTGGCCACCTCATGCGAAGAGTTGACTCATTGGAAAAGACTCTGATGCTGGTAGGGATTGGGGGCAGGAGGAGAAGGTGATGACAGAGGATGAGATGGCTGGATGGCATCACTGACTCGATGGACGTGAGTCTCAGTGAACTCCGGGAGTTGGTGATGGACAGGGGAGGCCTGGCGTGCTGTGATTCATGGCGTCGCAGAGAGTCAGACTCGACTGAGCGACTGATCTGATCTGATCTGAATGAACACAGGACAGATGGTCAACATCTCTCATTATCAGAGAGATGAAAGTCAATACCAGAATGAGATGTCATCTCACACTGGTCACAATGACCATCACCCAAACTTTCAAACAAGAAACACTGGAGAGGGAGTGGTAAACTGACCAGCTTGCACTGTTGGTAGGAATGAAAATTGGTATAGCCACAATAAACCATATGATTTCTTAAAAACCTGGAAATAGAACCATCATATGACCCAGCAATCCCACTGCTTGCATACACCCCAAGGAAAGCAGAACTGAAAGAGATATGTGTACACCAATATTCGTCCCACAACTATTTACAGTAGCTAAGACATGGAAGCAATCTAGATATCCACTGCAGATGAATGGATAAGAAAGTGGTGGTATATATACACGATGGACTATTACTCAGCTGTGAAAAAGAATGCATTTTAGTCCATTCTAGAGAGGTGAGTGAAACAGGAGCCTGTTCTACAGAATGAAGTAAAGTCAGAAAGAGAGATACAAATACTGTGTAGGAATGCACATGTATGCAATTTGGAGAGATCGTCACGATGATCCTACATGCAGGGCAGAAAAAGAGGCAGAGATGGAAAGAACAGACTTTTGGAGTCTGTGGAGAGGGCAATGGTGGGATGATTTGAGAGAATAGCATTGAAACATGTACATGACCATACGTAAACAGATAACTGGTGCAAGTTCAGTGCATGATGCAGGGCACCCAAAGCCAGTGCTCTGGAACAACAAAGAACAATAGTCTGGGGAGTGAGGTGGGAGGAAGGTTCTGGATGCGGGAACACGTATGTACCGGTGACTGACTCTTGTTGATGTAAGGCAAAAACTAACCCAATATTGTAAATTGAGTATCTTCCCATTAAAATAATTTAAAAAAATGAAAGGGTTGCTTTCTGAAATTTCAGTGTTGGGAGTCCATGGTACAGCATATCTTCTGAACGTATGTAACAATGTCTGATTTGAATGAGGGCAGTGTCAAATTTTGATGCCAAGGGCCGTGTTCCAATATTCTAACATCCTACGAAACAGAACTGCTAAGTTTCCTTTAAAATATTACTTTGTACTCTCCTCCAGGGCATCTTACAGAATGTTTCAAGTGACTGGAGAGGAAACAAAAGACATCACTCACTTTTTAGCACCAATTAAAGTGGGGCAATCAATTCTGAATAAAGTTTCTAGGCCTGACAAAAATGTACCTATACCATTTCTACATGACGTGCATCAAAATAATTGTTCCATGGAAAATTGCACATAAGCAACTCAAGATGAAACACTATGCCTCACAGGTACTAAACAGTGAGAATAAAATGTGTTGTCACCAGTGTGTCACTTCATTCAAGTTCTTACGTCAAAATACTACAAACTGGCTTCTCAACAATGGACAGTTTCACTTCCAGTTGTGGTAAGTCTAGGATCAGTGTGCTGGTAGGGTTAGGGTTCTGGTGTAGATCCTCCTCTGATTTGCAAACTGCTGGGTTCTTGCTGCCTGTGTTCATGGCGAGCCCTCTGAGGTCTCCTTCATACACGGAGAGATTCCTTTCCCAACAGTTCCTCTATGGTGGCAAAAGGACATCCCAGAGGGCCTGCTTCCCAATACTATCATCTTCTGGGGTTAGGGCATCAGTATACAATTTTTAGGAAGATACAAACAACAACAACAAAACAAGTGTACAACAGTCAGACCATGACAACTAACGAACACAATTTAAGTGTAGATTAAATCTTTGGACAAACCTGTATGTGTTTGTCCACAGAGAAAGTTTTTCATGTTGTCATGTGTGCAGATTCTGAAATTTTTGGCAAAGGGTTGAAGAAAGATATGTCAAAAGATTAACTATCCAGGAAGTTTTGTTTATCCATGAAGTCAACTTCTCAAGATTTTTCTTCAGCATACTAAAACTAATCCTCCATCTCAAATACATTCAGCATATAAGGGTTGAGGACCTCCACAGATGAAACACCACAGACCACATCGGTGAAGTTTTTCTTGGATTTATTTATGTATACACTCAGCTTATAAACTTGGGAAAGAAAACTCTAGCAAAGTGAAATGAAACCCTCTGAGGGTTTACTCCCCTGTTTTTATTTTAGAGAAACCAGCTAAATGTGTATTCCGTATAAATTCTCAGAAGAAATGTGTTTCAGAAATTACTTGATGAATGGTCTCTCACTACAAACGAGTATAATTGTATTGACTTTAATGAACTAGCCCTGAACTTCATTTCGTCTTACTACAGAGGATATATTCAAAGCACATTGTTAAAAAGCAAGGGTAGTATCTAAACATGCAGGAAAATACACACACACAAATACGCACCAGTGACAAAGAGTAAGGACAAAATACACTGCGTGCAACACTTTCTCGAATTTTTCAGTGGCTCTTCCTTCCTTTCCCTTATGTCAGCTAAGGGATACATTTATGAAGGTCTTAGTTTATAGAATTTAGTTATGAAATTAGATTTTCACTCAAACAACATAATTATATGATTTATCAAATTCAGCACTATTTGGTTACAACACATATAACTTTAGAGAATGAAATGACATAAAATCTATTTTATCTGTAAAGGATCATCTAGTTATTTTATCCTTAATGGTTGTTGTACTTGAGAAATATTTAAAATGCTAAGTAAAAACACTCTCAACAAACAGATCAAAACTTTCAATGTTAAGAAAACTGAGGATTACTTAGTATAGAAAGTCTGCAACTTCTAATCACATGAAGTGAAAATTATGACTCCACTCTGTCTTCTGAAAGCTTCACTCTGGAAACGCCCTTCTTATGGTAGTGGCAACACAAAATGATGAAAAGAATAGATGTTAGCAAATGGTGTAAAACACTTGGGCAGTGTCTGTAAGAAAACCCCTTTTATTAACCTCAAATGCATATTTCTGCTTTCCTTAAATTCTATCAAAAATCTCAAGAAAATATCTAAATAAGTGGAATATATAGAAAGACTCCCAAACAGACGAGTTCATACTCGTCTTATGATGGTGAGACAATTTATTCAAAACATCTGTTTACTGGAGGTAAAACAGGAGAGGAATCTTTTCACTTCTTTCTTTCTTCCCAGTGTATTCACAGCAGATATTTTGGTCTTTACACCTAAGTTCCATTTTATTGAAAGAACCAAGAGTTAACATTTTCCTCAAAATAATTCAGCCTCATTACTTTTTAAAAGAAATATGATACTTTAAAACAATGAAAATACACCGTTGTTTAATTAAGGCACAGTGTGCTTTAAACTATATTCATACTGTAGTTTTTTACTCTTCTAAAAGGTGATGACCAAAATTCAAACTGTAGAATGATCTTCAGACAACTGAGTTCAATTCAGATGTGACAAGAACATCTGATCTACAGAAAAAATTAATTCTTGTAATAATACATAAGGTATCTTCTTTACACTACTTAGAAAATCAATCCTTTTGAACTGAAGTTAAGGACACCAACCAGATAGTTTTCTCAATACTAAATACTAAAGTTCTAAATACTAAAACACTGAACTGTAGAAGAAACTGCTTTTAATCAATCTTTGGTTCAACGGTTTTATTCCAGAAAAATCTTCCTAACTACAAACATATCACAGGGAACAAACTCACAATGAAACCGCTAAAAGAAGTTCACTGCCAAGTAAGTATTTATCTGATTCCCAATTATCTTAGTATTTATTAAAAGGCCTATATGTCATCAGAATCTTCACTCTTACTCAAAAACTCAGGTATTAGTGTGTTAGTTGCACCGTTGTGCCCGACTCTTTGCAACCCCATGGATTGCAGCCCACCAGGCTCCTCTGCCAAGGGATTTTCCAGGTAAAGATACTGGAGTGGGTTGTCATTTCCTTCTCCAGGGGATCTTCCCAACCTAGGGATCGAACCCAGGTCTCCTGCACTGCAGGCAGATTCTTTACCAACTGAGCTACAAGGGAAGCCCCACCCCCAAAACAAAACAAAAAACCTCATAACTTTATATAATAAAATACACTGTAAAAGAATTTTTAAAAATTGCTATCATGTTCAAAATGTGAGTTTAGTACACTTCCTCTTTGTTGTTAGTAGAAACTTATTTTAATTTTTCCAAGCTTACTAGAGGACGAATAAAATACTTTTGTCTCTAAGAAATAAAAGGGATTCAGAAACACTGTCCACAAAGCTCCATGAGAAAACTGAATACTCTTTTCCGAAACATCAATACCAGTATCATAAATGTTTTCCTTGATTAGCTGAAAACAGGTATCATCTCTTAAGAATTACTTTTAAGAGTGTAAAAGAGGCATTCCTTTAACAATTATTATGTACAAGTCTAGGACTTGTGAGCTTTTTAATTCCCCACCAAAGGAACATATATTAGGAAGAGAATCCATTACTATGTTGTTAATATTCTGAAGTATTTAATACCTACTTAAAGCAAATTTAAGCATCTATGAAAAAATACAGAAAAGAGAGAATTCTGAAATGACTGTTTCACCTAAATACTAAGTAGCAAACACTATGAGAAGACAGGGAAATGTAATAACTTTGATATTAACTACCATATTCCAGAAGCTCTCCATAAGCCTTCAGATTTCTAACTTCATCTGCTTTGTACTTTAAAATTACATCAGCTGTGTGGTCCTTGGAGAAAAACAAGGAAGGATCAAAACTGGTTAGGCAAAGAATCATCAGTTGTCTCATAAATTCCTTTCAAATTAAACACACTTAAGAAAATCCTCACTATTCTCTCACCTTCCTTGTGTCATCTGCACACACACACACACACACACACACAATCCTCATGATGAAGTTTGCATGCATGACCAAAAAAAGTATAGACTAGGAAAGTTATGAATACAATGCACTGAATCAAAGAAAGAAAAGGAAACATGTGGGGTGGCAATGCGGTCTTGTTCACACTCTAACACTGTAGTTCAAACTGAAAGTGGTATTATTACCCAAGAGAAACCTTTCTATAACCCATAGTTGTTAGAGTATCTTACCGATTTGAATTCTCTGTGGTGCTTTAAAAAAAGATACCGTTATCTTCCTAAAACCTGACAGGCCTGAAGTGAACTCTTTGTGTGTTTATGATGTAAATATGCCTGAGAATTACTGCCTTTTAGGGGGTTCACTTTTCTCCATTTTAAAGAAGCTGAGTCACTGACAGAGGAAAACATTATGAATGCTTACAACTAACCTAGAAAAGGCCTAAAGAAAGACAACTGAAAATATCAGTCATAAAACTGCAGTGGAATACAAACCAACACTTCTCAAACTATAATGTGCACCAAAAACACATACGTATTTTGTTAAAACTCTGAGTGTAACTCAGTAGTGAAGAGACAAGCTAATAACCTGCTTATACAATTCCATAGAGTAGTGATGCTGCTATTATCTTTAGATTATGATTTGAGTAGCAAGGGTTTGTAATTACCCACAACAGATTAAAAATCAGAAGAGCTATTTGTGGCTTAAGGGATTAATATAATTGTGGTTACACTGCCCATCAAACAGAGAATTTAACTGGGAATTAACTATTATTTGATCCATTTACAGGTTTCTATGTAGTTAATCCAAAATAAATGGACATGAAAATGATACAGTTTTATGGACAGATTCTATGTTTTCAGTTATCAAATACAAAAATAGAAAGGTTATCAATGGATGTTCCAGATAACAAAACATATAAATGACAAAAAAAAAAAAATGAGTAAAACATCAGGATATAAAATGGATATACTTAAATCTGTTGTAATATTAATGCATCCATATTACCCAAAGTAATGTACATATTCCATGTAATTCCTATAACAATTCAAGTAGCATTATTTTTCCCCAGACAAAGTTATATGGAACCTCAAACAATCCAAACCGCCAAAGCAATCTTGAGAGTTAACAAACATATGAAAAGATACTGAACATCACTCATTATCAGAGAAATGCAAATCAAAACCACAATGAGGTGCCATTTCACTTCAGTCAGAATGGCTGTGATCCAAAAGTCTACAAGCAATAAATGCTGGAGAGGATGTGGAGAAAAAGGAACCCTCTTACACTGTTGGTGGGAATGCAAAGTAGTACAGCCACTACGGAGAACAGTGTGGAGATTCCTTCAAAAACTGGAAATAGAACTGCCTTATGACCCAGCAATCCCACTGCTGGGCATACACACTGAGGAAACCAGAATAGAAAGAGACAAGTGTACCCCAATGTTCATTGCAGCACTGTTTCTAATAGCCAGGACATGGAAGCAACCTAGAGGTCAATCAGCAGATGAATGGATAAGAAAGCTGTGGTACATATACACAATGCAGTATTACTCAGCCATTAAAAAGAATACATTTGAATCAGTTCTAAAGAGGCAGATGGAACTGGAGCCTATTATACAGAGTGAAATAAGCCAGAAAGAAAACCACCAATACAGTATACTAATGCATATATATAGAATTTAGAAAGATGGTAACAACAACCCTGTATGCAAGACAGCAAAAGAGACACATATGTATAGAACAATCTTTTGGATCCCGTGGGAGAGGGAGAGGGGATGATTTGGAATAATGGCATTAAAACATGTATAATATCCTATAAGAAACGAATCGTCAGTCCAGGTGATGCAGGATACAGGAAGCTTGGGGCTGGTGCACTGGGATGACCCAGAGGGATGGTATTGGGAGGCAGGTGGGAGGGGATTCAGGATGGGAAACATGTGTACACCCATAGCGGATGCATATTGATGTATGGCAAAACCAATACAATATTGTAAAGTAAAATAAATAAATAATAATAATAACAATTATAATAAAAGAAAGAAAGAAAGAATAAAGCTTGAGGACACATACTTCCTGCTTTTGAAACACAACTGTTCAAACAATATGGCACTGGGATTCCACCAGTAATGCAGGTCCTGGAACAAAACAGAGCACTCAGAAATACAATTTTTCAAAACCACCCAACTAACACTTATGAAGGGAACCAAGATCACAGTGTAGAAAACACATCCTCTCCAATAGACAGGACTGGAAAAACAATACTTAACATAAAAGTAGACCCCCCTTTCTTACACTAGAATCTACCTAAAATTACCCTGAAATAGATCAGAGATTTAAACACAGAGCTGAAACTATAAAACTACTGCAAGAAAACACATTGTACAACTACTAAATGCCACTCTTGCTCTTTGATTTTGCTATAGGCCACCAAACCCATAAGCAACACAAGCAAAACCTAGTAAGTGAAACTATATCACACTAAATTGATTTTGCACAGAAAAGGACACTGTCAACAACAACAACAAAAAAGACAGTGTACCAGACTGGTGAAAATATTTGCAAGTGATATGACTAATAAGGGTTTAACAGCCAA